>NC_044031.1:624665348-625265348 GCF_901765095.1 Microcaecilia unicolor
CTGCGTCTCCCTGCTCCAACATATGGCCCTTCGCACCGTTCCTCTTCTCCACCCCCAGCACACTTTAGCCCTCCTGCCTCACCCTCCCAGCCACACGGTCTCACCACTCCTCCTGGTTCCCCTTCCTCCCCCCCCTGCAAATTCCAATCTTCCCTCCTGCTACCCACCTCCTTCGCTCTCCCTCAGACTTCCCTCGCCATTTCACACACCATGCTGCTGCCTCCACCTCGCCTGGGCAAGTCACCCCGTTCTGGAGAGTTCCAGGTGGAGCAAATACCTGTGTATGGTGAGTTTTAAAATTCTACTCCTTGCCCCAAGTGCCATCCCCTTGTCCCTTCCTCCATTGTCACCCATTACTCCCTTCACTGTGTGTACAAGGGCTATCTGTTTGTATGTGGTGTTCTGCGCTGTGTGCGTCTGGTGTTGTAATACAATCGGTACTAATAATTCATGTTATTGTTATTGCGTATCACGGTGTGTGTGCATTTAGAAGCTGTTCGTGGTGAACCGTTCTGACAGTCGTTCTTTTGTCTTTTCTGACAGGTGGCACAGTGGACCTCACTGGAGAAGAAACAGGGGACAGTGAAGATTCGCCATCTCTCCCCCCCCCCCCTGCACCCGTAACTGTCCACCGCAGTGTCTCGCCCATGTCCCCTGCTCCCACCCTCTGCTGCTCCACCTCCCCTATCTCCCCCAACCCTACTGTTGACCGTGGTACCTGTACCATACCTCCAGCTCCTACCCGTGACCGATCCACCTCCACTTTTCTCCCATCCTCGAAGACCGCGCCACATCTCCCATATGCCTCTCCCCCTAATTAACCTTCCCCCAGATGAGCTCCAGGACATGGCCCAGACCCTGCGCATGGGAGGACAGGCACTGGCGGACCTTGCCGAAGTAATCCAGTACCTGTCCTCCAGCGTACAGCGCCCTTGAGATCTTCTCCTCCCCCTTTCCCCCCTATGTGACACGCGTTTAATTTGTTCACCACCATCCATATATTGCCCTCCCACAAATAATCCTACTTCTTGTTTTTTGTACTTTGCTCAAAGTTGAATATGAAAAAAAATAATGTTATCAAAAAAAGTTGCACTACAAAATATATTTTTAAAGTTTCTAAGTAAAGTCGCAAAAAAAAAAAAAAAATATATATATATATTTTTTTTTTCAGGTTTAAAGTTAGAAATAAAGGCTTTCAAAGGTTGGGCCGTACACGAGCGACAATATGTGACGTTTATTTTATGCGCCACCATGGAGCGCCGCATTGCTGAGTGTTCTATCGCGTTTCTGTTGCACGTGACACAGAGAAGCGAATCGTCTTCGATTTCACACGATTATGGTCTTTCCTGATTGGCTGCTCGTTTGGCGCTTAAATATGACGTACATTCTGCACGCTACAGAGAAGCGTTGGTCCTCGTGTTTCCCCTGCTCGCGAATTGCAAAAAGAAGTCATGGATGGTGGGTTTTTCCTTGCACAGTTGGACTTTTTCCCTGCCATGGATTATGACCACATGCAGGAACAGGAGGTAACAGAAACCATTGTACAAAACCCTGTCCACGTTCGCCCACGCCGCCTCCCCCGCCCACGTGTGTTTCATCAACGGCTGGTTCTGGAACACATGTCAGACAGAAAAATCGTGGATGACTACCGCTTGACCAGAACAGCTATATATCAACTGTACCAAGAAATTAGAGATGATATTGACCCAACCCACATAGATCTCACGCAGTGCCTGGCCTTGCAAAGCTGCTTACTGTTCTGCAGTTCTTAGCCACAGGGACATTCCAGCATGTGTTAGGGGGTAACAGCGGCGTGGACCAGGCAACTGTTTCAAGACATCTTTCGCAGGTAATACTACGCATTTCGCTACACCCTATCCTCATCCCACCCCTCCTCCATCGTCGTGCAACCCCCCTTCTCAAACTGCACTGTATAAAACATGGATAACCAATCCAAAATTTGCACTGTGTTTCAGGTCCTGCATACACTGAAAAAATGTGTTCGCAAGCACATAGCATTTCCCACGGGGGAAGAAGAGCAGAGGAGGGTCAAGCAGGACTTCTACAAGATTGCGCGGTTACCCAATGTCCTAGGAGCTATAGACTGCACACATGTAGCCTTGACCCCGCCAGCGGATCGAGAAATGCAGTATCGAAACCGCAAGATGGGCCACTCGCTGAATGTGCAAGCGGTTTGTGATGCAAACCTTAGGATCCGTGATGTTGTTACACGTTTTCCAGGGAGCTGCCATGACTCTTACATATTGTCTAACAGTGCACTGGGAAGGAAGTTTGCAGAGGGGCAGATTCAAAATGGATGGCTTCTTGGTGAGTTGCTTACATTTGCTTTACTGGTGGGGTGATACTACAACTAATACTACTACTTAACATTGCTGTATAGAACAACACACATGGAAATTCCAAGCTGCCATTTCTTTATAGTGCCCTGGTGGGCTAGTGACCACTTCCGTCTTCAGTCCCGCAAAGAGCACACTGCTTCCTGGTGAAAGGCGGAAAAGGTCACTATACCAACGGGCTACTTATAGGTAAATGCAGATCTAACAAGGCGGAGGTTTGCACACAGGTGGCTGTGACTTAGGACATGAAAAGTTCAATACGGATATTTTGCGACCCTTTAATATTATGTGCTCACAGTAATGAACTGTTGTGTTCCTGCAGGGGATGCTGGATATGGGTCGAAAACATGGCTACTGACCCCGCTTGCAGTGCCCCGGTCTGATGCAGAGAAGCGTTACAACGAGGCACACATTGCAACAAGATGTACAATAGAGCGCACGTTTGGGGTATTGAAGAGCAGGTTTCGCTGCTTGCACATCTCTGGTGGCTCCCTGCAATACTCCCCTGAAAAGGTCGCTGACATAGTGCTTGTATGCTGCATGCTTCATAACATCGCACTGAAGCATCACCTTGACATCGACATTGTTGTCCCTCCAGAAGTGGACATAGCCTCCTCGGACAGAGGAACGGATGCAAGCAAGGGAAATGCTGTGCGCCGGAAGGTTATCCATGATTTCTTTCTGAACCTCGCCATCCTTAGTAGCCTAGTACCACTTGTATGACCTGCTGTCATATTCCTGGTCAAGGAGGGATATAGGCAAGCCCAGCAGTGATTTCTACAGATGTAATCATTGGACAACAAGTCCCACATAGCCTGTGTCTGTCAGTTAAGAACATACAGACCAAAATCCTCTATCCCTCCTGGAATGGGGAACATGTCAGCACAGAACTTGCATATGAACGGTGTGTCATTAGCTGGTGTCAACAGATAATGCTATGGGTAACATTGCAGCAATACTATGATTAGCAAATCACTATTTGTCAGTGTTAGCTTATTCATATGACTTCCATTTCTTGGTTTCAGCCTGTGCCGTCCGTTCTCAAGTGAAAGTTATTACCTACGGCACAACCTACGTCCTCATATAAACTTATAAAAGAACATCGAAACAGTTCAGAACAAATACTTTTATTAATTAAACAGGAGGAAAAAAAAAGGAAATGTTTGATATATGTTCCAAATTCGTGCTGCATTCAATATTCAAAGGTAGGTAGACGTGCATTCATAAGCTGGAAAAGACAGCATAGCGAGATGTGTTTCTAGCTCCGTCGCACCATGTTCCGATGTTCCACAGCACCTTCAAAACAACAAAAAAACCAATTACAATGTGCATTTTACTGTTTTGTTGTGGGGGGGGGGGGAAGAAATGATACAAACCGTTTCAAAGTTTTAAATATACCTGTTAACAAACATTTCAGACAACCCTTTCACATGGCGACAAAACAACAGTGCACAAATGTCAATAAAAACTATCAATGCATTTCACAAAATATCCCCTGTTATGTAACCACAATTGGAAAACCTCTTTTCAGGCTCCAAAAAAAAGGGCTCGCACTCCCCTCCCACAGCCCCACTGGTTTCAGTCTGCGGGTAACAAATGAAACTTACTATCCAATGACTGGCTGTTACAAAGCCGGGGTACATGTGGGTATTCTGTTCTGTCGTCATCGCCGTGTTCTGGTGCTCTGTTGCTGCAATGAAACAACATAAAATAAACTTCATATGTTGCAAACTGTGTACCAAGTTTACGAAGGTTGGAGGCTACCGTGACAATTATTGAAAAATAAAGGTGAATAAATGATCAAACGAAATTTTGTTTGTATGTGTCGCACCCATACTTACTATTGAGAAACAGGCTGCCACACAGGGTGCGCACTGGAGGGTGTTATGTTGTTCTGTGCTCCCGGCTGCGGGTTACAGCGATCCTGCCTGCAATTAGATGAAAAAGGAAGCAGGAAAATGTAAATAAGCCTGTCTAAATAGAGACAGGTCGACGGGCCACTCAATAACCCGAGATACTTACTCAGAAAGGGAGGCCCTTGCGACCACGTTTTGGCCTGCAGACCCTGCACCAAACAAAAAAAAAAGGGGGGGGTAACGGTATGCACAGTGTGCCAAACAGTAAAAACAAGGAATTTACAAAGGCATTAAAATCCTGTGCGGAAAAGAAGAGGCCACAGACATTACCTATAGGAGGCTGAGAAAAAGAATAAACACGATGGCCGATGGGAGACAATGAAGGGAGCGTGGGAGGTACACCTGTCTCGAAGCCTGGAAAAAAAAAACACAGTAGGCTACAGTACATACATCTGGATCGTTTAACAAAGAAGTGAGTACAAAACAAGTTATTAGGATACTATACTTACTTGCAACTGCACCGTTGGTCGTCCGATGCTGCAATGGACTCCAGGCTGTTAAATTTTTTGGAAAAGAACACACACATTAGACGAACACTTTAGAACAGAGGGGATATATAATATGTGTTTGTGGATAACATATATGCATGGAAAATGAAAGAAAATATACCATTTGCAGTGCGATAACCCCAGGCGGAGTCATCGCGCAGTACAGCACGCTGCATCCCCCTGATCTCCTGTTGGAGATCCATAAACATCTGCCGTTGCTGCTGGGAATACGCTCTGGTAAGATTGCACAGTTCGCGCAAAAGAGCGTTGTTCTGGTCCAATAAGGCGTTTGTTTTATCCTCCGCATTCTGCATTTGTGCACAAATGGCAGTTGTGGAATGACGGACACGTTCTGCCACTTTTTCAAGCAGTACGTTTATACCCTCATTCCACTTGCCCTGCCTGTCCCACAACTTGCGTCGTGCCTGCCATTCCTCCGCCGGGGTCCGACAAGGAGGGCCCATGGGCGATTCAATAGAAGAGGATGGGGGGGGGGGTTGGGACACCAACGAGGTCTAGTGTCACAGTTTCAGAATCCTCCCCATCCTCTACTCCCACTGTAGGGGTCATCAACAGTACACCTAACAAATACAAAGGAAAAAACCATTACACGGAACATGACACACAGTCAACGCCGACGTTAAATCTTTGTTGTAAACAGGAAAACAAGTCTGTACTCACGTGCTTCCTCTCCCTCCTGTTGTGTCGCACATGGTGTTGCACACCCTGCTAACCATGTCGAACATCCTGGGACCGGAGGCTCAGTGCCACATGGTGTTGCTGAGAGAAGATATGATAGAGGTATGCCAAAAATGCTTTAGGTGGCCGTGTACATTATAAGCGACTGCTGCCGTAAAAAAAAAACAGCGAACAGTGGTCCTACAAAAGGTAGAACACAATAGAAACTGCGATACAATACTTACGTGGAACTGCATCACTGCTACACCAGGAAGGGGAAGAGTTGGAGTGACTTGTACTTTGCAGAACATCACAGGTAGTACTGGAAGGGGCAGAGGGGGGCAGGCTTCTCATCCAGGCTGTTATACATGTCAAAGAACACACGCTTGTAAATGTGGTTGCCATGCTCGAAGGTTCATGACAATAATCATGTAGTTATGTCCCCTACAGCAGCCCACAGAAAATCATCAGTACTCACCACCTTCTGTGTCCTCAGATAATCTTGAATGTTCTAGATGTTCACCTACAAACGAAGACAAATACAAGGTACATTCAAACACCATCACAAAGAGGGTCCATACCCAAACACACCACGACTTAAGCGCAACAGTAAAATATTCAAGTTCCATACCATCAATTGTATTTTCCGACGTGTCGTCACCAGTGCATAGTCCAACCACCTGTTCACGACCAAGGGTGGCCAACACTGCCTCCTCCAGGGGAGTCATCTGCACGGCACATGGAGGGCCACCACCTGTCCCCTTTCCATGGTTCCACTTGTTCCGAGCCTTGACTTTCACCATACCCCTGAAGTCCTGCCAACGGTGCTTGCACTGCTCTAAAGTGCGTTTCCGCACACCAAGAGCATTCACCTCGTCCACAATCCTCCCCCTATCCTGTTCTTCTGTCCAAGCGTCAACCGGGACTTTTTAAAGAGTTGTCCAAATTCGTCACATACACCGCGAATCAATACTTCAAGCTCTTCCGCAAATTTTGGAGCACGCTTACGCTTGCCATTGACATTAGGGCCCTCAATTGTCTCCTCATCCTCCTCACGCCACGACACATTATCCTGCATTGCTTCATGAACAGAAAAAAATGTAGACCTGAACAGACAACTAGCAGAAAACTCTAATTGTACCACATTCATAGGCTGTTTGTAAGGCCATACCTACCTATGCACACTCTGTATATGAACGAATTAACGGTGGAACAACGCAGAACACACCTTGAAAAGAAAAAAATGTAGACGTTAAACAACAAATCGCAATCAATGCATTTCATAAATTCATGTGTGCCTCTTACCTATCGATTTTTGGGAAAACAAAAAGGATGAAACCACATGTGGCACACACCTTACAAAAGGGAAAAATAATTTATTAACGGCAAATGCAGTGAAATCATGGTTTACAACATCAGACGTCTTACCCACCTTTGTTTTAAAAAATACAACGTTGCACAAAGGAAGGAGAAAAGCGAGAAGAAAAACGAAGCAGGGCAGTAGCCCGGTGATCGCCTAAGCTGCAGCGACGCGATTCCTACACGCTGTGGATGCACGCTGCGGACGCATGTTAATGACGTCAAGATGGGTCGCATATTACCCACGTCGATACCGTGTGCTTTACGAATTTGCAACAGCGCATGCGTTTTCTGCTCCGCTACGAAACTGTCATGCATCCGACTTTTGAATTACGAATCGGAGTTTGCAGGTGGGGTTTCTTGGTGCATTCTTCGTTTTTTTGAAATCGGTAAGTGCTTTAACGATTTAGATTTTTTTACGTTTGGTTCCTGCATCTGCCTCTAAGTGACTTGCCCAGAGTCACAAGGAGCTATGCCTGAAGTGGGAATTGAACTCAGTTCCCAGGACCAGAGTCCCCACCCTAACCACTTTATCAAGTCTTTTAACCCTTTCTTTATTCTGTTCTGTAACACTTAATAAAACAGCTTGATTTGTTTTATTACTATTTTGTAGATTCAATTTATTTCAGGTTTTCAAGCCTCGGGACTCAGAAGGCTTTCCCTGACTTCGTCCCTAATCAAACACTGCAACAGGCAGATATCTAAACTTCCTCTTATCCACTTAACAGCAGCCTGTTATTGATAAGTCTTAATAACTGAGTTGATATTCTTTGGAAATCTGATAGTATTGACATTACAATAGTGCCCAGTCTTCCTATACCCATCCTTTCTGGCTGAACAATCCAAGGCTGTGGCTTCCTGCTCCTTCTGCAGGAAAGTGTCCCACCAGGCTCTTCTGTAGTTGCCAACCTCCCTGTCTGTCCTTCTCCCTCAGAGGTGCGCTTCTTTGAGCTGACTCCGAACAGTCTTCTTCCTGCTCTGCTCCTGGGGTGGTTTCCCTTTCTACTCTCCAGCGCTCTCCTCTCAGCTACCACTCTTTCAGCAGAATTATATGATATGAAGACGCCAACTCACAGTAAACTGGTTCAAAGCAGGTTACAAGCAACAAAGAAAATATACTATAACTTCTGATAGAGAAGTTTTCAAACCTTTACGAAAAGACAGATAAGTCGATATTTTGAGTTTAATAGTTTTATGTAATCTGGGTCACATTGCCATTCACTCACACAGTCGCCAACTCCTCCAATCGAGCTTGGGAGTTGGTCAAAGATTTGGAATAGAGATCCAGAGTATTGGGAAATTAAGCGAGCTTTTCCGTGGGGTTTAACAGTCCAGGGAGCAAGCATCGCTCCCGCTCAAAAGAACCACACTGTACTCCAAAGATTATTCAATACAAACTGAAATTTACTGGGAATTCTGCAACAGGCAGACAACACTTCATCTTTTAGAAAGTCAGACAAATTTGGTTGACTTCAACACTCCAACTACATCCAACAAACCCACTTATCCCCATTTTGGAGGAAGTCTGTATTGTACTCTCCCACTAACTTGTATTTACACTTATGGCTTACATCACTTACTATTTATATTTGTACACCTCCTGTCCATGTTCCCATCATTTTGGGCCAGTAATCCAAGGCTGTTCTTCCACTGCGTTGATCTCAATCCACTTCTGTCAGGCACAGACCCTTGTGGCTGTCTCCTTCCAGCGATGTGCTGCACAGAGCTACATCCTGGCCTTGAACAGGCTTCCCCTGTCCTGGCTGTCCTCACTCCTCAGTTGCCACTTTTAGGGGCACCAACGTTCTTATTCAGCCTTGGTTTATTCTGCCTTTCCAGGACCCCTCTCCTCCTAGGGTCCCGGCTGGGGTGCAGGATACCAAAGAGCTTGAGTTCCCCACTGCAATCCCATTTATTCTAACTTCTCCCTCAATTATCAAGCATTGCTCACAGCACTATTCCTCAGCACATTATTTGTAGAACTCATCCCCTTGGGCTAGATCCCTACTCTATATTACATCTCCCATCTCCCCCCCCCCCCCCCCCCCCCCCAGCAAACTCTGGAGAGTTCCTGTAGATTCCAGCTTAGTAATACTCCTTTTTAATGGGGTATTAGATAAAGAACACCAACATTGAACAGCCTGATATATAAAAGTTGACTGCAAAGAGCTTTTATATTTAATTCCACAAAATGATGTAAAATAAAGAAGCTGAGAACTCCCTGCCCTAGAGGTGGTAGGTGATAAGAACATAAAAGTAGCCATACTGGGTCAGACCAATGGTCCATCTAGCCCAGTATCCTGTCTTACAACAGCGGTCAAGCCAGGTCACAAGTACCTGGCAGAAACCCAATGGTGGCAACACTCCATACTACAAATCCCAGGGCAAGCAGTTGCTTCCCATGTCTGTCTCAATAGTAGACTATGGACTTTTCCTCCAGGAATTTGCCCAAAACTTTTTTTAAACCCAGATACACTAACCACTGTTACCACATCCTCTGGCAAAGAGTTCAGAGCTTAACTATTCGTTGAGTGAAAAAATATTTCCTCCTATTTGTTTTAAAAGTATTTCCATGTAACTTCCTCAAGTGTCCCCTAGTCTTTGTACTTTTGGAAAGAGTAAAAATTGATTTACTTCTGCTCATTCTGCACCACTCAGGATTTTGTAGACCTCAATCATACCTCCCCTCAGCCATCTCTTTTCTAAGCTGAAGAGCCCTAACCTCTTTAGCCTTTCTTCATACGAGAGGAGTGCCATCCCCTTTATCATTCTGGTTGCTCTTCTTTGAACCTTTACTAATTCTGCTATATCTTTTTTGAGATACAGTGACCAAAGCAGAACACAATACTCAAGGTGTGGACACCCCATAGAGCGGTACAAAACCATTATAGTATTTTTGGTCTTATTATCATCCCTTTCCTAATAGCCACTGCACACTGAGCAGAAGATTTCAGCGTATTATCTACAACGACACCTAGATTTTTTTCTTGAGTGCTGACCCCCAAGATGGACCCTAGCAACTATGATTTGGATTATTCTTTCCAATGTGCATCATCTTGCATTTGTCCACATAAAATTTCATCTGCCATTGGGTGCCCAGTCTTCCAATTTCTAAGATCTTCCTGCAATATTTCACAGTCCGCATGTGTTTTAACAACCTTGAATAGTTTTGTATCATCTGAAAATGTAATCACCTCGTCGTTCTGATTTCCATATCATTTATAAATATATTAAATAGCAGTGGTCCCAGTACAGATCCCTGTGGCACTCCACTGTTCACTCTCCTCATTGAGAGAAATGACCATTTAACCCTGCCCTCTGTTTTCTGTCCAATAACCAATTCCTAATCCCCACCAGAGCCTTGCCTCCTATCCCATGACTCTTTAATTTTCTCAGGAATCTCTCATGAGGAACTTTAGCAAAAGCTTTCTGAAAATCTAGATACACTACATCAACCGGCGAACCTTTATCCACAAGTTTTTTTTAATTCTTTATTTATTCAATTTTCAAATACATTTCCAAAGCGTACTTTGTCAAGTAACATGCCACTAATACTCAGGAAACATTGTATTTAGGGGAATATTACCCCGACCAAATAAAGTTGACCTGCAGTATTCCACAAAAGAGGGAGAAGACTGATATATAATACCTTAGTAGAGGATAAGGTTCAGTTAAGAAGAAATAGACTGTAATAACAAAAAAAATGACATCGAAAGTTAGATTACACATTATTATTCCAACTTTTTAGACTAACATCTCTGCTTTCATTTGGGGAGCCTTGCATCTATAAATGTACGTAACTGAGATGGTTAAAAAAAAATGATACATCGTAGTGTCTAGTCGTATAACACATTTACATGGGAAACTTAATTCCTAAGGATAGACAGAAATTCTTCCTTCTTTCCTGGTCACCCTTGACACGTCGGGAAATCTGGATCCTTTCTCCCATAAAGGTTACTGGGACGTTTTGTTTTAAGAAAGTCTTAGAAACTGCCTCCTTGACCTGAAGAAAAACGAATGAAGCCAGTAAGTAGACCGAAGTCTACTATTCTTGTGAACTTTCGAGAATTTATCTTATTTATTTTATTTATTGCATTTGTACCCTACATTTTCCCACCTATTGCAGGCTCAATGTGGCTTACATGTACCGTCAAAGGCGTTTTGCCCAGTGGGTGGATAACAAATACAAAGTTGTATAGTGATGTATGGAGGTATAAGTGGAGAGTCGGAATGGATGAAGATTGCATGATGTCCTGTTCGATCATAGTCATGCTGTGTTGGTAGGTGAAGAGGGTTACGTGGGGTCGTGGGGGTAGGCCTTTTTGAAGAGGTAGGTTTTTAGTGATTTCCTGAAGTTTCAAGTGGTCGTGGATTGTTTTCACAGCTTGTGGGAGGCCCATTCCATAGTTGTGCGCTTATGTAGGTGAAGCCGGCTGCGTAAGTTGTTTTGTATTTCAGTCCTTTGCAATTTTGGGTAGTGTAGGTTTAGCTAGGATCTTGACGATTCTGGACTTTGTTTCTTATTGGGTAAGTCTATAAGGTTCTGTCATGTATCCTGGGGACTATGCCATACATGATTTGTGGACGTATATTAAAGGGTCCATATAAGATCATGCTTGACTGCATAATACTTATGAACTAAAGTAAATAATTCAGGGGGTCCTTTTATAAAGCAGCATTTGCTATCCCGGAAACTACCGCCGGCCCAACATGGCCAATTGGCAGTAGTTTCAGCTCCAGCCTGCTCCATGCCAGAAAAAAGCCCTTTTTTATAGTATGGTGCTAACCCGGCGTAAATGGGCATTGCCGCGAGCAGCTTGGTACCGCCAGGTTACATTGGGAGCCCTTACGGCCACCTCAATGGCAGTAAGTGCTCCCTGCTGCATGGCTACGTGTTAAGCATTCTTACCACGTGGCCATTTTTTGCAGGGAATTTTACCCACTGCGGTATAAAGGGCCCTGGCACAGGGCCCTTTTTCCCACAGCTTAGTAAAAGGACCCCTTAAAGATTACCCATGCTCTTATTGGTAACCAATGGTGTTATCCTGTCATATTTTTGAGCTCTGTGCAATATTCTAGCTGCAGTATTCTGTAAAGTTGGAAGCCTTTTACAAACCAATATAGATGACATTTACAATGTTCTATTTGGGATAGGATACATGTTATACAAGCTTCAACCTGTCCAAATTCGAAATATGTACAAATTGGATTTAACTGAATTAATTTCATAAACACTTTCTTATTATAGGCAGTGTTAAAATCAGACTGTCATTCCTGGGGTAGGAGAGACACATCTTCAAAGTTCTTGTCCTGAGAAGAGTAAAAATCAAACAGAACCCCTGCATCTTCTTGGGGGTCAAATTGGATCAAAGACCTCATCTATGAGATATGTGTTCTCTCCATAGCAGCAACATCCAAACTTTCAGAGGAAATATTTAAAGGTAATCTAACAGAAGCTCTGCTTTCTCGATTGGGCAGATAATAAATCTTTTGTAATGGAGGAAATGTATCTTCAGAGTAATGGAGAGTTTCTTTTAAAAATCTTTGAAATATTTCTTTAATTGGGGGAATATTTAACAGATGGAAAATTCAATATTCTCAAGTTTTAAAACTCTTGCCCCATTTTCTAAATTCTCCAATTTCCGATGTGTAATCTCAACATTTGAAAGCAATTTAGTCTCCAATTTCTTTACTTAAGGACGTCTCAAATTTTTGTATATTAGATTCCTGAAGGCTAACTTGAGATTGAAAAGAGTCTATCCTTGCAGTATTTAAATTCATTTTGATAACAAAAGCAAGGCATAACTTGTGCAACGACTCCACAGCAGACCACAGAGAGTCTAAAGTTACCTTTGGTGGTTTTTCCAAGGGAAGTAGGGCTGTCTCAGGTGTAGGTCGCGTTCCTCCTGCTGCATCACGACAGATTTCTTAAGATAAGCTCTCTCTCTCTCCTACTCCCCGGTGGTACTCAGAGGGTCGGTAATCTGGGCTCATACCTCCGGTTGGGGCAGCGTCAAAGATCCGGAAAGATTCTCCTCCACGCGATATCCGCTGTTGCTTCTGACGGTTTATCGCGCTGCTCTCCCAATCGACTTCCTGCCACCTCCTCCCTCCTAGTTGGACTTCGTGGACTGAGTGAGATTTCACTGTCCAGGCCGGGGCTCCTCTCGGCTCCGGCTAATGGAACATCCCTGGTGTTAATCGGGGGTCGCGAAAGTCGTGATCTGTGCCTGTCTCAAAGGAGGAGTACCAGTGGTTGAGGAGAAACCTCCCCTGGTTTTCCCCTTCCTTTTAGGCATAGAGAAGGTAATTGCTACTTAGTAAGAACTTAGAAAAAAGTTTTTCTCTCTTAGAGCTCGAAGGACGCGACCGCTTTCCGATTGCCATCTTGATCAGTCTCCTCCCTCTTTATCCACATGTTTATTCACGCCTTCAAAGAAATGAAGCAAATTGGTGAGGCAAGACTTCCCTCAGCTGAAACCCATGCTGACTCTGTCCCATTAAACCATGTTTGTCTACGTGTTATGTAATGTAATTTTATTGTTTATAATAGTCTCCACTATTTTGCCCGGCACCGACGTCAGGCTTACCAGTCTATAATTTCCTGGATCACCGCTAGAACCCTTTTTAAAAATTGGTGTCACATTGGCCACCCTCCAATCTTCAGGTACTACGGATGATAATGGAAAAGAAAATAGACTTGTGTTTATAGTGGTGTCAGTGGTTATATGGTCCCCTCTGGTAACCACCTAGTCCCAGAGAAGGCTATAATAGGTGGTAATTCTTTCTCTGATACTTTTGCTTACCATAAGAAATATACCAATAGGGTTTCTACCTCCTTACACCCACCCCAAGATACAGTGGACCAGCCACCCCCAAGAATTATGGGGTGACAGAAAAGACAGAAGCTATGTTTCTTCCAGGTAGAAAGTTTTTATACTTACCAATCCAGATAATAACAAAGTAATCAGGCAATAACAAATAGCAATTTGTTATGAAAGGAAGAGAGACCACCCCTGTAAAATGTACTCACTGATAATCATCTCAGCCTCTGTCTAAATACAGTACAACAGTGCCTTATATACAGTGGATTGGATGGCATCATCTCCCTCCCGAAAATCATACAGTTTGCAATTTCAGCTAAATTCTGTGTTACATCAGCTAATTTCTGTCTTACTTTATTGTTTACATAGAATGGAACACACTATATGAATGTTATGGAACACAGCAAGTCCAAGGTTTCTTTTACAGGAGATTGTAGCTGCCATTTCGTTACAGGAATCCCTCCAAGACCCAGGTCTTTTATCAATGTTTTGTCTAAAAAACCTCAACACGTCTTCGCCTTCAAACTGTGTATATTCTTTGTGTCCTTGCTGAGCTAGATTCAGTGGCACCAATTCTGTCAGGGAGGGGATGAGCAGTCTTTGCTGGTTCAGCATGACCTTGAATTCTCACTCTCAGCAGAAGGCACAGAAAGATGCAGCTTTCAGGCATTTTAAGTTTGAGCTGGGCAGTTCATGGGTCATAACTGACTTGTCAGTGGTCAGAAAAGTGCAAATCAATTCATTCCCCTCTTGATGATTGTGAAATCATCACTTGTACAGATAATAATCCGCAGGGTGCCCATTCGATGTCCATTGATGAAGGGTACAACAGTTTGAAAAGGAAGGAACCCAAACTAGTGCTTTTCTTGGTTTAGCCACTTGTTACATGAGTTTATCCTTTTAGAGCTTGTTTCAGCTCCCCAGGCATAGATAGGTTTAAAGATAAATTTAAACATTCAGTTTCATAAAGACAAGATTCAAATGGGTAAAATAGGTACAAAAGCAAAAAATATATGTATAAAAGAAGAATATATATAATTATTTATTTATTTATCGCATTTGTATCCCACATTTTCCACCTCTTTGCAGGCTCCATGTGGCTTACAATACATCGTGATAAGTGGAAATGGGAAGAGAATAGACATTTGGTGTTACAGAAGGATTTTTGGGTTGCATGGTAATGGAATACATGACAGTAATATAACAGAAGGCATTATTAACATGTCTAGATATATGTGGGAGTTTCACATGTTTTGATCTTTGTGGTATATGTTGTCCGAAGAGATAGGTCTTTAGTAGTTTACGGAAGTTGGTCAGTTCATAGGTCGCTTTTATATTTCAACTAAAAGCAATATGAGCATAATAAATGTCTCCCTGAAGGAGGTATACTTGCATTACAGGCAGTAAATGTTCTAACAATAATAAAATGAGTAAAGTCAACAGCAGCAGGCTTATTCAACATTCATGAAGGAAGTACATTTTTGTCTTGTACCGAGAGCAATAGCAAGAAGTTTGAAGACAAGCCCATAAGCACAGGGATATAATGCAACAGAAAATTAAAGCCAAAACTAAAATGACTACCAAAAGTGAGGTATAAATAGACATGAAAAAGGTTTTCCAGTTACCAAAGGTTTTATCCTACTACTACTACTACTTAACATTTCTAAAGCGCTACTAGGGTTACGCAGCGCTGTACATTTTAACATAAAAGGACAGTCCCTGCTCAAAGAGCTTACAATCTAAAGGACCACCAAGATGTCCAGCTAGTATCAACACCTGAATTGATAGCTAATTCATTGGCTAAGGCAGAAAGGCCTTGCAAAGCCTTCATAACAGAACCATCAGGGTCAGTATTATTAGGAATAAAAGTACAACAATGACCATGACAGTACAATACAAACACCATCTTTGGCAAGTATTTGATCAAGAACAAGTCTATTTTCCCAGGCTACTCGACTAGTGGCATAAAGTTGGGCCGCCAGGCCTTGAATGGCATTTCTAGTAAAGTTTATGAATCTTTGTTGATTATAATAGATATAATTAATCTAATCAACATTTTTATTAATAGTGACCCACCAAAAGAAAGTAGATTCTAGACTTGCCCATACCTGATTTCTGGCCTTAAATTGATCAGGTACCCCTCTTGGAACTCCTATAGCATCTATATAGATAGTGTTATCAAGAGAGTTAGGAACGTGTCTTTTAATACAAGATACCTGGTGAGGATAGGCAATAACGATGGGCATAACTAATTGAACTAGAGCACATATTCCAGACCATTGAAATGGCAAGAGGGGATATAGAATTTTGGTTCCCGCAATACCACCATACATCAGAACGTGGGATAGAGAGGCAAGAGGAATTAAGCATTTGGAGGTCAGAAGGGTCAAAAGTATCATAACAACGGGTAACATTTCCTAGAAAGCGAGAATATACTTGGGTAGTGTAGCGTCGCAAGCATATAGAAAAAATCAGATTGAAATGCACACCAAAAGGAGGAGGAAACAAGGAATGAAAAGCCAAAGGTGGATACAAAGAGTGAATAGACTTGCATGAAGTGGAAATTAGGCTTTCAGAAGTAAAAGATAAGAGCATATATAAACAAGCATTATAATGTTGTCTGAAATTAAAAGGAAAGGAAAATAATTGAGGTGTAGGACAAGGTCTTGTACACATGTAGCAGTCAGAAACTTTAAGGGAAGAAGCAGTATAGTGCAGCCAGTGTAACCAGGTATTATAATCTTCGTAACCAGTCTCTTGGAATATGGTATCCTGAACAGAATTAGCATGATGAATTTGGAGGATCATAAAGGTACGTGTGTGGTTTGGGTAACCAGGGTTCAGAAGTCGTAGGTGGGTCTGTAACTCTGATCCAAAACGGATCATGACCTGTACTATTAATAGCTAGGCTATAGGTACGAGCCAAAGTTTGGTCAACATTATTAAAAATGAAAATGAGAGGGTTACATTTCATAGTGCTACATCGGGAAGAGTCAGATGTGGTCCTATGGATAGTCATCTGGCGTTGTAAGTGTAATAAAATCAAATCAGTTGGTTGGATGCCCCAAATAGAGAATTTTGGGTCTATGGACCATAGGACGTATGCCCAGGACCAACAGGGGTTATAGTAGGAAACAAGATTATTGCCAATTTTGTCATCTGGACAGAAGTATATGAGTTCAGTGATATATTTGTGTTCATGAGCTAGGCTTGTGCATGTAAGGAAATTACAAAGATTGAAGGAAAAGATTATAGGTGTCAATCGAGGAGTAAGAATCATGTCAAGTTCCACCAGAAACTGATGAATTGTACCTATTGTAAGGGTCTGAAGAATAGGTGACAGAAAACAAACCAACGATAGAAAGGTAGTTTGAAAAGTAAAGGTTACAGGAGACATGATGTTAATGATCAGGGGAAAGCAGAAAGTGGGCCTTAAGGGGAGGCAGAATGCGGTAATAAGGGGGGTAAGAAGCAGCACCTATGTATCTGTATATGCAAAAAAGGGTAAACATTTCAAGATTTCTATTTCCAATTTTTCGAATAAAAAACCAAGGGTGCTACCCAGTACGAACAATGTCGTAAGTAGTATACCAAAAGAACACAGGTTCTCTGGTAGAGGGTCTGATCAACGGCACTGTACCTTGCTCAACTTTAATTCGCCCACAGCCGTGGAAAATGTCAATGTGGTCAATGGACTACTGGACCTGATAGGTTAGTGTTCGGTCAAGTAAAGGGGCAAACAAGATATCAAATCTAGTTAAAGGGTCCCAGTCAGGATTATCAAAATAGCAAAATGTTCTTCAGTAAACAATGCATAAACATTCTTAAGGTGATATAATTAAAAAAAGAATGCTTTTACATGAGGTACCAATGATAGAGAGGTATCTAAATAAACAGCAGTCTTTGTTCAATTTCAAACTATGCACGCTGCTCTCTTTTTCAGTAATATAAGTGTTACCATACTGGGACAGACCAAAGGTCCATCAAGCCCAGTATCCTGTTTCTAAGTGGCCAATCCAGGTTACAAGTACCTGGCAAGATCCCAGAACAGTATAACAGATTTTATGCAGCTTATCCTAGAAATAAGCAGTAGATTTTTCCCAAGTCCATCTTAATAATGGACAATGGACCTTTTTTTAAAGGAAATTATCCAAACCTTTTTAAAATCCTGCTAAGCTAACTGCTTTTACCACATTATCTGGCAACAGAGGCTAGAGTTTAATTACATGTTGAGTGAAGAAATATGTTCTCTGATTTTGTTTACTACTTAACAGCTTCATTGTGTGCTCCCTAATCCTGGTATTTTTGTAGAGAGTAAACAAGTGATTCACGTCTACCTGTTCCACTCCACTCATTATTTTACAGACATCTATCATATCTACCCTCAACTGTCTTTTCTCCAACCTGGAGAGTCCTAGCCACTTTAGCCTTTCCTCATAGGGAAGTTGTCCTATCCCCTTTATCATCTTCATCACCCTTCTTTGTACCTTTTCTAATTCCACTATATCTTTTTGAGATGCAGTGACTAGAATATTCGAGGTGCGGTCACACCATAGAGCGATACAAAGGCATAACAGTCTCATTTTTGTTTTCCATCCGTTTTCCTAATAATACCCAATATTCAATTTGCTTTTTCTTAGTCACCACTGCTCACTGAGCAGAGGTTTTCAACATATCAACAATGACACCAAGATCCTTTTCCTGGTCAGTGACTCCTAATGTGGAATCTTGCATCACATAGCTATAGTTTGGTTTCCTGCCTCACTTTGCACTTGTTTGCATTAAACGTCATCTCCCATTTGGATTCCCAGTCTCGTAAGATCCTCTTGCAATTTTTCACAATCCTCTTGCGATTTTACAACTTTGAATAACTTTGTGTCATCAGCAAATTTAATTACCTCACTAGTTATTCCCATCTCTAGATCATTTATAAATATGTTAAAAAGCAGCAATCCCAGCACAGATCCCTGAGGAACTCCAGTATCTACCTTTCTTCATTGAGAATACTGACCATTTAACCCTGCTCTGTTTTCTATCTTTTAACCAGTGTTCAATCCACATTACCTCCTATCCTATGACTTTCTAATTTCCTTAGGAGTCTTTCATGAGGTACTTCATCAAATGCCTTTTGAAAATCCAGATACACAATATCGACCGGCTGGCCTTTATCCATATGCTTATTCTCCCCTTCAAAGAAATGTAATAGATTGGTGAGGCAAGATTTCCCTTCACTAAATCCATGTTGGCTTTGGTGCTCATTTTCAAAGCACTTAGACTTACAAAGTTGGAAACTAAACTATGCAACTTTGGAAGTCTATGTACTTTGAAAATGAGCCTCTTAGAGACGATTATAAAGACCAAAATTGCAGAACATATTCAAAAGCATAAATTAATGAAACTACCATTTTGCCTATCACCTTAAAACCTTTAAAATCAAGCATGGTACTGGAAGATTGATGAGTGGCCAATGTAACACCAATTTTGTTTTTTGAGGTAAATTACATATTACTAACAACAGCTTGTAGTATACTTTCGGGCTCATTTTCGAAAGAGAAGGACGCCCATCTTTCGACACAAATCGGAAGAAGATGGACGTCCTTCTCACAGGGTCGTCCAAATTGGTATAATCGAAAGCCAATTTTGGACGTCCCCAACTGCTTTCCGTCGCAGGGATGGCCAAAGTTCAAAGGGGCGGGACTTGGGCGTGCCTAACACATGGACGTCCTCGACCCATAATGGAAAAAAAGGGCGTCCCCACAGGGTCGTCCAAATTGGTATAATCGAAAGCCAATTTTGGACGTCCCCAACTGCTTTCCGTCGCAGGGATGGCCAAAGTTCAAAGGGGCGTATTTGAGGCGTAGCGAAGGCGGGACTTGGGCATGCCTAACACATGGACGTCCTCGACCCATAATGGAAAAAAAGGGTGTCCCTGATGAGCACTTGGACGACTTTACCTGGTCGTGTTTTTCTTACGACCAAGGCACACAAAGGTGCCCGAAATGACCAGATGACAATTGGGGATGACCCCCCCCCCCCTTACTCCCCCAGTGGTCACTAACCCCCTCCCACCCTCAAAAAATATCTTGTTTTTTTCTTTTTTTTATTAATCTTTTCATTTATTACATTCACAATAATTAACATCATAAATGTATACAGAAAAAGCAAATGTTGCAATACAAAGAAAATAATATTTCCCTCACATATATTCTTAAATAATTGACCTCAAACCGGGAGATCCAAGAAAGGAAATAATTACAAAAAATTTAGAAAGAAAATTAAATCATTCTTACTGAGGGAAGAGGGTCAATCGGTGGTTGCAGCCGGTACTGTAATAACTACAGGAAGCTGTTGGAGGGGATTCTTCATTTGTTCCTTTAACTCCACAAATTCTCGTAGTTTCTTAGGCTCAAAGAAAAGGTAATTATTTGAATCTAGAGAAATAAAACATTTACAAGGGAATCGGACCATAAAGGTCCCACCAAGGGCCATCACCCTTGGTTTAAAAGCCAAGAGTTCTGGCCGCCTGGCCTGCGATTCCCTTGAAATGTCAGGAAATATTTTAATCTTAGAACCAAAGAAACTCTCAGCCATATGACGAAACAAAAATATCTTTAAAAATATTTTTTGCTAGCCTCAGATGTCATACTCAGGTCCATCACAGCAGTGTGCAGGTCCCTGGAGCAGTTTTAGTGGGTGCACTGCACTTCAGACAGCCGGACCCAATCCCATCCTCCCCCTACCTGTTACATTTGTGGAGGAAACAGCGAGCCCTCCAAAACCCACCAGAAACCCACTGTACCCACATCTAGGTGCCCCTTCACCTGTAAGGACTATGGTTGTGGTGTACAGTTGGGGGTAGTGGGTTTTGGGGAGGGGGTTGGCGGGCTCAGCCCACAAGGTAAGGGAGCTATGTACCTGGGAGCAATTAATGAAGTCCACTGCAGTGCCCCCTAGGGTGCCCAGTTTGTGTCCTGGCATGTCAGGGGGACCAGTGCAGTACAAATGCTGGCTCCTCCCACGACCAAAGGGCTTGCGTTTGGTCGTTTCTCAGATGGACATCCTTGGTTTCCATTATCGTCTAGGGACGACCTAAATTTCAAGATTTGGATGTCCCTGACCGTATTATCGAAACAAAAGATGGACGTCCATCTTGTTTCGATAATACGGGTTTTCCTGCCCCTCCATCGGGATGTTTTGTGAGGACGTCCTCAACAAAACTTGGACGTCCCTTTCGATTATGCCCCTCTTTGTATACTATAAGAAATACAATGTAGATTCCCTGGTGGTGAGGTTTTAAAGGGGTGGTAAGGTGGGATAATCACGGTTTAGGGTTTCTACGCTAAACGCTGGCCACTTACATAATTTCATCAATTTTTCCTGTAAATTTCCTATTATGGATGTTATGTAATGTGCAATTTAAGATGGTCAAACAATTTCCTTAGATGTGTTCAAGTTTTAAGAATGATGATGAGCTTCCACACTAGAACTTTGAATTAAAGTAATTTATTGTATTAAAACTGAAATATACTGGTATTAAATTGCTTTTAAGGTATAAAGTGCAGACAGTTTTTATATTGCACTGTATGAATGTTTAACTAGCAACAATACTGTTAAGTTTTTCAGAAATTGTATATACCTCTACAAACAAGTTTTTTTTCCTTTGGCAACATCACCCAGCACCAATAATCAGATAAGTATCTGAACTTATTTTAAATTTTTGCTTTAACTATAAAAAGTTTAATAAAAAATTTGATCCTTTGTGTTAACTTTTTGTTTTACAGGATCAAACTTTTCTCTAATGGGAATGAACCTAGGCATTCAGACTTCAGGTAACCTTTTCTCTAAATGTGATTAGAGTCTTTTCAAAGTTGTATGGTGTGATGCGTGGACACTTAGCTGAATATGTTAGCCTTGCTTGAATGAGAGAAACTTTGATCTTTCTTGAATGATGGTGCACTTGTTGCTCCAGCGTTGTCTGCGTGACACTTCTGATAAACTTGTTCTTTAACCAACTTAAAGGGAATAAAACTCTATCCCCTTATTAAATGTAAGCTTTTAATGGAGATTTTAATTTTAACACTGTGGCCAAGATAGCTAGATAAAAATCAATAAATAATTGATTTCCCTATTGCAAATCCTCTCTGATTACTTTTCCCTAACTAATAAGGAGCACTTATCTTCTGAGAATTTATCACAGCTTGTAGTCAAGCATTCACGACATACCACTGACTTACACTATTACAAGCAGTGGTCCAGCAAGGGGCATCAGTCTTGCTTAAGCTCAGGTTATGGCAGGCTCTCACTATAGTCAGGCACACTGTTGTTAATAACCCTTCTCTGTGAGAGGCCAATGATTGGAGCACCAGCTTTCCTGAATGAGTATAGCTCAGTCTCCACAGCCACCAGTCACCACCAGGCATTCACACAGCTTGTGGCTTCTCTAAAGCCCATATAAAAAACGGGGTAAAAACCCACAAAATAATTTCAAATATACACACTAAATGGTGGGAATTATTCACCTATCTAATATCACAGGATCGCTGACTATACAGGAGGAAAAAGCCTCAAGAAGCTCACACGCGTTGAAAACACTTGGAGTAGGGCTGCTTCATCATTGGCAAGAATAAACCTCCTACAGTACAGTTAGCACGTTCCCTATTGGTCGTGCCTCTTCTTCCCAAGGGTACATTAATCTGTTGTTGTACATAACATTTCAGGAACGGATGCCGCAGTGCATTACAATGCAGCGCTAGTGGTGAAGTGTTCTTACAGGTCTTTATAGCACTCTTATGTTCCGTGAGGCGGATCCCAAGCTGATGCGATGCTTGCCCTACATAAAGTTTGTCACAAGGACAGACCACATATTCTGATTTGCAGTCAGTGTTCACATACAGTTCATATGTCTGTGCAGAAAATGGATGCACAAGCCTGTCTGATTCCATCATCAACGGGCACATACTACAATTATTGCATTTATGTCCACTATAACTCACTGAAACAAGCTGTCTTGAAGGTAACAACGACGGACACAACAGTTCTTTTAAATTTTAACCGCGACTATAAGCAAACCTTACTTTCGTCTTAGAAAAAAATGGTAGCGTCTTCAGAATATTCCAATGTTTCCTGAAACTACAGCCGCCTGTGTAGTGAATTTTAACACACATGTCAAAACATCTTCATCATCGTCTTTCCCACGTGAATTCATTTGCAGCAACAGTAGTTCCCTGTGGTTGTACTTAGCACGACAGTATGCTGAGGAGACTACTTTTCTAGGATACCCTCAGGACAGTAACCTCTGACAGAGGTCCTTAGCCTGACAACAAAAATCGCCTTCCTGTGAGCACAACCACCAGTACCTCAGTAGTTGTGAGAAGGGCAGGCTTTCCTTCAGGGCTTTAGGATGACAGCTTGAATAGTCCAGGAGTGCATTCACATCCGTCTGTTTGCGGTGTACATTGGTTTTAAATGAAGTATCATTCTTTAGTACCCAGACATCCAGATAAGTGATGGATGTGTCGCTACTCTGCACTGTGAATTTAATCTTCGGGTGACATGAGTTCAGATATTCCACGAATTGCATCAAAATCTGTCCATCCGCTGCTCAGCTCACTTCCACACCAGCACTTTAAGCAGTGTATTCACACTAAGCTGTAGCTTGCTCTTATTTTCTGAATAATTGTTTCATGCCAATACACATTCACACACTTAAAGCCTCTGCCACGCAGGACTGCTCTCTCTGTGCTTCAGCTTCTCAGTCACAGTCGAACTATATTATAAACAGTCTGAGGGCCAGATGCACTAAACTTAACAAGCCAGCAATGTGGTTTTTAAACTAGTTCTATCCGGTTTAGTGCGCAAGTAGTAAACCGGGACATGCACAAAAGGTTTCTCCAAGCCATTTTCCTGTCAAGGTAGCAGCTAACAAAAATGGAATGCAAAGCTATTATAATGAGCTAATTACTATTATAATGTGCATGCAAGGTGATGCACTGCTGTTTCCTAACCAATGCACAAAAGCAGTCCCTACTTTTACTGTGGAAATTTTAACGGGTGGTCTGGACCTGCTGGTTCTTCATTATTGCAAGTAGCAGAAGGGGAGAAAACAAGGTAGGGAAGATGGAGCACAAAAAAAAAAAAGTACACCGGTTTACACGCAGCTTCTTTGCGTGTATGAAAGTCATGCCATGATTATTTTCTCAAATGACATTTTACTGGCAAGAAATGGGGGGGGGGGGGGGGGGAGAGACAGTAAATGTAAAGCATAAAAGTAATGGTGACTTACCAAAAATGCAAGGAAGACAAGGGTCAAACAGCATCCCCCATACTATAAGCACGAGAGAGGGGCTAAACCAATTGGACAGTGTCAGACTGGGATGTCCCGCCCACTCACTACTGAAGGGGGACACCAGGAAGTTTAGATCCAATCAGCTCACAGCTGTAGAGTGATGTCATCAGGGAAGCCCTGCAGGGAGGAGGAGTTGGGACAGCCAATGAGAGTCCATCTTCAGGGAGATGGGTGTTCCAGGATGTCAGCCGGCCAATAGAAAGAAGCAGCAGGAACAGCTGGTGGTGGAACCAAGCCCTGATGCTGATTCTTCAGAGCCGAGAGCAGCAGCGAGCATATTCCCAGCAGCGAGGAGGCAGGGAGCCGCAACACAGGTCTGTCCATCCAAAAAAAAAACAACGCGCTTTTGTGCTTGCACAAAAAAAGGGCTACATCTACTGCTTTCATACATGCAGCTTGTCTGCATGTGTGAGAGTCATCTGTAGCATGCGCATAGCAGCCACCCATAGCAATTGACTGTTCTGCGCATGTTCAGCTCACCGACTGGCTTCCCCCATATCGCATGCAAATGAGCTGGGTCGCAAAAGCAACGAGCAGCTCATTTGCATGTGATTCTCTTTGCATTTCCAAATCGGTAAAAATTTAACCACTTTAGAAATACAGAGGGATTCACAGACAGATTCTTAACGGGACCTTTGTGCATCTGGCTGGAGGTTCTTAGAAATCCATACATACCAAAAATGTACACAAAATATTAACCCTTTAAATACCAGACTCCCATAATCAATGCTGACCAAAATGAAACTGCCAAAAATTCTTAAAAAAAAAAAAATCTAACACCAGAACCTGCCTAGAGACCCAAAGACCCCCTGACAATAAAAAAAATTTTTTTAAACAATTCTAGAAAGCTCAACAGCAAAACACCCAAAAAGAGCCAAAATAAAGTAAAATTAAAACAAAGGTCAGGAGCCCTCCTACCTTGGTCCCCTAACGTCCACTAGGCAGTTCAAATTCTTCAGGGTCCTGGTGGACACCCGGTGCTCCTCCTGATTCCAGCAGTGCAAGGTCATGAAAGGTCTGGAACTCCAGCTGGGCAGCTCAAAAATTGAGGCCCTGGCTTCGTTCCAGCCTATCGTGACCCTCCAGAGCCTTAGTGAGCACATGCGAAAGTTCGCACATGCTCAGAATGCTCCTGGCTCTGGTGAAAGGCCCAGGCAGGGGATTTTACTGCTGGCCTGCTTCCACCAGAACTCATTCTGCGGTCCGTCGACAACGCGAACAGATGTGTTTTGGTTCTGCTGGAGCCTCCCCAGCCCCAGAAGTTTTGCCACTGACCACCAATGAAAGGTGGCATGGGCTCCAAGATGGCTCAAAGATTGGGGAATGCCCTGGAACCCCCCCCCCCCCCCCGGGACATTAAAAGGGTCCCAAAAGTGGCCCTGGAGCACAGGTAAGCCCCACTAAAGGACAAACTTTATATTTTAATTTTTAATACCTCATTTACACAAGATAAAGTAGAAATGCCATCTTCAATCAAAATAAGTTCTTCTCGTATGCTGACGATATGTTTTTACTTAACACCCATAGAAGAAAAACCAACAAAACAATTGATCAGATATATATGTTAAATAGTGGAGAGCCCTGGGGATACCACAAGGTGGACTCCAATTGGCTGAAAGCTTATTAGGGGAGCACTGTCAAAGCGTAAGACTGTGATGTAATATGTACAGGAGCACACAGGGAAGGAGTAGTGTAACCAGCAAGGCTGTTCCGTAAGGATGACAGCAGGACAATTGATAGAGAAAAATAAAGCTTTTATTCTTCAAGACCCAACACAGCACTGTGTTTCGGCAAAAAAGCCTGTCTCGGGTGTAAAAACAATAATGAACATACAATAAGGGTAAAAAGACAAACATCAAATATATAAAAAAAATTTTTTAAACATATTTAACCGTTTTATCCTTTACTGATGTATTATGCTTTATAAGATCATGAAATATTGTAAAAAAATATATATATACTAAGACATAATAACCTCCACGCAGAAATAGACAATAGAGGAAAAAATATATTGAAAACAGAAAATAAAATTGCTAACCTATAAATACTTAAAAAGACAAGGAAAAGATGCGAGAAGGCAGAAAAATACAGAAGAGCACACCTGTCTGAAAATATCACTGAAGGATGTAGCCAATGATAGTCGTCTGAAGAGACGTAGAAAGACATAAGTCCAAAGAGTAACAATCAAAATGCTTGTGCATGTTTTAGCATGAATTGGTGAGAATGTGGGAAAAGTAATAGAAGACACACACCAAGATAATAATTTCTTGTAAAACTTTGAAATATAGGGCACAACAATAGTCAAGAAAATGTCTTCGTAACTCCCTTTTCATTCGAAATGATACGTTGAGTGTATATGACTGTGAAGGGGTGGAACTGTCAAAGAATAACGTGAACGTAAAAAGTGAAAATCGTTCAAAATGAGTCATAGATTCTAACGTGAAGCCACACTCGTAACCAAAGTAAAAAGGTGCAATGCAGCGTAGAGTAGAAGAGCATAAAAAAAACTATAGTGCAGAAAAAGACAGTAAAGAGAAAAAGACAAGCAGAAAATAGAACTAATTTAAAAAAAAAAGTGTGCGAGGAAGGTAAAACACCAAGGCAGTTTGGAAAGTGTGAAAGTACTGTTACCTTGAAAAAGATGCAATGCCAAAGAAAATGGGAGTCTATACAAGACTCGCAAATACAGGAGTTCAAATCCAAAATATAAAATCTGCAAGACCGGTGGAACCCGGAGTTTAAAAAGAGAAAAGCCTGCCTTTTTAACCATTTTAACTCTGTAATGTCTATAAACTAAGAATTCTTCCATCCAATGCAACACCTTGCCTGCAATACATAAGGAACTCAGTTTCTACAATAAGAAATTATAATTACCGTAGTGAGTGTGGCGGTAAGATCAAACTACTACTACTACTTATAATTTCTATAGCCCTACTAGACGTACGCAGCGCTGTACACTTGAACATGAAGAGACAGTCCCTGCTCGACAGAGCTTACAAACTAAATAGGACAGACAAACAGGACAAACAAGAGATAAGGGAATATTAAAGTGAGGATGATAAAATAAGGGTTCTGAACAAGTGAATAAGGGTTAAGAGTTAAAAGCAGCTTCAAAAAGGTGGGCTTTTAGCTTAGATTTGAAAACGGCCAGAGATGGAGCTTGACGTACTGGCTCAGGAAGTCTATTCCAGGCATATGGTGCAGCAAGATAAAAGGAACGGAGTCTTGAGTTAGCAGTGGAGGAGAAGGGTGCAGATAAGAGAGATTTACCCAGTGAACGGAGTTCCCGGGGAGGAATGTAGGGAGAGATGAAGGAGACCTGTGAGAAGCAATAGTCTAAGCGAGAGGTGATAAGAGTGTGGATGAGGGTCCTGGTAGTGTGCTCAGAAAGAAAAGGACAAATTTTGGTGATGATATAGAGAAAGAAATGACAGTTTTTAGCAGTCTGCTGAATATGTGCAGAGATGGAGAGGGAGGAGTCGAAGATGACCCCAAGGTTACGAACTCACCTCTAGTCTCAGCTCTGCTAGCAACATAGAAAGCCATAGAGATAAGCACTATTACTAAGAGTAAGCCAGAGATTTAGATTGTGCTTGAAATCAGTTCAGTCCAAGCAGTGGATAGAAGTCGACTTCACCCAACCAAGCGAGAAGGGTGGAGATCAGTATTTTGTTCCAAGTGCTATCGTAAATTATTACAACACAGCAAGGCTGTAAAATGAATCTTAGGGCACCAAGAGGGACTTAACATGACTCCAGCTGATCCATTATTGGAGTGGTGTCAGTACAGTCCTCAGATAAAACAGAGTACCTAAAGAATTATCCCTATATATGCCATTGAGACATCTAAAGTTCTCTCAAGGAGCATCACTATCTATCTCCGTCCAAAGTGTTCTAGGCTGCGCAATTTGTTTGCTATCCGCTAACAAACTTACGAAATATCACAAAATAATATAGAAAAGATTTACAGGATTTAGAAAGAATAAAATTGTTTAATTACTCACCCACCAGCACAGCATCAGACATCAGTTTTAAGTTATAACAAACTTACAACAGTCTAACATCAGTACCTCTGGTAATTACAAGTAATTAGACCAATTAGATAAAGAAGGAAGAAAAGTTTGTTCCTCATACAAAGGTCACAGAAAAGAGAGAAAAGGCAGTGCCAGAATGAATGAAAGAAAGATTCATAGCGAAGGGGAGGAAGCAGACTCCTTCGGGAAATAGGCTTTTGCATGGACATGAAACTCTCCTGCCATGAGACTATTTCAGAGTCTCTTTGTCTGAAGCAGGGTTTTATAGGCTGTTGTGGGCATCCACCTCTCCTGTACCCTGGACCAATCATAGGTGCTGCACATGGGCTGGAGACTTGTAAGTGGGAATTTCATATGAGCGGGAAGCTTGCAATTGGGTCCTTACCACACCTCTTCTCAGTAACTTATTTTTGAAACAGGATATACCAGGTATCTGAATTGCCTTAGCAACATGAGACCCCATCACAGCATGTGACCAGCCATAAATTCCTTCATGTGGCTGATAGGAAAAGAGAGGTTTGGGGGGATGGGAGATAGTTCAGTATACCTGAAATAAAACTGTATAGCTTATAGCTAAAATTATAGGACAAAAGAAATCGCACAATGGGATACCCACCAGTGAGCTTTCTCAGGAGTAGCCCCCGCATTTACTACTACTACTACTATTAGCATTTATATAGCGCTACCAGACGCATGCAGCGCTGAACAATTGACATAGACAGTCCCTGCTCAAAGAGCTTACAATCTAGGTAAGACAGACAGGACATTACGGGCAAGGGAATTACAGGGTAAAGAGGAACAGGGAGGAGGACAAATGGGTAGTGGCTAGGAGCCAAAGGCAACAGTGAAAAGGTGAGCCTTCAGCATAGATTTAAAAACAGGTAGAGATGGAGCTAGACGTATGGGCTCGGGAAGGCGGTTCCAGGCATAAGGTGCAGCAAGATAAAAGGAGCAAAGTCTGGAGTTAGCAGTGGAGGAGAAGGGGGATGACAAGAGAGACTTGCTGAGAGAGTGGAGTTCACGGGGAGGAATGTAGGGAGAAATGAGAGAGGAGAGGTAATGAGGGGTCATAGAGTGGATGCATTTAAAGGTCAGTAAGAGAAGTTTGAACTGTATACGGAAGCGGACAGGGAGCCAGTGAAGTGACTTGAGAAGTGGGCTAGTGTGGGCATAACGATTCTGACGGAAAATAAGGCAAGCTGCAGAATTCTGGACAGATTGGAGAAAGATGATTGAGTGGAAGTCCAGTGAGAAGTAAATTGCAGTAGTCCAAGCGAGAAGTAACAAGGGTGTGAATAAGGGTTTTGGTGGCATGTTCAGAAAGGAAGGGACGAATTCTGCTGATGTTGAAGATAAAGAAGTGGCAGAGTTATTGCAGAAGGGCAGTCTGGTATGGCTTCCCTCTTTGTGAACAATACCAAACTCTGCAGTAGACATTTTGGATAACGTGAAAAGTTCTTGCAAAGTTTTGAAGAATGGTCTAGAATTTGGCCAAGATTTAATGCTAAAAAAAAAAAAAAATTAAAAAATGTTGGGTTATGCATGTGTGCTGTGGAAACCCAGGAGAGTGGTATAAACTTTGGGGTGATCATATCTGATTATCTTAAGATGGCCATAAAAGTAGAAAAAGCAACAGCAAAAGCCAGAAGAATGCTTGGGTGCATATAGAGAGGAATGGCCAGCAGGAAAAAGGAAGCGATAGCGCCTCTGTATATGGTGAGACCTCCATTTAGAGTATTGTGAACAATTCTGGAAATTGCACCCTTGAAAAGATTTAAACTGGATGGATCAGTCCAGAGGGCAGTTACTAAAATGGATACAAAGCATATGGAGACACATAGACCTCAATATGTATACTTTGGAAGAAAGAAGGGAGACATGAGAGAAATATTCAAATACCTCTGTGGTATAAATGCATAGGAGGCGAGTCTTTTTCAACTGAAAGGAAGCTCTGGGATAAGGGGCATAGGATGAGGGTGAAAGGGGACAAACTCAAGAGTAATCTAAGGAAATACTTCTTCATGGAAAGGGTAGTGGATGCATGGATTGGCCTCTCGGTGGAGGCTGTGGAGAGGGACAGTATCTGAAAGAAAGCATGGGACAAGCACAAAGGATTTCTAAAGGACAGGAAGGTATATTATATGGTATGGATGAGCAAACTGTATAGGCCATATGATCTTTATCTACCATCATGTTCTATATTTTCTCATGCAACCAATGACATTTGTTACAGGTTCATGATCAGATTTAGTGCTTAGAGCATGGGCCAGGGACACAATCCCATATCAATCCCTCCCTCTATCTTCTGGCCAAGTTACTTTAACTTTCTTATGCTTTCATTATCTACAACAGCTTCCCAAATCTGTCCTGGTGACCCCACTGCTAATTGGGTTTTCAAAACAGCCACAAGGAACATCTATGAGATAAATAAGGCGCATACGTGGTCTCCAGCATATTTTCTGTAGCTATCCTGAACCTCCCCTCACCCCTCCATCCAACTGAAGTCACCTGGACAAATTTGGGAAGGCCTACACTAAAAGCTCCATAGGGCAGGAAACCTGGAATCCAATAATTTGTTTTCTACAGAGCTGGGTACACTATTGAAAAATTATTTAACATTTGGAAAAAGGTTTTTAAATCCTGCAGGAGTATTCCTGCCTTACCCTGGGTGAAGTTGTTACTTCTGAAATAACAGTAAAACTGCTGCAGTAGAGTAAAAAGAACAAAAACCAAATGGCAACGGATGTAAATAATTACATTGTAAACAAAAACAGCAACTCAGCAACATATGCTTCAATTAATTTAGGAAGAGGAGGAATGCTAGCCACTGGTCTGTAATTAGAGGGATGACCAACATCTAGTTTTGCATTTTTGAGAATTGGTATCAAAACAATAACCACACAGAGCAGATGGAAAAGAGCCTCATTAAAAATCATTTAAGAACAAAATAAGACATTCTGTTATCTGTTATAATTAAATAAGCTGAACTGCAACAAACAACTAGATTTAGACAGGGTTGGTTTTTTTTTTTAACAGTTTTAACTTTAGAGATTAAGATGTGGAAATTCCATCAACTGGACAAGTATCAATTTCCATATTGATTCAATTAACCAATTACTAAATCTGGAGGAAATGAAGCCCCAATATTCTTGATTTTATGAGAAAAATAGTATGCCAAATTATCAGCAGTAGGGCAAAGATACAAATTATCACTTTCAGATCCAGTAGTCAAAATTATGAAAGACTGAATAGCTTTTTTTGACCTGTCGAACTTCTATCTGAGCAGCATAATATGCACACTTTACTAACTGGACAGCATTTTTATACTGCTTGAACACTCTTCCAATTCTGTTTAGTTACCACATCCTTAATTTTTCTCCATAGATGTTGTAGCCTACGTCAGCTCTTTTTTTAAAACTGATAATTTGGTATTGTACTATGGAACCCAGGGGTGGACTGACAGGGATCTGGGCCCCTGGGCAATAAGGATCAATGCCCCACTCAGATCACTGGTTCTGCATCTGTTCATTTTGTTTGAATAGGACACCTTACAAGTATGTGGCACATGCACATTCATAGAGTAAGCATATAGTGTGATCACTAGATGCCAAAACATCAGAAACTCTCCTCATTTGTAAGCACCAGGTCCAGAATAGCACCATCTGTGTGGGTCCCATTACCAACTGCTGGAACAGTTCTTCCTGTAGTGAAATCCAAGATCCCCTTGCTTCTAGATGATCCTGCAACAGGGACGCCCCAATCAACATCCGGCATATTAAAGTCACCTATTAGTAGTATTTCCCCTTTCATGGCTATCTTGCAAATGTCTTCAATTAAATCTCTGTTTATGTCTTCTGACTATGAAGGAGGCCTGTATATCACACCAATGTAAATAGAAACCTTTTTACAAGTAAGGTCTCCAAAGCTGTTAGTCATTTATGGCAGCAGAAGTGAGCTCAGTTCACCAGAAGATATTTTGCAATCCTGCAACACGGGCATTCGGCACTCACTCAGACACAACCACTTCCATATCCAACACTACACCAGAAGCCATTTTCTTTAACAATAGTGGATTTATTTAGGCCGCAGCCAGGTCCGCAACATTTTATTTACCATAAACCTTAACATAATCAACCATTGATAAACATATCCTTCACCCAAGTACACAGCCCTTCTTCCTTATATTCCTACAGGCTGTGCTGTCCAAGCACCCTGTCCCTCCTCAGTGCTGTCTGCTATAGCACACGATGTCAATTCAATGCATCCCGTATAAGGATGCATCTACCACTTTAACCAAAGCTATTGGCCCCCTGGCCGTCCAAGCCAGGAGACTGGCCATGTCCATCTTGTTTTGTAAGCCTGCCAGCATGCAAGCATACCATTTTGCTCAGTATTTCAACTAGCAACAGCTCATTCACAAATATGTATTAAGTCACTTTGCCATGTTATCCTCTGAGGTGCTGTGTACCCGGCGCTAATGTTACCTAACTTCCATAGCTTACACCACTGCCCACGGCAACGACACCTCGTTTGCCGCGGGCTCCCCCCCAATCCTGGCTGCGACCCCCCCCAACGTAATGGCTTCTATATAATCCTGTAAATTACAGTTGAAAATGTCAAGCCCCACATCCGACAAATGGACCCCATCTGATCTATACAAGCCCTCACAGGACTCAGTGAGCGACTCGTGCAATCACCTGACCATGAACCACTCCCATAAATGTTCCCATCCACCTGTTAATTTTTTTGCATGTGTCATCAAGTGCTTTATGTGACCTTTCGCTCCTCCAAACCCGCCGTGGAATAATATTAGACCAGACGAGCCTGGTCCGAGGCAGCAAACACGCTAATTTTAATAAATCATTTTGTATAGTCTTCACTAACCATACACTGTTGATCCCCGCTAAATCATTACCCCCTAAATGCAGGATAAGAACCTGTGGTGCCACTGAAGCCTTCAACTCCCAGGCAATGGTTGGTAACAATTGAGCCCACCTCATTCCTCTCTTACCCAACCATCTTACCACCACCTTGCACACCTGAAAGCCCAAGTTCACCCCATTAGATCGTACAGCTGCCCTCTTATGTGCCCAATACACATAAGAGTGACCACAGATCCATATCCGTTGCTGCTCCTCCACGTCACCTGCAAGTCACATTACAATGTTATCAAAATTTTGCAAAAACACACAAACAGCATTACCCCCAACAGCAAGGGCTACAGAACAATAAAGTAACCACAGAAGTACCACAAACAGCAATGGGTGTCTCACTGATATGGAGGCCGAATGTATCTCTTGTACACACTCGATCCCCACCGGCCCATCTGTTTAATCCTTTCATTCGGGACTCCCTGAATGGCAGCCGAAGTCACCGCCCCAATCCTGAGTGAGTGTGAACTAAACCCCGTGGATTTCAAACCCGCCCTGGTAACACACAGCTGCAATACTTTAATGAATTGAAAACGAGTTAATGGGGACGCATTGGCATGTAGCAGCAGCCAGACATCCCCAATGGGCCTAATCTGTAAATACTCTTGAAGATTATATACCGGACATGTTGTAGAGGGTAATTGAGGATCTAGCCATATGTGTGTCCCTCTAGCTAACTGGTCAGTTTTTGAGCTGCGTATGAGTAAATCGATCCCAGCATTTGTAATGGTAACATCCTGCATTAACAAACCCCGATCTGTCCTAGCCGACTTGGATTGTGCCACCACTTCACTCACCCTAAGGGCCCCATGAAAAGCCAATGTGAAGGCACACCGGAATAACCGCACCTCAAATGGCGAGTCACACACTTCCTCCATAGCTGCAAATAATGCAGTCAGCTCACCATGCAAAATAGGCTGACGCTTATCCCCAGCAGAGCCTGCAACCCTGTGCCAACCTTTCATCATCCTTGATACCACAAATGCCTTGGTGGGATTCGACAGGCCCATCAATTTGGAGAAAAAATTAATACTAGCTATTGTAATAGCCACTTGTGCCCTACTGCGACCCTCCCGACGAGCTGTTGAAATAAACTGCACCAATGCATCTGTGGTAAACAACACCCCCCCACCGCGCTCCATCATATGCTGCATATAACACAGAAAAGCTGAAATATATTTCTTCCTGGTCGCCGCAGACAACGCCTGCAGAGCTAACTCCCACACATCACGGGGCCATATGTCCAAACGATGTCCGGCACCGGTGTCGGCTTGTCGTCTGCCAGAGGAGCCTTGGATCGGAAATCTGTAAACTTAAAGTGAGAAAGAGCATCCGCTATGACATTTTGCTTCCCTGGGATATGCCTCGCCTGTATCGATATAGTCCAACAAAGGCACTGCAAAACTATCGCTCTGACTAAATTAATAACCGGCACTGTATTAGCGGATAATCCATTCAAGGTTTCTACTACCGCCATATTATCTGAATTAAAGATAATGGCTTTATCCGCCAATCCAGGTCCCCAAATATACAAGGCAGCCATTATAGGGAACAACTCCAAAAAGGTGATGTCCCGTATAATCCCCGCCTGAATCCAAGCTCCTGGCCACTTTTCGGCGCACCACGCCCCCTGAAAATAAATCCCAAAACCTTCACCACCCGCCGCATCCGTAAACAATTGCAATGCATCAGTAGACTGTGGCAAATCATACCAGAAGGTCCGTCCATTAAAACGCTCTAAGAATGTTTCCCATACAGCTAAATCCTGCCTGATACCCCGCGTCATTCTAATATGATAGTGTGCTTTCTGAACTCCCCTAGTCGCCAAAGCCAATTTCCTGGCGAAAATGCACCCCATCGGCATTACTCTGGTAGTAAAGCATAATAAACCCAACAGCTCCTGAAACTGCCTAAGGGGGTGGCCTTCGTAGCCTGCCGCATCGCTCTCACCACATCAAGCAGACTCTGAATTTTGTCAGCTGGCAAACGAGAACATTGGGCCGGTACATCAAGCTCTATACCAAGGAATGTAATTACATTCACTGGTCCAACAGTCTTATCTTGCGCCAAAGGTATCCCAAAATGAGCCGCCACACGCTTAAAGGTGGTCAGCAAAGCCTCGCAGTCCACTGCATCTCTACCCACAAACAAGAAATCGTCCGAATAATGGACTACCGCCCCCCGCCGAAGCCACCTGCTCCACCACCCAATGTACGAAAGAACTAAATTGCTCGAAAAAAGCACAAGAAATGGAACAGCCCATTGGGACACATTTGTCAAAGTAGAAGTGCTCCTTGAACCGGAATCCCAGCAATGGAAATCAGTCTGGATGCACCGGTAACAATCGAAAAGCCGTTTCCACATCAGCCTTAGCTAAATAAGCCTGCTCACCATGACCCCTAATCACTGCTATCGCCTGATCTACAGAAGCATAATGCACAGTACAATTGAAAGGATCAATGAAATCATTCACCGAATGCCCCATCGGATAAGATAAATTATGTATTAACCGAAACTTCCCTGGCTACTTTTTTGGGATAATCCCAATCGGTGAAATTATCATGGCTTTAAAAGGCGGCTCCCTAAACGGCCCCGCTATTCTACCCAAAAGCAGCTCCTTCTGTATTTTGTCCTCCGCTATCTGATGATAAGTATGTATTGATAAAGCATTCTTGGGGTAATGCGATGATTGCAGCAAAGGGCCCTGATATGGAATGACATAACCCTCAGCAAAACCTGATGTTATGGCTTGCGCACTTACTCTATCTGAGTAACGTGCCAGCCAGACTCGCATGTGCTCCAGTTTAATTGGCGAAGGAGCCAGTTGGCCCCCACGACTGACCATCGTACCCTGATTGCTGATTTGAGTACCCTGGCTGCTGCTTCTTATCCCTTTGTTGCCGACATTGCCCAGCCGAATGTCCTCCCCCACATACTGCACACACATGCCTGAATTTACAGGGGTGCCAATTGCAATGCCCATTGTTGAACTGTCTACAAATTCGCTTACCTGCCGGCGCCTCAAATTGTCGTTGAGATGCCGGCCCGAACTGAAATGGCTGCCCTGACCGAAATCCAGCACCCTCTATATAATTAAACCCTTTATCCTGTATGAAAGGCCTGTGAACAGACATTTCCTCCAGCCATAGATCCACTACTCGATGCTTCCAAGAGATATCGGGATTATCGGCCATGCTTTTCCTAAACTTGATGTCATAGTTTAGCCAGGCCCATCCCCCATATCTCTTGTGAGCCAGAATAATGGAATCCATGTATCTCACTAAATAAGGACTCATGTCTGGTTCCTTTTCAATAATCACAGTCATATTGATATGAAATGCCGAAGTCCAATTGGCAATAGACCGGAATATTTTGGGTTTTTTCTCCTTTTCTAAAAAAAAGGGTAAGCTTTTCTTTCAGAGAAGTATTTTCATCTTCCTCCTCTCTTAACAAAAGGGAAAAGATATCTATAAATTCCCGTCTCCAGATCTTTTCTTTCACAGTCTTAGAAACACAGGATGACAAAGTATAAACCCCACAGAGCACATCACTTTTTGGATCTATGACACTCCCTGCTACCCCCCGCCCTCTCCCCTTCACTCCCCACCTGCACCCCATTCACTCCCACGGATCTACCCCTTTCATACTCCAGTAGCGCATTACAAATGCCTTGCGCCAATGAGACATCATTATGCACATCATTCGTATGACTTGCAGCAACCCCAGTCAATGCACTGCTGCGCCCAGATTCACCAGCTGATTGCAACGGGGTCAAACCATCCGGTCTGGACGACGGCCCTGCTTCCGCAAAGTCATCGGCCAATAACTCCGATGGTCGTACTGAAGCCCCCATGGTTTGCAATCTCTGGGTAACAGATGGAATTCCATACTGTTCTATCTGCTTTCTTAGCTGTATCATCAATTCATCCAAATCTTCCGATTTGTTTCCGGAACTCACTGCCACCCTTCTGTTCCGTCCGGACACCACCGTGCCCTTCTTAGCCACTGCCTTCTTGGGCGCCGCCACTGCTGCCTGCCTTGGCGCCGTAGCTCTAGACTTGCGCTGAGATGGCATCTGCAAAACAAAGCTAATAGGAAACAATTTAAAAACCATGCCTGTACACATCTTCCCCAGACCCTGTTCTGCATGTGATACTCATCTTACTCCTGTACCTAACCGTCAAACAATACTATGACACACATTAGTAAACATGCCCGCATACAGCTACCCCAGCATCGCCCTGCAAGCTGCAATGCCCCTCCCGTTCTAATTTATGTGAGACAAATTCAACAAATAAAGAAATATTAAGATAATAAACAAATAAATAAATATTAAGAAAATAGCCCCAAATCATTTACTCAAACAAAATTCGTTCCATACCATCCTCTAACTAACATTGCACCTTATTGCCAATAACTGATACCTCTTAATTAAAATTACCTACTAATAACCACTGCACATGCTAACCATTACTAAATCTATGAGACAATTAAACTGCTAATATACAACTCTCTACTAGATGTCAGCAACACACCATGAATGAATGGAGATATGCGAAAATAAAAATATCCACTAGATGGTAGCAGTGCCTCGTTGCTATATCAAACAAGGACATAATTACCAAAGCAATATTCTTACAATGCTGCAACTGCTACCCTCTAGCGGCTAGCCACCAGTCTGCAGTGTAAACAATGGCAGTTGCTATCCAGAAATCAAACCCTAAAAAGGCGCGAAACGGAATGGCAGTTGCTATCCAGAAATCAAAACCCTAAAAAGGCGCGAAACGGAAGATTGGCGCCCGCTACCAGAAGGAATACAAACTATCTGTAAACTAATGGCAGCCGCAACTCCCATGCGAAATCCCACACAGCAAACCGAGGACCGAGGCTCAGTAGAAAAAAACCGCAAAACCTCTTAACGGCACTCTACACCAGATGGCCTACGCCATACCGGCAACGCTATGAAAGTGGCGCGAAAACCCAGAATCGCCGCTCCTTACTGGAAAAACAAAACGCGCCAACCCAAGATCAGCGCCCCACCACACGATGAAAAACTACCTGACCGACACTAAACCCAGGAGAAGACCATCGTGCATCATCTCGACGCTGCTCTCATCCTATGAGCTGGCAATGGAGCTCGGATAGCAGCATAGAACATATACAATCCTCCGTTTAGCCACCATACCGCAACGCAGGTAAGAGTAAGGAATATTATCAATCGATCCAATCTATCTGTCTAAAACCTCCGCTCCCCAAAAACCGCTGCAGCGCTGCCCCACTCAGCCACATGTATTCCACATCACACTCCCTCTCCCTCCGAACCGATTCCTGAATGCCCCGCCAATCGCTCTTAATACTGCCATAGCACACACCTCCTATATACTCATTCAACCTCTCAAATGCACCCTCACAGGACTACGAACCTGCTATTCAATATTTATTTATGTATTTAATTATTTTAAAATTTTTTCCTCCCCCACTGTACCTGGAAGTGACGAACAGCCAAATACTCGCTATAAATAATGTCCTCAATGTCTCACCAACCACAATTAAGAGATAATATGACAAAGGGCTTGCTGTAAAATAACACCAATTGTCTCAGCACTGATCCTTCCACCTGCTCAGTATTAAATGGCGCTGTCTCTCCCTTTCCAACCCTTCTTCACTACCTCTCTGTCTCCGCCCCTTCTCTCATTAACTCCTCGTTCTCCCTTCTGCACCTACTCCTCCCTCCCCCCCCCCCATTCTTCATAGGCCTTTAGCCCGGTTGTAATTGGCCCCCCCGTTAAGGGGTGGGCCTTTCCATTTTATGATGATTTTTTTTGTCCTTTTGTAAGTTTGGGGCTATTTCCTTTTCTACTGCATTGAGAATCAGTGATTTTAAATGGCTTTGTGTGAGTGTTGATCTGAGTCTCAATTTTACAATCTTAAGTTTAGAAAAAGATCATTCACAAGTACACTGTGTGACGCACAGTGTTATCAAATGTTTGTATGCCGCATACAAATTTTCACACGCAGCCAAACAATCTCTATACTGGCAAAGTAATTTGAATGCAGATGATAAACAATTCTCACACGCTACTTCTTCATAAGTGACTCAGGAGATTGTTCATCATTGTTTTCAAAATCAGAGTCAATTTCATTTTCATCTTCTAAGAGTCCTTTCTGAAAGTGTTTGTAACTAGAAGCAAAAGATACAAGCTCTTCTTGAAGTGCTATCGTGTCTACCCCGGCTTCTGAAATTATTCTCGGGTCAGTCTTGGCTTGAATGTCGTGAAATCTGGGTCAAAACAAGCAATTTCTTTGTAAAGATCTGCATGAGATGCACTATCTTCTCTTCATGCTTTGACAGCATCAAAGATAATATTGTGACATAGTTCAAAAGTTTTAAGTGGGTCATGTATGCTTTTGGGTTTGGAACCTATGTTTTGAAGAGTGTCAGGGAAAGTGGTGGTGCTGACATGTCTTCTGCAGGTAGTTTGTCATTCACAGCATCAATGAATTTTGTTGCAATCTTTGTGTAGGGTGGTGAAATCTTGAGAAATTTTGTCAGTTCGTGTAATAGCATCATTAATCATTCGCCAGGCCTGCATCATATCCAGTCCTGCTGACTGTAAGGGGTTGTAATGCACAAGTTTTGGATGAATGTGAATGCCACCAATATCATCTCAAATTTACAAATATTCACGCAGCTTCTGTGCTTCATAATAACACACTGACCTTTTGAAAATATCCACATTCACTGACATGCTTCAGGATTATAAGATCCGAATAGAATTCCTTTGATTGGTCTCCTTAAAATTCCCAAAGAATTTTTGAAGGGCGCTTGCTGTACTAGACCACCTGGTCTGTCCAATATGTTCCAATGTACAAAACTTGGAACTCCCAGTCTTGACCTTCATCTGATCTTCCCAAGCCTTCATCCTTTTATAGGACACACTAAAGAAAGCACAGAGCTCAGTTAGAAGTCCAAAAAGACTTATTGCTGGAACACACACACTACTTGCATCAATCACCAGATTAAGCACATGTGCATAACACCAAGTGTGGATATGACTGGAGGACTATTCCGGGTTTTTTTCTGTGTCCCGTATCATTATACCTTTGATTCAGGGTGGGGTAGGGGTGATTGGGCAGCACAATCAGAAGTCCTGCACGTACACCAGAGAACTGTGATAAGGTATAATGGGGTCCTTGACACACATCTTCACTCTGTAAGTTATATTTGTAACAAGACAGTTGGGCTGTCTTTGGCAATGAGGGGCTTATCAGAGTTTGTGGTTAGTCTCCATTGACAGTTGCATACAGGAAGCTTGCCTAACAGGAGCACACAGAAAGAGCAAAAGCCCAAAATAATATACCAGAAAATTCTAGAACACCTTCCGGGAAAGGTCTCCACCCGCACTGCTCCTCCAATGCATGGTATACATTACTTCACTTCTAACTCCGTCTCCAGGCTCTCCCCCGTGGTTCTTATGGAAACTCCGGTCACGAGCCCAGTGGTTAGCCTCTCATGGGTTCCCTTCTCATGTAGAATCTGATTCGATAAAAGATTACATTTAGCAGAACTCGGAAGTCACGTGGTAACTGTGTAAAGAACCTGGTTAATGGCCTTGGGGCTTTGTTTAGCTGCATTTGGATTAGATTTTAACGAGCATATGGAGTTTTTATTACTAATATGACATTTTAGAGCACTTTTCATCTGAAAGAGACAACATGCAGGCAGCCGCTGTGGGTGCTTAAACACCTCCAATATTGAGCTTTGTTCATGAAGAGGTAATTTGTGTTTAGCACCCCCAAACATTTTGAAAGGTTGGTTCCTGTGCTCTCTTTAGCCTTGTCACCAGCAACATATTGAACAACAATTGCACACTGGTCACGAGCAGAGATATCTTGTGTGGTCACTCCACCCCTAGGCACAGTATACTATGATGCTGAACTGGAGAATGACTCCACAACAGAGTAGCCCACTTCCAGTAGAACCATTGACTGGTTATTCTGAGGGAATAAATAATCAAGCAATTTGATAAAGTAGCACTGGTACAGTGGTCAGGTCAAGTGACACGCCTTTTAATTAATGCACATTAATGTGTTATTGTAGCATAGTAACTAGTATAGCCCTAAAGCTAGCCAGTAAGTTCCTCCCCCCCCCCCCCCCCCCAGATTTATTCCAAAACAGATGGAAGTAATCAGTGATACAGTAAAGTGATAGAAAATTAAAGGTGCAAAAGTATCCCAGGTTCTGACCCAATAAACTAGTTCCCAAACTAAAAAAGGACAGTTTCTATTATGGTTAAACCACCCTCAAGTCACCTGATGAATAATAGAAACTAGTAGACTAGAACCTGCTCCTACATTTTTTTGTCCCTGCAAAATTGGACTGCTTATAGAGATTGCAAACTTTTATAATTTTCTGAGCATCACCTTGCACAGAGCTAAGGAGAATATTAGCCTTCACATCTTTAGCTGTAGCAAGAATTAGTCACATTCTCAGTAATGGCAGGGCAGTAGGCTGCAATTTTATGCTTTTCCTTCGCACTGCCCGGTTGCCCGAATGGTCAGTCCGCCCCTGATGGAACCTGATGTTTAATTGATCTTGATTTATTCAGTCTTCGGTTATTGGGCCTGATCAGGATACCCCCCCCCCCCCCTCTCTTCACAGGCCCTGACAAGGGTAAGGGTGACCAAAGACCCTGTGCTCAGCAATGTCGCAGTTTTTTCATTTCATTTATCTCCACCCCCCTTAAGACCTACCTTTTCACTGAACTCCCAGTACCTCCCTTTGGGCTGGGTTTCTCCCCCCAGTAAACCTGGAGAGCTCCTAATAACATTTTTAGTAACCTCCTGGGGGAAATCTCGTACGGTTCTTTTGCTCCCAATTTCCCAAGGGATTACAGAAACAACACCGTGTAGTGTATGAACAAGAAAATAAGTGTCTTAAGTGTGGGAAATACTCCTTGATGCCAGCAACAATGGATGAATCTGTTACAGTAACAGATCCTTGAGCAACTAGGCAGGTGATGGAAGGACATTGCAGATGGTAGGAGTGTGATCAGCAGACAAGACCCTGTAGCCACATCAAAGGCAGACAAGACACAAATGATGTAATTTAACAGTACCTTTTTTAAATCCAAAAGCAACTTCTGCAGTTTTTTTTCTTAGAATTCAGTTGCCAGTTGTCTAAGATAGTTAAGTTTTACATATTGATTCTAGCATTTTATGGATGCTGTTCCATCTAGATGGCGTAGCTTGTTTATGGCTCGTCTGAAGCGTTTAGAGTGACAGGGCAAAGTTTGTTCCCGTTCTCATGGGCTCTGGACAGTCCCCATAGTTAACTGCATGTCCTCGTCCCTGTCCGCGTGTCATATTGTTTGTGCAAAACTTGCCCCTGAGGCTGGATTTAAGCATTTGCTCATGTGACTGATGGTATCCAAAACCACTATAGAAACTTGAGGTTCAAACTGGGTAGCCTAGAGTATTGCCCCCAGGGGAACCTTGCTGTGCTCAATTTTCACTCAATGATGTGGTCCCAGATTTCTATTTGCAATACCGGTTTGTTAAAATGCTGCTGGAAACCCTTTGCTTTTATACATATCGGGCCATACCACTTCTCTGGTGAGAGTTGCTGGTGAGACATACCTAGGAAATAGTAAACCAATACGTACATAAGTACTTATGCCATACTGGGAAAGACCAAAGGTCCATCGAGCCCAGTATCCTGTTTCCAACAGTGGCCAATCCAGGTCACAAATACCTGGCAAGATCCCAAAAATGTACAAAACATTTTATACTGCTTATCCCAGAAATAGTGGATTTTCCCCAAGTCCATTTAATAACAGTCTATGGACTTTTCCTTTAGGAAGCCATCCAAACCTTTTTTAAACTGCCTTTACCACATTTTCTGGCAACGAATTCCAGAGTTTAATTACACGTTGACTGAAGAAACATTTTCTCCGATTAGTTTTAAATTTACTACATTGTAACTTCATCGCATGCCCCCTAGTCCTAGTATTTTTGGAAAGCGTGAACAGATGCTTCACATCTACCCGTCAACTCCACTCATTATTTTATAGACCTCTATCATATCTCCCCTCAGCCTCCTTTTCTCCAGGCTGAAGTGCCCTAGCCGCTTTAGCCTGTCCTCATAGGGAAGTTGTCCCATCCCATTTATCATTTTCGTCGCCCTTCTCTGCACCCTTTCTAATTCCACTATATCTTTTTTGAGATGCAGCGACCAGAATTGAACACAATATTCGAGGTGCGGTTGCACCATGGAGCGATACAAAGGCATTATAACATCCTCATTTTTGTTTTCCATTCCTTTCCTAATAATACCTAACATTCTATTTGCTTTCTTAGCCGCAGCAGCACAATGAGCAGAAGGTTTCAACGTATCATCAACGACGACACCTAGATCCCTTTCTTGGTCCATGACATGTATTTCCAAGACTAGTCATCAAAGGTTAAAAATCCTGTTATCAAGAATAAAACAAATTCAAACATAAAATATAATACATAATATGCGAACAAACAAATATGCAAAAAGACGACAGGGATTACATGTAAAAAATACATATATATATGAATGGATAATTAAATATGCGAATAGATAAAACGATATTACACAGGTATCAATTCCCAAATAAAATTAACCTTGATATATTTCTGTGTCATTAAATAAGATTTAAAATGGCAATATGTCAAAACAATAAATATGACTGAAAGATAAAGCGTCACTGTGAGCACATAATGGTACTGAGAACACACCATTATAAAACGAGAAGTGGAAAGTAAAATGGCATTTATAAAAATTGGAAGACAAAACAGCATAATAAAAAAACAAAGATTAAAACACATCGTTGCACCAAGAAAGACCAACGTTGCAAAGGCAAGAGGATAATAATAAAATAATTAAAAAATATATTAACAATATATAATAAAAAATATTATATAATAAAAAGGAGAAAAACAAAAAAGGCATCATATAAAAAAGTTGCAAATTAAAAGAACCAATTGAAAAACATTGCAGAGAGCAATGCTGCATATTATAAACGTGAAAAGCTAATCCCACTGTGGCAGAACGAAACTGTAAACATATCAGGGTGCTGGGGCACATCATTGCAAAGATAACAAAGAAAGACTGAACATTAAACTAAAAAGTCCATTAATCATGCTATTGTACAAAAACAAAATAAAATAATAGAAGGGACATCATATTAAAAAATGTAATACAAATTAAAAGAGCCAAACGAGAATCATTACAGAGAGCAACGCTGCATATTGTAAACGTGAAAAGATAAACCTACTATGTCAGAAATACACTGTAACAATAGCATGGTGCTGGGGGCACAAAAACACATCATTGCACAAAAAAAGTAAATAAATGGGACATCCTATACTCAGAAGAACAGCGCTTTGCACTAAAAAAATAATAATAAATAAACGAGACAGAGGGGCATATTCGAACGTGGACGCCCATCTCCAAAGACGGGTCCGCGAAGGGGCGGGACAGACCGTATTTTCGAAAAAGATGGGCGTCCATCTTTTGTTTCGATAATACGGTTGGTGCCGGGCAAATGCATCGGATTTGGGCGGATTTGAGCTGGGCGGTATCGGTTTTCAGCGATAATGGAAACCGAAGCTGCCCAGCTCAAAAAATGAACAACTCCAAGGCATTTGGTCATGGGATAGGCCAGGATTAGTAGTGCACTGGACCCCCTCACATGCCAGGACACCAACCGGGCACCCTAGGGGACACTTGTAAAAAGTAAAAAAAAAAATTAAAATACCACCCTTACCATGGGTGCTGAGCCCCCCAAACCCACTCTCCACAACTCTACACCATTATCATAGCACTTATGGGTGAAGGTGGGCACCTAGATGTGGGTACAGTGGGTTTTGGGGGCGGTTTGGAGGGCTCCCATTTACCAGCACAAGTGTAACAGGTGGGGGGGGGGGGGGGATGAGCCAAGGTCCACCTGCCTGAAGTCCACTGCACCCGCTAACAACTGCTCCAGGGACCTGCATACTGCTGTGACGAAGCTGGTTATGACATTTGAGGTTGGCATACAGGCTGGAAAAAAAAGTTTTTAAAGTTCTTTTTTTTTGTGGGAGGGGGTTAGTGACCACTGGGGGAGTCAGGGGAGGTCATCCTCGATTCCCTCCGGTGGTCATCTGGGCAGATGGGGCACTTTTTGGGGACGGATGTGGACCACGACCTCTATGCAGCAGAAGCCGAAGCAACGAAGGGCTGGAGGCAGTGCCTTAAGTAGGGAAGGAATTAGGCTCAAGCACGAGCAGCTGATCCAAGATGGCTGCCCCCATCAGCAGAGTAGCACAACGCACAAATATGGTCTTCCTTCCTGTTCTCGTATACAAGATGGCTGCCCCCTCCTGAGCTAGCCAAGATGGCTGCTGTCCTTGATCCAACCAAGATGATGGCTGCCAGAAATAGGAAACAGAAACAGACCCATCCTGGAGAACCCACATCCAAAATAGCCGGCTATCTCTGCTGGACCGCGCCTCGCCAGCCTGGAACCAGGTGAGGAATGTAACAGTATCCCCCCCGGAAGCCTCCTCCTTCTCCCTGGCCCGGGCCGAGTAGGATGAAGAGAATGGTACTCATGGACCAGGTCTGGAGCATGGACATTGGTTGCTGGTTCCCAGGAGTTGTCCTCTGGTCCGAAATGCTTCCAGGACAGCAGGTAGAACAGCTTCCCACCACGCAGCTTTGAATCCAGGATCCGGTCCACTTCGTACTCAGGGTCCAGATCGCTCTCAGGCACAATTACCTTCTTGGGCTCCGGATGCCACTTGGACCTGCGGAAAGGCTTCAGGAGAGATACATGGAACGCATTGTGCACCCGGAGTTGACTGGGTAGGTGCAACCGGTATGTCACTACTCCTATCCTGGAGCGCACAGCAAATGGTCCAATGAACCAGGGAGCAAACTTCAGAGAGGGGAGCCTCAACTTCAGGTATCGGGTACTTAACCATACCTTCTCTCCCGGCAGAAACGTGGGAGCCACTTGTCTCCGGCGGTTGTAAGTCTCCTTGGCCTTGATTGCTGCCCGTCTCAGCTGTTCTTGGACCTTCCTCCAGGCATCCTGGAGTACACAAACTGTGGGTTGTACCTGAGGTGGAACCTCCGCAGGAGAAATGGGCGGAGGTAGACGCGGATGGCGTCCATAGATGGTGTTGAACGGGGTAGTCCATGAGGCTGAATGCAGACTGTTGTTGTAGGCGAACTCCGCCCAGGGCAATAGAATGGCCCAATCATCCTGGCGCTGATTCGAGTAAGCCCGGAGGAACGCCTTTACTGTCTGGTTGACCCGCTCCACCATACTGTTGGTCTGAGGGTGGTAGGCAGATGAAAATAATGTAGTCACCCCAAAAGCTGAGCTGAACTGTGAGCCCCGATCGCTAACGATCCTCAGTGGTAGTCCATGGAGCCGGAAGATGTGAGTGATAAAGCTAGCTGCAAGGTTGGCAGCAGTGGGTAAGGACTTCATAGGAATGAAGTGGGCCATCTTGGAAAACCGATCAATCACCACCCAGATGATCGTGTTGATAAAGTCCATAGACAAGTCCTCCCATGGCTGCTGTGGTACCGGCATGGGTTGCAGAAGACCCCACTGTTTTTGATGGGAACTCTTAGTTCGGGCGCACACTGGACAGGTGGACACATACTGCAGTACATCTTGTGCCATCCGAGGCCACCAGTAGGACCGGGAAATTAGATGGAGGGTCTTATGAAACCCGAAATGCCCGGCGAACTCGGAAGCGTGCCCCCAGCGGAGCACCTTCCTACGGAGACCCACCAGCACCGGCAGCTCCCGACCTGTGAGTTTGTCCTTAATGTTGGCTGCAACCCCATGCCAAAACACCACAGTAAGGCTTGGATTATCCCACCCTAGCTCTGCTGCCAGGGTCCGAAATTGGATGGTGTACTCGCCCAGAGAGAGTCGCCCCTGATGTAGGTTCAACTACTGAGTCGCCACCGAGGAGGGCTTCCCGGGTTCCTCGAAGATGAGCCGAAATTGCTTCAGAAACTCGGCCAAGTTATCTAGGAGGGGATCCTTCTTCTCCCATAAAGGAGAGCCCAGGCCAGAGCGGGTCCCGCCAGTAGGGAGATGATATATGCCACCTTCGCCCTATCTGACGGAAATTCTTGGGCCTGTAACTTGAAAACAATTTGGCACTGATTGAGGAAGCCCCGGCAGGTCTTATTATCGCCCTCGTACCGCGGAGGCTGGGCCACCCGAATACCGCTGCCACATACGAGGGAGCCTGGCGGGGTGAAGGCCGACGGGCCCTCCACAGCCCCATTGCCGGTCAGCGAGTCCACCCGCTGACTCAGCGTATTCACGACTCCCGAAACCTGTTGTAGCTGAGCATGCAGTTGATGGAGCAACTGCATGGGAGATGGTTCAGTCGAGCTCATGGCTTTGGCGTTCTGTAATCCGTAGGGTTGGTCGCGAGCCCTTGGGCCCTGGCCGAGGCCAGCAGGGTGCTGACCCAGGCCAAGGGGAGACCGACCCACCACCACACACCCCAGCTACACAATGCCCCTAAGCTACCTCTCCCCGCAGTCCCTCAGGAAGAAGGGAAATAGGCATACAGGCGGGCCTTGCGACCGAACCGGAACCCACGCAGACAGAGCCACTCGTGCGGGCCTCACGGCCGAACGGGAACCCAGACACACACAGGGAGCGTTGAAAGAACCCAGAGGGCCCCTCGGGACCCCAAGATGCCACGCGCTGAACACCAGCAATAGGGCAGAGGGAGAAACAAAAAGAACCAGAGCGGGCCACGCCCACCCAGGGGACTAGCGCAGGACAGGGAACTAACAGCAGCCCCAAAAGGGTAGGAAGCCCCCCAGGCAGAACCCAGAGGAACCAGACACAAAAAGGGAGGCAGGAAGCCTATGCCTTACTCCCACAGCAGACAGAGGCAGAGATACAGCACACAAAGGGTTAAGCTTGCAGGGCCAGCACACGAGGTAGAGAGAGAGAGAACTCCTGTAACAACAAAGAAAGCTCCCCGGAAAGAGACAGGGACACAGCCCACACAGAACACAAAGGGTTACTCACTGCACATGGGGAGAGAAATCCTTCAAACAAACAAACAATGGAGATAATGCTCTCACTCAGCCCAGAGCCTGAACAATGCCCAGCCCCCACTAGCAAACGAGCAGCTGGCCCTGATTACAGAGCTATGCACACATACGCAGCAGCAGCTAACCCAGAGGGAAGGAAAAGAAAAACACAAACACAGATCCCTGTCAAAACCCAGAGCACGTTCTAAGAGAAAACTATCCAGCTTTCCAGTTATCACCAAGTGTAAGTAATGCCAAAGCAGAGGGACTCGTCAGCTGCAGGCTAAAGTACTATCCCCTGACGTCAGCCCAACTCTGGCAGCCAATCAGAAGAGACGTCCCCCCTCCCCCTCAGCCAAACCGGCAGAATCATAACACAGGAATCTCTCTACCCGCCAATTTGTCCTTGATCCTGCCAGAATATGGCCATTAAGGCCTCCTGGTTCCACCGGAGTTCTGCGGCTAGGGTATGGAACCGGATGGCATACGCCCCGACCGACCCAGAGCCCTGCTGGATCCGCAGCTCCCCAGAAGCAGAAGAAGGTCGGCCAGGCACGTCGAATACCATCCGGAACTGCCGTAGGAACTCACCAAGGTCTGCCAGAATCGGACTCTGCTGCTCCCACAGTGGGGACACCCAAGCCAAGGCGGCACCGGAAAGCAGGGAGATGATGTAGGTCACTTACTTTGTCAGAAGGAAAAGCCTCCGATTGCAGCTCAAACAGGATTTGGCACTGGTTGAGAAAACTCCGGCATGCTAAAGGGGTACCGTCGAACCACGGAGGCTCGGGAGGTCGCAATCGTGTGGCGGAAGCTTCTGCCCTAGAGCCCGGAAGAGCCGCGGCAGCCTGTTGCTGGAGCGCTGGTAGCTGGTTGCAGACATCCTGCAAGGCACTGGACAAGCGGGTTAGTTGAGCCTGCTGCTGGTGTAGAACCTGAGCCAGGTTGGAAAGCTCGGTCTTGTCTGGCGAGCTCATGGCTTCGGTTTACTGTTATGACTGGGGATGTGAGCCCTTGTGCCCTGACTGAGCACGGCGAAGATGGAGTGCACCGCATTCGATCAGGCAGCCAGACAACCCCTAGATTCACCTGCACTTAGCCACTAGTCCCCAGGAGTTGAGCCCCTGGGTTCAAGCGGCCGGCAGGACTTCCGGAACCAGCGGGGTTGCAGGACCACCGACCAGACAGGTAGCCAACATACACAGTCCAAGAGCCAGGAAAACAGTAGAGCTGAGAGTAGTCAAAACACAGTCCAGGGTCAGAAGCAGGCAGCAAACGCGTGGTCAGGAAACAAGCCAAGGTCTGGAACACCGAAAATACTGGAAACAGGAACACGGATGTGGACCACGACCTCTATGCAGCAGAAGCCGAAGCAACGAAGGGCTGGAGGCAGTGCCTTAAGTAGGGAAGGAATTAGGCTCAAGCACGAGCAGCTGATCCAAGATGGCTGCCCCCATCAGCAGAGTAGCACAACACCCAAATATGGTCTTCCTTCCTGTTCTCATATACAAGATGGCTGCCCCCTCCTGAGCTAGCCAAGATGGCTGCTGTCCTTGATCCAACCAAGATGATGGCTGTCAGAAATAGGAAACAGAAACAGACCCATCCTGGAGAACCCACATCCAAAATAGCCGGCTATCTCTGCCGGACCGCGCCTCGCCAACGAATCGGCTGCGTAGGCCTGGAACCAGGTGAGGAACGTAACAATGGTGCACTAGAGGATCGCCAGTTCTTGAATGGGCAATGCTATGTCTGTGTTCATTCATGCGGATATTTAAAGGTCTAATAGTTTTACCCACATAAACCTTCAAACATGGGCATTGTAGCACATGTCGCACAGACTGTAGATCATCACACATGGTCTAAGTGGACTGATATTTCCTTCAGTCTAACGGATTGGTAAAAGAGTCTCCTTGCAGGGTAATAGCACAGGTCTTGCAGTGACCACTTCTATAATGGCCCATTTCAGTAGATCCAGGTAATTCTGCCTGCTCTGATGGACTAATGATTTCCTTAATGTCCCCGGGGAGTAACTGGGGGAACCGATTCAACAGGCACCTTAAAAATAGTAATAACAAATTTCTTATACATATCCAAAGCAGATATAGTTGGCACTTGTGGAAAATTAATAAATCTCAGATTTTTCTTCCTATTAACGTTATCTAACGCCTCTAATCTTCGATGTACCACAGTCATATCTTTAACCACAGCTATTTCTTTCTGATAACAGTGTTGAATATTTTGTCTCTGAGACTCTCCTTTTTATATTTCCTATTTCCGCAAGTAAGGTGTCTTGCTGTTGGAAAACTTTCTCTAGTTTTTGCAACAGTGTGTCCATTTGACCTGAAAAAGACTGCTCCAAATGTAATATACCTTCCCACATCATCTCAATAGTAAAAGGTTTTGGTCTCACCAGCGTTGAAGTTAGAGGAGCTTGATTCCTGGGAATTGAAAGCTTTCTTGTGACCTGGTCCTTCCCTGGAGCTTGAGCCACGTCCGCTGCTTGCTGTAGTCCCCCTGCCAAATTGGTGTCTGCCCAGTCACTCTGACAGCTCTGGGCTTCCCGGGAGCCTCCTCCACGGAGCTTACAACATTTGGCTCCGGGACATGGCTCACCTGTGGCAATAACGGAAGAAACCGTTGCTCCTGAGAAAGGAAAAACTTCCAGCTCCAAGGGCATTACTGACCCTCCTTCCGCCAGTGACTCCCCAAGTGAGCCCTCCACAGAAGAAACTACTACTGCCTCGGCCTAACTCAAGAAGGAATCCATTAGGCTGGTTACTACTGGGGTCGAAGACTCCATAAAACGCTTCTGCACTCCTTTATGTTTCTTACCCATGGGGTAAGTAAGAGAAAGGAAAATTTTTCAGGAAACCAACTGCCGCGTTACACAGCCCAACATTGTCAGTATGCCATCTTAGATCCACCCCCCCCCCCCCCCCCACCTTCTGTAACCTTTTCAAGCCCAAGAAACATCAAGTAACAAATCTGTAGAAATAGCTTAACAGTTTTATAGATTAATACATACTGGTATGCAGAGAACATGGAGTGTCTTGTTTTTAGGGGATTGCAAAGGACTGAAAAATGTTTGTTTTTATTATGTGTAACCAAGGCCTGTAGATGGAAAAGTTCTAGGCACCCACCTCATTTCTGGTAGAGCACTCAGTGGGCCAGGCACATAGCCTATCATCAGATCAGGAAACAGGCTGGGGCCAGAACTGTCTCTGGAAGGCCAGGGGCTTCCCACCCACACTTCAGGGCTTCTCCAAGAGAGATGATGTTGACACTCATGTGGTGTGGACCATCAACACTTACCGACCCAATAATTCACAGTCAAACAGATGAAGAAAATAAACAATAAGCAACATGTTTACAATATTTACGGTTCAAAGAAAAACTTGTCCATTGAATAATTGCTTGCCCTATCCCAGACCTGGAGAGCAGTTGGTTTCAGTCCTTTTAAAGGCCCTCTTGAAATGAAACCCCTCTCGGTCCTGCTTCTGCTTCTCTTCCACAGAGAGTGAGGCTCTCCCCATTCACTATCTCTTCCCTAGGGTGTCTTTTCCGACTGGGATCTACTCGTTGCTCCCCTCGTTAGCTTTCTTTGTCTCTCCCCCCTCCTCCCTACCCCCCAGTTTGGGAGCAAGTTCCTTTTTCTCCAGGTGCCTCTGTCTTGCAGTAGAGGTAGTCATCAACATCTCCAGCTAACACCATAAGGGTCTAGGATCTCTCCTCGGCACTCTGGTCTTTAGCAGGGGCTGCATAATCAAAGGCGTTTCTACTTTCCCACTCACTACCTTTTTAACAATCCTTGCCCCACCCCTTAGGGCTGAGCCATTCAAATGTACCCTGCTATCTCTTCCCATCAATGTCACTACCCCTCTAGTAACCCTCGGGGAAACTCCCACTGCAGCAGTAGGATTTCCTAGGGGGTTTGATATACCACCTTTGTACTTGATCTGTTGCTACACAGAGATATATATATATATATATATATATATAATTATAATTTCACCCATCTGTTACCACCTTCCTTAGCAATTTCACCCCTGCACCCAGTATTCTCTGCAAGGCCATAAACTCTCCTTGGCATTACTGGACTTGATATACAGGCCTTCTTCCTCAGTCATGGGGTTAAACTGTTGCCTTCTTCCAAGGCTGTGGCCCGTCTTGTATTCATAGCTTAATGTACCTTGGCTGTGGCCTAACTTGTATTCATAACTTAATGTTCTATATGGTAGAAGTGGAAGAGAAGAAGTAGGAATGGACAATGATCTTCTACAAATAAACCAAAAGAAGACTTAGAGGTACACTCAGAGAAATTTATTATAGAAGCGCCAAATGCAATCTCATCAAGACCCAACACAGGACACAGTTTTAGCGAAAAAACTGCCTGCCTCAGGTGGTGGGGAGGGTCTTGAAGTCTGAGTATGCTAGGAAAATGTTTCTGGAAAAGCAGTGTTTGAAAATGGTTTGCTCTGACAGTGAGCAAACAGTTATCTCTCAAAATGCTGTGAAAAGTGTTTGTCCTACAGCATGTTATATTGGTACACTCAACTCATCTGAAACGCCACTTCTCAGTAGCAAGAGATTTAATCAAAGAGAAAACAATCTCACAAATTTTCTATCACAGGCTGCTATTTACCCTTTCATACAAGCATTTAACAACATATCTTATAGCATTCAAACTATGGTATGGTTTCTTGTTTTATAGTAACATAGTATATGATGGCAGATAAAGATTTGTACAGTAGATTCATATGTATATTTGATCTTGATTTATCTTTGCCGTTTTCAGGGCACAGACTGTAGAAGTCTGCCCAACACTGGCCTTGTTCTCCAATTACTGATGTTGTCATCGAAGCCCTACTCCAGACCATCCATATCTTGTCCAGCCATGATCAGGGCACAGACCGTCAAAGTCTGACTGGCACTAGCTTTGCTTCCCAATTTCTGGTGCTGCCTTCTAATCACCACTAAGCTTGTTTTGGTTCCATGCCTTCTATACAGGATTCCTATGTGTTTATCCCACGCATTTTAAAATTCTGTTACCATTTTCATCTCCACCACCTCCTGCGGGAGGGCATTCTAGGTATCTATCACCCTTTCGGTGAGAAATTACTTCTTTACATTATTCCTGAGTCAGCCCCCCAGAACCTCAATTCATATCCTCTAGTTCTACTATCTTCCCATCTTTAGAAAAGGTTTGTTTGTAGATTAATACCTTTAAAATATTTGAATGTCTGTATCATATCCCCCCTATTTCTCCTTTCCTCCAGGATATACATGTTCAGGTCCACAAGTCTCTCCTCATATGTCCTGTGATGGAAACCATTTTTGTTGCGTTTCTCTGAACCCCTTCGTCCTTTTACATCCTTAGCAAGATAAGGCCTCCAAAACTGAACACAGTGCTCCAAGTGGGGTCTCACCTTGTACAGGGGCATCATCAACACTTTTCTTCTGCTGGTTATACTACTCTCAGTGCAGCCTAGCATCCTTCTGGCTGTCACCTTGAGATCCTCGGACACCATCACCCCGAGGTCCCTCTCCTGAGCAGTGCTTATCAATCCGTCTCCTCTGGATTTCTGCACCCCAAGTGCATCACTCCCTGTACTACTTGACATTAAATTTAAACTCTTCTACTACGGATACCTTGTCTTTGAATATACAGTACAAATAATATTAAATTCTCTAATTATATAAATTTTAAATTGTTTTTAAAATTATTATATGGTGCTCAGAGTGATCAAGTGCCTCACTTCACCTGGTATAAATACTTAGTCTAGGCACTTAATTTGCAACCATCACTGCACCTAGTCCCCACTGCCTACCTCAAAGCAAAGAGGCAAGAACCTTTTGGTGGAATAAAACAAAAAGAATGTTTCAAAATCCAGCATTAACACATGATGAATGATCTCTAATAAACTGTTTCAAAAACATCATACAAAGTCACTGCTGGAATGAATTCCACAACTTTTAAATGTACTTATCTTCCTACGGTATGGTCGAGATGACTGTGCAGCATGCAAAATATTCCAATTGATGTTCCATAGGTGATGTTGAGACACTTGTGTGAATGGTGATCAAAATGTTTTTTGCACTTCCAACCAGGATCCTGCTCCCTACATAGCGCTATATTTCATGGCATCAGGAGAGCACAAGCTATACTATAAAACAGAATTACCACCCCTCCTTCACCGAACATACTTTGATTAAAAATAGTAAGCAAATTTATTTTAAACACTAACTTTGAAACAAAAGTTTATCAGTCTCTTAGTTCGGCTTGCTGAGGGCAGGAACTCCTGACTCCTCCCCACCCTGGCTCACCAGACATCGATGCATTTGCCATACATATCGGTCCCTTTTAAGTGCTTCTCCATACCCTCCCACTGTTTGATAGGTTCTGCCATATGTCAGTATCATAAACCTATCCAATCGATCTCCCTGTTTTTACCTCTAGGGTCTACTGTGGTCCATTCAAAAACAAAATGCTCTTCTCTCTGAATTAAAGTGACAGTAACATCCCTACCCCACTGAAGATTAACCTGCTGTAATACCACAAATCTCAATTCGCTATCCAAATGGCCACATAGATCTCAGTGGTCTACCGGGGGGGGGGGGCATCTTTCTTGTGAAAATGTAATTGCTCAGGTGTTTGGCAGTCCTTTGCTTGATTTTATGTTTCGTCTGCCCAGTATACCATTTATTACATAGGCATTGGATTGCATATACCACCTCAGCGGTATCACAATCAGTATTATGTTTTAAATAAAAAAAATCCTGCCAGTGCGAGGATTGCTAATATATTGATTAGTTATATTGTGTTGACAATAAACACACTTATGACAACAAGTATGGAATTGCTCTGGAGAGAGAGGGGAAAGTGTGAGGAGCAAGGAAGAAGAATGCGCTGGGACGTGTTGATTCCAAGAGTGCACATTTTGGACTGGGCAAGACTAAACAATGGTTGATTGTTTTTAAAGAACAAATGGCAAGAATAGTTAATCAAGAAAGATAGTTGGGGATACGAAGCTTAAAGGCCTTAAAGGTGATAGTGGCTATGTTATATAAGTAATACTTTCTTCAGCGGGGAGCTAGTGATATTTCAACAAGGGTGCAATATGATCAGAGCGATGGGCACGGCAGAGTAACCTAATAGCTGTGTTCTGAAGCTATTGAAGTTTCATTAATGTGCGATGGTGTAAACTGGCATAAACATCATTGCGATAGTCAAGATGGGTGGTTAAAAAAAGGATTAATGCATGGAATTGTGGAGCGTCAAAGAGGTAATGATTTGTTCGCAATTGGCGAAAGACTAAATTTAGGGGCATGTTTACTAAGCAGCATTAGTGCCTTAATGTGTGTTTGACTATGGTAAGGACACACGTTAGTTGCTGGCGCATTAAAGTTGCCACTTATGCCGTTAGGTCACGCGTTAATGGTAGGGGAGGAGAAAGGGGCATTTTGTAGGCATGTCTATAAGATGCAAGTATCGCAGATGCGCGTAGGTACATAACGCATGTTTTACCGCTTGAGTGCTTAGCACCATGAATTTAGTGTTGAGGGATTATTTTTAACGTGCATCATAAACGGAAATAGCATGACGACTCAATGCCTCCATCTACATGCCTCATCAGCCTATAAAGACACATTAACACCCATCAATCATTTGGTTCAAGATGGAGGTTTATCTAGCTGATGTGTCAAAAGCAATAGCAGCAGCACAGATTCCACCACCTATTCCAGCACAGGGGATTCCTGTGCAACAGGGACAGCAGTAGCAGCCAGTGCAGAGGCAGCGCCGGTGCCATAGGCAGGAACAACACCCATGGCACTCACGCATTTTCCCCGTACGCACATTGCTGCAAGGGATATGTGAGGACCATGTGGTCACCCTGTACCAGTTGAGCTCAGCAGCTATAATGGAGTTATATGAACATCTAAGGGCCGACCTAGATTCCATTACAGCAGGTCCCATCCCATACCTGATCTGACTAAGCTGCTGAGCTTTTTACATTGCATGGCCTCCGGCAGTTTTTAACAATCCGTAGCCACAGTCGGTGGAATGGGCCACTCCTCCTTCTCTCTCTGTATCCACTGCGTACTTCTTGCCATGATGCGCCGGCTTAGGGACTACATTCATTTCCGAAGAATTGCAAATGTAAATTGCAGTATAGACTAGAGTTAAAATATTGTAACCTAATACTATGATATGCAAAACTCTAGTTAACACTCTTAACACTCTCAATGATACTACAGGATCTGGAAATTTCAAAAATACAGAATAAACATCTGTTTTATAAACGGTTTAATCTCTCTAAGCAAGAAATGGATGTTTTGAAAACACTTCAGCATGACGAGAACATCATTATAAACAAAGCTGATAAAGGTGGTGCTATCATTTTACAAAATCGTAATGACTATATAAATGAATGTCTTAGACAGTTAAACGATACAAAATTTACAGAAAGTTATCATTAAATCCAACTAGAAGACTGCAATCTTTGATTAACAGAGTCACCAATAATCTTCACAATTAGAGATAAAAAATTTTTGAGTAAAAATAGTCCAACTATTCCGGTCATGTACTTTTTGCCCAAAGTTCACAAAAAATTAACAAATCCCCCAGGCAGACTGATATTATCGGGCAGAAATTCCGTTTTAGAACCTCTGTCAACTTTTGTTGATTCCTTTTTGAAATTTGAAGTTCCTAAAAAACCTTTGTACATTAGAGACAGTACGCATTTTTATGCAAATTAAATGAAGTAAACCTTGAACACAAACATATATTAATGTTCACTTTATACATCTATTCCTCATGAAGATGCCATGTAAACCATTAAGAACACTCTTGAGAGCAGAGAAAGACCACATCAAGTACCCACGGAGTTTCTTTTAACTCTTGCAAGAATTGCAATGAAGGAAAATTATTTCATGTTCAATGAAAAACTCTATTTACAAACAAGTGGGGTTGCGATGGGGGCCACATTTGCACCCTCAATCGCAAATCTTTACATATCAAATTTCGAACGAGAATGGATTGCCCAGTCCCCATTTTTTGATGCAATACTTAAATGGTGGAGGTACATCGATGATTTTTTCATGCTTTGGAGTGGCACACCATCAGATCTAGTGAATTTTATGGCATGGATTAACAGTTGCAATGATGATATTCAGTTCACCGAACAGCACTCTTATGAATGTATTCATTATTTAGATGTTGAAGTACAGATTTTCCAAAATAATTTTGTTACCAAAGTTTATAAGAAACAGACAGATAGAAACACATTTTTACATAACTCCAGCTGTCATCCGAAACAACTAAAGAACGGTCTTCCATTCTCACAAATGTTAAGACTAAGACGTATCTGCACTGAAATGTCCACCTTTAAATTACAAACAAAAAGTCTAGCGTGTGATCTGGTCAAGAGAGATTATTCAGAAACAGTTCTTAAAAAAGCTAATCGCAGAGCTAAACATAACAATAGAGAATTACTTCTGTCCAGTACTACCAAAGAAAAAACAGATGATAAATTATTCACTATGGTGATGCAGTATAATGAAGCCGGTCCGCATTTAGCACAAATAGTCAGGAATAGATGGGAGATCATGCAAACCACCCCTGCATTTAAGAATGTGAATTTGCGCATTGCATTTTCAAGGTGCAATAATATCAAAGAAATGATCAGTCCTGCTGATTTAAAACCTAACAAGAAACATGATGCTAAAAAGATTTGTAGTCATTTCAAATGTGGACTCTGCCAGATCTGTCCTATTACCAAACAAATCAAACAATTCTTTAATCCTAGAACCAACAAACCTCACATTTTACGTCATTTCACAAACTGTTTATCAGATCATGTTGTTTACTTAATCAGCTGTCCCTGCATGAAGACTTAGGTAGGAATGACTACTAGAGCGTTGAAGACAAGAATTCTTGAACATAGATCCAATATTCGCAGACAAGTCCGCAAGGAACCACTAGTAGAACATTGTAAGTCTTCAAATTTATGTTTTTTTTTTAAAGACAATGTTGTGCAATTGACAGGATTGATTCATTGAATAGAGGCAGGAATCGCAAGTTAAGACTTCAAAGAAGTGAGGCTAAGTGGATTTTTGAACTAAACACATTAGAACCTAATGGATTAAACAGTTCTATAGATTGGCACATCTTTTATTACTTCATTAGCAGCACCCCAAATAATGATTACATTTATTTATTTATTGCATTTGTATCCCACATTATCCCACCTATTTGCACACTCAAAGTGGCTTACATAATTTGTTAACACAGTTAATCCTGGATGTCAGGTACAATTATTGTTGTGCAGAGATTAATTAAGGGAAGAAAGTAGAGAGAAGAAGGAAGGAATTTATTAGGTGTAGTAGACGGTGGGTTTTCAGAAGTGGATTAGTGAGTTTCTGGGTTTTCATTGTAGGCTTTGTTGAAGAAATATGTCTTGAGGGATTTGCGAAAAATAGTTGTTTCGTTGATTGTTTTCAGGTCTCTAGGTAGTGCGTTCCATAACTTCGTGCTCATGTAAGAGAAGGTGGTATCATGCATCAGCTTGTATTTTAGTCCTTTAAACCAGCTGTTTAGTCGATGACGCTGAGGCGCCATTTTAGACTTTCAGCGTCTCCATAGAAGTGTGCGTATCCGTGGGTGACTTTATTTTGTGCTAACTTTGCTTTTGCTCAGCATATTTCTCATAATCTTTCTCTCTGTTTAGATTCACAGCATCACAATTTTGCACTCCGTTCCTGAAGAAGCCTTGTTTCCATGGTGAAACGGTGGCCCCCGTCGAATGTTAAATTAATAGTGCTTCATCTAGCAATATTCAGCTAAGTGCCATTTCATGCTTTTGATGCTGGTAACTCATAAAAGAATCATATGAGACATATTAATAGTAATTAAGAGCTATAGAGGGGCATAATCGAACGGAAACGTCTATCTCCATGGGTGTTTATCTCCGAGAACGGGTCCGTGAAGGGGCGGACCGAACCGTATTTTCGAAAAACATGGACGTTTATCTTTTTTTGAGCTGAGCGTTTTTGTTTTTCAGCGATAATGGAAACCGAAAGCGCCCAGCTCAAAAACGAATAACTCCAAGACATTTATTTGTGGGAGGGGCCGGGATTCGTAGTGCACTGGTCCCCCTCACATGCCAGGACACCAACCGGGTACCCTAGGGGGCACTTTTACAAAAAAAAAAAAAAGGTAAAACAGCTCCCAGGTGCATAGCACCCTTCCCTTGGGTGTTGAGCCCCCCAAATCCCCCTCAAAACCCACTGCCCACAAGTCTACACCATTACTATAGCCCTAAGGGGTGAAGGGGGGCACCTACATGTGGGTACAGTGGGTTTGGGGGACGGTTTGGAGGGTTCCCATTTACCAGCACAAGTGTAACAGGTGGGGGGGGGATGGGCCTGGGTCCACCTGCCTGAAGTCCACTGCACCCCCTAATAACTGCTCCAGTGACCTGCATACCGCTGCCAGGGAGGTGGGTATGACATTTGAGGGTGAAAATAAAAAGTTGTGAAACGGCATATTTTGTGGTGGGAGGGGGTTTGTGACCACTGGGGGAGTCAGGGGAGGTCATCCCCGATTCCCTCCAGTGGTCATGTGGTCATTTAGGGCACTTTTTGGGGCCTTATTCGTGGAAAAACAGGGTCCAGGAAAAGTGCCCTAAATTCTCGCTAAAAACGCATATTTTTTTTCCATTATTGGCGAAAGGCGCCCATCTCTGATCGGCCGATAACCACGCCCCAGTTCCGCCTTCACCATGCCTTCGACACGCCCCCATCAACTTTGTCTGCATCCGCGACGGAGTGCAGTTGAAAACGTCCAAATTCGGCTTTTGATTATACCGCTTTATTTGTTTTTGTGAGATAAACGTCTATCTCCCGATTTGGGTCACAATGTAGGCGTTTTTCTATTTTGATTATAAGCAGGATAATATACTCTAACAAGAGTGAGAATATACTCTAGTGTTTTGTGGAGTTTTTATGCCCGATGATAGAATCCGAGCAAGTGTTACCAATAAAAGTTTATAACCTCGCTCAAAGCCTGTGGCTGCGTGCCTACGGTTTCTGAGGGCTTTTCTCCACAGCATAACTGTAGCACTATTCTTTAAGAGTGTTAATTAGAGTTTTCAATATCATAGTATTAGGCTACATTCATTTCCCTAATACTAGGCAACAGTGGGAAGCCCTGGCCAACCAGTTTCAGAACATTGCAGGCGTACTGCACGTGATGGGAGCAATAGATTGCGCACACATGCCCATCCAAGGGTACAGCAGCAACACTTCCTATATAGAGGAACATTGACTTTCCCCAGCAAAGGGGGGGGGGGGGGAGGTTTGAACAGGCTAGACCCTGGCCTGCTCACACACCTAGGCATGCACATTTATGGAGGCACTGATAGAATAGTCATCAGGTGTATTTGTGGACCATGCACATGGGAACAATGGGCTGATGTGATACTGTGTTTTATTGAATAAACAAGCAGTAGGATCATAATGACATTTTTCTTCAGTTTCGAGGATAAGCTGTTTTTTCAACTGTGCTGTTATTTATTCCTGAGATGTATGTATGTTCCAGAGTTCAGCGGCTGTGATATTGCTGTTCACAGTGTAGATGGAGGGACACCATGCACTTTGAGCAGATCAGATGAGCATTTTTCTTGCACAGTCTGCATCCTTCTTGTTTGTCTGAGGAGATAAGGTGATGATGATGATCATCAAACCTGAGTGGTGAACGTTGAGGTCCTGATGTGCGATCTCCAGAATGCTGAAGCAGGGTGTAAACAATGTGTCGCCTGAACTCCAAATGGTCAAATTTCCCTCCAATTTCAACATGAAGCCGCCAAGCTCCAACAATTGCCATGTTGATGCCATTCACAAATAATGGCCACCACCATTTCTTTGATTGAAACACTGGATGACAGTTTGATAGAAATCTGGCCAGTAGGTCAACGCTTCCTATATGAGCGTTATACAGACCAATTACTGCTGGTTACGGAATGTCAACTGAACATTTTTTGGCACTGCTCCATCTTTTTGCCTCAACTCGAGCATTCGGCATTCACTCCCAATATCCCCATGCACCACAATAACGCCAGAAGCCAGTTCTTCACTAAATTTGGAATTTATTAAGGCCGCAGCCAGGCACTTAACAGTCTATTAAAGATAATAACATGTTTCATTAGTAAATAACTTCTTACAACTTATCAACTCCAACTCATGAGGTACACAGCTTACTTCACATTACGCCCAAATACACTTCCGAGGTTGCCGTACAAGCATACCCCCGCCTATATGTGCTTCTCTTCTAGCACCCGATGACTAGGGTGTATCCCGTCTAAGGATATACCCCGGTAAGTTCATGGCCTCCTGGCCGTCCAAGCCAGGAGACAAGCCACATTCTCAATGAAATAACGTAACCTGCCCACATTCAGGCATAACATTTAACTTTGTATTGCAGTTAACATTTGGGCAATTATACATCAATCATGTACCACTCTTATGCACTCACTTGCTGTGTACCCACCATATTCGCAGAATAATCATCAGTACTAACCGCCACTGCCCACGGTAACGAAGCCTCGTTAACCGTGGGCTCCCACCCCAGTCAAGTCTGGCTGCGGCCCACACCAATTAACATCCCCGAAACAAAATTAGCAAATATGGAACCCCGTCCATGCCTCAATAAAATCTTGCAAATCGGAATTTAGTATATCAAGCCCAATATCGGACAAATGAACCCCATCTGGTCTGTATAAACCCTCACAGGATTCTGTAAGAAGGCTATGGGTAAGTACACCCCCTTTACACCGGGCATAAACCTAGCCACACACCTGTTAAGCTTTCTTCTCGTCCGCTCCACAGCCACATGCGAACGCTCCCCCCGCCATACCCTGCGCGGAATAATTTCAGACCAAACTAACTGTAACTGGGGGCATACACATGCTAACTTTAACAGGTCCCGCTGAATGGTCTTCAGAAGCAGAATGCTATGAACCTGACCCAAATCATTCCCACCCAAATGCAATATCAAAATGTGAGGAGCAGGATGATTCTGGAACCGCCATAACAAGGTGGGCAGGAGCTGCGCCCATCTCATGCCTCTGAACCCCAGCCATGTGATAGCAACCTGCCCAGAGCAAAAACCCAAGTTTTCTCCTGTCGGTCGAATAGCTGCCCTCCTACGAGCCCAATAAACAAAGGAGTGACCGCATATCCAAATCCTTCGTCTGATATCCAGGCCACCTGCAAATAGGCGAAGCAAATATAAATTAGGAGCGAAGCACAATAGTACAGTAACACAAGCAGACACAGGGTAAAGTGTTATTATTGTTGTTGTTTTTTTTTTTTTTTTTTTAATTATTATACGGGTGGGAGCTAGAAGCATGAACTAAGATACAGACCCACCGATAAACTGTGGTCGAATGTAGGTCTTGTATGCTTTAGACCTCCAGCGACCTATCTGCATGATTTGCTGCTCCGGGAGTCCCTGAGCAGCCGCCGAAGTGGCCGCCCCTATTCTAAAGGAATGCGAACTGAAACATTTTGGAGGCATACCCGCCCGCTGGACACACAGAGAGAGAACCCTTTGAAACTGAAAACGGGTGAGAGGTGCCCCATTCTCATGAACCAGCAGCCAAGAACCCCCGGGCGGGCGAAGTCCCAAATAATCCTTCATAGTCTTCACCGGGCATGTACTATCCTCCCCATGCTGCTGCAAAGAAAAACGGAACCCCTTGGACAACTGATCAGTCTTGGATTTTCGAATTACTAACTGCAGAGATGACCCGTACAAGGTGACATCCCACAGCAGCAAACCCATGACCGGGGAGGCGAACGTTGATTTAGCTACCAGCTCACTAACTCTCAATGCCCCATAAAAGGCCAAGGAAAAAGCAGAACGAAAGAGGCACACTTCGTAGGGGCTACTACATACATGTGCCGCTGCACCGAATAACAAAAGCAGCTCCCCCCGTGTAATGGGTTGCCTCCAATCCGCCTTCTGGATCTCTTCCCTACTCCAGCCCCGTAATAGTCTAGTAACCACAAATTGCCGTGTTGGATTCCCCACCCCCAAGGCCTTGGAAAAGAAACTAATACTCGCCAATGTAACCGAGACACGGGTTCTACTAATCCCATGTGCCCGGGAGAAAAGTACAAACTGAACAATGGCATTCACACTAAAAACCTCCCCAATGCCTAATTCCCGCAAGGTGTTGAGGAAAAAGGTGATTGCAGCCAGATATCTTCTCCGTGTAGATTCAGAAATAGACTGGAGCAGCAGGTCCCACACTGCTACGGGCCAAATCGCCACACGCTGTCCGGGACTGAGGTCGCTCTGGGGTCGGCCATCGGAGCACGAGCTCGGAACTCTGAAAACTGAAAACGCGACAAAGCATCAGCTAAAACATTTTCTCTGCCCGGCACATGCTGAGCCCTGACCACCACATTCAAACACAAGCACTGAAAAACAATTTCCCTAAGCAAGTCAATGGTGCGTACAGTATGAGCAGACAGTCTGTTGAGAGCCTCAACTAACGCTATATTGTCCGAATGGAATATTACAGTCTGATTCGCTAAAGCATTACCCCAGATGTGAAAGGTCGCCATGATGGGGAAAAGCTCTAAGAAGGTAATATCCCTCGTCGTACCTGACTCCACCCACAACTGAGGCCAGCGAGCTGCACACCAAGCTCCCTGAAAATAGATGCCAAAACCTTCCCCCCCCCCGCAGCATCCGTAAACAAATGCAGCGCCGACGCTGTCGTGGGGGCATCATGCCAAAAAGAAATGCCATTGAAACGCATCAGGAAAGTCTCCCATACCCCCAAGTCAGCTTTAATTTCCTTAGTGACCCGAATATGGTAGTGGGCCTGCAATACCCCCTTAGTTGCCAGCGCCAACTTCCGTGCAAAAACACGGCCCATGGGGATGACCCGAGTAGCATAGCATAAAAGCCCGAGCAGTTCCTGAAATTGTTTCAGTGTAGCCTTGCGAAGCTGCCGCACTTGCCGCACAGCCGCCAACAATTTCACGATCTTCTCCTCGGGAAGCCTAGAATGTTGACTCTGTACATCCAACTCAATGCCCAAAAATGTTAACACCCGGGCAGGACCCACCGTTTTGTCAGCTGCCAATGGAATGCCAAACTTCTGTGCCACCTCTGAAAAAGTCCGCAACACAAGTGCACAATGCCGCGCATCTTGTCCAACACATAAAAAATCATCTAAGTAATGGACCAGGGCCCCACCGGGGGCAACCTGCTCGACCACCCAATGCACAAATGTGCTGAATTGCTCAAAGTAGGCACATGAAATAGAGCATCCCATCGGCATGCACCTATCAAAATAGAAATTGCCATCGAAACTAAAACCCAATAGATGAAAAGAATCCGGGCAAATGGGCAGCAATCGAAAGGCCGACTCAATGTCAGCCTTCGCCAGATAGGCCCCGGGCCATGATTCCTAATGATCCGGATGGCCTGGTCCAATGAAGTGTACTGCACAGAACAGTCCTCCGGATCAATAAAATCATTGACCGACCCACCCAAAGGGTAAGAAAGGTTATGAATCAGCCTGAACTTGCCCGGATCCTTCTTCGGAATGATTCCAATGGGGGAAACAACCATCACTGGAAAAGGAGGTGAAGCAAAAGGGCCCACCACCCTACCTAGGCGCAGCTCCTTTCCAATTTTTTCCAAAGCCACCTGATGATAAGTATCAATAGATTTTGAGTTTCGAGGACAAACCACAGATTGCAGCAAAGGCCCCTGAAAAGGAATGGAATACCCACACTAAAAAACCCTTCACAATCGCCGCTGCGCACTCCCTATTCGGGTACCGTGCCAGCCAAGGCGACATCGCTTCAATCCTAATGGGAGACGGCGCCAGCTCCGTCAAACAACTGAGCCGCTGGGAAAGACTGGCCTCGCCTGTCCTTTGCCACTCTACACTGTTGGGCTGAATGTCCACCACCGCAGGTAGCACAAACGTGGCGGAATTTACATGGGTGCCAGGTACACTGGCCCCCATTGAACTGTCTACAAACCCCTCTTCCCCCTTGCCAAGTGGGTTGTTTCCGCCCAACCCCTGTCTGGGAAAAGGATTGCCCCGACTGGAGAAAGGACTGCCCCGACTGGAGAAAGGACTGCCCAGGTCTATGCCCCGTGGTGTCCCAAAAACTATACCCCCTCTCCTGGGAAAAAGGTCGATTCGCTACCATCTCTTCCAGCCATAGGTCGACCAATCTATGCTGCCAAGAAATAGTAGGGTCATCGGCCATACTCTTGCGGAACCTGATATCATAATTGAGCCAAGCCCATCCGCCATACCGACGGTGAGCTTTCATGATAGAATCCATATAACGTATCAAATATGGGCTCAATGAAGGCTCCCGCTCAACCACAACCGACATAAATATATGAAAAGCGGATACCCAATTCGTAAGGGACCTGAATATCCGTGGTTTCCTGTCCCCCGCCAACAGCATAGTCAACTTATCGTGTGGCGTGCTACTGTCATCTTCCGTCTCCCGGAAAAGGAGGGAAAATATATCAATGTATTCCCGCTTCCAAATCTTCTCCTTCACGGTCTTAGAGACACAACGAGATAATGTAAAAACTTCACAAACCACATCAGTACGCGGGTTAACTACCCTTTCTCCAGAAACCGCGGCGGCTACCGCCGGAGCTCCCTGAAGAACCCCCATGGAGGAGGAGTCCCCTGAGGTCGAGGCTGGCCGGCCTGTGGAATCAACCTCCCGCACTACCGGGGGAACACTGGGCCCGGGCCGCGCCTCGTACTCAGCCAACACCCTCCTGATCACTTCCTCCAATGAGGAGTCCTGCGTGACATTAGAATGAGTAGGATCAGAGGACTTACCGTCCAGTCCTGTGGGAACCGCCGCTGGTACTGCGGACGGCGCTACACTTCCGGGCTGCCCCAGGGAATCCCCAGATACGAGAGCGGCCGCAGCCCCCGCTCCCATAGTCTGCAATCTCTGAGTCACAGATGCCAAACCATGCTGCTCAATCTGCTTGTGTAGTTCAGTCATCAAAACACCCATGTCTGACCCCGGGTGACCAGTCTCCCCCGATGATGGCGTCCGGCCTCCAGCGGGCTGCTTAGAACTGCGAGTAACCCTTGACGTCTTCGGTACAGCCCTCGATGGAGCCCGGGCCCTTTGCTGACCTGCACGCCGCGAGGGCATACCTGCAAAAAACAATACTAAACAAAACAAACAAATGAATACAGACATAAATATCCAAAATTAGCCAAATGCAGTTCCAATATCTAGCCCCCTTTGAAGGACTACCCCTTTTAAACAAAAACAAAACACCCGGCATATCTAGCAGACCACCGCGCATGTCCGGGAGCGCCAAAACGCGTTTATTGGGAGGGGTGCACATTTATTACTACAACTGTAACAGGAGAAGTAGGAAAAAGGATCCGAAACGACCCCGAAGGTCCAGCCAAAATTCCCACAAAACTTAAATGAAAAGCACAAATTCTCCCTATGTTTCAAGTAGAGGAGTGTGGTAGCCGTGTTAGTCCACTCTAATCAAGAAATGTATTAAGTTATGTCCAATAAAAAAGGTATCATCTTATTTTCTTTTCCATGTTTTATTTTGTTTGATTCCTATTGATATCCCTATGTTTCACAAAGAAAGCAATCTATAAGGGAAAAGTGCCATCTGCAGGCCAAAAACAGCACTGCAGCCAACCTTAGAATGAAAGAAAATGCTCTGAAAGGAAAACATCATTGCCGACGTCAGACATACGTCATGGACTCCGCCCCTCGTGCAAACCCCCGCTCCTGCCGAAACACTGAAAAGACAGGCACACACAGCTCCCAGTCGGCGGGAAAAAATGGCACGAAACCGCCACCTCATAGCCCAAAAACTCGCCGCCCAAATGTATGTCCCATGCCCCCAACAAACCCTCAAAGCTGCTGTCCCACATGAATTATTTAAACAAATTACACAGCAGATCAAAGCCTCACACGAAGGCTACAGTGGCGATAGCCCCCCCCCCCCAAGCCCCCGAGGAAAACTGCAAACATGAAGCTGCAGTGCTAAGTCCTCAGCCCAACATCACACCCCAGACCACCTTCAACCTCCCCCCTCCCCTCAGGCTGTGTGCTCTCAATAGGTACAGCCTTGTTCCTTAGTTTCTTTTTTGTTTTTTTTTTTATAACGACAACAACAACTCTCAATTACCTGGACAGAATAAACCCCACACCACCAAATGACCTCTGCCAGGAAAAAACGGAGCACTGCCAGCCAGGAGAGGGACCACGAGACTGCTTTAGACTGCAGCCAGGTATGTTCAGCTCCACTCCCAAACCTATCTTCTCTGACAAATGACGGACCTTCAGGGTTGCCAGGTGGAAAATATTTTTCCAGCCTAAAGGAGCCCAAAATCCAGCCCAAAACCCGCCCAAACTCAAACCCCGCCCCTGACACCCCCGCCGTCATCAACCCCGCCCCCGCCGTCATCGGCCCCGCCTTCCCCGTCACTAACCCCGCCTCCCACGTCACTAACCCCGCCTCCCACGTCACTAACCCCGCCTCCCACGTCACTAACCCCGCCCACCGCAGCCGAAAAAGCCACCTAAAAAAACCGCCCGAAGCACAAAAACCGGCCCAAAAAACCGCAACCCGCCGCGGGCAAAAATTTCCCGCGGCGGGTCGCGGAAAACCGCCCAATTGGGCGGTAAAACCGCCCACCTGGCAACACTGCGGACCTTGCTTGCGCCCCTCCCCCTTTACCTTTCCTTGCTCCCAAACCTCCCCTCCCACTTCACCCTCCCTTCTCCTTCCTCCTGCATTAACCCTCGCTTGCCTTCAGCTCAGTTGTGATCGGCCTCTCCTTAAGGGATTGGCCTCTTACTTTCCTAATGGTTCTATTTCATGATAGTTTGATGCAACAACAACACACTGGTTGTCATGCCATTTTACAGCCATAACGCATCTATCATTCATGGCATCATAGCAGCCTCTTTCTTTCTTCTTCATCACCTTTGCATCCATCAGTGGGCACTGCTTCATCCTGTTCTCATGAACAGTTCCCGTAGCCTTTATATTTTTCTCCTGCAGTGTCAGAAGCAGGTCATATGAGGTGAAAAAGTTGTAAAAAAATACCTCATGACATACTGGATCTTGAACGCAGCCCAGCAAAGATGTCACAACACAATGACCTAATCCATATTCTTGTTGTTCTGCCTGTTCGCTTGGTCCCTTCCCACCGTAGACATCAACATTGTAGGGATATCCTTTGTCTGAGGCTAGCACCCACAACTTATTTCTGAAACGAATCGGCTTACCTCGAATAAACATTTTGGCAGAATGGTGCCCATAATATGGAATAGTATTCTAAATCTTCAGGGTGAGCGTATTTAAGGATATTGTTGCTATCACAACTGATCAAATCAAATCCTTAATAGTTTTTGAGACGTAATCTCTATTCTATACCTTTCTATTACTTTTGTTTTAATTAGGAGGAAAAGCCTCACGTTGCGTGATATACCTTTGCTCTATTGCAGTTAAACTGTCACATAATTGCGGGGTATCTCACTAGCATCATTGGCATAAAAACCTCCAAACTGTTCTTGCCTGATAAAATAAGATCAGTCTTTTTAAATATCACTATAAGCCTTTACATCAGGTTGGTGAATATATCATGAGTCCAATGCTTGTCCACGGCTGACTGTGGCCAGAGTTTTGAGTCCTTCGGGGTCCATGGTTATGTGACTGTTCTAAAGCATAAACAGATAACATAGATAAATATACGAATCAATCTTTCAATGCTTCACATTGCAACCCTTTCCAAATCATTACCACTCTGACATAGCCTCACTTTGCTGCTGTTGCTCGGGTTTCCAACTAATGCCAGAAACATGGTGCTCCCCATTTATCGTGATGTCAGACGCCAACTTTCATCTCAGCCTATAGGTGTCCCCTGGTGCTTATCCAATAATTGATTTCGTTTCTCTCTCCTCTAAAAAAAACTCCTCAAAAGAAATGGTTCCACTCAATTCTTATAGTAAGTCCATCTGGGTGTAACACTACTACTACTACTTAACATTTCTAAAGCGCTACCAGGGTTACGCAGCGCTGTACAATTTCACAAAAAGAGACAGTCCCTGCTCAAAGAGCTTACAATCTAATAGACACGTGAACGGTCGGACCGATAGGGGCAGTCAAAATAGGGGCAGTCTGGATTCACTGAATGGTAAGGACATCCAAAAAAGAAATTAATGGATTGTAGGCTGCAGTGCATTGTAAATTTCAGGGTTGGATGACTGCCATTTAGATATGTTACCGAGGGAGCCATGGTAACTTCCATGGCTATTCCTGACCTTCTGTCTAAATAATTTACCCTCAAATTGAAAGAAATTTTTTGTCATAGCCAATGAAGCTAAAGACTTGATAAAGGTTGTTGGGACTCGCTGTTCAGCCCTTTTATCTAGAACTTCTGCTATAGCATCTAATGCTTCTTGTGGTAATACTGTATACAGGCTCACAATATCCACTGTGACCAACCACCAGTCTGGATATACTTGTCTCATTTCCTTCAGGAGATTCAGAAACTCTGTACTATCTTTGATATGTGACTTGTTCTCCACCACTTTCAGGCGCAAGAACGTATGGTTAGGGTGGTGGACTTTGGTCCTGGGGAACTGAGGAACTGAGTTCGATTCCCGGCACAGGCAGCTCCTTGTGACTCTGGGCAAGTCACTTAACACTCCATTGCCCGCCGCATTGAGCCTGCCATGAGTGGGAAAGCGCGGGGTACAAAAATAAATAAAATAAATAAATCTACATATATAGATAAGGGTTCGAGTAACAAACCCCTACTGGGCACAATCGGGCGTCCAGGAGGGCTTTCCAGTCATTTGTGTATTTTGGGAAGTGTGTAAAAAATCGGTATCTGAGGGCACTTTTTATTCAAGAATAAAAATTCTTTTTGTGTGAGATAACTTCTAGAATATCCTTGCCCGGTGATTGCAAAAATTTTGTCCTGCAACTCTTTTGTAGGATGTGTCCAGTTCCTCGTAGTCTGAAATAATCAGGCAACTGCAGAACCCATTAATCTCATAATCAGTCTTATCTTGAACCACGATGGATCCGCCTTTATCTGCTCTTCTTATGACTATTGCGTGGTTATTCCTGAGAGCTGTAATTGCCTGTTTCTCTACTTTAGAACAGTTATAACATTTCCTTTGTTTACTCCGTTCAATCTGGGTGAGATCATTTATCACTAACTGCTTGAAGATCATTAATGCTGGATCAGGAGGCATTGGGGGTATCCATCTAGCTTTTAATTTGACCTGGGAATCATCCTGTCTTCCTTCTCTGTTATCCCCAAAAAATGATTTAATATGTAGTTTTCTCATAAATTTTTCCAAGTCAGCCCTACTTTGGAATGGATCATGCTCTACGGTTGGTACAAAAGTCAAACCTTTTGCTAAAACTATGTGTTTAATTAGGGTTAACTGATAAGTAAACAGATTTATTATCACTGCTTGGTCTATTGCTGTAACGGTCCATCCTTAGTACTCAACCAATCTAAAAATACTTGTAATGACACAGTATCCCCTTTCCAAATTAAAAAGATATCTATATATTGTTTATAAGGGTGATTGTCCAGATATGTTTTTTTCAAAATGTGCCACATACAAATTGGCTATGTCAGGAGCCATTGGAGAACCCATTGCCGTTCCTTTGATTTGTTGATAAAAATTACCCTGAAAACAAAAATAATTATTAGTCAATGCTATGCTAGCACATGCGAGAATTGATCTATTGGGTATTCGCTTGTATGTATTGCGATCTTTAATTGTATCCTCAATGATCTGCATAGATTCAAACTGTGGTATATTTGTATACATGGAATCAACGTCTAAGGTAACCATCAAGGTGTTGCTTAAATCACTGTCAAACTCATGAAGTAAATTAATCATGTGTGTAGAGTCTCTCACATATGAAGGTATATCTGGAACATAATTCCTCAGAAAAAAATCTACAAAAACTGATGAAGGTTCAAGAATCGAACCATTTCCAGATACAATTGGCCTTCCTGGAGGTTGAGTAAGTGATTTATGAATTTTTGGCAATATGTAAATTGTAGGGATAGTTGGATCTGTGACATGCAAACTCTACCAAAGATGCAATATCATTTTGTAGGTTTGGTGTAGGATCAGATGATAACGGTGCATAATAATTTCTGTCATGGATTTGTCCCTCTATTTCAGCAATGTATTGTGAACGATCCATTATAACAATTCCTCCACCTTTGTCTGCGGGTTTGATCACTATTTGGTTATTTCTTGCCAAAGGTCTCTTCTTCTTTTCAATTTTAAAAAGATCCTGTTCGATACATGAATTAAAAGCTTGTATAAGTGGATGCACAGGACCAGGAGGAATCCATGAAGATGGTCTTTTGACCACTGAGGTATCTATACCAATGGACTTACTTGAAAGACAATGTATAATTTGCAACTTCCTAGAAAAACGAAATAGATCTACTCGTGTTTGAAAAGCATTGTAGGGTGCCGTAGGTACAAATGTGAGGCCTTTGTGTAAAACTGAAGTTTCTATAGTAGTAAGAGGTATACTAGACAAGTTAAAAACTGGAATGTCTACCTCCAACTGCAGACTACAGTTAGTGCTTACATTACTGAGGGAGCTCTTAAATGTGGTGCTACAGGAGGGGGACCTGATAGCCCATGAACAGTGTGGGGGGGGGGGGTGTGAAAAAAAAGCAGTTACTTTTCCAGCCTCTGTCTTATCTGTGTCAATCTTCTAATAGACACAGTCCTGGGGGGCAGGTGGTGGTGGTGCATAAACAGCCTGCGCCAGTGCCTCAGGCACAGCTGCACTAGGAGCAGACTCTCAGCCACGCTAAAGTTGGGCTTGCGTCTGAGAGCCATGTTTCTCAGTGAATAACCATTGGAAAATGTACATCGCCTTATATGGACGCCCATAAGTGATGGACGTCCTTACATGCATAGTTCCATCCCCATATATGACGACCATCCCATATATTGGCGGGTCAGCACGTGGACGTCCTGCCCCATATATGATGGGTCGGCACGTGGACGACCATGACGCATGGACGTCCATGATGTGCATGGACCATCGTCATGTGTGCGGGGCCTTATTTGGATGAGTATGTGTTCACATGTGCGGAGCCTTCCTTATATGGATCCATCAGGTGTGTGAACCTCTTCATATATACACAATAAAATATGTATGTTCCTTATATTTCCCATAGCTGCATGTTCCGCAAGTACAGTGCATGTAGTTGCGAACATCCAGGTACGGGAAATATAAGGAAAATTCATAGTGACAAATACAGTAACAAGGACGTGTTTCTCACAGAACTGCCGAAGGACATCCCTCTTACAGGCCCGCCGTCCTTCAGTCTGTCCTTTGGTCTGTCCCAGTATGGCAATACTTATGTACTTATGGTATGGAAATGTCACGTGCCTAGGTGGATACAATCTTCCTTATATAGATTTTGATTTATAATGGCCTCTTGTCGATGAGTAGCAGCCTGATGCTTCATCAGTCTGAGGCTACTGGGGGAGATGGTTCATGATTCAGTCAAAAGCGAGGGAGCAAATGGTTACAAACTACACATAGGTAGGAGATTATAGATCCAAACAGGTAATACAGAATCTAGGCATTATCCATTCTTACTTCTCATGTGTTTTACACCATTTCCCAAAGTTGGCTACGTTTTGGGAAGCTTAAGATAAGCTTGAAATGGTCATATACTTTGCAGATAGATGGCATGAAATTGGAAGTTCACACACAACACACTACACAAACTGTCTCCAGGCTGGCTATGTACTCTAGCCTACATACCTAGAAATGAGTGGTGCCATACTGTGTGGGCAGCCTATTCCTCTTAGCTGATAGGGGAGGCCACAACCACAAATGTTTGCTCACCAGATGAACTGGCCACAGCATCAGTCCATACACCATAAGCTGCTATTCCAAGCCCTCCACTTGTTGTAACATCCTTGCAAAGCTTGTTACGACCCAATCTCTGTCTCTGTGTGTGCATCTGTACAGACATCATAAGCAAAAAACATTCCCAAACAGCGTTTGTCTGGGGGTCTATAGAGACTGAGATATTCTGTTCTAGGCTGGAGGTTAGGGGACATTCTGGGACTATGGGACTGCAAGCACTGAATTCAGTGGGTGAGATCAAACCCTGTAAAGGGCACATAGCTTTGGACTGTACATTTAAAAGCAAGAGTGTTAGGCAGATCTCCTGGCTACAAATGGGTAAGTTGCTATCTGGGAGAGCGACCGAGGAAGCCAAAGACAGGAAGATGTACATCAATAAGAAGGTTTATTTGAAGTATAAAGACTCGACACAACATCGTGTTTTGGCCATTAGGCCTGCATCAGGAGTCTACAAAAATATATACATGATAAAAACAAGTCAAATATAAAATAGTGAACGTATACAATACACACATATATACATAATTACAAAGATATAATAAAGTATATGTAAATATAAATGTAAAAATAATTCAATATAGATGAATTGAAATACATATAAAATGAAATTTATATTTAGGGCATTGTGTCAGTATCAGAGGATAGTGAATATTTATATGTACAATAAAAATTAAAAACGGGTAAAATAAAAAAACTAAATATATAGATATAGATAAATAGATAAAACACATACATAACTGAGAGTATGAAAAACAATGATAGAATGTGTGTGGTGATAAGACATGACTGTATATAAAAATTGGAAATAAACATCAATATAAAATACAATTTATTATAAGCAGAACGTATGATTAAGGTCTACTGTAGTAAAAACACATGTCACTGTCACCCTGGGTTCATTAAAGTATTAAAAGGAGCAATATGCTGTGCAACTGTTTATAAATCATAAATAGAAAACAATAATAACAATGAGCAACTATAATAACCCCACCACCCTTACCCTCTACCTTTCCAACCCCAACAATAGCTGACTTCTACTACCCCAAAGAATCCTAATCCACCCTGTTAAAATGTCCAGGGGTACAAAATGCAACCTATTCTGTATACCCTATGAAGGACTGTTATAATTTTTAAATCTGTGGATGAATGTCATCAACAATCGCGGGATTCAGTCTAGCTCTCTTGTCTTTTCCTGCAACAGAAGATGTCTTCTCAGAAGATGTGCTGGTAGCAGAAATGTACAGGATCCCCCATGCAAATTTTGCTAGCTGTGGCCAGCATGTTTCCTTGTTTTTCCAAAAATTCAAAATATTCTCATCTGCATCATTCAAACATAAATAACAGTTCAGTTCATTAACAGGCTTCAAAGTAGAAAATGACTCGGGGGACAAAGTTTGTCCCCATCCCCATGGTAACTGAATTTGCAGTTAGTTACAGGAAACTGAGACGCCATTTTAAAGCAGTTTACGATGTCACTTCCTCCAGCTGAGCCCCGTAGATCACAAAACATACAACTGTATTTCCATCCGTGCATTTGGCAATCTCCTTAGAAAAAAGATGACCACTCCAGTCCACTCTCACATTCAGTCCATCTGGTTCAACAGTATTAAAGAAGAAGATCCACTTCTGTTCTTTCTGACGGAGCACTCTGCTCAAGTCTCCCCGTCTGAGTGAAGGTTTAACTTGTTCTGAAACCATGCATGACAAATCCTGAAATTTATGTTGATGTCTTTCATTATGGGTCACCATCGGTGCCTCCTGTTTACCTAATTTCATACAGGACCGATGTTCCATTAGCCTCACTTTTAAGCTCCTAGTAGTTTGCACGATATATAGGAGTCCACGCGGGCATTGAATTACATAAACTACTCCAATGGATTCGCAAGTCGTTGTGGCTCTTGTACATTTCCGTCCTGTTTTAGAATGGACAAATTCACTGCCCTCAGCCATTATGTGGCATACCGAACATCTTCCACATTTTTTATGGTACCCCACTTGTGTCAGTGATTTTTTAGGAGACCACACATTCATACTCAAGCGATCCCCTAAATTAGATCCTCTTTGATATGAAAACAGGATATTTGATTGAGCTACTTAGAACTCATTCGGTGTTTGCACAAAGTGTCTTTGTAGAGCTTTACTAATCTTTCCAGTATCTGCATTGAATTTTAGAACAAATGGTAAAATGTCTTCTTCTTGACATCTAGATCTATATTCCAGTAACACTTCTCTAGGATTGAATTTAGCTCTCTTCGCTGCTTTTCTGATCAGCTGTTTAGGATAGCCACGTTGTACAAATTTCTCACTCAAAACTTTTGTACTTGACTTGAACTCACTATCTTGTGAACATATACATCTGTATCGCAAAAACTGGGCGTATGGTATATTATTCTACATATGAGGTGGATGCATACTCCTATAGTGTAACAGGGAGTTCTGATCTGTGGGTTAGGGAGAGTTTTAAAACTACATTATTTTCCAATCTTTCTTACCCATACGTCCAGAAATGCTATATGTTGTTGATGACTTGTGATTTCAAATTTTATTCTAGAGTGGCACTGATTAAGAAAATCCACAAATTGTTATAATCATTCAGAAGTGCCCGTCCATATACAGAACACATCATCTATAAAACATTTCCAGCATTTAATGTACTGGAAAAATTGTGATGTATAAATCCATTTCTCTTCAAAGGCGGCCATAAACAAATTGGCCACCGTGGGCGCAAACGTTGCGCCCATTGCAATGCCAGAGTTCTGTTGGAATATTTTATTGTCAAAAATAAAAAACTTCTTCATCGCTATCTCACTAAGTTTCACCAAAACCTCTGGGGATATCAAGTGAGGTCTCACCCTGTCCTCCAATGCTGTCTCCAATATCTCCAAAGCCTCTTCCTGAGGGATGCTCGTGTACAGGGAACATACATCTAAAGTTACTAAAATCCATCCTTCCAAACCTGTTTTATCGATTGATTGGTTTCGGTTAAATCATATATTCAAGATACAACTCATTTTTTGAGGATTGTACAAACAGAATGTTTATGTAAATTTGTTGACATCCATCTACAACCCTAACAGTGAGTCTCGAGCAGAGACTATAGGTCTTCCTGGCAGTTGTTCCAAGCGTTTGTGGATCTTGGGTAGCAAATAGAAAATTGGAATTTTATGTTTGGTATAATTTAAGAATTTCAATTCTTTTAGAGTGTCCTGTTTCGGTTTCTGTTGGTGAGCTCTCAGGTTCCCTAAGGCCCCACAAGGCCCCAGAGGACAGCCGAGCACCCCGAATCTTCACCCGCGGCGACCGCCGTTCACCGAGGGTTGAGCCCTCAGCTGCAGGCGGCCAGCAGGACTGCCGGAACCGCGGGGTGAGGGCTGACCCGGATGGTAGTCGGACGCAGTCTTTAAGGGAGGACTAGCAGAGGCGGCTAGTTCTCCGAGAGGGAACCGTCACTGGAGGATAGCTGGCGAGGGCGGCCAGCACGTAGCACAGACTTTGGGCGCGGACCAGCCGGACGGCTGGAAAAGTCACAGTCCCCGGAAGAGGGCTAGCACGAACAGCTAGCTGAGGAGGAACACAGTCTCTGGAGATGGCTAGCGGAACGGCTAGCAGAAGATACACACTGTCTCTGAAGGCGGCTAGCAGGACGGCTAGCTGAGGATACAACACTGTCTCTGAAGGCGGCTAGCAGGACGGCTAGCAGAGGATACCACAGTGTATCTGAAGGAGGCTAGCAGGACGGCTAGCTGAAGATACAGCACTGTCTCTGAAGGCGGCTAGCAGGACGGCTAGCAGAGGATACCACAGTGTAGCTGAAGGAGGCTAGCAGGACGGCTAGCTGAAGATACAACACGGTCTCTGAAGGCGGCTAGCAGGACGGCTAGCAGAGGATACCACAGTGTAGCTGAAGGAGGCTAGCAGGACGGCTAGCTGAAGATACAACACTCCGGGATCCACTGTCTCGGCTTCTGACAAACGAAACGGAAGCATTGATCCCCTTCCGTTTCGTCGTTTAAATCTCCCGCCCGCCGGCCCCTGGGATCAGCTGGAACCAATCCCACCGGCCTAGCCAGGTAAGGGAGGCCGGGATTGGCCAGCTCACCCGGCGGGCGGGGTCTCCTTGTTCATGCGCCAATCCGGCGCGAGGAGGCGGGGCTAGCTCCGTCGAGGGAGACGCCGGCGCCGCCATCTTGGCCGGCGCATCCCCTCTTCTGAGACCGGCGCTTGCTCCAGCGGATCGCCGGTCTCAGAGCGACCCGCGGCAGCGCCGGCCCCGTCGGCGGCTGGTCTTCGCCGCTCTGGATCCCGCGGCCTCCGTCGGTCTTCGCCCCCCGCTGGGGGCCTCCCGGTAAGGGCCCGGAACGGGACAGTATCCTCCCCGGATGCCCCCTTTTCTCTGGGCCCGGGTCTGGACGGATATCGGGCATGGAAGGCTTTGACCAATTCTGGAGCATGTACATTCGCAGCGGGCTCCCAGGAGTTGTCTTCGGGACCAAAATATTTCCAGGATAACAAGTAATACAACCTTCCCCGCCGCTTCTTTGAATCTAGCACCTCCTCTACTTCATACTCCGGATCGGGAGTAACCTCGAGAGCTTCATCGTTGGATTGGTGAGGGTGCTATCTGGACCCACGAAATGTCTTCAGTAAGGAGATGTGGAAGGCGTTGTGCACTCGTAGGGTTCTCGGTAGCCGCAAGCGGTACGTTACTGTTCCAATTCGTTCTTGGATCGCAAAAGGTCCAATGTACCGGGGTCCCAGCTTCCGGGAGGGCACCCGGAGTCTCAGGTACTTGGTGCTTAACCATACCTTCTGCCCCGGTTGAAGCACTGGAGCGGGTCGCCGGTGACGATCGGCAAAGACTTTATCTTTGGCAGCGGTTTTCTGTAGTTGTTCCCGAGCCATCTCCCAGACCTTCTGCAGATCCGCAAGGGTTTGGTCCCCCATGGGGGTTAATGCTGGAGAAGGGAACGGCCCTGGAAGTCGAGGATGTCGTCCGTATACTAAGAAGAACGGAGAATGTCCTGAGGATGAATGGTCACTTTGGTTATATGCAACCTCAGCCCAGGGAAGCAGAGAGGCCCAGTTATCTTGGTGTTTGTTGACAAAGGCCCGCAAGAATCCTTTCAAGGTTTGGTTAATCCTCTCGACCATGCCGTTGGTTTGGGGGTGGTAGGCGGATGAAAAGTGAGTCTCTACCCCCAAAGCCGTGCACAAGGCTCTCCAGAAGCGTGAGGTGAATTGGGGTCCTCGGTCACTGACGATCCGACTGGGCAGCCCATGCAACCGAAAAAATGTGCTGAATGAAGGACTGTGCTAGAGAGGCCGCCGATGGAAGGCTCGGTAATGGGACAAAATGAGCCATTTTAGAGAAACGGTCTACCACCACCCAAATCACGGTGTGACCCCGGGAGCGGGGGAGGTCGGTGATGAAATCCATGGATAACTCCGTCCAGGGAGCGGTGGGTACAGGCAGTGGTTGCAGGTCCCCCACCGGGGGCCCAACCAGTGGTTTAGTCCGTGCACACACAGGGCACGAAGTAACAAATTGGAGAATATCCCGCCTCATATGCGGCCAGTGATACTGTCTAGCAATGAACCGGAGGGTCTTCTGATATCCGAAATGCCCGGCCCATCTAGATGAGTGCCCCCATTGCATTATTCTTTCTCGGTCGGCGGCCGGCACTAATTCCTTAGTCAACGTGACTTCTCCTGTAGCCGCACTGAGACAGGCTGGATTTAACATAGGGTGGATCTCCTTGGTTTCCTCCGGAACTTCAAATGCTCGGGAGAGCGAGTCCGCCGGGGTATTCTGAGAAGCCGCCCGAAACACTAACTGAAAGTGAAACCGGGCAAAGAATAACGACCATCGGGCCTGACGGGGATTTAACCGCTGAGCCTCCTGAAGATACAGGAGATTCTTGTGATCAGTGATCACCGTAAATCGATGTTCCGCTCCCTCCAGCAGGTGCCTCCACTCCTGCAGGGCTAATTTCAAGGCCAAGAGTTCTCTATCCCCTACCATATAATTCCGTTCTGCCGGGGAAAACTTACGCGAGAAGAATGAGCAAGGTTGACGCCGGCCTTCGGGGTTGACTTGCGAGATGACTGCCCCGGCCCCCAAGGCGGACGCGTCCACTTCCACAATAAAAGGTTTCTCGGGGTCTGGAGCCAACAGGATGGACGCTGAATTGAACGCCTCTTTTACCTGACGAAAGGCCGCTTGCGCCTCTGGCGGCCAATCCCGGACCTTCGCGTTCTTTCGGGTGAGCGCCGTCAGCGGAGCTGTCAGTTGGGAATACTGAGGGATAAACTGGCGATAATAATTCGCGAACCCCAGGAAACGTTGCAGTGCCTTCAGTCCCAGCGGTTGTGGCCATTCTCGAATCGCCCGGAGTTTGTCCGGTTCCATCTGTAGGCCCCCGGGTAACAGAATATGTCCTAAAAAGGGTAGTGATCGCTGATGAAAGGCGCACTTACTGAGTTTAGCGAATAGACGGGCTTGTCATAACCGATGCAGCACAGCGCGGACATGGCCCGTATGCTCAGCGGGGTCTTTGGAAAAAACCAGGATATCATCTAGGTATACAATCACCGTGGAGTTCAGCAAATCCTCAAGCACATAGTTGATAAGTCGCTGAAACACCGCGGGGGCGTTACATAAGCCAAACGGCATCACCTTGTACTCGAAATGTCCCTCGTGAGTGTTGAAGGCCGTTTTCCATTCGTCCCCTGCCCGGATTCGGACTAAATTGTAGGCCCCCCGCAAATCCAATTTCGTAAACATCTGCGCTCCTTGTAGCCTGTCAAAGAGCTCGGGAATGAGCGGTAGGGGAAAGCGATCCTTCACTGTGATGGCATTTAACCCTCGATAATCAATACAGGGCCTCAAGGATCCATCCTTCTTAGTGACAAAAAAGAATCCCGCCCCAGCTGGGGACGTGGAGGGCCGGATGAACCCTCTCCGCAGATTCTCCCGGATGTATTCTTGCATTACCTTGGACTCCCCTCGGGACAGGGTATACAGTCGGCCCCGAGGTGGCATGGTATCCGTCTTCAAATTAATGGCACAGTCGAAAGACCGATGAGGCGGTAGCACCTCCGCTTCCTTGGGATTAAACACATCTGCGAAGTCTCTATAGTCCATAGGCAGAGAGCCCAGCTCTCCCCGTCCCCCACCGGGCACCATATTTAATGCCGGGCAGCTGCCGGTCCTGCCCTTACAGCAGTTCTTCTGACAGAAGCTACCCCAAGCCTGGATATTTCCCCCGGCCCAGTCGATAACAGGACTGTGACACCGTAGCCACGGCAATCCTAGGACCACTGGGTGAATGGTCCGGGATAACACCAAAAATTGGACTTCCTCCCGGTGATCCTCCCCCACCTGCATTCCCAACACGGGGGTGATCTCCGTGACTGGTTGGGGTAGAGTAGTTCCTTGGATGGAGGTTATTTGCAGCGCCGGCCTCCGCGGGAGTGTAGGCCAGCCCATTTGCTGCAGCAGTTCGAGCCCGATGAAATTACCCCCGGATCCCGAGTCCACCAGGGCCCGGGTCTGGATCGTGGCCTCTTGCCAACGTAGCATTACTGGCAGTGTTATCAAGGAGTCCGGTAGGGGAGCGGAGTGCCCCAAGAACCCTCCCCTCAGGGTGCCTTGGGGAAGGCGTTTCCCGGCCGGGCGGGACATGTCCGGATGAAATGTCCTGCCTCACCACAGTAGAGGCACAATCCGTTCGCCAAGCGCTTCTGCCTGTCGGCGGGAGCCAACCGTTGACGGCCCATTACCATTGGCTCTTCACCATCCTCCTTGGTGTCCCGGTTCCCATGGCGAGGGGACGGCCCTTTGCCCATCCGGGACGTCCCCCGCGCCCATTTCTGCCGCTCCGCCCGGGCTCTAGCCCGCTCCTGGAACCGGGTGTCCACTCGTATACAGAGCGAAATCAGGGCATCCAATTGTCCTGGGACCTCCCGTCCAGCCAATTCGTCCTTGATCCGCTCTTGTAAGCCTTCCATAAAGATGGCCATCAAGGACTCCGGATTCCAACGCAGCTCTGTGGCTAAGGTCCGGAACCGAATGGCATAATCGGCCACCGTCCCTTCTCCCTGATGGATCCGCAGCAGTTCCGACGCCACGGAGGATGGTCTGCCAGGCAGGTCGAACACCATCCGGAACCGGCGCTGAAATTCGCTGTAGTCATCCAAGATGGGATCCTGTTGTTCGTTTAGTGGGGCCACCCATGCCTGGGCTTTCCCTTCACACAGGCCCATAATGTAGCCCACTTTACTTTGGTCCGAAGCAAAGGCCTCCGGTTGCATCCGGAAGGCCAGGTTGCACTGGTTGAGGAACCCCCGACACCCTCCGGGGGTTCCATCGTATCGTGCTGGTTCAGGGAACCGAGGTCCCGTGCAGAACCCTCCCAAACGGGGAGCTGCTGCGGCCCCCTGGACCGCAGCGGCCTGGTTCTGTACCTGAAGCGTAGAAAGTTGAGAGCATACGTTCTGGAGCGCCCCAGACAGGGCGTTCAGCTGCTCCTGCTGCTGCTGAAGTACCTTGGCCAGGTCTCGCAGGTCGGGTTGCGTCGGCGAGCTCATGGCTTCCGTTTCCTGTCCTGTTTCGGTTTCTGTTGGTGAGCTCTCAGGTTCCCTAAGGCCCCACAAGGCCCCAGAGGACAGCCGAGCACCCCGAATCTTCACCCGCGGCGACCGCCGTTCACCGAGGGTTGAGCCCTCAGCTGCAGGCGGCCAGCAGGACTGCCGGAACCGCGGGGTGAGGGCTGACCCGGATGGTAGTCGGACGCAGTCTTTAAGGGAGGACTAGCAGAGGCGGCTAGTTCTCCGAGAGGGAACCGTCACTGGAGGATAGCTGGCGAGGGCGGCCAGCACGTAGCACAGACTTTGGGCGCGGACCAGCCGGACGGCTGGAAAAGTCACAGTCCCCGGAAGAGGGCTAGCACGAACAGCTAGCTGAGGAGGAACACAGTCTCTGGAGATGGCTAGCGGAACGGCTAGCAGAAGATACACACTGTCTCTGAAGGCGGCTAGCAGGACGGCTAGCTGAGGATACAACACTGTCTCTGAAGGCGGCTAGCAGGACGGCTAGCAGAGGATACCACAGTGTATCTGAAGGAGGCTAGCAGGACGGCTAGCTGAAGATACAGCACTGTCTCTGAAGGCGGCTAGCAGGACGGCTAGCAGAGGATACCACAGTGTATCTGAAGGAGGCTAGCAGGACGGCTAGCTGAAGATACAGCACTGTCTCTGAAGGCGGCTAGCAGGACGGCTAGCAGAGGATACCACAGTGTAGCTGAAGGAGGCTAGCAGGACGACTAGCTGAAGATACAACACGGTCTCTGAAGGCGGCTAGCAGGACGGCTAGCAGAGGATACCACAGTGTAGCTGAAGGAGGCTAGCAGGACGGCTAGCTGAAGATACAACACTCCGGGATCCACTGTCTCGGCTTCTGACAAACGAAACGGAAGCATTGATCCCCTTCCGTTTCGTCGTTTAAATCTCCCGCCCGCCGGCCCCTGGGATCAGCTGGAACCAATCCCACCGGCCTAGCCAGGTAAGGGAGGCCGGGATTGGCCAGCTCACCCGGCGGGCGGGGTCTCCTTGTTCATGCGCCAATCCGGCGCGAGGAGGCGGGGCTAGCTCCGTCGAGGGAGACGCCGGCGCCGCCATCTTGGCCGGCGCATCCCCTCTTCTGAGACCGGCGCTTGCTCCAGCGGATCGCCGGTCTCAGAGCGACCCGCGGCAGCGCCGGCCCCGTCGGCGGCTGGTCTTCGCCGCTCTGGATCCCGCGGCCTCCGTCGGTCTTCGCCCCCCGCTGGGGGCCTCCCGGTAAGGGCCCGGAACGGGACATAGAGTTAAAAAACCCAATTCATAACCAGTTCTTGTGACGTCCATTATAGATTGCATGATAGACAATTGCAATAATTATAGTGTTCTGCCTCAGGACCCTTCACTCCCTAACTGATTATATGCTTCCTTCATATAGTCTTCTAGAGACCACACCACTACCGCCCCTCCCTTATCGGCTCTCCTAATAACCAAATTGCTGTCATTCCTCAAAGAAAGTACAGCCTCCCATTCTTCATGTTGATGTTAGACCAGATAGAGAAAAAGAAGAAGTTTACAAGATTTATTTCTTTAAGAACCATGGTTTTAAACATCAAAATTACGGGATCCATAGGGCCTGGGGGTATCCAAGTGGACCGATCCCAGACTACAGAACGATCCATCTTTGCAGTATCCTGTTCATTGAAAAATAACCTTAGCTGTAACAGTCTAACAAATTTCTCCACCTCTAGCCTCAACTGGACTGGAGGAGTAGCCTAGTGGTTAGGGTGGTGGACTTTGGTCCTGGGGAACTGAGGAACTGAGTTCGATTCCCGGCACAGGCAGCTCCTTGTGACTCTGGGCAAGTCACTTAACCCTCCATTGCTCCATGTAAGCCGCATTGAGCCTGCCATGAGTGGGAAAGTGCGGGGTACAAATGTAATAAAAATAAAATAAAAATAAACTGGAAGGGGTCGTGTGTGTTAGATGGAATGAAGGAAAGCCCTTTAGACAATACCGATAATTCTGCCATTGTCAATACCCTTTTAGAAATATTCACCGCAAGCATCATAGCTGAAATATGGCAGCCGGTTCAATTACATGTTGCAGAGGTTCATCTTCTAGGTCTGGTTCTAAAGATCTAGAGAGCATGTCCGCCTTGGTATTTTTCTCCGCCGGACGGTAGGTTAATGTGCAGTGGAAGCGAGAGAAAAAAAATGCCCACTGGGCCTTTCGGGGATTCAATCTCTTCGCTTCACGCAGGTAAACCAAGTTCTTGTGGTCTGTGAATACGGTGAAAGGTTCTTGGGCCCCTTCCAACAGATGTCGCCACTCCTCTAAGGCCAGCTTAATAGCCAAAAAGTTCCTGGTCACCGATGGCATAATTTTTCTCTGCTGGAGTATATTTCTTGGAGAAAAATGCACAGGGGAGAAGTTTCCCGCTAGAATGGACTTGTGGCAGAATTGCCCCTGTGCCAACTGACTAAGCATCCACTTCCACAAAAAATTTCCTGGCTGGATCAGGATGTCGTAACACTGGTGCCATGACAAAAGCCCGTTTAAGATTTGCAAAGGCCTCATAAGCCTCTGGTGACCAATTCTGGGTGTCAGAATTCTTTCTGGTCAGAGCAGTAAGGGGAGTGATCAGTGCTGAATAATTGTGGATGAACTGCCTATAATAATTTGCAAATCCCAGGAAGTGCTGCAGCGCCTTACGCCCAGTGGGTTGTTGCCATTGCAAAATCACGGTCAGCTTGCTGGGATCCACCCATAGTCCTTGGTTCGAAATGATATATCCAAGGAAAGGCAGCTCACACCGATGAAACTCACATCTCTCTAGTTTCACGTATAATTGGTTCTCTCTTAGCCATTGTAATACGGTCTTCACGTGTTCATAATGATTCTCCGCTGATCTAGAAAATATTAGGATATCATCTAGATAGACCATTACGAATTTGTATAGGAGGTCTTTGAAAATGGCATTCATGAAGGACTGGAAGACCGCTGGGGCATTAGCCAGTCCAAAGGGCATCACCAGGTACTCATTGTGCCCGTCATGGGTGTTAAACGCGGTCTTCCACTCATCACCTTCTCGGATCCAAACGTGGCTATAGGCTCCTCTGAGATCCAGTTTGGAGACTATCCGGGCTCCTTGAAGACGATCAAACATCTCAGCAATTAGGGGTAAAGAATACTTGTCCTTTCGCGTAATAGCATTGAGCCCTCTATAATCAATACATGAGCGCAACCCTCCATCTTTCTTCTCCACAAAGAAAAACCCTGCGCCCGCTGGTGACTTTGAAGGACGAATGAACCCTCGAGCAAGGTTGTCCTGTATATACTGAGTCATGGCTTCAGTCTCTGGACAGAACAGAGGATACACTCAGCCACGAGGGGGTTCAGCTCCCGGTAGTAGGTCAATGGCACAATTATAGGGTCAATGATGAGGCAAAGTCTCTGCTCGTTGTTTAGAAAAAACATTTTTGAAGGACTTATACCTGTCTGGTAACACTAAATTTGCCTGGGCCACAGGAAGCAGCACTGGTACTGGAGAGACTTTGTCCAGACAGGCTTTATGGCAGGCTGGACCGCTGACAACTGACTCCGGTCCCAGTCGATGTGGGGGTTATGCAAGCGAAGCCAGGGTAATCCTAGAATGATGGAATCACTGGCTGACGTGAACATATAAAAGGAGATAATTTCCTTATGTAGAACTCCAACCCGTATCATCATAGGCACGGTCCTGGCACGTAAAACTCATTGAACCAGTCCCAATGCCGCTGAGACGGAGATGGGGTGAGGCAATCCTTTGGTAGGAATTTGATGACTCGCACCAAATCCTCGCTGATGAAATTACCCCAAGCACCAGAGTCGACTAGAGCTTCCAGGCAAGGGGTACCCTTGACAGACAACAAAACTGGAAGCAAGACTTGCGTCCAGGGAGAAGGAGACTTCGGCCCCGATACCATCTCCCTGGCTGGGATCAGGGCTGCTGGTTTCCCGATTTCCTCCTGTTCGGGCAACCACAGATAAAGTGTGCCTTGACTCCACAATAAAGGCAAAGCTCCTCGGAGCGTCTTTGTTGCTTCTCCTGAGCTGAAGTAAAGACACGGTCAACCTGCATCGGTTCTGGCCCATCTCCCAACGGCAGAGACTAGGCTGAAGGGCCCTTATGTGGTATCTTCGAGTCAGTCCCTCCAAACCACTGACTGGCACAACGCTCACAGGCACGCTCCCTGAAACAAATGTCCACCTGGGTGCAGAGACGAATGAGGTCATCCAGGTTGGAGGGCAGCTCCCGACCCCTAAGTTCGTCTTTGATAGTGGAATATACCCCATGCCAGAATACAGCAGCAAGGCACCGATTGTCCCAACCCAGTTCCGCTGCCAGGGTCTGGAATTGAATGGCATACTCGCCCAGGGAAAGCCGACCCTGATGCAGATTCAGAAGTTGAGTTGCCAACGAGGAGGCCTTCCCGGGTTCTTCAAAGATCAGCCAAAATTGGTCTCTCTTTTCCCATAGCGGGGAGGCCCAGGCTAGGGCAGATCCCGAAAGCAGGGAGATGATGTATGCCACCTTCGCCCGATCTGAGGGAAAGTCCTGGGCCTGCAGCTCAAAGACAATTTGGCATTGATTTATGAAGCCCCGACAAGTTCTGCTATCACCATCATAACGAGGAAGCTGAGCTACCCGAATACCTAGGCCACCCATCATGGGTCCCGGTGGTCCAGGAGTTGGAGGAGCCCCAGTAGTAGTAAGAGTGTCCACCCGTTGATTCAGCGCATGAACAGCTCCCATAACTGTGCATGCAGTTGCTGGAGTAACTGCATAGCAGTGGGCTCGGTCGAGCTCATGGCTTTTGACGTTCTGTTAGTCTGGTTATGAGCCCTTGGGCCCTGGCTGAGGCGTAATATAGGGGTTAGGCTAAGGCCGAGGGTGGGCCGAGCAGGCACTACACACTACCCCAGCTATCAAGCCCTGTACGCACACGCAGAAACCAACTTGCACCTCCAGAAAAGGGAAGATAGGGCAATCAGGCGGGCCTCACAGCCTATCGGGAACTGATTCACTCAGAATTCAAGCATGCAGGCCTCACGGCCTAACTGGAACCGACTCATACTTAGGGAGGGGAGAAAGAGACTAAACGAGGGGTCCCCCACGGGGACCGAAGCACCAGCAACACCCTCATTGCTGGTAATCAGGTAGAAAGGGAAGCATACTGTGAACCGCCTCTAGGTTTTCAGGTCCGCTGGTATCTCCATGAAACGCTGCTGGGCACTTTACAACGGTCTCTAATGCGTCTCTGACTCGTAATAAATGTTCATTTTGTCCAAAAGTTATGAAGTTCAAGTGAACAATCCCAAATGTCTGTCCAACTCCTCCTCCCCGCAGCGTACCTGGCTATTTCATCATACAGTCCGGGCCAGCCGCAATTGCTCTGCCGCGCTCTGACATCAAGGTACTTCTTTCATAGTTCTGCAGATTTATTTCCCTTCATTCACAGTGCTGCAAACTTATTCTCCCTTCTGTCGATCACAAGTCACTGCACCTTCCCCCCCCTTCCCCCTTCCCCCTTCCCCTTCCCCTTCACAGTCCAGTCCTTAACTTTTCTTCCCCTCTAACTTGTACTGGAGAAGAAAGGACCTACCTCCCTCACTTGCCAGATAACTAGCTCCTGGCAACCACCCACATAGGTCTGGATTGGGCTGTCAGAGTTTCTCCTGCAGAGCGAATAAAAAAGGTAAACTCAGCAATTCCTGGAAACAGCAACCCCAAAAGTCCTCACCCTCCTGGTAATCGCTCACAGTACCTCAACTCCTCACTGTCCCTGAGCCAGCGCAGAGATCTCCATTCTCTCTGCCTCCTCCTTCTCCTCCATTGTGTCTCCTTTATCCCAGCCCATTAACTACGACTCTCCTTGATATCGCAGCTGATCCTCATTCTCTTGATTAGATTCCATCTCCCAATCTTCCCCTCCCCCACCCCCACCCTGCTGCTGGGAGTTGTAGTTTTCCCCTCTCTGCTCTCTCTCCTGTTGCAAAGAATTCTGGGTGTTATATTCCTCCCTCATTCCCTGGTCACTTACACGATCCCTCCCCACTAGGGGGCAGACCCGAACCCCACTGGAACTCTGGGACTTATAGTTTAGAGGTCTGGAAGGGACAGTGTTCTCTTTGTTTGTATTTGTGACCACAAAACAAGAGCTCTGAGCAATAACATAGACCGAAGAAATATTTTTTACACTTGTAGCCTATATTAGCATGGCAAGACGTTGCCATTTGTGTACCGTCAAGTGGAATTTCTTACAATAGGCTGCAGTTAGAAAAATGCTGAGGTGGATTTAGTGACAGTGCCGGTACAGTACTAAATCTGAATTTACAGAAATACAGGTTAATAAATACAAAGCAAATGTATACTCGTGATATCTTTTTATTGAAACTTAAAGACACTTTAATCAACTTACAACTAAGTTTTGTATTACGCCTCTTAAAACAGAGAAAAACTGAACTTCAATAAACAAAGTTGAACATTTCTTATTTTCTGAATATTTGGCCCTAAAATAGCAACATAGTAGATGACAGCAGATAAAGACTTATACAGACCAAGTAAGTACTGTTCAAGATTCAATACTAGATTTTATTCCGTGCTATGCCTATAACTTTGGGGTGCTATAATGAATGAATGAAGTAAACAAACTTTAACAAAGCCTTTTGCGTCTAGGCCTCATCCTGGAAAAATGATCAATCACAGTGTTGTAGTCAATTGCCTCAGCGGGCTCCCTTTCTATTGACAGAAGAGCTAAGCTGGATAGTCTGTCCTCACTCATGACAGAACGCAAATAAGATGTTATCAGCTTTAGGCAGCTAAAAGACCTTTCTGCAGAAGCACTGCTTATGGGCAATGTTAAAAAGATCTGGTAAAGTGTAGTAATGTTTGGATATATTGAGCACATGTCATTAGCGATCATGAACTTGAGTACAGTGCTTATGGTAATTTCCTCTTCACTACTGCTAGCCATGTTTAGGGTAGAGTCTGAGAATTCTTTCATAAAGCCTTTAAAGGAGCTGAATTCTTCCAGAATTACACTACAAATCCTTGCACACCAGTATGCCTCTGTTCTTGATGGTGCGAATCTGGCATCAGCCTTTTCAGAATCAAAATGTTTAGGATCAAGCACAGTAAATTTGGATGCCACTTCCTGAAAATGTTGGAACCTCTCTTGGGTACTTATAAGAACCCTGTCCAAGGAGACCAAATATGACTCCACCAGGAAATGCTTCCTAGCATTAGAAATCACTTCATCATCAGCAAGTTCCTCATGAAACCTTTTCCTTTTTTGTACTCTCTGTGCTTTATACTGTGTAGTTATTCAACACTTTAATGCTAGCTCAGTAGCCTCCCGTTCAATTTCTTTAAATTCATTTTCATAATCATTGCGCATGTTAGTTAAGTCTGTATGATAAAGCTGGATCAAGTGAGATGCTGTTAATGTCAATGGTACTTTTCTGTAAGTATGTAGACAGTGTAAAAGTCTTTTGTAGCAGCTTTCCCCAAAACACAAGGAAGACCACAAACTCGCTAGCTGTTTAGATGTGCAGTTCTTAATCTCTCCATCCACAATTCGTTGTAAGGCAACAACTAGAGCAGGCAAATTTTGTATGGCTGCTTCTATGGCTGATTTCCTACTCGCCCATCTCGTATCAGATCATTTCTTCAATGATAAAGCAAACAATTCAATTTGGTTGCATTGCTCTTCTTTGAGGATTGAAAGGCGAGGTGAGCTTCCAGAAAAAAAAGAATACAAACTTTCTAAACTTCCAAAGAATATTCGATTCTGAACACTTGAATTTACAGAGTCAATTAAAACAAGATTTAGATTGTGAGCACAGCAATGTGTGAAAAAAGCATAGGGAGAAACTTCCTTAACTCTCATTTGAAGACCAGATATCTCACCAGCCATGGTGCTTGCTCCATCATATGCTTGTCCATAACACATACTTATTGACAGCCCCAGGTTACTTATAGCAGACATGAGAACATTAAAAAAAAATTTCTGCACTTGCTCCTGGCAATTCAATGAACTGGACAAAGTGTTCAACAGCATCACCAGCTTTTGCTACATACCATAATGATAATGATGAAAACTGATCCATTCGGCTGATATCAATGGTGGAGTCAACAATCACAGCAAAATATTTTGCAGCCTTGATTTCACTGACAATCAATGCTATAACTTGTGACGAAAGGCAGTGGCGTTCCAACCGTAGCTGACACCCGGGGCGGATCGCCGATGCACCCCCCCCCCCGGCGAAATGACACCTCTCCCCCCCCCCGGCGAAATGACACCTCTCCCCCCCCCCCCCCGGGTGCGTGCCGCGGCACCCCCCACCCCCCCGTTCTGGCGCAGACTCAGAGGGAGCAGTGAACACATGCAAATTGCGAAATCGGACTGAAACAGGGCAACAGGCGCGTGCCGCGGCACCCCCCCAGCGGCGTGCACCCGGGGCGGACCGCCCCCTACCCCCTTGGTACACCACTGACGAAAGGGAATGTATGAGATCATTTTGTATGTCAGGGCTTAGGTATGTTGCGTTTCAATCACCCATTAATAAATGCTGGCTAAGGAGTGTATCATGTTTAGCTAACAATTTAATCAGTTCCAAAAGATTCCCCTCATTCGTTCCACAACCAGCCAAACCTCCATGCTCACGATGACCACGAAACGGTAATCCTTGCTTTGCAAGGAATAAAACTACATCAATAATATGATTCAGGAGCATTCTGTTTTGTTCTATTTTTTGTTTTCTGCAGCTAGAAATTTTGCAAGAACAGTTGTATCTCTTAACTACTGATTGTAATTTGCAACATTTGAACTCAATAAAAACTGTTGAACATAAATATCAGTAATAAATTGTCCACCTCTAATACTTATGTTAATATCAAGGAAAGATATAATTTTCTTATTATAATTCATTTGGAACTTGAGATTGGCATTCCGGGTGTTCAACTATGTGTGAAATGTTTCCAGGTTGCTCACTGTCCCTCTCCAAATCATAAAAATATCATCTATATATCTTTTCCAAAGACATATGTTGTTCTTATATACATTGTCAGTAAGATATTTTTTCTCGAAATCAGCTACATATAAATTGGCTATAGTGGGCGCAAATGTGGCACCCATAGCTGTGCCCTTCACTTATTGGTAAAATTTCCCATCAAAAACAAAAAGATTCTTTGTGAGTACAATGATCAATAATTCTATGATAAACTCTGTAGGAATCCTGTAGTAAGAATTTCTATTTGCCAATACTTCTTTAACAATCTCTATGGATTCTAATTGTGGAATATTGGTATATAAACTTTCTACATCAAAGGTGACTAGGAGCATATCATTGTTAGGAGACATGGTGTTAAGTGTGTTAATCATATCAGCCGAGTCCCGAGTGTATGACGGAATCTTAAAAACCAGAGGACGTAAAAACTTATCAATAAAAATGGAAAATGGTTCTAACAAAGACCCACAGGCAGATATGATGGGTCTGCCAGGAGGTTTGGACAGGGATTTGTGTATTTTGGGGAGCGTATAAATTGTGGGAAGAACGGGTTCTTTAACTATTAGGAAATCCACTTCTTTCTGAGTTATATATTGTGCATCTTTACCAAACAACACCAGCGAAGAAATTTGTTCTTTATTATTAACCATAGGATCCTTTTTTTAATACTTTGATTACAATATGACAAAAGAAGAAAATGAAGCAGTTAAGACACTACAGAAGGACATGGATATTATTATCAAGCCAGCGGATAAAGGTGGAGCTGTGGTAGTAATGAATAGGGTCGATTGATCATTTAACTGCCTATAAATCTCTTGAATATAAAGTTATAACAATCTTACATTTGTCTTTTTTCTCTAATGTCAAAATGTCATTAAGGACCATGGTTTCATATGATTGTATCAAATGGTGTGTGTTGTTTCCAGGTGGAACCCATTTGCTGTTCCCTCTATAGATTGGTCTGTGCAATTATCTGTGTGTTTGAAGAAAAATTCCATGATTTTTAATTTTCTTATAAATTTAAAAAGTTCAATCCTAGTCTTAAATGCATTATATTTGGGCATTGGTATGAAAGACAATTCTTAACTCAAAACATTAATTTCAGTTTCAGTTAATTTTCTACTGGAAATATTGTACACTATGTTTTCCTGCCCATATCTATTCTGAATGAACCCCCATCTCCCTCTTCCTCTTCCACGTCCTCTACCTCGAAATGGTATAAACTCTCTTCGATACTCGCTATTGGAGTTATCTGTTGTAGAACCATTCCTCCAAAACTGACCTAACATTGAAACTTGTTTATTCACATTCGCTCATGGAGGAGTAGTATATAGAGAAGCCGATGGGTCAAAAACCTCATCTTGATCGCTTCTAGGCCTTTTCCTTTCCTTTCTCTCACAGTTTGTGGACTATTTAAAGTTTTGTTTTCAGTCGATCTATCAGTGAACTTTTTATTTTGATTATGTATAACAGAACCACGTGGTGCGTGAGTTCTTTTATTTATTTATTTTTCTGCATTTGTATCCCACATTTTCCCAGCTCAATGTGGCTTACATTATGCCGTAGTGGCGATCGCCATTTCCGGAATGAGAAGTACAGAATATTATTATAATTAAGGTACAGAAAATATCATTTAATTAGAAGAAAATAGATAAACAATTCATTTCAGGTATTTGAGATCAATGGTAATGTATAACGTTCAATAATAACAATGTGATTAAAGTAACCAAGTAAAAATAGTTCAATGTAAAGTTTTGATGTCAAGTCTTTTATGAAGGATCCTTTTGATAAGTCTCTTTGAACAGGTTAGTCTTTAGTAATTTCCGGAAGGCTGTCAGATCGTGCGTTGTTTTTATGGCATTCGGTAGTGCATTCCAAAGTTGCGTGCAGATGTAGGAGAAGCTAGATGCATATATTGATTTATATTTAAGTCCTTTACAATTGGGGTAATGGAGGTTCAAGAATGTGTGTGATGAACTTTTTGTGTTCCTTTCTGGTATATCTATGAGGTCTGACATATATATCAGGGTCTTGCCATGAATAATTTTATGAACCAGGGTACAGATTTTGAATGTAATTCGATCTTTTAGTGGGAACCAGTGTAATTTTTCTCTGAGGGGTTTAGCGCTTTCATATTTCGCTTTACCAAATATGAGTCTGTCTGCAGTGTTTTGGGCTGTGTGAAGTTTCTTAATAATTTGTACTTTACATCCGGCATAGATGGAATTGCAATAGTCCAAATGGCTAAACACCATTGATTGCACCAGATTGCAGAATACCTCTCTTGGGAAGAAAGGTTTTACTCTTTTAAGTTTCCACATTGCAAGGAACATTTTCTTTGTTACATTTTTCGCATGACTTTCTAGAGTAAGAAGATTTCGATCAATTGTGACTCCCAGGAGTTTCAAGATATCCGAAACAGGAAGAATGTAGTTTGGGGTATTTATATTAGTATAACTGATCTTGTTATATTGCGATGAAAGGATAAGGCATTGTGTCTTTTCTGCGTTAAGCTTCAGTTGGAATGCATCCGCCCATAAGTTCATTATTTGGAAGCTATGGTTGATTTTATTTGTGATTTCTGTTAAATCATTTTTAAACAGGATATATATCATGACATCATCAGCGTAGATATAAGAATTGAGGCCTAGATTGGATAGTGATTTGGCCAGTGGTATCATCATTAAGTTGAAGAGAGTTGGTGAAAGTAGCGATCCCTGAGGCACTCCATATTCAGGTTTCCATGGAGATGATGTAATCGAATTTGGTAACACTTGGTATGTTCTTGCGGTTAGGAAGCCAATATTCCAATTCAATACATTTCCTCCAATCCTGAAATATTCTAGGATATTCAATAAAATATTATGGCTGACCATGTCAAATTGTAAGAGGAGAACATTGTTGCCAGCTGCAATAATTTGTTTAAATTTAGTTAAGAGTGTTATTAGCACTGTTTCGGTGCTATGATTAGCTCGAAATCCTGAAAAATTGTTTAAGTAATCAGTAAGTTGTTTAGTAACTAGACTTTCCATTACCTTAACTACAAGAGGGATGGATGCAACCGGGCGGTAATTATTGATAAATCTTGTAATATTTTTCTTTAAGTCTTTAGGAATTGGGGAAAGTAATATATTACCTTTATCCATAGGGAAAAGTCCATGTTGGAGCATGTATTTTAAGTGGAAGGTGAGATCTGTTATGAAACGTTGAGGGACAGATTTTATTAGGTAACTGGGGCATAAGTCTAATTTGCAGTGGGACTTGGCAAATTTGTTGATCGCTTGGGTGACTGTTTCCTCCATCAGTAAATCATAATTTGTCCAGATTTGGTGTGCTGGATATTCATCGGTGGCTGGGTCCAAACAATTAATGAATTTTTCATAGTCGGTGGCGTTAAGTGGTAAGGTGGTTCGTAGTTTTATAATTTTCTGAGGCGTCAAGAAGTTTGTGTATGAGTTGGAATAGTTTTGTTATGACCCGGTAGAAGTGAACCCCTGTGCCCCGACTGAGCACGGCAGAGATGGAGTGACGCAGCACTCGGTCAGGTAGCCAGACAACCCCTAGCTTCACCTGGGAAGCGACCACCGTTCACCAAGAGTTGAGCTCCCAGCTGCAGGTGGCCACCAGGACTTCTGGAACCGGTGGGGTTGCACACCTGCTGACCAGGCTGACGGGCAAGCAGACACAGTCCAATAGCCAAGTAATCCGTAGGGCAAAGAATAGTCAAACCAGTCCAAGGTCAAGGCAGGCAGCAATCATGGTCAGGAAAACAAGCCGAGGTCTGGTACACAGGAATACAGGAACTGAGGAAAGCCGGTGAACAGAACTCCGGCGTGGACCTCTGAGACAATTGAGGCCGAAGCAACGAAGGACTGAAGGCAGGGCCTTAAGTAGTGGAGGTATTAGGCTCAAGCATGTGCAGCTGATTCAAGATGGCTGCCCCCATCAGCAGAGGTGCCTACGTCCAAATATGGGCTTCCTTCCTGACCTCGTTACTCCAAGATGGCTTCCCAGGACCTGATCTATCCAAGATGGCTGCAGCCATTGATCCAACCCAGGTGATGGTTGCCAGAAATAGGAAACAGAAACAGACCCTCCTTCCTTCCTGAAGCTAACCAACACCAAGATGGCCAGCTATCTTCGCCGGGCCATGACTCGCCGGCGAATCGGCCTTGCAGGCCTGGCACCAGGTGAGGGACTTTACAAGTTTATGTGTGTCCTTATAGTCTGGCCCTATTTTGGCTATTCTGGCTATTCTGAACATTGAAATAGCTCACAAGGGAGGGAAGGGGGAGGGGTGGGATTTACTTCAGATGGAGTTTGGGGAGGGTAATGTTTTCTTTGTATAAGTTAAATTCAGCATTGCTGTATTGGTTTGCAAGTTTTTTGTTCACATCTGTGATGTATTCTGATGCAATTGTTGTCAATAAAAAATGATTAAACATATTTTCTTTGCATTTGTTTCCATGCATTGAATGTACGTTCATCTTTCATTTTATTCCATGCTCGTTCGAGTCTCCTTACTTGAGTTTTTAGTTTTTTCAGTTCTTCATTAAACCATGGTAATGAACTGTGTCTTCGCGAGGGTGTTTGTTTGTAATGGTGCCATTGTGTCAAGTATGTACTTGCATTTATTGTCCCAATTTAGGAGGTATTGTTTGGAATTTATTTGTATTGATCATTCGTTCATGTAGAACTGTTGCCAGAATAGTGCTGGATCAGTTTGGCCTCTTGTGGTATAAGTTGTACTTACTTGTTTCTGGCCCGAGTCTTTTTTCCGCCATTGTAGGGATATATTTAGTTTATAGTGGTCTGACCATTTTGTATCTGTTAATATAAGGGTTTGATCTGAAGAGAATTTATGTGTGATGAGGTCAAGTGTGTGTCCTTTAGCATGAGTTGCTTGAGTATTAGTCCAGGTAAATTCCCATAATTGGAGAAAACCCTTGTATTCTCGTGCATTCTTTGCATTAGAGTCTTCTAGATGCAAGTTTATGTCCCCTAATATAAGAAGATTGGAATTAGATAAGCAGGTATTCGAGATGAAGTCCATGAAGTGTGGTTGGCATTCTTGCCAGTTACCTGGTGGTCTATAAAACAAAATAATGTTTAGGTGGTCAAACAAGGTAGTGTGATTAATTCTAACTGATTCAATTTCCAGTTGTGGTGTTATGGATTCAGCTGTAGTTATTACTGTGAGATAGGACTTATAGATCAACGCAGTGCCTCCTCCTCCTCTCTTTCCCTTTCTTGTCCAGTGGATAATTTTGAAGCCTGGAGGGCAAAGATCCAGTACCATTGGGTCATTGTGATCATGAATCCAGGTTTCACTGATAATTAATAGATCAAGGTTGTCATCAGTAGTCCAGTCTGTTATTATTGTTGCTTTATTGACAACTGATCTGGCATTAGTATATCCTATTTGAATTGTTTGAAAGGGATCAGTTGGATTAGAGATTATATTGATTTTCCTTAATTGTCTGTTTTCTTGTAGAGTACGTTTATTATGTCCTTTTTTTCCTTTATTTTGATGTTGCTTGAGTAAGGTAGTATTTCCATTGTTTTGGTTATTATTATTGTTATTGGCATATCTATAAACACTCCTTTTTCTCTGATTTTTATTCCTATGCCAGTGGTAAATATTGTTATTCTTGTAATCTTGATCATCTCTCCTGAATTTTTCAAATTTGATCAATCTTAGATCTCGCTCAAATTGTTCACTACTTCTTTTGAAGTCCTCATGTAATATATCAAAACATGCATCATTTTCTTTAAGGAAGACTGACTCTTTATCTAATTCCTCCTTTATTTTTTGTTTCCTTTTCTTGCATGTTTTAATGATCAAAATCATCAAATCCAAGGAACACTTATTCAGAATAGCTTCCCATTGCATCATAAAAGTGTTATCGTCATTGAACATGGTTGAAGCTTTATTCATACGTAACCACCTAGGGATCCTTTTATACCTACAGTATTCTAATAGTGACGATCCATGTAATTCTATCCTCTTCCATCTTTGCTGAGCTTGACTGCTTCTTCCCAGTGTTTGATGTAATCCTCCAAAACTTCTGGTTCTTTGAAAAAGGGACCAGGTGGAAGCATGCTCTGAAGGCAGTTTTCATTAAAGCTAAGAGCGTCCTTCCAAGGTGAAAAAGACATGATACCTGTGAGTGCAGGTTCAAGTATGCCCAAAAGGGAGGGTCCAAGAAAACAGCAAGGCAGCTGATCTGCAGACTCCAAGATGGAAACAAACAAAGCAGATCAGTGAAAATACAAGCAAACTTTATTGATGGAATATCATCTAAAAAAACGCCCGACACAGGCCATGTTTCGCCCAACAGGACTGCATCAGGGGCTACAAAGTAAATAAAACAATAATATGAAAAACAGAACAAATTCAATAAAAATTGAATAAAAATGCAAATTATATATAAAAACCACATTAAAAAATCATATAAAAACAAAAGGACTCGGCTTATAACATCATGATAATGACACAGCAATAAAATGACACCATGATAATAGAATAAAATATTCCAATGTGTGGAACATATAAATTGACCAATACATAATTAGCATACAGTCTCCTTTTTGAAAATTAAATGCTAACATATTGTATTTCCTGTGTGTACGTACTCCAGAGCTGGCCAGGATGAACAGACAGATGTATTTATTTATTTGTAGCATTTGTATCCCACATTTTCCCACCATTTGCCGTAGTGGCGATTGCCATTTCCGGTCAGTAGAATTACAAATGGTATTTCATTCAAGTGCGTACATACATGATAGAGGAATACATTACGGTATTGCAAATAGATTCTTACGTTATAGATTGGATTGTAACATATGTTTGTTCATCATTTATAGAAAGAACAGGGTAGAAATGGTAGTGTTAATATTATCAGAAATTAGGGAGGCTAACAAAGTGGGCAACATAATAATAATGGGCAATTTCAATTACCCCGATATTGACTGAGTAAATGTAACATCAGAGCATGCTAGGGAGGCAACCAATGCCCACCAGGCAGGTTTAGGGGCGACTGCCATCTAGAGTATTGGCAGATGATCATCTAGGGCCTAACGGAGTTATATTCAACCCTCTTGAGTGACGAGATTGGAGTGGCTTTGTCCAGCTTTCTTTGGGTACTGATTGACCTGGACCTTTTCTTTTTCAGTGCCTTTGGCCTTCCTTCTGTCCTCTTTGCTGTTGGGTCTCTGTAGTGGGGGTTGTTATGTTCTGTTCATGCTCTTCCACTTGGTTGCTATTTTAGATGACTGTGCCAATCTATTTGGATTATCAGTCACTTTTTTGTTCATTGGGCTACGCGTCATCCCAGAGGAATTTGTCTGGGCCTGGCGCGGAGTGGGATTCCTATCTCATGGTTAGGAGAGTGAGGAATGAGCTGGTGTCAACTTCTGCCTCTTCTGTATCAACTGCACACCACACCTTGGCACCCGCATGTATTTCTCATCCACTTAGGAGGGAACTAGGTAGACAGTTGGACAGGCAAGAGACTGATCGATATTATTTATTAATTTTATTTTATTTATTTTGCTGCATTTATATCCCACATTCTCCCACCTATTTGAAGGCTCAATGTTGCTTATAATATAATACAACTACAATCACATTGATGGAATAGAAAATCAGAGTATATATATAACAGATAAGGTGTACAGGAATATTATGGCAGTCAAATTAATGGAGAAGAATTTCAGAATTGTTGCTATTAAGGTGCATACGAAAATTATGTTGAGTAAGAAGTGGATAAATGGATAACAACATAACATAATGATATCAGGACAAGGTCTCATTATCAGTAATTAGGGTGTAAATAAAACAGGCAGATTAAAAGAGTTCCAATATAAATTGTATCTGGTGTAGTTTAGGAGTCAGATTGTTATGAGGGATCCATTTTGTACACTTTATTAAACAAGTAAGTCTTCAGTAGTTTTCGGAAGGTCATTACGTCGTGTGTTTTTCTTATAGTGGTTGGTAATTCATTCCATAGTTGTGTACAGATGTATGAAAAGCTAGATGTATGTATTGATTTATATTTAAGTCCTCTGCAGTTGGGATAATGGAGGTTCAAGAAAGTACATGATGAACTTTTGTTGTTTCTCTCTGGTAGATCTATAAGGTCTGACATGTAGGATGGGGCATCTCCATAAATAATTTTATGAACTAAGGTGCATATTTATCAAGGGCGATTTGCAACTCGTTCTAGCCTGGTTTCCTTTTACTAAATTGGCATGATCTGATATAATCCCCAGGCCTGCTTGATAGCCCCACCTGGCCATCAGCTAGACCCCAATCTGGTGATTAATTTTGTGAGCAGGCAATCAGATTAAACATGACTGGGTAGACACACAGTGTGCTGGTCTTTTTGCTTGGTTATTCACTGGTTGGGCAGAAGGACCCGACATGGTCTGTGTTTCAGCTTACGCCTTCTGATATTTAGCTGACGCCTTCAGGTAACGCTGTGTGGGTTTTTTCCCGAACGGAGTTCTTTGGGCAGATTTACTTATTCACTACCTGGTGGAGCATCTCTGTTGTCTGTTGGCCATCCTCTGTTCCTGCTTGGGTGTACTTTCTACGTGGAGGTTTTTCCTGTTTGGCTTTTCCAACGTCGAGGGTGCGGGACCCACATCATTATGTGCGTTTATCGGCTTGAGTTCGTCAGGATCTCCAGATGTCATTGGAGCTTTTGTCACAGCAAACACCTGTAAAAAGCACGGCCCATCGGAATGACCCATCAAGCAAAATTGAGGCTCCCAAGAAGTGATTGAACTGAATGTAAGGGGACTTTACGGGCCCACAGCACAGACAAGATTGGGGCTCCCAAGGCAAACAGGTGACCATCCGATGAGCGTTGATCTCAATGCCCAAGAAAGTTAAGATGGAGACAGGGCCCTCTGTGTTATCCAAGGCCAAGAGGATGCCAAACACTCTGGCGACAAACTCGCTCAACAAATGGTTGCAGTTGACACTATCCGACATTATCCAATGCCCCATTGAATAGAAAGTCATCCAAATAGTGCACCAAACTGACCAGACCCGTCCGCTGGTTAGTCACCCAATGTACAAAAAGAGCTGAAATGCTCAAAATAGGTACAAGAGATAGGTGTATGCCAATGGGCTGTTCTATCGAAATAAAAGGACCCCCCCACCTGGAACCCCAGCAACGGAAAAGAAGAAGGGTGGACAGGCAGCAGCCGAAATGCAGACTCAATATCTACTTTCGCAAGCTTTGTCCCCACACCACATTGGTGGATCAGACTCATTGCAGTGTGCAGTACACTTCCTTTGATTGTACAAAGTTCTTAGGGGGTGCCTGCATTCACAGGCAGGATTGCTGGTCTTTTTCGGTCCTTATGCTTTCTCCTTTGGCGATCATCCCGAAAAAGGTGCCAGAAAAATATAGACTGATTGTTAGGGCTCTGAGTCCCTGTGCCCAACGAAGCACAGATGAGACAAGCTCGGACCTGAGCTCCACAGGACGGCCGAACAATCCCGAGACTTCACCTGGAGCGACCCCTTCCCCCGGGGGTTGAGCCTCCTCACCGGCTCGGCCCGGGTTTAGCAGGATATCAGGCATGGAATTCTTTCAACAGCTCAGGAGCATGGACATTCTTAGCCGGCTCCCAAGAATTGTCCTCTGGCCCGTAAAGCTTCCAGGAGAGTAGATACAGAAGTTGTCTCCCACGACATTTAGAATCAAGTATCTCCTCCACCTCATACTCAGGATCGGCCTCTGCTTCAGGAATAGCCTCCTTATGAGGATCCAGATGCCACCTGGAGGCGAGGAAGGGCTTTAAGAGAGACACATGAAAGGCATTGTGTATTCTCAGGTTTCGAGGTAATCGGAGGCGGTAGGTGATGGCCCCTACCCGGGATAAAACTGGGAATGGACCAATGAATTTAAGTACATAAGTAATGCCACACTGGGAAAAGACCAAGGGTCCATCAAGCCCAGCATCCTGTCCATGACAGCGGCCAATCCAGGCCAAGGGCTCCTGGCAAGCTTCCCAAACGTACAAACATTCTATACATGTTATTCCCGGAATTGTGGATTTTTCCCAAGTCCATTTAGTAGCGGTTTATGGACTTGTTCTTTAGGAAACTTTCTAACCTCTTTTTAAACTCTGCCAAGCTAACCACCTTCACCACGTTCTCCGACAATGAATTCCAGAGTTTAATTACATGTTGGGTGAAGAAATATTTTCTCCGATTTGTTTTAAATTTACTACACTGTAGTTTCATTGCATGCCCCCTAGTCCTAGTATTTTTGGAAAGCATGAACAGACGCTTCACATCCACCTGTTCCACTCCCTCATTATTTTATATACCTCTATCATGTCTCCCCTCAGCCGTCTCTTCTCCAAGCTGAAAAGCCCTAGCCTCCTTGGTCTTTCTTCATAGGGAAGTCGTCCCATCCCCGTTATCATTTTAGTCGCCCTTCACTGCACCTTTTCCAATTCCACTATATCTTTCTTGAGATGAGGCGACCAGAATTGAACACAATACTCAAGGTGCGGTCGCACCATGGAGCGATATAACGGCATTATAACATCCTCACACCTGTTTTCCATACCTTTCCTAATAATACCCAACATTCTATTCGCTTTCCGAACCGCAGCAACACACTGAGCAGAAGGTTTCAGTGTATTATCGACGACGACACCCAGATCCCTTTCTTGGTCCGTAACTCCTAACGTGGAACCTTGCATGACGTAGCTATAATTCAGGTTCTTTTTTCCCACATGCATCACCTTGCACTTGCTCACATTAAACGTCATCTGCCATTTAGCCTCCCAGTCTCGTAAGGTCCTTCTGTAATTTTTCACAATCCTGTCGCGAGTTAACGACTTTGAATAACTTTGTGTCATCAGCAAATTTAATTACCTCGCTAGTTACTTCTATCGCTAAATCATTTATAACTATATTAAAGAGCAGCGGTCCTAGCACAAACCCCTGAGGAACCCCACTAACTACCCTTCTCCATTGTGAATACTGCCCATTTAACCCCACTCTCTGTTTCCTATCCTTCAACCAGTTTTTAATCCACAATAGGACATTTCCTCCTATCCCATGACCCTCCAATTTCCTTTGTAGCCTTTCATGAGGTACCTTGTCAAACGCCTTTTGAAAATCCAGATACACAATATCAACTGGCTCCCCTTTGCCCACATGTTTGAAGTAAATTGGTCAGGCAAGATTTCCCCACACAAAAACCATGCTGACTCGGTCTCAGTAATCCATGTCCTCGGATGTGCTCTGTAATTTTGTTTTTAATAATAGCCTCTACTATTTTCCCCGGCACCGACGTCAGACTCACCGGTCTATAATTTCCTGGATCTCCCCTGGGAGCAAACTTAAAAGATGGCAGCCTCAGATGTTTAGTGCTGAGCCATACCTTTTCCCCCAGCTGAAAAACAGGAGCCACTCGTCTCCGCTGGTCAAAAGACCGTTCTGCCCGAACCGCTGCTGTTCCTGGACCTCCTTCCACATATCCTGGAAAGTAGTGAGAGTGGGCTGTAGTTGTGGAAGCACCTGAGTGACAGGAATGGGCGAAGGCAACCGTGGATGACATCCAAACACAACAAAAAATGGAGATGTCTGGGAGGCGGAATGAACACTATTATTGTAGGCGAACTCCGCCCAAGGCAATGGAGAAGCCCAGTCATCTTGGCGATGGCTAGTGTAGGCTCGTAGAAAGGCTTTGAGGGTCTGATTCACCCTTTCAGCCATCCCGTTAGTTTGTGGATGATATGCTGAAGAGAATAGCGTAGTGATACCAAAAGTAGTGCAAAGTGCTATCCAAAACCAGGATGTAAACTGGGAACCTCTATTGTTGACAATTCGCTGAGGTACTCCATGCAGACAAAAGATGTGGCTGATGAAACTGGTTGCGAGGCCGTAGGTAACGCTTTCATGGGTACAAAATGAGCCATCCGAGAGAACCGGTCGATAACCACCCAGATGACCGTGTTCCCCTGGGAAGATGGCAGATCAGTGATGAAGTCCATCGAAATCTCTTGCCAGGGCTGCTGTTGCTGTAGTACCTGGGCTAGGTCTGCCATGTCAGTCTTGTCCGGCGAACTCATGGCTTTGGCTTGCTGTTAGGGCTGTGAGTCCCTGTGCCCAACGAAGCACAGATGAGACAAGCTCGGACCTGAGCTCCGCAGGACGGCCGAACAATCCCGAGATTTCACCTGGAGTGACCCCTTCCCCCAGGGGTTGAGCCCCCAGGACCAGGGGTCGACAGGACTTCCGAACTCCAACTGGGAGTGGTCAGACGACAGGCAAGAGTCAAGGCTGGCAGCAAACAAAGAGGTAGTCAGGATACAGGCAATGATCAATACAGGCAGCGAACAAAGAGGTGGTCAAGGCAGGCAGCAAACAAAAAAGTAGTCAGGATTCAGGCAATGGTCAAGGCAGACAGCAAACAAAGAGGTAGTCAGGATATAGGCAAATATCAAATCCGCAAAGCAACAGGAAACACCACGAACTCCACCAAAGTAGAAGCCGAAGCAAACTGATGACAGTGTTCTGTTCTTAAATAGGCCTCTCATCAGGAGATCCCTGCCACAGCTGACAGGCGAGGAACCTCATTGGGCACACCCATAGAAATAAGCCTCTCAAGATGGCCGCTCCTCAGTACCTCTCAATATGGCCGCCGCCAGGAGCAGCAAGGTAGGAGTGTAACACTGATACACAATCTACACTGATACACAATCTATCTCACCCAATTGGTCAATCTATGGCAATTTCCTCCAACAGTTTCCTCGCAGCTGAGTAGGAGACACAGAGTTGCGCACTCTATTATTTAGCAGCTGACCCTGGAAAAGAACCACAAACCTTTCCCTGAATCCCCTCTCAAGTATCTCAGCAGCCTCCCTATCCAGGTAACGATGTAGCCATGGCAGTATAATACCAACCCACACTGGAGTAGGGCCCAGAGAAACCAGTCATGGCTTTCTGGTGGATGGGGCACCACCTGCCCCTTTTTTAGGGCATTTAACTGTAGGATGTCCTTCCCAAAGGAGGAACAGACGTGTCTAAATATGCAATCTGGAAAAGGACAGGATGACCTATTGAACCTCCAGCAGACCTCTGAGGAAGAGGCAGATCCCAACACAACGGTACCGGTGACAGGACCTGAGGGACGAAAGGAACACAAAGCCACCTGAGGAGCGAGTCCCACCTTGCCTGTTCCCCCCGCCCCCACAGAAGATGACCGTGGAGCCATGTGTATCAACCACAGGTTGATATCTTGCATCCCACAGGACATATGGAGGTTCTCCTCCATTATGTCCAGAAAAGCTTCATCATAGTTTAACCATGACCACCCCCTGTACCTCTGAAAGGCATCAAGCACCGTATGTGCATAGGCCAACAGCAGTCCTTACTGTCCCGGGTTTCTGCACACCCAGATGCTGGCCAAACATATAAAAGACCGCATCCAGTTAACCACATTTTTGGCACCCTCCACTCCTGAACACCCTCACTGTGTTTTTTAGCTGCCTTCTTAACCTTCCTATGCCTCCACCCCTCCATCAGCTGAAACAAGTCAATACATTTATACTTCCTATCTTCCGATGCAGCGAGCGCGGGAGCTGCTCCCACAATTCCAAAAGGACCACCAATGCAGACAGGCCCCTGGCTGTGGCCCTCTCCGCCGACACTGTCCCCGAAGGCGGGGGTAAGACCACAGAAGGAAAAGAGGAAGAGCATGATGAAGAGCTAGGAGGAAGAATCCATAAGCTTCTTTCCCTTTCCCCTCTGTCTGCACGTTGCACCCCACTCCCGTGTAGTAGGATGAGAAGATCTGTTATCCGATCCTGAAGTTCCAGCTCCTGCCATTGAAGTCCCTGAGACTGCAGCAGGGCCGTCCCTTGATGATCTCCTAGGATGCTCTGTCACTAAAACCGTGGTACGGACCACAGCCTGAGGAAGACCCGGGCTAGCCAGGCAACCTGTATGGACCAATGAAGGCCCGGGGTCTGCCTCCGTAGATCGCAATGCTGCTCCTCCAGTTGCACCAGGCATCGCCACAACCTGCTCTTTGGATTCCTGTACCTGCAGAGACAAAACTTAAAATGACCTAAATGATGGTCAATAAGATCTGTTTTTTCATTTGTTTATGATTGCCAGTAGCTTATTAGACCTATGGGTCTGGAGCTCCTTGAGGCTTTTCCTTTTTTACAAATAGACATTCACTCATTTATTGATTGTGTGGAAAGTTTGATTTTTTTTTACACGAACGACAGCGTCATCTATATATTTCTGCCCAACGACGTTAAGACTTCAGAAAAATGGCGACTTTATAGCACTCTTTCTGACTTCAGACGCCCATAGCAGACATAGCCCATCAAATCCAAGTTTAAAGGAAATGGCTCCATTCAATGCAGGAGTTCAATCCCTCCGGTTCTAATGATTTTAAACGGAAGATCCATTCCTGTTCCCTCTGTAGTAACAGCCTTCGCATGTCTCCTCCTCTCTCAAGTGGAGGTATCTGTTGCAAAACCACACAACACAAATCCACAAAAGCACGGTGGTGAATCATGCAATACACTAATTGGATATCCTCTAGTTCCAAGTCTGTCAGCAAGAGATTTAGACTGATGACGAAATTCTTCATCTGTAGAACAAATCCTGCGGTATCTCAAAAATTGAGAGAAGGGGAGACAAAACATTTTTTTTGAATTATCAAAGCTGTCTGTCTCTTTGTGAAAAACAGTGGTAAACAACCCATCCTCAGCTTTCTTGACCAAGACATCCACAAAGGATATTTCCATCCTATGACATTGCATCACAAATTGAATTCTCGGATGACAGTTGTTTAGGGTGCACAAAAACTGTTGCAGCTGGTCAATACTGTCATCCCATAAAAGAAAAATGTCATCAATGAATCGCACCCAAAGGTGTACATGTTCAAATAACTGGTCTTTGTAGATGCATCTGTCTTCAAAATCTGTCATGAACAGGTTAGCCACAGAGGGAGCCATCGTTGCTCCTGTGGCTACACCGGATATTTGTTGGTAAATCCGTCAAATTGAAAGACATTTTTCTTCATTGCTAAACTGGCTAATTTTATGATAAAAGGGATGGGAATTCTCGAAGTCATTCTACTGACAAGAGCAGGTCTTAATATTTCAAGCGCTTCATCCTGAGATATTCTGGTGTAGAGAGAAGTCACATCTAGCGTCACCATCAGTAGCTCCTGAGCATTCCCTTGTATCCCAGCAAGGCAGCTTAAAAAATGTGTGGTATCATTAAGGTAAGGTCTTCCTTCTGTCACAAGAGGTTGCAAGAAACAATCAGTAAAAATTGACCCTCTACTGGAGACAATTGGTCTGCCAGGGGGGTTATGTAGAGTCTTGTGGATCTTTGGTAAGGTATACAGAATAGGTATTTGGGGTTACAAAACATTCAGGAAATGAAACTCCTTTTGGGTCAGGTAACCCTGGGCATATCCTTCACTCGTTATTTGAAAAATTTCTTTCTACAACTCAGCAGTTGGCTCTACCGCCAATAACCTATATTCTGTTTCTACTTCTAGCTGTCGGTGGATCTCTGCAATGTAGTCCTCATGATTCTGAATACCAATCGCTCCTCCCTTATCTACTTTCCTTATAACGATTCATGTGTCTGGTTTTATGGCAGTGAGAGCCCACCTCTCGTCTCTGGTCAAATTAAAGAATTTCTTCCAGAAAGCAGAAGCTTCAACCTGTTGGAATTCTTGCAGGACTAAAACTTTAAAAGATGCCAAAATCGGAGATAAAGGTCCAGGGGGACTCCACTTTGATTTCCTCTTCACCACAGAGCAATCCTGCTCATCACTCTCAGTTCCATCAAAAAACATCTTAAGATGTAAGAGATTCAAAAATTGACCACTACTAAATCTGTTATTGTTGATGAGAATGCGTCATTGGATGGGGAGGGTCCGAGGGTACAGGATCGCCCCAATCCTGTTAGACGACAACGAGGGAGATGAGGGGGCGACCGTTTCTAAGACCTCTGCCTCTACTGTTGCTCCCTCTGCCTAAAAAAGGAAGGAAATTTAAACCAGATGAACCACTGTCAGATATGTCTCGTTCATCTTCTTCAAAAGGTTTCCCTGTCAGTGTATTGTCAGCAGGTGTCCCTTCCACTCTTTGACCAGGGTCAACCCTGTTTAGCCAGAACGCTTCAACACCGGCTCCTGCTCCCTCTGGCACCAGTTGTTTCTCAGTTCTGACTCCCACCTTCGTGTCTCCCTTCAGTTTAGAGGCTCCCCCCACGGTAGCATATGAGTAGCATTTCCCCCAAATGACCAACAACTCCAGACATATCATAAAAGGATGTTCTTCTTTTATTTCTTACAATCCAAAGCTCATCATTCTTACAGCATTTTATACCGTTCCACCCTCAGTCATTGACATTTGTTTATATTTACAGTGTTCAATGAGGGTTCATCCTTCACCCTGCTGGCTACAGTTTACTGCACTTCAATGCCACCGTCTATCCTCCCAGGTAGCTACACATGTCAAACTGATTCCAAAAGCTCATTCAACATGCAGTTTCACTCTCCTCTTCTCCTAATGCTCTGGGTTACTTTCTGCCACAACTTCTTCCCCAACTGCCTCAATTTTCTCCTTCCAATTACAATCAGTTGAGGAAATACAGCAGCCAGTAAACCCCTCACCTTAGCTCCAGCAGCCTGAGCCAATGCAGACACCTCCATTCTCTCCTCCTCACTCTCACCTGCCTCCCCCAATTTATCCCATTCCATCACTTCCTCCTCCACCCAGGGCTCTCCCAGCTGCTCCTTATCTTCCTGATTGGAAATCATCTCCCAATCCTGTCCCTCCTCCTCCACTTCCTGCAAGTGCTGTATTGGGTCAGGTGCATTATGGGGATAAGTACATAAGTACATAAGTAGTGCCATACTGGGAAAGACCAAAGGTCCATCTAGCCCAGCATCCTGTCACCGACAGTGGCCAATCCAGGTCAAGGGCACCTGGCACGCTCCCCAAACGTAAAAACATTCCAGACAAGTTATACCTAAAAATGCGGAATTTTTCCAAGTCCATTTAATAGCGGTCTATGGACTTGTCCTTTAGGAATCTATCTAACCCCTTTTTAAACTCCGTCAAGCTAACCGCCCGTACCACGTTCTCCGGCAACGAATTCCAGAGTCTAATTACACGTTGGGTGAAGAAAAATTTTCTCCGATTCGTTTTAAATTTACCACATTGTAGCTTCAACTCATGCCCTCTAGTCCTAGTATTTTTGGATAGCGTGAACAGTCGCTTCACATCCACCCGATCCATTCCACTCATTATTTTATACACTTCTATCATATCTCCCCTCAGCCGTCTCTTCTCCAAGCTGAAAAGCCCTAGCCTTCTCAGCCTCTCTTCATAGGAAAGTCGTCCCATCCCCACTATCATTTTCGTCGCCCTTCGCTGTACCTTTTCCAATTCTACTATATCTTTTTTGAGATACGGAGACCAGTACTGAACACAATACTCCAGGTGCGGTCGCACCATGGAGCGATACAACGGCATTATAACATCCGCACACCTGGACTCCATACCCTTCCTAATAACACCCAACATTCTATTTGCTTTCCTAGCCGCAGCAGCACACTGAGCAGAAGGTTTCAGCGTATCATCGACGACGACACCCAGATCCCTTTCTTGATCCGTAACTCCTAACGCGGAACCTTGCAAGACGTAGCTATAATTCGGGTTCCTCTTACCCACATGCATCACTTTGCACTTGTCAACATTGAACTTCATCTGCCACTTGCACGCCCATTCTCCCAGTCTCGCAAGGTCCTCCTGTAATCGTTCACATTCCTCCTGCGACTTGACGACCCTGAATAATTTTGTGTCATCGGCGAATTTAATTACCTCACTAGTTATTCCCATCTCTAGGTCATTTATAAATACATTAAAAAGCAACGGACCCAGCACAGACCCCTGCGGGACCCCACTAACTATCCTCCTCCACTGAGAATACTGGCCACGCAATCCTACTCTCTGCTTCCTATCTTTCAACCAGTTCTTAATCCATAATAATACCCTACCTCCGATTCCATGACTCTGCAATTTCTTCAGGAGTCTTTCGTGCGGCACTTTGTCAAACGCCTTCTGAAAATCCAGATATACAATATCAACCGGCTCCCCATTGTCCACATGTTTGCTTACCCCCTCAAAAAAATGCATTAGATTGGTGAGGCAAGACTTCCCTTCACTAAATCCGTGCTGACTTTGTCTCATCAGTCCATGTTTTTGTATATGCTCTGCAATTTTATTCTTAATAATAGCCTCCACCATCTTGCCCGGCACCGATGTCAGACTCACCGGTCTATAATTTCCCGGATCTCCTCTGGAACCCTTCTTAAAAATCGGAGTAACATTGGCTACCCTCCAGTCTTCCGGTACTACACTCAATTTTAGGGACAGATTGCATATTTCTAACAGTAGCTCCGCAAGTTCATTTTTTAGTTCTATTAATACTCTGGGATGAATACCATCAGGTCCCGGTGATTTACTACTCTTCAGCTTGCTGAACTGACCCATTACATCCTCCAAGGTTACAGAGAATTTGTTTAGTTTCTCCGACTCCCCCGCTTCAAATATTCTTTCCGGCACCGGTGTCCCCCCCAAATCCTCCTCGGTGAAGACCGAAGCAAAGAATTCATTTAATTTCTCCGCTACGGCTTTGTCCTCCTTGATCGCCCCTTTAACACCATTTTCGTCCAGCGGCCCAACCGACTCTTTGGCCGGTTTCCTGCTTTTAATGTATCTAAAAAAATTTTTACTATGTATTTTTGCTTCCAACGCTAATTTCTTCTCAAAGTCCTTTTTTGCCCTCCTTATCTCCGCTTTGCATTTGGCTTGGCATTCCTTATGATCTATCCTGTTACTTTCAGTTGGTTCTCTTCTCCACTTTCTGAAGGATTGTTTTTTGGCTCTAATGATTTCCTTTATCTTACTGTTTAGCCACGCCGGCTGACGTTTAGTCTTTTTTCCCTTTTTTCTAATACGTGGAATATATTTGTCCTGAACCTCCAGGATGGTGTTTTTAAACAGCATCCACGCCTGATGCAAGTTTTTTACTCTGCGAGCTGCTCCTTTCAGTCTTTTTTTCACCATTTTTCTCATTTTGTCGTAATCACCTTTTCTATAGTTATACGCTAGCGTACTTGATTTCCTAGTTTCACTTCCTTCAATGCCAATATCAAAACCGATCATATTATGATCACTGTTATCAAGCGGCCCTCGTATCGTTACCCCCTGCACTAGATCATGAGCACCACTAAGGACTAAGTCTAGTATTTTTCCTTCTCTTGTCGGCTCCTGAACTAGCTGTTCCATGAAGCTGTCCTTGATTTCATCAAGAAATCCTATGTCCCTTGCGTGTACAGATGTTACATTAACCCAGTCTATATGCGGGTAATTGAAATCCCCCATTATTATTGTGTTGCCCAGTTTGTTTGCGTCCCTGATTTCCTTTAACATTTCCGCATCCGTCTGTTCGTCCTGGCCAGGCGGACGGTAGTACACTCCTATCACTATCCTTTTCCCCTTTGCACATGGAATTTCAATCCACAGTGATTCCAAGGAGTGTTTTGTTTCCTGCAGAATTTTCAATCTATTTGATTCAAGGCTCTCGTTAATATACAATGCTACCCCTCCACCAATCCGATTCACCCTATCACTACGATATAATTTGTACCCCGGTATGACAGTGTCCCACTGGTTATCCTCCTTCCACCAGGTCTCAGAGATGCCTATTATATCTAATTTTTCATTTAGTGCAATATATTCCAACTCCCCCATCTTATTTCTTAGGCTCCTGGCATTCGCATATAGACATTTCAAACTATGTTTGTTGTTCCTAAGTACATCATGCTTAGTACTTGACAGTATTAATTGGCAATCTTTTGTCTGATTTTTATTGTTATTTAAAGATATTTAAAGATAGTAGTTCCTAACCTTATTCCTCACTCTCACCAATCTTTTATCCACCATGGGATATGTGCTTGCCTGTCTTGCTCCTTTCTGGGCCGCTCTCGCTTTCCCTGCAGCCGTCCTGTCAGCAAGCCCTCACATACCCCCATGCTAAAGTGATTGCTAGTATCCTCTTCACTTTCACTATTTCACTAGCAATCCGAGATAATGTGTCAGCATTTCCTAATAACTTTCCTGCTCGATGTTCGACCTGGAAACGATACGGCTGCAGTGCAAGATACCACCGGGTAAGGCAGGCATTACTATTTCTCATAAGCCCCAACCATTTTAAGGGAGCATGATCCATTGCCAGCGTGAACGTCTGTCCATCCAGATAGAAATGGCACATCTGGAGGGCCCACTTCACAGCCAGGCACTCCCGCTCGATGATTGAATAGCGCCTTTCATGGGGTAGCAGTTTCTTACTCAGGTACATAAGGGGATGTTCCTGACCCGCATGCACCTGAGACAGCACTGCCCCCATTCCCATCCCGGAGGCGTCCGCCTGTAATACAAATGATTTAGAAAAATCAACCGCCCTCAGCAGCGGTTCCTGGCATAAAGCCATTCTCAATTTATCAAACGCTGCCCGGCTCTCAGCATCCCACTGGAGAGTATCCGGGGCCTTTCCCTGTAACCGGTCAGTTAAAGGAGCAGCCAGAGAGGCAAAGTGAGGAATAAATCTCCTATAATACCCTACTATCCCCAGGAACCTTCTCAACCCCTTCTTATTACTTGGATATGGGAACTCCCGAATACTCTCTACCTTATCCACTATGGGTGTTATCCGTCCGTCACCCACCATGTACCCCAGATATTTCACCCTCTGCTGCCCAAAGTGACACTTCTGGGGATTCAATGTTAAGCCTGCCTGCCTAAAAGCCTGAAGCACTGCACGAACCCTTAGCATATGCGTGGACCAGTCTTCACTGTGAATCACCACATCATCCAGATATGCTGCAGCATATTCCTGGTGTGGGCGCAAGATTCTATCTAGGAGTCGTTGGCAGGAAGCAGCGGCGGAATTCAGCCCAAACGGCATCCTTTTTAAATTGATATAGGCCCAGAGGAGTGGAAAAGGCTGTTTTAGGCGGAGCCTCTGTTGTCAGGGGAATTTGCCAGTAGCCCTTGGTCAGGTCCAAGGTCAATAGGTACTTGGCAGTTCCTAACCGGTCCAGCAACTCGTCAATGCGTGGCATAGGATAAGCTTTGGGGACCGACAGAGCATTGACCTGCCGGAAGTCAATGCAGAACCGCCAAGTACCGTCTGCCTTTGGGACTAACACTACTGGACTTGACCAAGGGCTGTATGACTCCTCAATGACCCCAAATGCTAGCATCTCTTTCACTTGTCGAATCACCTCCTGACGTTTGGGGGCGAGAGTCGGTAAGCCCTCTGCTTCACCACCTTGCTGGACTTTGATAATATATCGTGCCTAATCAGGTGGGTTTTCCCAGGACAGGGGATCAGTACATCCTGAAAGCCGGCTAATAGGTCCTGTATTTCCTTCCTTTGTAAATCACTAAGGGTATCCGCAATCTGGGGCTCACTGTCCCAAAAAATCTCTGTAATCTGGGGACCTAGCTCATCCTCGGGCTCTTTCACTCCCTGCCCCCATAAACCCCTTCTCTCGTGCCAGGGTTTCAAGACATTCACATGATATGTCTGCAGCTTCCCTTGCTCCCCCCGCACTTCATAGGTCACCGGTCCCAGCTTCCTCTCTACTGTAGCCAGCCCTTTCCAACGACTCGTAAATTTGTGGCGGGGAATCCGGTACTAATATCAACACCTTATCTCCCACTAGAAATTGTCTGTCAGCGCTTCTCCTGTCATAATAGGCCTTCTGAACACCTTGCTGTTTCTCTAACTGCTGTTGAGCACGCTCCCTCAATCTATGTAAGTGCCTCCTTAAGTCCCCCAGGTAGTCTGACACTCCTGTATCGAGCTCCTCCGGTAGTACCCACTGCTCCCTCAGTATATCCAACATTCCCCGGGGTGTCCACTCGTACATTAGCTCAAATGGGGAGACCCCCAGGGAGGCCTGAACACTTTCCCGGTAAACATGAAGGGCAAATGGGAGCAGCAGGTCCCACTCCTCATGGCGACAACCTAACCTGCGCCTCAACATCATTTTCAGGGTCTTGTTAAACCTTTCCACAAGACCATTAGTCTGCGGGTGGTAAGCAGCTGTCCTAAGGTGCCGGATCCCAAAGGCCTCCCATACCTGTGCTAGGGTTCTCGAAAGAAAGTTGGTTCCTCTGTCCGTTAACACTTCCTGCGGGAATCCCACCTCGCAGAAAATTCGGATCAGATGGGACGCAATCACCTTCGCAGAGGTGTTACGAAGAGGTATCGCCAAAGGATACCTAGTGGCCATATCTACTATCACTAAAATGTAGGAGAACCCTCTTTTAGACTTTATTATTGGACCAATCATGACCATGGCCAAACGAGTTATAGGTGATCCTATACGGGGTAAGGGACACAAAGGGGCCCGCTCTGGACTATATTCAGATACTTTCTGGCATTGAGCACAGGATTTACAAAACTGCTCCACACCTTTGTACACCCCAGGCCAGTAAAAGCGATGCAGCACCTGGGTAAGTGTATTTTGTGCTCCTTTGTGCCCCCCCAAAGGGTGATCATGGGCCAGCCGCATAATCAGTTCCCGAAACCCCTGAGGAATCACCATCTGCCTTTGAACTCTATGGTCAGGCCCCACACAAGCCTCCCGAAACAATAACCCCCTCTCCACTATAAACCGGGGAAAAGTATTCTCGCCTTCCTGCCCCGCTCGCTCCCAGGCCTATTTTAAGGTATCATCTGTTTCCTGTTCCTTACCAAAATGCGGAAACCTCTCTAGTATCCCTGCCATATCTTCAGAAAATTCCCTCTGCCTATTCAGCCCCTCCCTTCTCTGTAACTGGGCCCACCTTTAAGTCCCTCTCTGAGCCTTCTGTGTGCCTTTCCTGATATCTAGTGGTGACCCACCCTTCTTTACTCCTTAGATATTGTGCGAAAGGCTGCCAGTCCCTTCCCAGAATTAAATCCTGTGGGAGCCATGGAAGGATTGCCACCCAGACTTCTTGACCACCGGACGGATCCTTGATTTCTACCAGACGCACAGGGTATCGGGAAGTGGCTCCATGAATACACTGTATGGAAACCAGCCTAGTCTCCCCTTTTCCCCGCCCCCCCAACTTGATCCCATAAGGTTTGTGAACACATCGTTTGATCCGCCCCGGAGTCCAAAAGCCCCTCCACCGGGACCCCTCCAATCTCTACCCACTGAGTGAACCGGTGTTCTGGGTGTGAGGTAGAACGTGAAGTCAACCCTAACTTCACCTTACAATCTCTCCGCAAGTGTCCCTTCCGCCCACACCGATAACACCATCTTGTCTCCCCACTTCCCCCTTCCCTGTGTCCTTGGAAACCCCTAGGAGTTTTATCCTTGCCCTCTTGACAAAAACCCCTGCTCCCTCCAGAACACTGGGATTCTTTTTTTTTTAATTATCTTTATTGGCATCAGTGCAATACATGCTTACATTCTACACTTATGTATACAAGGCACCATTATCCTATTCAGCCAGCATATTTTGATCACAAAGGTATATTTCGTTTTCTCTCACACATGACCACACTGATATTTTTAATTTCATCCCCCCTCCGAATTCCCCGGAACCCCTGCCACACAAATGGGTGCTAATACCAAACTTATCCCCCAAACTTTCCCCCCAGTTACCCCCCTTCCCGTCTTCTCCCCCCCTATCTGCCTGCATAGAGAATTAATCCCCTTCGGGAGCATTAGAAGAAACATGTTCTTCGAATTGGTACCATAGTTGAGCATATTGCCTATGTTCTATGTTCGGGGAATCTTTGTACATTGCTTTTTCATACTGTGCCAATTCTGACACTTTTGTCAACCAGCATCCATACGGTACCGGCTCCACATGTGTCCAGAACTGCAATATGACCTTTTTAGCTGCTAGCGTGGTCATATACAGAAATCTCCTTTGTGGTCGGGAGAGCCCCTGTTCAATTAGGGCCTCCTGATCTTCCAGCAATAATGCTTGATAAGACCATTCTACTGTGGTCTGAAGCACCTTAGCCTGTATCTGAAAAATCTCGTTCCACAGAGTCAATTTGGAGCATTCCAAAAAAGTGTGCAAAAAAGTACCCACTTTTGCTTGGCATTTTATGCATTTATCTGAGTCCCACAGCTTCATTGTGTTCCCTCTCTCTCTAGTGATATATGCCCTATGTAGTAGTTTAAACTGTGTTTCCTGCCAATCCGCAGTCTTGACCATTTCTGCTAGGGTCACAAATAGAGCATTGAACTGTGTCTGAACGAAGTGTGTTCCCAATTCCCTGTTCCACTTGGAGACCACCCCCTCCTCGTTCCCCTCTGGCATGGTCATCTTCACCATCTTGTACCAAATAGAAAGCTTGTTTCCCTCTGGAGGCAGACTCAACATCATCTTATCCAGAGTACCATAAGTCCAATGATCTCCATGTTTCCCCCACGACACCTGCCAGTAGTGTCTAGCTTGCATATACTGTAGCATGTGATTATTGGTAATCCCCCACCTCTCCTTCACCTGTGTAAAAGATAGAAAGTTATGTCCATCTGGAGATACCAAGTCACCCCATGTCAGACACCCATTCCTTGCCCAGCTCTTAAATACTGAGGGTCCCATACCCGCCTGGAAATCTACCAAGCCCACCATCCTCAGAAATGGCGATGCCACCGGACTTTTGTTTTGCCTGCTTCTCCACCATTTCCACGCAGAGCGGAGCGGTGTCAAGAAGCTATACTGCCTATTTGCAATTGTACCCATCCCTGGGGCTGAGTGCAATAAATTTATGAATGCGTATGGGGCACACCACCCCTCCCACCATTGGGCTGGCATAAATTTTGCCCGACCCCCAATGCCCTCCTGGATGAGGCGCATTAGCGCTGCCACATTATACAATCGGATATCAGGCAGATTAAGTCCGCCTTTCTCCTTGTTACGTATCAACACATGGTGTCCTATTCGTGCCCTTTTTTGTTTCCATATAAAGGATCGGATAATTGATCTAAAAGACCTGTCATCTTGTCTCTTGATCCAAATAGGTATGGCCTGGATTGGGTATAGCAGCTTTGGCAGTAACACCATCTTAACCAAAGCTGTCCTCCCATACAGGGACAACGGAAGGTCTTTCCACTTCCCGCAAAGTTGTTTGATCTTATCTATGTGGTCCAGTATGTTTTTTTTATACACCACCTTTGCATTAGTACTCAAATGTATACCTAGGTAGCGCATGGATTGTTTCACTGGTGGAATAGAATAGTTCCCCATCCCTGGATTGGCCTGACCATCCGAAAGCAGAAGTAATTCCGATTTATCGCAGTTTACTTTCAGGCCTGATATGCCCCCAAAGTCCTGTACTATCAGGAGTGCCTGGTCTAGGTGTATAGATGCATCCTGAATATAAAGTAGAATATCATCCGCAAATAGATTAATTCTAATCTCCCTCCCCCCTACCCGGAGCCCCTTAACCTTGTCACTCTGCCTGATTTTGATTGCCAGTGGCTCAATTGCCAGTAAGAACAGGAGTGGAGATAACGGGCACCCCTGTCTTGTTCCTCTCCTTAGATCAAAGCTTTCTGTCAGGGAGTCATTTATCATTAGCCTAGCACTCGGTCTGTTGTAGAGAGCTCTCACCCAATCTAGGAATCTACCTCGTATCCCATATTTCCCCATTACCCAAAATAAGTACTGCCACGATATGCTATCAAAGGCTTTTTCCATGTCTAAGCCCGCTATGGCTTCCCTCCCCCCAGACCCTTTAAATGTATGTATTGCCGCTAAAGCTCTTATTAGATTCATCGAGGCATACCGTCCTGGGACAAATCCCGCCTGATCTTCTTGGATAACCCCGGCCAGTGAGATATTCATTCTTTTAGCTAAGATGGCTGCCAAAAGCTTTACATCTTGATTTAATAAGGAAATTGGCCGGTAAGATCCCACTTGCCCAGGGTCCTTTCCCGGTTTAGGTAGTAATATTATATGTGCTAGGTTTGGGCTGTTGTGTCCTCTATCTCCCCCCTCCGTCATGTTATTAAACATACCTGCTAAGGGACCAGGGACCTCCTCTATTAGAATTTTATAAAATTCTGATCCATAGCCATCCGGTCCTGGAGCTTTAGTTAATTTTAGTGCTTTTATCCCTTGTCTCACTTCTTGTGCTGTTATAGGGGCACTCAATCCTTGCACCTGGTCGTCTGAGAAAGTTGGCATAGGGAGGTTTTCAAAGAAAATCTCTCTCTGCTCTACGTCCCCCTCCCTTTCAGCATATAGGGACTTGTAATAATGTACAAATTGGCTCTGTATTTGGGCCTCCTGTTGATATAAACGGCCTTCCCCATCTTTGATGGAGGTAACAACCTGTCTCTTTCTGTGGGGTCTCACTAAGTTAGCCATAAGCCTCCCTGCTTTATTTCCCCATTGAAATAATTTAAATCTCTGGTAATAAATATCTCGCTCTGCCCGCATGTTAAGCAGATGATCAATGCGCGTCTTTGTCTTTATCAGTTTTTCCTTGTATTCTGCATCTGTGCTTCTTACGTGTTGTCTTCGGAGTTGCTGGTACTCAATGGAGAGCAACAACAACTCCGCTTCCACCTTTTTCTTTTTCCCCGCCGTGTAAGCTAATATATGACCCCTCATCACTACCTTAGCTGCCTCCCAATATATGTCCGGTGTCACCTCCGGGGTATCATTAAACTTCCGATATTCTTCCCACTTTTCTTTCAAAAAAGTTCTGAACGCATTATCTCTGTATAAGGATGGGGGGAATCTCCACACCCTCTCCCTTCCACCCGCTGTGTATGCTATCGATAGCGATATAGCCGAATGGTCAGAAAGTGTGTTATCTATTATATGCGCCGCCTTTGCCACTGTGAACAGTGACTGTGATACTAGGAAATAATCTAATCTGGAATATGAATTGTGTGGATTGGAAAAAAATGTAAATTCCACATCCTGGGGGTGCAATGTTCTCCATATATCCACTAGCCCTAATTGGTGCACCAAAAAATGTATCCCCTTTTGATGCCATCCCTTAGTTTTTATTTTGGCTGGTTTACAGTCGATGGTGGGGTCCGCCATGGTGTTAAAATCCCCTCCTAGGATCATCTGGTACTCCGGATAAGAGGCCGCCCGTGCTACTATATCTGAAAAGAATTTGTGGTTATATACATTAGGTCCATAAATATTACAAAGACTCAGCTTTCGACCCCACAATTCTCCCATGATGATGATATATCTTCCCTCCTTATCTTGTAACACCTTGTGGATAGTTAGTGGTAACTGTTTGTGTATAAGAATGGCCACTCCCCGTTTCCTACTAGTGTATGACGAATAAACCACCTCTCCTACCCACCCCTTCTTCAGCTTTTCATGTTCAGAATTGGCCAGGTGCGTTTCCTGGAGAAAGGCTATGTCTGCACCCTCCTTTCTTAACCAAGATAATATTTTGGTACGTTTAATTGGAGAGTGGATGCCATCCACATTCAGAGACAACAGCTTTAAGTTAACCATCTCTTATACAATTGTCCCTGTCCTCCATGGTACCTAACCGTACATTCCAGTGGGCCTCCCAGCCAAGCCCTCCAGAATCCATTTACCTCCTTTACTACCTCCCTGTTTATTTGCTCCTCTTTGTACTCTCTATACAGACAGGCTCCCCCCTCCCCCTCCCTCCCTGCCCCCTCTCCCCTCCCCCCCTGATTAGCCCCTCCCCCCTTAACCTCATATTTCCCTCTACCCCTCCTCCCCCTCCCCCCCCCCCCTCTTCCCTATAAACTTTTGGAAACTCCCTTCTTATCAACCTTCCCCTTCCCTCTGTCATACAGCAAGAACAAACTTGAAAGTCCCCTTCCCCCTCCGCTCCAGCTCCCCCACAACTTTCTAAACAAACCAATCAAACTTTATATAACGTCCTTAGGGATTCCTGGTGTCCCTTCAGTGTCTAGTTTCGCACATCTTGGCAAGTCCTGCTTTAATTGTTACAAGCAATCCTCTAGGACAGTGAGGTGCTGGCTCTTATCATCTCCTTCTCACAGTGCCTGTTGGTAATTTGCACTACACTCAGTCCCCCGCTGTGCAGCTGTTATGTTAAAGAACCATTTCTCTTTCTGTCTAGACCCTTTCAACTGGGCCTTATTTATTCAGGATTTGACCCAAGCCTTAGAGGAAAATACAAACTTTATAAGTCTTATCACTCACTCCGTTCCTCTTTAATGATTGCTCAGTCACTGGTTGTTCTCTCCTTGAATATCCCGATTCAAGCTTTCCGCAAAGGCCTTAGCCTCCTGGGCCCCTGAAAACACCAGGTTCTTTCCTCCGTGCCACACTTTTAATTTTGCAGGATACAGGAGCGAAAACCTGACTCCCTTTTTGTACAGCTGGGTGCAGGTTGGAGCCATTGCTCGTCGTAGTTGTGCCACTGATGAGGAATAATCATTAAAGAGCAAAATTTTACGCCCCTCGTACTGCATCTGTGAATGTCCTGAACGGCTCTGCTTCAGGAGTGCCTCTTTCTCTCTCCAGTTGATATAATGCGCAATCGCTGTTCTGGGTTTGTCTTCACCTTCTCGGCGGGCCCCTATTCGATGCGCTCGATCACATTGCCAGGAGCCCGCGCTCCCGACGAGGCCTAATTGCGCTGGCAGCCACTCGCTGAAGAATTTATATAAATCTACATCCTTTACCATCTCAGACAATCCCACAACCCGTAGGTTGTTGCGTCGGTTACGGTTTTCTTGTTCTTCAACTTGTTCTTTAAGTATTGCAGCTTCTTTTTGCAGGGCTGTAATCTGCGCTGCCATGCTTTGCGATGTTTCCTCCTGCGCCTGCACACGTTGTTCCACTTCGGTCAGTCTATGTGCTTGCACGTCAAATTTTTCATTAATTTCTTCTACTGCCGATTGGATTTTGTTTAAGCGGTCCTCCAGCGCCGCTGCTACTGTTGTTGAGATTTCTCTTGCCCAGTCGCCCGCATTTTTCTCCGCCCCTGTCGCGGGCTCTGGAGTCATCGCCATCTTGCTCGCTTTCCACGATGGTGCGGTTTTGTTTCTTAGGCCTCCCTGGTTTCTTGTGGGCATACCGGCCAGTCCCATGCCCAAAGTATCTGCCGTCGTTATCTTTCCACTCTCGACCTCTTCCCTCGCACTTATTTGTCCAACGGGGTGTACTAACAGCTGATTTTTGGCTGATTTTTCGGAGAAGTCTGGGGAGCTCTCTCCTCTTGCTGCTACTCAGGAAGCAGTCATCACGTGACCCCCCAGAACACTGGGATTCTAAGTAATACTCCATCCCCTTTACCACCGCTTCCAAAGTATCACATCCTCTTTTATGGAGTGGAGCAGTGGCCTAGTGGTTAGGGTTGTGGACTCTGGTCCTGGGGAACTGAGTTAGATTCCCACTTCAGGCACAGCTCCTTGTGGCTCTGGGCAAGTCACTTAACCCTCTATTGCCCCAGGTACAAATAAGTACCTGTATATGTAAGCCGCATTGAGCCTGCCATGAGTGGGAAAGCGCGGGGTACAAATAAAAAAAAATAAAAACTAAACTTTAATCAAGTCTATTTTAATCACTTCAGGTAAAGCTTCCAGGAACTGTTCCAAGACCAGCTCTTGCATAACCTGCAACACTGACCTCTTGTCCGGCTCAAGCCACTTTGTTGCCAGGTCCATTAGCTTCTGTGCCAATGCTCTTGGAGTGTCCCCCTCTGTCCATCTCCAACTCCGGAACCGCCTAAAATAGGTGTGTTTAGTCACCCCGTAACGGTCCAGAATAGCGCTTTTTAAGCGCACATAGTCCGCAACCTCTGGGGACAAACTCCGGAAAGCCGCCAAGGCCTCCCCTGACAATGCTGGAGCCAGACGAATAGTCCATTGTTCCTGAGGCCAGCCAGCTGCCACAGCCACTCTCTCAAATGTCCCCAAATAGTCTTCAATGTCATCTCCTTGCGCAAGCTTGCCCCAGGGCAGCCAATTTACTGTCCCAGGTTCCCCCAGTACAGGGATATGCCATACCCCATTTCCTCCATCCCTGGGCCTCCTCTCCTGGGTGTAGCCCGTAGCATTTCCTGCACCAAGTCAAAAAGGGGCTGTTGCTGTGCTCGGGACGCTGCCAAAGCGTCCTGCAGCTGCTTCTGGAACTGGTGCGCCATAAACGTCATCAATTCCTTAGGATCCATTGCCTCCACCAGTAAGGAACCTGAAAAACACAGAAGACAAGACCCAAGCGCTGCTCTTTCTCTACTGTTCAGCTGAAAGGGTACCCCCTTTCACCTTACACACAATCCCTCCCCGAGTTTGGTATATCCTTACCAGAGCTCAGAGAGTTCAGACTTCGCCGGTGGGACTTCACGAAGATCCCACCACTGCCACCACTTTATGTCAGCAGGTCTCCCTTCCACTCTTTGACCAGGATCAACCCTGTTTAGCCAGAACGCTTCAACACCGGCTCCTGCTCCCTCTGGCACCAGTTGTTTCTCAGTTCTGACTCCCACCTTCGTGTCTCCCAAAAATGACCAACAACTCCAGTCATATCATAAAAGGATTTTCTTCTTTTATTTCTTACAGTCGAAAGTTCATCATTCTTACAGCATTTTATACCGTTCCACTCTCAGTCATTGACATTTGTTTATATTCACAGTGTTCAATGAGGGTTCATCCTTCACCCTGCTGGCTACAGTTTACTGCACTTCAATGCCACCTTCTATCCTCCCAGGTAGCTACACATGTCAAACCGTTCCCTCTCTTTTGTTATATAGAATGAGCTTTTGGAATCAAAGTACAAACTAAAGTCCAAACAAAAAAACAGCACCACGGGCCTTTAAAAATGGAACACATTTCTTTAATGAATGAGCCTTTTCATCTGTTTGGATACAGAAAGAGAAAGTGCCTTGTTGCTTTGTAGCTTTTACTATATGAGACGTGGGAACCTCTGACGCAGGTGCTAGTCACCGAAACATGGCCCGTGTCGGGTCTTTTTGTCAAGGCTCATTCATTAAAGAACTGTGTTCCATTTTTAAAGGCTAGTGGTGCTGTTTTTTTGTCCAAAAGCTCATTCAACATGCAGTTTCACTCTCCTCTTCTCCTAACGCTCTGGTTACTTTCTGCCACAACTTCTTCCCCAACTGCCTCAATTCTCTCCTTCCAATTACAATCAGTTGAGGAAATACAGCAGCCAGTAAACCCCTCACCTTAGCTCCAGCAGCCTGAGCCAATGCAGACACCTCCATTCTCTCCTCCTCACTCTCACCTGCCTCCCTCAATTTATCCCATTCCATCACTTCCTCCTTCACCCAGGGCTCTCCCATCTGCTCTTCATCTTCCTGATTGGAAATTTTCTCCCAATCCTGTCCCTCCTCCTCCACTTCCTGCAAGTGCTGTATTGGGTCAGGTGCATTATGAGGATGGTAGTTCCTAACCTTATTCCTCACTCTCACCAATCTTTTATCCACCATGGGATGTGTGCTTGCCTATCTTGCTCCTTCCTGGGCCGCTCTCACTTTCCCTGCAGCCGTCCTCTCAGCAAGCCCTCACAGTATATTTGGCTCACATCAGAAAAAGGTCTATTTTAGCTTCATAGTCCTTCATCTCTCTGCAATTTTTTTTATCTTTAATTTCTGTAAATCTGATCGGAACTGTTCTATTTTATAACACAAATCATCATGTTGCCTCTGGAAATTCTTAACTTTCTTTACCTTTCAAATCATCGGTTATGGTATCAACCTCTGTTTTAATTGTGGAGGAGATTTTACTTGTTTTATCAATAATTAGAACCATCAAGTCCAGTGAGCACTTGCTCAGGATCCCCGCCCACTTCTGTAAAACAACTTCATTGTCCATGAACAAGTTTGGTGCTTTGACAATACGTAAACCTCGTGGTATCAATTCCTTTTTACATTATTCAATGAGGGTGGCTCCATGGAGTTCAGATTTGACCAGTCACTTCATTGTATTAAACAAAGCTGACCAAGACATAATCATACCTTCTGAATGGTCCAATTGTAACAAGGAGGTACCTTTAAGAGTGCTGGAGACATGCTCTACAGTGAAGGTATGCCCAGATTTCCAAGACTGAAGAGCCATTTCAAATCCACGGTAATTAGAATCCTCTATAAAGCTGATGTAGTGGAGGTGGAATCAAAATAGCTCAAAACTTATAATCAAATAAATCAAACGTTCTACACCATCAATAAATGAGTGAATGTCTATTTGTAAAGAAGGAAAAGCCTCAAGGAGGTCCAGACCCGTATGTCTAATAAGCTATTGGTGATCAAAATGATCTAAATAATGGTCAATAAGATCTCCTGCAGAGACAAAACAGGAACAGCGGCAGAATCGGTCCCAATACCTCCTGACCCCACCCTCACCCCCACTCTGAGTGATGTCCCCATCCCCCCACCAGAGGACCCAAAGAACATCAGCCCCCAAAGGGCCAGCCAGGGGAAGAGAGAGAGGAGTTTTTATGCCCAATGATAGAATCTAAGCGTGTGTCACAGTTTCAAATCTTCAATTGTAACAACGCTTAAAAACTTCAGGCAGGCTGCCTTTGGTTTCTCAGGGCTTTTCTCCAGAGCACAAAAGCACCATCTAATTTTCAACCATAGGCTAGAGTTCTTTAGGTTACATTTCTCAACTCTAGCAAATACTGCAACATTTGTGTAAGTGATTACCATCCATAGGGGCCAATAGTAGTGGTGCCAGGGACCTCATGGGAATTGACCTAAACCAGGAGGAGTCTCACCATCCATAGAACCAGGAGAGATACTCCCTAAGGGGCCCATAGTAAAATTAGATGATGCAGGCAATTGAGAGGGGCAAGAAAGCAAATTTGAACCTTCCTCCCCCGATCCAACAGTGCTGGAGAGACAGGCGCTGACACCACTGTAGGAGAACCCTTGGCCTGCTGCAATAGTAATGACGTAGCAGCAGCAGCAGCAAGAGGAGGGAGACTTAGCAGATGACACCCCAGCAAAAAGCCCCCCACCCCAGGCTGATAACCAGACAGACCCATCCCCCCCCCCCCCCATTATAGGTAGGCAACTATGTAACAATTCCCTCCAACCCAGGGAAATCGGGACCTCGCTCTAACCCTGCTTTTTGCTTCGTAGTTCTAGCTGGGGAAACCTTTGCATAGCGCTTCCTGCCTACCCCCTGAGCAGCATCCACCGCTACAGCCGTCCTAGACTGGCGGATCAGGGGAAGAGGAGCCACTGGAGCTGAAGGAATACCCACCTGCTCCGGGACTCCTGTCGTCTAGGGAGTTGCTTGCACTAAGGGAAACTTTCTCCTGCACATAGTCCTCCACTGACTCCTCTGGACCCGATGCCATATCGGAAAGCTGACTCCGAGGAGCTGGAACACCCTGATCCTTGGAGGGGACAAGCATTTTAAGGGGCACTCATAGCCCTCATCTAGCTACCTTCCCAGCCAATCCCCAAGCCGGCGGGGTGAACAGCTTTCTTTCAACTGCGCCAATAGCCACCACCCAGGACCCGCCGGACCCCTCCTCCCCACTCACATATTCAATTAGCCACAAGCAGACCCGGATCAAACAGGCCCAGCCCTCATTTAATCTGGGCCTGTTGAGACAAGCTCTGTAGCTTGGCTTTTCAGTTAAAAGCAGGCCCAGGCAGCTATTATATATACCCAGCTATCCGGCTATATTCTAAAAGTTCTGCACTTAGGCTGATGGGTTTTCTGGGAAAACCTTGGCATTACCTTTATTTCTTATTAGTCGCAAGCATTCCCAGATTGAGTTCAGCGTGACTTACATTAAGAGATCAAGTACATTGTTTTTCTTCTTGAAATGTGTCAATTCTAAAATGTAACATTGTTACAGTTTAGGTTCATAATGGTTGTAGTTAGGGAATGAGGGATAATGTGTACAGCACCCCAATACCCCCAAACACGTATTTTCTGAACAGATGAGTCTTCAAATGTTTACGGAAAATTCTGATATTGATCTTATTGTCACTGGTATATCGTTCCACCATTTTGCCGATTGATAAAATAAGGTTGTTGAGTATACTGTCTTAAATCTGGCACTTTTTGTTGATGGAAATACTAGGTCCAGATTTCCTGTCATTCTTCTCAGAATATCTAAACCGCTGGATAATACTACCCAAAAAGAGACTGTACATCACATTACACTGGCTACAGTTTGAAGCGAGAAGGATTTTTAAACTCTACACCATGATACACTCATTTCTACATGGCAAAATGTCAAAGAAGTTACCCTCTCTTATTTTGATTTAGAAAAGATCAGTCTAGCTGCAACATTCTGTACTGTTTGTATCTTTTTTCTAATTGATGTTGCACAGCCTACATATAATATGTTGCAATAATCGATTTGTGCAAGAAAGAGAGATTGTACCAATAGTCTAAAATTGTGTCGTCTTAGGCAATGACATATTCTCCTGAGGGTTTTTTTAGGCTTTTTTAACCATTTGCTGACATTGTTTATCAAATCGTTATACAACTACACTTCAATGGTATACCACTGAAAATTGAAAAAGAACTGAAAATACTAGGGATGTTTGACACATCTATGGTTCGTGCTGTGATTACTAAAATCTTTGTTTTGTCACAATTCAGTTTACGATACAGACATGATGCCCATTTGTCAACCGTGGTTGACCAGTATGTTAACATAATATTTGTCTTTATAAAAGGGAAAGTACCGTGTTATGTTGTCTGCATAGGAGAAGCAGTTAATTCCATTCCTCTCCATATAGAAACCCAGGGTGGACATCAGGACATTGAATAGGATTGGTGATAGGGGGAGGGGATCCCTGTGGCACCCCAGTATGTGCTGTCCTAATCCTTTCACAGGGTTCATCCCATTTCACACCGTAAGATCTGAGGGTGAGGAAACCTCTTAGAATCCCTAGGAATTAATGGTGTAGTTTTAGAATGGATAAGATTGCCAGGAGTATCTTATGATCTACTATATCAAAGGCACTTGAAAGGTCAAATTGCATTACTGCTATTTGATGGCCAATACTCAAGATTTTCCTGAATTTGTGAACCAAAGTATCTAGCAGTGTCTCAGTACTGTACTTTTTTTTTCTGAAATCAGATTGGTTTTGATGTAATAGATTGTAGTGTTCCAGAAAATTTGTTAACTGTTTTGCGACTATACCTTCTAAGATTTTGACATGTAATGGTTTTGAAGCCACTGGTCTATAGGTGGTGATGACATCTAGGTCTCCTTTCTGATTTTTTGGGATGGGGTAAGTATAATTTTGCCAAGTTGTCTTGAAAAAGAGCCTGTATTTAAAGATTATTTTATCCATGTCATTCCTAGAGTGAGATAACTTTCTGACGGGTTTTTCAGTAAATAGGTTGGACATTGGGACTTTGAGTATTTTAGCATTAAATTCTTGAATACGTTTGATCAAACTTTTCACCTATTGAGACAGTTTCTATCTACTGCACATTCTCTTTTCTTCTGTCTTATGACCTCTCTCCACTGGAGATAATTTCTTCATAATCATTGAGATTTATTGCCTTCCCTTTTACTGTATTTCTTACATTTTTTATTTTGTCCACAAAGTGTTGTGCTAATCAGTTTGTAGTAGGTAGTGTCATTGGAGCCAACTCTGTGGGTGCTGTGGGTGCTAGAGCACCCTCAATATTGAGAAAATTCCTTGTATGTGTCCAGGGAGGGGTCATTTCCATTGGGCTTAGCACCCCCAATAATTTTGAAAAGTTGGCTCCTATGGGTAGTGTGATTGTTTTTTTTTTGTTTGTTTGTTTATATCTGGGCTACCTTTCCATATTGTTTTTCAGAAAAGTACTGTTGTTTGGCTACTTTATTTTGAAATTTGTATACATGTATCATCTTCTCCAGTCCTTTCTATCAGTTTTACTCTGGGGTTTCCGCCATATTCTCTCCAGTTTCCTATAGGGTTGTTTCAGTTTTAGTAAGGTTTCATTAAACCCTGTTCTGTACTCCTTTTTGTGACCTTTTTCAGTTTTTAGGGGCTATTTCATTTAGTATTGACTCAATAAAGCTGTTCCACTGGGTGATGGTTACCTGGTAATCAGAAGACTTAATTATCAATTTTTTTTACATACTTCTCTTAATTCCTGTTTAGTTATCTTATTCTTTTTTCTTAAGGGGTCTTCTTGCCAATATACTACTTCATGTGATTGGTAGTGATCAGACCAAATTAGGTGTGACCAGCCTCTAACCTGTAGCCTTATTTGGCTCTCAGAATCTGTACTCCAGGCTACAAAGTCTAGTTGGTGGCCTAGTTGATATGTTCCTTGGGCTGGAATTATCTTCATGTTTGTTTTCTAGAAACATTTTAAAGTCCTTTATGTTTTTTGTCATTATCAACTAAATGAAGATTTATGTCACCTACAATTAATTGTGTTCCAGGTTTTAGACTTTGAGTCATCGTAACTTCATAGAATTCTCCTTTGGCTTCTTTCCACATCCCTGGAGGGCAGTAGCATACAGTACATTGTAAGCTACCTAGTAGTGAAGCATCTGATATCTTGCATAATAATAATTCTAAGCAGGATGACTGAATCTCACCTCAGTCTGAACATAACTCACCTCAATCTGAATGTTAAAAGAACTTTTATATATTATTGCCACCCTGCCACCTCTTTTGGATGCATGAAATACATGTGTGATTTATATCCTGGTGAGAGGACTGGATCCTCTCTTGATTGTAACCATGTTTCTGTCACAAACACCAATCCAGGCTGTTCGAGTTCCAACCAGTCCCTCACTACTATGGCCTTGTTGACGAAGGATCTTACATTGAAGTAGTAGCAGGGGACTGGCAAGACCTTGCCATTCAGTTGCTTATCTATTTTAGTGCATTTTTCTGTTTTTTTCCCCCTCATGTCCTTTTTTTTAACCTCTATTGGACTATTGTATTTCTCCAAATTGGGTGATGGAAACCTTAGACTTCTAACATCCTCTCACAATTCTGCCATAATAATTTGGGAGCCATTTCTCTAACCTGCTCTGCCCTCCCGTGGTTGTACTTGCTATTAACACAACATATACCACTACAATCCATCCATTTTGGAGCATAGAGAGATTAGATTCTATCAGGGAGTTCTTGTGATGCTGGCTGTTCTTAGTCTCTGCGCCAGTTACTACGCAAAAGCACACGCCTTTGGCTTGCACCTTAGGTGGCGTACCGGCTGTATCCTTGCCACGTCTGATGTCGGTTCCGGTGTTGGTGGCGTGTTAGCTTGGAAAAGCCAGCTTTCTGGATTTGCCTGTTTAGTTGGATAACCTGCTATCTTTGGGGGTGCTGGTGCAGATGATTGACAGGAGGATTTCTCTTCTCCCTCTCAGTTTGGGTAGGATGTGGAGTACCTGGGGCTCCCACTCGCTGCTGTGTATCCCCGCCATGTCTGATGTCAGTTACAGTGTGAGTGGAATTTGTTCCTACGCCTTCCCTCCATGTTGTGGAATAGCCGGTTAATTTGGAAAAACTGGCTACCTGGATTAGCCTGTTTAGTTGGATAACCTGCTATCTTTGGTAGTGCTCATGCAGATGGTTGACTGGAGGATTTCTGACATGTCAAAGGCCAAAGCTGCTGTGCATTAGGACAAGAATTGTGCTTTCTCAAAGGCTATACTTGCAAATATTATGTAATGACATGTCCATATCATTTTACTTGCATTCTGTATTGAATAAATATACATTTGTTCTATAATTACAGATTACTGTTCATCTAGATGGGATTTATGAAATAGGTAAAAGCCTTGATGCAAACTAATTACTATATTAAACCTGACTTTATTTCTGTATATCCTGCAATGTGTAAGTTGGGGTCCTGCTTCCTACTATCAATCCTTGTGATCTTGTGTAAGTCACTGAACCTTTCATTGCTCCAGATGCACGTATAACCCGGGACTTACCCGGATCTAGCTCCGCTCCTGGGCACATAAACATACACTGCTCATTCTGGCCATGCTTACCACACTCAAGCCTTCAGTCAACTGCCTGGTAAAGTGTCTCCCAAGCCCCCGGATCACTCTTCCGGACCCCTGACCCACTCCCAACTCACCTGGAGAGTTCCACTCTGCTCCTCAGTCCAGGAACCAAGCTGCACTTCAGGAGGTTTATAACAAACTTAGCTTTTATTGAACTTGCCTGCATCAGGCAGTTAACAGCTCAAACTTTTCTTCAATACAATCCAAATGTTTCAACTCTCCAACAGTTTCAGTGGTATTGCTGTTGGTGTTTGCAGAGTAATCCCCATTCAGGTCTTTTCCTCTGTAGGGTATATGTACATATAAACATTTGTTTCTGTCTATGCCTGTTCTGGTAGCCAGATGTCAGGTTATAATGGCTAAAGTTCTCCTGCTCTCAATTTCTCCTTTTCCAGCAGGCACAGACCCCTTAGTTGAGCTGTCCTCCTTCCATGAGTGCACCTCGGGTCACCCTGGCCTTGAGCAGACACTTCCTGCTCTAAATCCTGCTCCCGGATAGGCCTCCCCAATCCTACTAGAACTCTTTCTCTAGTTATTGTGAGAACAGCAATAACTGGATAATAAATAAAACTTTAGAGCCATTTAGAAATTATAGACATTTGGAGTTAGGAGTTAAAATGATCAAACACTTCAAAACTGACATAAAAGAACTTTGCCTCATAGAGGGTTTAAAAGCAGTTCTGTATCATATTACTCTGCCTGTCCCTTCCTTCTCCATATCATCATTTGTGTGTCTCCATTTCTTGTTTGTATCCACTTTTGAATGTTTTTTTTATGTAAAAAAAATTTTTCCTTTAATGGGCACACCAGTATTTAACAAGCATGTACAAGATAAGACTTGTAGATTCAGGCTGCTAATTAACACATTAAAACAAATTGGTCAGTTAAGTTTCCTTTATGCAGAGAGATATTTGCCCCAGCAAGAAGGGTCATGAGACAGATCACTGACAATTAGATGTCAGGTTTCCTCCCATGAGCTTCTTGCTTGATAAAGAAAGTGTACAAGGTTATAATGGCAAAAACAGCTTACATTAGAAGGTCAGCTAACAATCAGTTCTCTTCAAAGAAATCAATAGGTCAGCAAAAATATAAAAGAAAAGGGACTTTGAATGATAGTTAAAAACAGATGGGTTTCAGAAGAGAAGATCATGTCTAATACATAAGGTTTTCTCAACCATTGACAAGGAGAGGACAATTACTGACTGATGTCTTCTTATCTAACTGTGTAGCCTGAGCCTCGTTACACTCAGTCACCTCTCTCCCCCCCCCCCCCCCCCCCCCCCCCCAGTGAGACTCTAGTGAATCTTCCCTTGTAGTAATCCCCATCTAACAGGAGATTACATAACTAAAACATTTTATATGTAGCATGTGAACTGGAAAAGAATAGTAGGGCTTATTTAATGATGTGCTTTGCCTTGAAAAGTTTATTCTCCTTCATGGGGCCTCTCAGCTTCAAGCAAACAATTCAGTTTACGTTGATTTGGCCTTCTCCTAAGATCAGTGGAAAAGCTAAGAGCTTCACATTCCTTTCTGGCAATTTTCTAACATTTTTTACACAAAAAATGTTAACCCTAAATTTTCCAAATCCACAAGACCTAAAAAGCAAAAGGTAATTTCTCCATAGTATTAAGATAAATTGGTAGCAACATACAACATAATACTTCAAAAAAACATTATAAGGTGGTCTCGGAAAAACTTCACATACTTCCAGCTCCAGCATACATTTGCATCCAAGTTTCTCCCAGATATTCTGTAAGGTTTTCCCTTCAGTTGAGAGAATTAAGTTTAGTATATTAGCTGCATATTGAGTCTCTGGTACTTCTTGTAATGGGTGGTGACACAGTTACTGTGCTATTACCCGAAGGGAGATGTTTAATTCTTTTAAATGTTATGGGTTCCACCTGTCACACCTGCTACAATAAATAGTGAGTCCTTGAGCCAAACAACTCTGGCCTTACCTGCTGTAGAAGATGAAGAGCAGGTAGAAGCCGGAGACAAATCCAGGAAAGGTCTCTAGGCATGCAGTAAGCAGAAGCAGAAGTCAGGTCCAGGTAAAGGCTCTAGGCAGGCGGCAAGCAAAAGACACAGTCCAGGTTCAGGCAAAGGTACAAAGGTAGGCAGCAAGCAAAGGCAGTAGTGAGGTCCAGGCAAAGTCTCTAGGCAAGTGGCAACCAAAAGACACAGTCCAGATCCAGACAAAGGTCAGATCAGTTCAGTTCAAGCAGCAAGAAGAAACCGGCAAGTCACACAAACGCTCTGGCAAAGTCTCCACACAAGTAGAAGCCGAAGCAAGTTTGTGGAGGAGAGCTGCGCCTTAAATAGCCCCCTCCATCAGGGCAACAAGCATAAGCTGACAAGAGGAGGCAAGACAAGAATCAGCTGGTAGGGAAGGCTCAGATAGGTTGGCCCGCAGGAGGCGGAGCCTAGCCAAGAGCAGCCAATCAGGACACCAAAGGCGTGGCCCGTGATACCGGGCTCTGCACCCGGAAGAGAAGAGCCTCCTCCTGGAACGCTGGCACGGACAACATGGCCGGCATTCCGCATGTTAGCAAGGGCGAGGGCAGTGCACCGGTCCTACCCTGATGGCCAGAGGAGCCAGCGGAGCGGAGAGAGGAACATCGGAGCATCGGCCCAGCCAACATGGCCTATGCTCGCCTCACTGAGGCAAGACCGAAAGTGGACCAGCCGCGAGGAGCGCGGAACAGGTGAGGGACATGACAGTACCCTCCCTGGAAGCCCCCCTCTCCACCCCGGTCCCAGCTTGGAAGTGTAGCGAGAGTGGAATTCTTGGACCAAGTCGGGCGCATGGACATTACCAGCAGGTTCCCAAGAATTATCTTCAGGACCAAAGTTCTTCCAAGACATCAAGTAAAAGAGTCTTCCCCTTTGGAGTTTAGAATCCAGAATTTCTTGCACCTCAAACTCGGGGTCAGGCTCAGAGTCAGGAACAATGATTTGCTTCGGTTCCGGATGCCACTTTGATGCCAGGAAGGGTTTAAGCAGAGATATGTGGAAAGCATTGTGGATACAAAGATTACCAGATAAGTGAAGACGACAGAACACAGTCCCCACCTTAGCTTGAACAGCAAATGGCCCAATGAAGCAAGGAGCAAACTTAAGAGAAGGGAGACAAAGTCTCAGGTACTTGGTGCTGAGCCAAATCTTCTGCCCAGGGTGGAAAACAGGCGCGGGGCGTCGATGTCGGTCAGCAAAACGTTTATACTTCGCAGCAGCATGCCGTATGCTGAACAGTCCTCCAAGTGTCCCGAATAGTAGTGAGGGTCGGATGAATCAGGGAAGGAACTTGATCCAACGGAATCGGAGGAGGAATACCTGGATGACATCCATAGACAGTAAAAAAGGCAAAGTATGTGAAGCAGAATGGAGACTGTTGTGGTAGGGAAACTCGGCCCAAGACAGGAGATCCGCCCAGTCATTTTGACGGTTGTTAGGGTAGGCCTGGAGAAAGGCCTTGAGGGTCTGGTTGGTCCGCTCTGCCATGCTGTTGGTCTGGGGATGTTAAGCTGATGAGAAGAGTGTTGTGACCCCAAATGCTGAGCACAAAGATCTCAAAAATCTGGAAGTAAACTGCGATCCTCTGTCACTGATGATACGTTGAGGTTATCCATGCAGACGAAAAATATGCTGGACAAAACAGGACGCAAGAGTAGTAGCGGAGGGTAGGGACCTCATAGGAATAAAATGCACCATGCGGGAAAAGCGATCCACAACCACCCAGATGATAGTGTTGTCCTGGGAGGGAGGAAGATCTGTTATAAAGTCCATAGTGTTAGGTCTTGAGTAGTGAGCCCTTGTGCCACGACTGAGCACGGTGGATGAAGAGCAGTGCTGCACTCGGTCAGGCAGCCAGACAACCCCTAGCTTCACCTGGGAAGCGACCACCGTTCCCCAGGAGTTGAGCCCCCAGGTGCAGGTGGCCACCAGGACTTCGGGATCCGGACGGGGTTGGGCAGCCAATGACCTGGCTAGTGATAAAGGTGGGTGTAACTCAGCGGGTAATCAGGTACAGTCCAAAGATCAAGGCAGGCAGCAACACAGCGGGTAGTCAGGTACAGTCCAAAGGTCAAGGCAGGCAGCAACACAGCGGGTAGTCAGGTAGGGTCCATAGGTCAAGGCAGGCAGCAACACAGCGGGTAGTCAGGTCCAGTCCCAGTAGTCAGGTATCAGCAGACAAGTAAGCAGTGAAACACACTATGCGAGCACCAAACCTCTATAATCATAGAAGCCGAAGCAAAGATGGTGGCTCAGGCCAGCTCTTAAATAGGCCTCCAATCAGAGGGTCCTGGTCTCAGCTGTGAGGCAAGAGCTCCCATAGGGCACGCCCAAAAGAACTCAAGATGGCTGTCTCCTAGTGAGCTACCTAAGATGGCTGCTCCTCAAATGATCCTTCCAATATGGCTGCCCTTCAGATGATCTTCCCAAGATGGTTGCTGCTCAGATGAAGCAAACACCCACAGAAGGTGATCTCTCCACAGGAGAACCAAAGACAAACAGTGGATCCAATGAAAGTCCTCTCACAGTTGGTGTCTTTCTAAACAAGGTCTTTATTCAAATCAATAAAACAACCTGACAAGTGACGTGTTTCGGCCGAAAAGGCCTGTGTCAGGGGTCTATAAAATAAACATAAAAATGATATATACATATATTACTCATACATACATGTCTTTTATATATATGTATTTAACACATAAAAAATGTATAGAGCATAAAAACAAAGTAAAAAAATAGAAATATAATTTACATAAAAACAATAATGGAGAGTACAATGATGTACATCTATTTATAAGGAACGTACCTATTAATTCTTCATGCAAAATACCTTGTAAATCAGATGACTCCCAATACGTTAATTGTTAACATAGATATCTAGGACGAATATATAAATAAATCAATACATACTGTTCATAACATGATCGTATAAACAATGCGGTAGCTCTTTGGTAAATGCACAGATAATATTACATAAAAAGTGATGTCAATTGAAACAAGGACACCACATGTACATGGATAACACATATATAATGGTTAATTGTTAACAGAAATATCTAGGACAAATGTATAATTCAGTACATACTGTACTTAACATAATGGTATAAACAATACAGTAGCCCTATGGTAGATACACAGGTAGTAAAAAGTTTCAAAAAAAGGATACCACACATATAAATATAAAAATATATAAAATGTTCACATATGGGACCAAGATAAAACGGATAAGGATCTCAGAAAAAACATCGTAGGGAATTTATAGATGTGTGAAAAATGCCTAAAAAAACCATAAAAAATGAAAAAGGCTCGTGAACATGCATGTGCATACCAGCCAAGTATTGAACGTGCTGCGGACAAAAAATGGAATCAGAATGAAAAATAAACTGACTTGAAAACAGCCAGAAAGAAGAAGAAAAAGCAAATAAACAACATACCATATGCGATGAGTCGCTGCACCTATCTCTGCCACACACTGTATGGCGGTTTAAAAAAAAAAAAACTGAAGAAAACATGCACTGACACTGAACCAGTCTAAAACGAAACTGGAAATGACGACACTTCCTAAAGAGCGACGTAATAAAGATGAAAAATAAAGAAGGTGAATCTGTAGAATCCGGTTGTAATCTTATTAAATGACATTGCAAGAAAAATAAAATGATAAAACTGAGAATGGGTGAGTTAAAAACGCTGATGCTTAAAAATACATATAATATTTATCTCTCGTAACCGGAAGTGACGTCATTACTTAAACGGCAATACGAAAATGAAAATAATAAGAACAAGGAAAAAAATTAATAAAAAGATAAACAAAAAACATTTTGATGTTGTGAACTGGCATTATAATAAATACAAAAATATATGGAGTTCCAACGCGTCCAAAACCAGAAAAATTAAAATGATACTCAATTGCAATGTTAATGCTAAGCAATGCTATACAATGTAAAAATAGAAACTATAAAATGCAAAATATTGAAAAAATACTGAAAACAGATAGCGAAAAATACAACAAACTAGTGCTGGGAAAAATGAATATATATAAACCAGCACATGGATAAAACAAATTATGTAATAAAAGAAAAACAGAAAAAATGGGGGAATAAATGTTAAACGGTGCATTAGAACAATGCTGAAAACACACAGTTATAATGATGGGATAACTAAATGCCCGAATGTGAAATAGATATGGAAAAAAGAAAATAAATAAAAACTTTAAACCCAAATGCTTAATAAAAGAATATATATATCTACTTATTAAAAATGTGTTGCAATTCGTAAAGAAAAAATATGAAAAATAAATATTAAAAAAAATAATAAACAACATCAAGAAGCTGAACAAATATCATGTGAATAATAATCAAAATATGCAAACAAAAAAGGGGATATAGGAAAAAGAAAAAATGGAAAATAAATACTAAATAAAATGAATAATAATAAAAAGGGGCATACACATCTATAATATTGTATAAATAAGAAGAATGCCTACAAAAATGAACTGAAATCCGTATCTGTATTGAGTCCATGTGGTATGACTGTACCTAGTGTGTATATGGTTCTTTGTTCCTCTCTCAACAATTTCAATGTTACCACCACGCCATGACATATGTATTCTTTTAAATACAAAAAATTTTAAATCTTCGATGGTGTGTTTTTTTTCGACCCAGTGTGATACCAACGGGGCACTTTGTATATGTCTTGTCAAGCAACTCCTATGTTCTATTATCCTCGTTTTATGGCTCTCTTGGTCTTACCTACATATAGTAAATCACAAGGACATATTATAATATATATCACTCCGACAGTACTACAATCCGAAAAATGTCTAAGAATGTAATTCTTATTGTTGTTGTTGTTGTAAAAAGAAGTAATTGTTAATTAGTGTTTACAAACAGAACATCTGCCACATGGTATGTGACCTAAAGCCTCCTCCCTTATAATCCTAGGCTCTGGAAGAGTAGATGGGACCAAAAATTCCTTTATATTGCGATTTCGTGAATGTGCTATCACTGGAGCTAGATTGGTGAAACAAGCATGTGTCTCCAGAATGTACCAATGTTTTTTAATAATGTTTTTAATCCTACCAGAATACTGCGAATATTTCAATGTGCACACTAAGTCCGGACTCCTTTTGACTGATTTCTCATGCAAGAGATCATGTCTATCCTTATCAATTGCTCTATTCAAGCTCTTATTTATACAATTAGAAGGATAACCTCTCATATTGAACCTATTTGACATAACTTCAGATTTTTCTTGAAAATCATCAAAATCTGTGCAGAGTCTACGTAACCTGAGGAACTGTGAATATGGCAAATTTTCTTTGAGTGACCTATTATGAAAACTGGTGAAATGCAAATAATTATTTTTATCTGTAGGTTTTCTGTATATTGTGGTCTTAAAGGCGTATGTTGTTTTAAAGGCGTATGTTGTTTTCTGAATCAAGATGTCTAAAAAAGGGATTTCACTGTGGTGATAATGCATTTGAAACCATAAATTTTGATCCCTAATGTTTAACTAATCCAAAAAAGAAAACAGACTTTCTATGTTGCCCTTCCATAACAAGAAAATGTCGTCTATATAACGTTTATAAATCTTTATTTCTTTATTATATGGATGTATTTTAAGGAACTTTTCTTCAAACTGTGTAACGTATAGATTAGCAATGTCGGGGGCCATGGCTGACCCCATAGCAGTGCATCAAAACCAAAATAATTCTTTGTGAGGGCTATAGTAGCCAGAGTAAGTATGAACTGGTTAGGAATGCGTCTTTCATGGATTCTTTTCATAAGCGTGTTTTCAATCACAATTAGAGCTTCCAACTGTGGAATATTAGTATAGAGGGCCTCTATGTCTAAAGTAACCATAATTAAATCTTCAAAGTCACCGTCAAAAGTTTCTAACAGGTTAATCATGTGTGATGAATCTCTAACATATGAATCAATTTGTGGAACAAAAGGTCTCAAAAAATGATCCACAAATTTTGAAAGTGGCTCCAAGATTGATTCATTTGCTGAGATAATTGGGCGGCCAGGTGGATTATCTAGCCTCTTGTGTATCTTAGGTAACATATAAATGGTGGGCACAGTGGGACTCTTAACAATGAGAAAATTTTTTTCTTTGGTGGTGATGTAGCCTGCACTGAATGCAAAAGTTACCAAATCCAGGTTTTACAACAATTTCACAATTGTGTGATAGTGCCAATAAGGCTGACTGTTCGTCTTTTGTAAGATTATGATGAACCTTGTGATTTTTGTGTTCCAAATGTTCAATATCTGCAAGCACACATTTGTAAAATGTAAAGACCACAGGACCAGGGGGAATCCATTTGGATTTATCCTTAACCACTGAAACATCATTATATGCAACTGTGTCATTTGAAAAAAAAATTGTAATCAACAATTTCCTATAGAAACGGAACATATCTACCCTTGTCTGAAAAGGGTCATACCTGGCCGTAGATACAAATGAAAGACCTTTATTTAACACATTCAACTGATGGTCCGTGAGAATGGCATTTGAAAGATTGACAATCGGGGTATCCTCATTGTCAGTTCCTGTATTTAGTACTATTGGTTTGTATCGATTCTGATATGAGCGACTGCTGCCTCTGGCTCTTCCTCTTGCCCTGCCTCGATTGTAATACTGGCCCTTCATATGTTGCCCTCTGAACTGTCTTGATTGTTCTTGATATGGAATCTTCATGGGCCATATTTGATCTAAAAAAGAATGTGAACGGCCTGCTACTGGGGCATTAATGGGACTAGATAAAGGAGAAGTGAAACATTCATCTGAATCACTTCTGATTCTTTTATTATTTCTTGTATTTGGTGACCCGGTGCTCAGATGATCCTTCCAATATGGTCGCTGCCAGAAGAACAAGGTACGGTTGCAACAGTACCCCCTCCGGAAAGATCTCCCCCTCACCGGTTCAGTCTGGGCTTCGAAGGATGGTGAGTGTGGAACTCCCGGATCAGGTCTTGAGCATGCACATTACTCGCCGGCTCCCAGGAGTTGTCCTATGGACCAAAATGTTTCCAAGCGAGTAGATAGAACAGCCGTCCCCCACGACGTTTGGAATCTAGTATCCGGTCCACCTCATATTCAGGGTCAGGTTCGCTCTCAGGCATGGTCTCTCTCAGATCGGGGTGCCATTTGGACCTGGGGAAGGGCTTGAGGAGGAACACATGAAATGCATTGTGAACGCGGAGTCTGTTGGGTAATTGCAGCCGATAGGTTACCGCCCCTATCCAGGATTGCACCACGAATGGCCCGATAAACCGCGGGGCGAACTTGAGGGACGGTAATCGGAGCTTCAAGTACCTCGTGCTCAACCATACCTTCTCCCCTGGCAAAAATGTAGGAGCTACTTGTCTCTTGCAATCAAAAGTTGCCTTGGCTCTGGCCGCCGCCTGTAGCAGTTGGTCCTGGACCCTCTTCCAGGTGTCTTGGAGAGTAGCGACTGTGGACTGCACCTGGGGCAGAACCTGAGTAGGTGAGACAGGTGGAGGAAGGCGAGGGTGCCGGCCATAGATGGTGAAAAAGGGTGAGGTTTGCGAGGCAGAATATAGGCTATTTTTTTGTATCTTTATTAAATATATATATTATTACAATTTCTATATTATCTCTGGAAGTGTATAACATAAAACAAGTTAATAATATCCTTTTTTTCATAAGTTGAAATCAATATCGTTCCTTCGACCTTAATGAACAGTAGAAACTTGTGATCCAAGAATAAGGAAAACTAAACCAAATCTTTAGTAAAAAAAACAAAAGGGGTACGCTCATGACCCAATTACTTTCCCCAAGCTATCTTAAACAGTGTGCATTCTGATACTCATACTACTACATTTACACTAATTATTTCCTTTGAAATCAGAAAATCTTCCAATTGTTTGGGTTCAAAAAATTGAAAAGATTTAGATATATTTCCTTGCTTATGCAGAATATTATATCAAAGTGCAAAATTAGCACCTAGAGCCAAAGTTCTCTGCCGAAGGGTTAAAAAAGCCCTTTGGCGTTTCTGTGTCTCTCTTGAGAGGTCCGGATATATTCTAATTTTTGATCCCAAAAATTCTGAATCTATCTTTCTAAAGAAAAGTCTTAAAACAGCGTCTCTGTCCATCTCCAGAGCAAATGTTACCACTGCAGTTGTTCTTTGGGTAATAACCTCTAGCGATGATTCGAGGAAAGATGTTAAATTCATGTCTCCTTTCTGTGTATTAGGCTTATTATCAACAACATTAGTATTAAGCTGAAAATATTGTACTCTCACTAAAGGAGGCAATGAATCTTGTGACTTCCCCAAAACCTCAACTAAGTACTTTTTGAACATTTCTATTGGAGAAATTACAGGGGACCTTGGAAAATTAGTCAGCCTCAAGTTACTCCTCCTTGACTGATTTTCCAAGTATTCCATTTTCCGAAAAAAAAATTCTTTTCTCTAGTTGAGGCTTGGGCCAAAGTCTCTAAGTTGTTTAATCTTCCCTCAGTTCTCTTCGCCTCTGAAATTTGACGGGTATTTATTTGTTCTTGAATTAGGACCGCTTTTGATAAAGATTTAATCTTTATAGTATTCTCCAAAACAATTGATTTTAAGGAAGAATGTAAAGTGTAGTTTAAGTCCCAGAATGACTCCATCATCACTACAGCTGGTTTACATATCACACCCATTTCCTCCGGGGGGGGGGGGGGGGGCAGCTTTAAGTGTTTGGTTTAAAGTCTTAATAATTTTAGAAGGAAAATTAGAAATTGCATTTCCTACCACACCACTTCCCAGCAGTTCTTCCAGCAAAGGCGTGCTCCCTCTCTGTATGCTCCTCTCTGCCTCTTCGGGTAAGTGAGCTACAGGCTCCGCGTCCTTGCTTCCACTCCCCGGCTTCTGCTATGGCACCATCTTGGATCCATGTGGGCTATTATTATAGGCGAACTCAGCCCATGGCAACGGGGAAGTCCAGTCATCTTGTCGTTGGTTTATGTTGGTTTATGTATGCTCGCAAGAAGGTCTTCAGGGTCTGGTTCACCCTCTCCACCATGCCATTGGTCTGCGAGTGGTAGGCCGATGAAAACAAAGTGGTCACCCCAAAAGCGGAGCACAGTGCTCTCCAGAAACAAGAGGTAAATTGCGAGCCCCTGTCGCTGATGATCCTCTGGGGTAGCCCATGGAGGTGGAAGATGTGAAGAATGAAGTTGGCCGCAAGGGTGGCAGCGGTAGGTAGGGACTTCATAGGAACGAAATGGGCCTTTCGGGAGAAACGGTCAATAAACCACCCATATGACCGTGTTCCCTTGGGAGGGAGGCAGGTCCGTAATGAAGTCCATGGACAGGTCTTGCCAGGGCTGTTGAGGTACTGGCATGGGCTGCATCAATCCCCAGGGCTTGTGGTGAGACGACTTAGTTCGGGCGCACACTGGACAGGTGGAGACATACTGGAACACATCCTGTGCCATCCGAGGCCACCAGTAGGAACGGGAGATTAAGTGCAGAGTCTTATGAAAGCCAAAATGGCCTGCGAATTCGGATGAGTGCCCCCAGCGCAGCACCTTCCTTCGAAGACGGATAGGAACAGCCGTCCTACAAGCTGCGCTGGCTCCAGGAATAGAGGGAATGCAGGCTGGATTTAGCAGGGGGTGCGGTTCTTCCGGATCCTCAGGAGCCTCAAAAATCCGGGATAATGCATTCACCTGTACGATCTTCTCTGCTGGCCGAAACATCAGGCGGAAGTCAAAGCGGGCGAAGAATAGTGACCACTGGGCCTGGCGGGGATTCAATCGGGTGGCATTTTGCAGGTAGAGGAGGTTTTTGTGATCCATGATCACCGTGACGGGATGCGCTGCTCCCTTCAACAAGTAGTGCCATTCCTGGAAGGCTAACGAGAGCCAGAAGTTCTCGGTCGCCAATGGTGTAGTTCCGCTCCGCTGGGGAAATCTTGCGCGAAAAGAAGAAGCATGGGTGCTTCTTGCCAGATGTGAGGGTTTGAGATAGTACCGCCTCGGCCCCCAGGGATGAGGCGTCTACCTCCACCAAGAAAGGTTTGGTTGGGTCTGGGCTGCGGAGCACCGGGGCAGAGATGAAGGCGTCCTTCAATGTGGAAAAGGTGGAAAGGGCCTCAGGAGGTTCTTAACGTCTGCCCCCTTCCTCATGAGAGCCGTCAGGGGGCCAGTAGTCAGTGAGTAGTTGCGGATAAACTGCCGGTAATAATTGGCAAAGCCCAGGAACCTCTGCAAGGCCAGAAGTCCCTGGGGTACCGGCCAGTTGCGGATGGCCTTCAGCTTGGCTGGATCCATTTGCAGTCCAGTGGCAGACACGATGTATCCCAGGAAAGGGAGTACCTGCTGATGGAAGGAGCACTTCTCTATCTTGGCAAATAAGCGGTGCTCGAGCCGCTGTAAGACAGTGCGGACATGGATGAGGTGCTGCTGCAGGGAGGGCGAGAAAATCAGGATGTCATCGAGATACACAATCACGGAGGTGTATAGCAGGTCCTGGAAGATAAAGTTGACGAAGTTTTGGAACACAGCATTACAGAGGCCGAAGGGCATAACTAAGTATTCGAAGTGCCCCTCGTGTGTGTTAAAGGCCGTCTTCCATTCGTCGCCCTCCCGAATTCGCACCAAGTTGTAGGCTCCCCTCAAGTCCAATATCTTAGCCCCTTGCAGTCGATCAAATAGCTCCGGAATCAGCGGAAGCAGGTACCAGTTCTTGATGGTGATCTTGTTCAGCCCCCGGTAATCAATACAGGGGCGCAGTGACCTATACTTTTTGGAAACAAAGAAAAATCCTGCCCCAGCCGGCGAGGTGGAGGGCCGAATGAATCCCTTGGTGTCATATATTTCATATTTATATGTTTTATCTATTATTTTTTATGCTAAATTTCATATTTGTTATGTCATCTCTATATATAAAACACACCTCCAACGTTCTGAAGCCTCACTTTCTCAACGTTCTAAAAGTGAGGCGCCAGAGATCAATTTTACACCATGAGTGTCTGCCCCGCCCACGCGTCGAACGTGATGACGTCTAGGGCAGGACACCGACACAGAATGAATGGCACCGACAACCCCTTACTACGCGACCGCCAAACCGTTGCCACGCAACGAAATGCATTGTAAAGGAACCAATGAAAACAAGCAGAAGAAGGGAAGAGAAAGAACAGCGCAAACGAGCAGATTCTGTGGAGCTGGGACACAAGGAATATCACTGACGCCCGTGCTCCTTCTCCAGGTATGTAATGCCTACAGCACAAATGCCTCTCACAGCGCTCTGGCCCCAAAAAAAGCCTCAACCAGCTGCCACAGCCACTCCATCGGTGGAATGGGATGCAAGCAACAGACGCTCAGCAGCACAACATGTTGCCACAACTTCACTCCTCCACCCACACCCCGAAAACACTGCACCCACTCGCTGCAGCACTTCACTCCCAGGGACGTGCCCAATCGTCCCCGGAGTACAAAAACTACACGCTGGCTATCGCAGCGCTCCTCAAAGAACCGGCCCCCACCACTGCCTCACCTGTCGAAAAAATGCAAAGGGAACATCCAGCCCCGCTCGGGGACCTACACAATCGTCCCCGAGTACAAAAAAAAAAAAGCCCCAGGGAAAAAGATCCACCCAACAAAATATCGGCACAGCAGCAGCAAAACAAAAGGAAAATTTCCACAGTGTTTCAGCAACTCTATCTAACCACCCAGCAACAACTTTAAACGAACCCCCTTCAAATATCGGCACACAAGCAGCAGCCCAAATAAAAGGGAAATGCACAGACCCTTTCAGCAAATACATCTAACCACCCAGCAACTTTAAAAGAAACCCCCTTCAAAATATAGGCACAGCAGCAGAAACACAAAAGGGAAATGCCCAGAGTGAACCCCCCTTCAAAATATCAGCCAAGCAGCAGCAACAACCAACACTCCTGCCCACAAAAGGAGGGGGTCATGGAACTTAAAACTACACACATACACTCACTGACACACTGTATCTCTCTGACAAACACTCTTTCATACACTCAGTCACTCTTACACACACAATATGTCTCCCATACACTCTGTGACACACACTCTGACACAATCACACTCTCTCACTATCCACACATAACAGCAATAGGAAAAAAACAACCCTGCAAACTCCTATAACACAATAAAGGCTAACTTCCCTGCAAACAAACAAGGTACAGCTTTATTTAACCAAACAAAAAAAAAACCCCACTTCAATCAAAAACTGCCCCACACACACATTCATGCACAGTCACAGTTCCCCAACCCCAAAAAACCACTACTGTGACTCTCACACCCATATACAATTACTGATGTCTCGCACACACACTCATGCACTCTGACTCATCGCCCACCACTGTGGTCCTGCCCACACCAGGGGCGTATCTGCCTGGGGCCACAGGGGCCTGGGCCCCCACAGATTTTGCCCTGGACCCCCCTACCGTCGACCCTCTCCACCTCCCCCCTCCCTCCCGCACGCCCGCCACCAACCCTTCGCCGATCTTTGCTGGCGGGGGACCCCAAACCCCCGCCAGCCAAAGTCCTCTCTTCCGTGCAGGATGCAAGTTGCAACGCTTCCTGTTCTTCTGAGTCTGACGTCCTGCACGTACAACGTGCAGGACGTCAGACTCAGAATTTGGAACTCAGTCTGACGTCCTGCGCGTTGTACGTGCAGGACGTCAGACTCAGAAGAACAGGAAGCATTGCAACTTGCAGCCTGCATGGAAGAGAGGACCTCGGCTGGCGAGGGGTTGGGGTCCCCCGCCAGCAAATGTAAGTGACAGCAGCGGGGGAGGGTTGGTGGCGGCGGGAGGGGGTGGAGAGTGTCATTGGTGGCGAGGGGGGGTCTGGTAGTGGCGGGGGGTCCGGAAATGGCGGGGGGGGGGGATCGGTGGCGCCGGGGGGGGGGCTAAAATGTGCCACCTCCCTCTGGCTCTGGCCCTGGCCCCCCCTACCGCCAGAGTCCAGATACTCCCCTGGCCCACACACTCTCTCTCATCAGACAGAAGGAGTGGAAGGGAAGAAAAGGAGGGGGTCATGGAACTTAGAACTACACACACACACTCTCTGACAAACACACTTTCATACACTCAGTCACTCTTACACACACAATATGCCTCCCATACACTCTGTGACACACACTCTGACACAGACACACTCTCTCACTCTCCACACATAACCAATAGGAAAAAAATCCCCTGCAAACTCCTGTAACACAATAAAGGCTGACTTCCCTACAAACAAACAAGGTACAGCTTTATTTAACCAAACAAAAAAACAAAAAAACACTTCAATCTAAAACTGCCCCCCACACACAGACACTCATGCACAGTCACAGTTCCCCAACCCCAAAAAAACCACTACTGTGACTCTCACACCCATATACAATTACTGAAGTCTGGCACACACACTCATGCACTCTGACTCATCGCCCACCACTGTGGACATCTGTATGTTTTTTCAACAGTAAATAACTCTTCTAATGCATTTGAAAAACAGATTAATACAACTCAACAAACACACCTTTTACCTGATTGTAACAAAAATTACATTATGAACATTTCATTGTCAACAATATGTTTTGTATAAGAAACAATTACAATACAAATACAACTTTAAAAAAGAAAAGTGGGCTTTTTTAAAAACACTTATATCCCTTAATCTCAAACAGAAAAAAAAACAAAAATAAAAACCACATGCTAGCGCCCGTTTCATTTGTTTCGGAAACGGGCCTTTTTTACTAGTATTTCATATTTTATATTCTATAGTAATGTAGATTTTATTATATGATATGCACACATGCTTATTTATATGTGATTTTAGATATGATAAAAACATATATATTGTGTTGATCACATACATATAAAATGATATTATCTCTTTTGTAGCCCCTGAAGCAGCCCTGTTGGGCGAAACACGGCCTGTGTAGGGCTGTTTGTGTGTATATAATTTAATTGGTTTTTCGATCTGCTTCGTACATTTTCCATCTTGGAGTTTGCAGACCGTCTGCCTTTGTGCTTTCTTGGACTCTCCTGGACGTAGGCCCGCATGGCCCGAGATTCTTCTCGGGATAGGGTGTACAAGCGTCCCCCTAGGAGGATTGGTACTGGGAAGCAAATCTATGGCACAGTCAAAGGCAGAGGAATGCCCCCACTGAAGAACCTTCCGTCTGGACCGGACAGGAACAGAAGTCTTAAGAGAAATAGAGGCTACCACGGTAGAAGGGATACAAGCAAGATTCAGCATCGGACAGACCTCATCGGGTTCCTCAGGCACATCGAAAGCTCGAGAGAGCGCATCCGCCTGAACGTTCTTCTCTGCAGGCCGAAAAACCAAGTGGAAGTCAAAATGAGCAAAAAAAAAAGCAACCACCGGGCCTGCCGAGGGTTCAGTCGGTAGAGAAGGTTCTTATGATCCATAATGACTGTAATTGGATGTGCAGCCCCTTCAAGGAGATACCACCATTCTTGAAAGGCGAGCTTCAGAGCCAATAACTCTCGGTCCCCAATCATGAAATTGCGCTCCGCAGGGGAGAACTTTTTAGAAAAAAAAGAAACGTGGATGTCTTTTACCAGAAGGAGCATACTGAGATAACATGGCTCCAACTCCAAGAAATGAAGCATCCACCTCAACAATAAAACGCTTAGCAATATTCGGACTATGGAGCACCGTTGCTGACAAAAACGCAGCCTTTAAGGTAGAGAAAGCCTCCAGAGCAGCAGAGGACCAATTCCGAACATTTGCTCCTTTCTTAGTCAGAGCAGTCAATGGAGCAGTGATCAAGGAGTAATGTAGAATAAACTGCCTGTAGTAATTGGTGAATCCCAGGAAATGCTGCAGAGCCCGGTGTCCTTGAGGAACAGGCCAATCCTTGATAGCCTGAAGCTTAGCGGGATCCATCTGCAGGCCGACCGCCAAGATAATATGCCCCAGGAAGGGAATAACTGGCTGATGGAAGGCACATTTCTCCAACTTGGCAAAAAGCCGATGGTCCCGGAGACACTGAAGCACCGTACGCACATGTCCGGGATGATCCTGAGTAGAGGTTGAGAATACTAAAATATCATCCAGGTAGACAATGACAGAAGAATATAACAGATCCTGAAAAATAAAGTTGATGAAGTTCTGAAAAACAGCTGGAGCATCGCAAAGACCGAAGGGCATGACTTGATATTCAAAATGGCCCTCATGAGTATTAAAAGCCGTCTTCCACTCGTCCCCCGGACAAATTCAAATCAAGTTGTAAGCGCCCCGGAGGTCCAACTTGGTGAAAATAACAGCTCCTTGAAGTCGGTCAAATAACTCAGGAATAAGAGGAAGAGGATAACGGTTCTTAACCGTGATGTTATTCAGGCCTCGATAGTCAATGCAGGGTCATAAAGACCCGTCTTTTTTGGAAACAAAAAAAAAATCCAGCTCCAGCAGGGGAAGAGGAAGGTCGAATAAATCCCTTCTTAAGATTCTCCTGAATGTAAGTATGCATGACAGCAGACTCGTCTCAGGACAGAGCGTACAATCTACCTCTGGGGGGAATCTTGCCCGGAATGAGCTCAATAGGACAATCAAAGGGACGATGGGGAGGGAGGGAATCTGCCTCCAAGGCATCAAAAACGTCCTGAAAATCACGATACTCCTCTGATTTTGGGTACATTGAGTCGGAGTTGGAGTCGGCAAAAATGTACCGACTCCGACTCCTCATACATTTGAATAAAGTACTTCTCTGCTGTGAATAAAGCTTAGTACCTAGTTGTTTCACTAGTGTGAAGTCCAGCTGAACCATTTTGCTGGAGAGCTTCCCTCTGCTCAGTCTCCCTTTGCATTTACTGACCTGCTGTAGAGCACCTCCTCTCTGACCCCAAAGTGAACTTAAGCTCCAAGAGGATCATTCAGCACACACAGATAAGGCAGCAGAGAGACTCCACCCAACTTCCTCTCTCTCTGCAAGAAGAGCTTTATATTTTAGTGGAAGTGGCACACCATTCACAATGGCAAAAAGAATGTCAGGAAACATGACAAAGTCTACTGTTTATGAACACTTTACAATATCAACAGATGGGAAACATTATGTATGTCAATGTATTATAGAAGATGATGATGGTGAAAAAGCATGTGATGCAAAAATTAGCAGTTTCAGTGGTTATGAAAAAAATGCACCTACAAGAGCATCAAATTTAAAAAGACACTGTCAGCTGTAAAAAATCTTGATAGTTGTGTCTGGCCTCCAATAGATTTCTGATCTTTTATTGACCCTGAAGTAGATGGAATGTTTTCATTGCTATCTTTCTCATTCACAGCTTCTAACACTTTAGGATGGAAACGCTGCAAAAGTTACTCTAACAATGACACCAGAAAAATTCAAAAACCACATCATTGAAATGGCAGTAAAGAATAGTGTTGCAGGAATTACCACTATTGTTAGCAGAATCTGTGGTACTTCAGGAGTCAAACAGCACACACCAGAATGAGGGAGAAATCTTCTTTATTTGCCAGCAAACAAAGTAGGACATCAGCACTAGGTCTCTTCTTCTCTTTCTCAGCTCTCTGGATCTTATGGCTTCTGTCTCAGCTCCTTCTCTTCTTCTTAGCTCTCTCCTTCTTCTTCTGACGTAAGCTGCCTCTGCTCCCAGTTATATACAGTTTTAAACCCCTCTAGCCCCCCTTACTTTCCAGATGGTAAAGAATAGATTGATTACCCTGTCTGAACCAATCATCTCTACACATATATTCAAAATATCAGTTACATAGGTTTCATATTTCCTAAACTGACCTATGATCTGGGGCCTCTCACACTAGACAATGGGGCACCTATCTCTTGGCATTTTATTATTCACATAATCAGTTTCCCAATCAACTTCATACTAACTGGGTTCTGGCATTCATTAAGGGGTCAAGGGCCAATCTTACTTAATGGCATACAGATATAGTTTGTTATTACTTTCAGGACCAGTCCTACACTTAGCTATTCATCAAGGAACAAAGTTGACTTTTCCTGACCTCTTTCACCTAGCTAGGACTGTGGATAATTCAAACCAGATGATGGCAGACAAAGCTCACTTGAAAAGTCAGCCACTAGATTTAAAAGATATTCTACATAGAAATAGAACTTACTAATTACACAGAATAAAACATATTCTAAAATAAGCAGAAATCAAATAAGCAGAAATCAGAATTCCTTATAAGACCAAATCTAAATACTTATAATGGTATCTATATCTACTCTATCTCCTTCTAACCAGCATTAAACTAATCCTTTTAAAACTACAGCATGCCTGACTCATAATGGTATCCATATGTACTAGCATTAGCAATCCATCACTCAAAAAAGGGACAAAGAGTTTAATTTCTCACTGACCTTTCTAACCTTTAGCCTAGCAAAAGTTAGACTTCTAAGTAATCTAAACCAGATGGCATTCCTCCACTACTTGCAGGACTGAAAAGTTAAAATAGTGGTATACTATTGAGGCAGCATGGGCAAAAGAAATCATAGTTGTTAATTCTATCTTTTTTTTCACAACCAGCCTTTTTAGGCTTAAATGGAGAAATGGCTAAAAAGCTTGGAGTTTCTCTGGAACGAGAATGTATAAGGAAACTTATACTTGAAGAGGCCAAGTGTAAGAAGGAAGAACTAAGAAAAGGTCTGAAGGGACGTTTTGTCTTTATTAAAATGGATGCATGCACACGTCACAGAGTCAATTATTTTGCAATTAATGTTAGATTTGCTGATGAAAACAAAAAAACAATAACCTGGACATTAGGAGTAAAGGACACTCAGGCACATCATACCAGTGAGTATCTGCAGAAATTAGTGGAAGGTGTTTTAGAAGATTTTGAAATTAAAAAGGAACACATTCTATGTATTGTAACTGATAATGCTTCAAATATGTTAAGCACAATTGAAAAAATGAAGGAAGTTGATGAAGAAAGCAGCATACAAATATCAGAAGATGACAGTTCTGCAATTCAAGAAAGCTGTGAAAGTTTGGATGATATTGCTGAAGAAGCATCTAAGCTTATTACCATTCAACATATGCGTTGTGATGTTCATACTCTGCAACCAGCAATAAGAGATGGATTGAAGGATCGTCATGCGGCTACACTAATTAGCAAGTTGAGGCAAGTAGCTGTTGCAGCCAAGATCCCTAAAACAGATGCTATTCTGAAGAGACGTGCTGGAAAAGGAGCCATTTTGGATCAAGCAACGCGCTGGGGAAGCACTTACTTGATGATAAAGCGTTTGCTTGAACTAAAAGACTTTCTTGAAGAACTGGACAATGTAAATGTTTCATTAAAAGAAAACCAGTGGGCTCAAGTTACAGAATTAGGCTACTTTCTTACCCTTTTGCTGTTACCAAGAAGCTGCAACATGAAGATTTAACACCAGGTAAATTCTTCTTGGAATGGAAGGGCTTGATATATAACCTTAACAAAAGGGGGGGGGGGGGGGGTTAATTGCTGAAGGCATTGTATCTTCAATGAGGAAAAGAGAGGAGCTCTTGCTGGATAATCAAATTCTCTTAGCTGCTATTTATGTTGATCCAATGAGCCGAATTTTGTTGAGCAGTGACCAAATTGCTACAGGAAAACAGGCACTCTATGACATAGCAGTTCGCATGAAAGGGTTGCTACCTGAAACTCATAAACCACTGGATGAAGCTAAAGCTATAAATACTGGTGGTAATGGTGTTACAAGAAATGATTTATCTTGGGGAAAAGAGCTCTAGAGAGCACTCGCTACTGTTTATAATTTAAGAGCAGGTGCGCTGTATTTATAAGTTTTAGGATATTAATTTCTCCACCAATCACCAAAGGTGATAATTGCAATAAATTAAATAAATTAAGTTTATATAAAAGATACCATATACTCAGAACACAAGGAGACCGTATTTTTAGCTTCAAAAAGGTTGATTTAATATACAATTGCACACGAGAGGTAGGTTTTAAGAGATCTTTACAGATAATCTGTGCTTAAGTAAGGCAAGGTAGAGTAGCAGGTCTAGATCAAAAGTTATAACTTACAAAGCAGTCTGTTGCAAAAGCATTTTGTGGTCCATTGAAGAGCCATGAGGCAGGTGAACTGCAGATCAGGAGCAAGGCATCTGGATTGGTGCTGAAGAGAGAATCTCCTGGAGGGAGAGTCTTGAAGAGAGAAGAGAGAGAGCTTCTGCAGTGAGTGGATCTGAGTTGCTTGCAGTTGAAGAGAATCTGAATCTTGGGGAAACAGCTTTTGCTTTTATATCTTGCAAGCTGCAGGAGGATATGCCATGTGGATCTTTGTCCTGGTTTCCTGGTTTCCACACGACCCTTGGGCATTTGCAAAGCATTGTGGTATCTTGGTCTCATGTCTTATGACATCACGAGACTTGCTGTCTGGATTTTGCTGGCAAATGGTCTTTTGATGTACAAAGGCTTCCTGCTCAGTCTCTGGAGCAGATACACATTACAAGTCCTTCCTTTCTGCACATGTCTGAAAGCTGATGGGAGGGGCAGGTATACCTTTGACAAGCAAATGTCCTGTTTATGCTTTTCCTCTGAGTTCTTTGTTTTCAATGGGGTATTCAGGTGCCCACCTTAGTCAAGCTTTTGTTAGGTGGGAGGGCAGAGGGAGCTCTTTTGTGTTTGTTAAGTGTTTGTAATTAACTATCCCTGCTATCAGACGTTCCCAGAAAAAGGGATGGGGAGAGAGGGGCTTGAAATGAAACTATTCTCTCTGCTGCAGTGTCAAATATATAAAAGCTGCACAAATATATTGGTGTATATATAATCCAGCAAAATATCATGCTACATATTTTAGTAATAAACTGATACCATTACAATGGTAACTCAGGTTCATCCTCTTCAAATGAAGAAGAGAATTTTCAAGCCTATATGGACAAAATGGAAGCTTCAAAAGCAAAGCGATGTCGGTTAAGCATGGAAAAGCAACCTGTAAATGTCCATATAAAGAAATTCATGCAAGAGTTTTTTTAAAGGATTAAAAGAAGTGGAAAAGTTTCACCGCTCATCAAAACTGACTATAGAAGAAGCCATCATTGTTTATCCAGAGAATGTCAGTGATGCAGCTAGAACCGTAACAGCAATGCCACCCACCCAAGTCAGTGTTGAAAGACTGTTTTCAGCACTGAAAATAATCAAATCAGATTTAATGGCTTCTATGGAGGCTCTGGCAGAAGCAATTCTGTTTCTAAGAACAATATATTAGTTAATTTTGGATTATGTTTAACAGCTATTCTACAGCTATATATGCCAAGTTTAAATAATATATAAGTTGTTTTAGGTTTTCCAAATGTTTTTGGTTTATGTAGGTTAACTTTGGAATTCTAGAACAACATCCTTTGGAATCAGAACAAAATCAAAGGATGTGGTTGTTCCAGATTTTTATACTTGCTAATGCTATGATGACTTTATACTTGATAAAAAAACAATAAACATAACCTTGTTTTTTTATGTGTGTTTTTTTGTTTAAACTTCAGGATTAATGAATATTTATAGTTTCTTTAATAAATAAAATAAAAAGTCACAATGACATAGATTTTAAAACCAAACATTAATTTGCAGCTTTGCATGCTGCACTCTTTCAGTCAACATGCAAAAAAATATATATTAAAAACTGAGGAGTCGGAGTCAGAGTCACCATAAACTGAGGAGTTGGAGTCGAAGGATTTTTGTACCGACTCCACAGCCCTGGATTTAGTTATAGAATCATATCAGCACTTAACTTTGAATCGGCAGCATTTTAAACAGCAGGAGATCCTCCGCCAACATGGCCAAGTTTTGTTTCGATGTCTTCCTCAGGGGAGAGGTTCTCTAGAAAATAGAAATCAGTTATACAATCCCTAAAATTCAACTTGCTGTGTTCCTTAATGTAATGAAAATTGCACATCATATATCCTTCATTACTTACAACAACAGAGTAGTCACACTCCTGTAGCAGTATGAAAAAAATGGCTGTGGTTTGCCGGCACAAACGTCTGATTTATATAGTACACAGCTGAGGGTCCCAGAAAACAACAAGGCAGAAGATCTGCAAAATCCAACGTGGAAAACAAACCAGCAGATATACTGATCTGCTGGTTTGTTTTCCATATAGCACACAGCTGTTCATGAACCCAGTGTTTTGATTGGATTAGGAAAAATATCTCCTATCCAATCAAACCAGAGACCACCAGTCAAGTTCAGCGTTAAGCCCTGCAGGATATAAGGTATTTAATTGAAATATCCAACGTTGTTCTTTGAAATTTAAAAGTTGGTTCATATCACCACCCTCCCATCCCAACTGTATATGATCCCGAATTCGCCATTTGATATCATTAAGAGAATGTTGACAATCTATCCAATGTTGCACTAATGGTGCCGTCAGCACTTGATTTTTAATTCTAGATTTGTGCTTATTTAAGCAAGCACGCGCAGATCGGCTCGATCTACCAATGTATATTTTCTGGCAGGGACATATAATCGCATACACAATATTACTTGTCAAGCAGGTAGTATGTGAACAAGCATAGATCGAATTGCCACCTGACGGGTTTTGCCATATAGGACCCTGAATGATTAATCCACACCATTGACAAGAACCACATCTATAGTGTCCCAAGGTCTCACAGGAAGTATTTACATAATCCAGATGTTTATAAGTGAGCAGTTCTCCTAAAGTCTTACTATCACTATATGCACACATAGGATGCTCCGAAAAGCAATCATAGACCTGTAGCATTCTCCAATGTGCATGAATACTGTTGTTGATTTTAGAGCTTAAAGGAGAATAAGGAATCACAGCTATTAATTTGTCCTCATCTGCCTTGGAACGATACTGAAGCAGCAAATCCCTTTGTGAGAATTTCGCTCTCAAGTAGGCTTTGCGCACCAGCGATTTCGGATAACCACATTCCTGAAAACGTTTAGACATTGCTAATGCTTGAATTTCAAATGTGGTGTTAGGTCCACACCACTGTTTTTCAGAAACCTGATACAAGAAATAATTGTTTAATCTATAGACCCAGACATCCAGAAATTCTGTCAGGTTTTCAAGGCCGGAACTAGGATTGTGAGCCCTTAGGCCACTGCCGAAGAACGGCAGTGGCAGGCAAAACCACCCCACACAGGGATAAGGCAGAACTCTGACAGGGCTAGCTAGACTTCACCTGCACTTGACCACCGTTCCTCAGGAGTTGAGCCCCTGGGTGCAGGTGGCCGGCAGGACTTACTGGACAGGGCAGGAACTGGAAACCAGCAGGATACACACAGGGTCTAGAATACACAGGGAGGCTGGGCAGAATATTAGACTAGGACTCTCAGACAGACAAGAGACAGAACTGAAAGCTGCAAGGCAGCCACTGAACAAGAAACACAGGCAACTAAGAATTAGACAAAGACATACAAACAAGAAACAAGACTGTGTAGCTTCTTGTTCTGTATTGCTTGTTTCCCAAAGACTAAATAAAGATAAACTAGAATCAGGCAAGAATTACAGACTATAAATGACTAGGCAGAAGTGCACCAGCACCCCAACATACCAGGGACCTTAGACGATGCAAAGGCAAAGCAGAGAGTTTCCAAATGGCTAATAAGCCCAGCAGCAGCAATACCCAGGGAGCTACGGATGCTGTGCAGGCTCAAACAAGACAAGCAAGTCTGGCAGGCCAGAAGATCCGGACTGGACTGGGCTGAAGTCTAGAACGGGAAACAGCACACAGACAATCCAATGCAGCCACCAGGTCTGGCCACCAAAAGGCGATGGGAGCACAAACCAAGAAGCAGGCAGAAAGCATACTGAAGCATAGAGAGGCTCAGCATACACAGGTGCCACACAGAGCTCTGTTTCTGTCTCTGTGTGCTGGCTGCTTCCAGCATGGCTCTGATTGCTCCTAACTTAGAAAGACCAGACAGAAGCCAGCTTAGAAGCTGACCGCCAGAAATAAGGTAAGCCTGAGAGGGGTCACGACCACAGACGTGACAAATTCCAACCATTGAGTATGATGATGAAAAGTACATTTTAAATTAGGTTGATAAGTATTTAATTTGTCCAGAAACTCCATGAGTAATTGAGATGTATCATTCCAAATGAAAAAAATATCATCCAAAAACCGCTTCCAAAGGGAAATATATTGAAAGTCTCGTGAGCCATATATATAACGTTCTTCAAATTGTGCCAAGTATAATGTAGCTATAGAAAGTGCCAGACTCGCACCCATCATCACGCCTTGTTGTTGCTCATAGTATTCTCCCTGAAACAGAAAGTAATTCCTCTTGATGACAAGGTGTGCAAGTCTCATTAGAAATTCCTTGGAGATGCGTTGAGGCAAGGGGTCGGTTATCAAGGACTTCAGAAATTAGTAACAAAGCTTCTTCTTGCAGAATTACAGTGTATAATGAAGTGACATCCACTGTCACAAATATAGATTCTTCCTTCAGTTCCACCTCTTGAAGACATTTTTAAAAAATCAGTGGTGTCCTGTAAATAGGAATGTACACGCTGTGCTGCTGGTTTCAGAAAAAAAATCTAAAAAATTAGATAATGGTTCTAAAACTGTATTGCAAAGTGATACAATCGGATGACCTGGTGGTTCCTGAATATTATTGTGTACCTTAGGAAGAAAGTAAATTCTAGGAACACTTGGATTTTCAAGAATCAAAAATCTAGCTTCTCTTGGAGTTAATATCGAATCTTCCATCACCTCTCTTACGCACTGTTTAATTTGTTCCAAGATTTCCATGGTTGGATCAGAAGAAAGTTTTTTATAAGTATTGATAGCCAGCAACTGTCTATATGCCTCAGTGAGATACTTATTTATATCCCATAGCGTCTCAGCCCCACCTTTGTCCACTCGAACAATTAATATCTCTTTCTGATTTTGTAACGATACAAGCGCTTCACGTTGAGATCTAGACAAATTTGATATCTTAAATTCCACTGCATGCTGTTTTTCAGCCTGTCCAAATCATGTAGAATACATTTTTGGAATGCAAGAATAGAAGAATCCAAATACTCACGTGGTATCCATTTAGATTTAGGTTGCATAATCGAAAGATCAGGTGACGGTGGGTGAAAAATGAAAAATCTCTTCAAATGCAGCTTCCTGAAAAATTTAAATAAAGATACACGTGTTGAGAATGGATCATATCTGACTGAGGGTACAAATCCCAAACCTAGATTCAAAAGTTCTTCTTGAACCGGCATCAATCCATATGTGGAAATATTGATCACTGCGAATGTTGAACTGTTCGTGCCCATGTTTGATAATATCTCCATGATGATCTTGTGTTTGAAATCTCACTTGATGAGGTTTGCGTCCCCGATTGAAAGGTCGGCGATTTTCTAAAAAAATATTGTGCTCAACCCAAGGTTGGTTGACAGTGATTCTAGTGGAGATGAGCAAAGAAGAGGTGTACAGTCATCGTGCCAGTGAATACTGTGTCAGGCATATTTCTCGGAAGCTTTTCCTTGTTCTAGGGGCGTAGCCACGGGTGGGGCCAGGCCCACCCAAGGCCCACCCAAGGCCCACCTAAAACAGTGGATCGCAATCGGGCATCATGCGGTGGCTAAGATGAAGCTTCTTTTCCCTCCCTCACCCCCACCGCGAAGCGTCTAAATTAAGGGCACAGAGATTCATCGAGATAAACTCCGGACTCCGGAGCCTTCCACGATCTGAGTGGTAGCCGAGGTGAATCAGCTTCTCCATCGCCTCAAAGCACCTAGTCTAAAAATTAAGGGCACCAGCTGACAGCGATTCACGGACTGGACGGAGACCCACTCCAGGGTGTTCCCTCTGCCACGATCCGCCCTCTCGGAAACAGGAAATTGCAACAGAGAGAGCGGATCGCAGCAGAGGGAACGCCCTGGAGTGGGTTTCCATCTCTGAGTCGCTGTTGGCTGGTGCCCTTAATTTAAACTAGAAGCAGCGCAGTGAGAATGAGGGAGGAAAAAGGACGGAGTAATGTTGACCTGCGGGGCAGCTGGGAGTGAGTGGCTGTGCCTGTAGGGTGGGAGAGGGGCGGGCTGGGAGACAGTGGCTGCACCGGGGGGGGGGGGGGGCTGGAGGCTGAAGGGAAGGTTCAGGACCTGCAAGAGGGGGAGAAGGCTAACTGGCTTGAGGGAAGGGATAGGGTTTTGGACCAAGTGTGTGTGTGTGTGTTTGGAGGGGAGGTGGCTGCCTGGAGGGAAGGGAGGTTCTGGACCTCCAAAAGGGGGGGGAGTAGATGACTGAAGGCAAAGGACAGGTGTTGGACTTATTGTGGGGGGGAGGGGCTGGAAGCAAGAGAGAGAGGTGCTGGACCTGTAATAGCGGGAGGACGATGGAGGGAAGGAAGAGAGGTGTTGGACCTACAAAGGGGAGAGGCTGGGGGCTGGAGGAAAGGAAGGAAGTTGCTGGACCTGCAAGGGGGGCAAGCTGGAAGGGAGAGAGGTGCTAGTCCTGGGGGGGGGGGAGGCTAAAGGCTCAAGGGAAGGAACAGAGGTGCTGTACCAGGGGGAGAGATTAGAGAGAAGGGGGAGAGATGACGGGTCAAGGGGATGAAGAAAGAGGGAGACAAATGTTTACCTCACAGTGGAAGAAAGAGCCAAAAGCTGGAAGGAGAGAAGCTGGATAGGTGGGATCGCAGAAGAGAGAGAGAGCCATTGGGGAGGGAATGGAAAAGGGAGGGAAAAGGGAGAAAGGGAAAATACAGAAACAGATGTGAGATGCTATATGGGGATGACAATGCCTGACCGGGGGGGGGGGGGGAGGAATTTGGGAATAGAGAGGCTATGCTGGACACTGGGAGGGAGGGGTATATGGACACAGGGGAGAGATACTAGACATAGGGGAGAATAGGAACTCAGAAGGGAGGTACTGAACATGGGAGGGCATAGGGACACACGGGATGATGCTGGACACAGGGGTAGGGGATAAAAGGGTGATGGATGCAGGAATCTGAACATAGTGGAGATACTGGACAAGGAACCACGGGGACACAGAGAAGGGAGATGGATGGTGGACATGGAGAGAGAAGACATGACAAATAGACAGGAGACTCTGGTGAGTAAGTTAAGACAGAGGAAAGAAGAAACCAGAGACTAGGACCAAGCTGATTTGAAAAGTAAAATAGCCACACAACAAAAGGTAGAAAAAAATTTATTTTCTATTTTCTGATTAGAATATGTCAGATTTGGAATGTACATCTTGCCAGAGCTGGTGTTAGACATGGCTGGAGCCCAGGTCATAAATTTGAGAGGGATCCCCAAAGCCCATCACCAGGCTGCACTGCCTTCAGCTTCCATCATGCTTGTGGCTCTCTCTGGTCAGGGGACCAACAGCAATTGCTCCAGTTGCACTCCTCTAACACCATCCCTGTCACGTACTATCTCTATATTTTGCACAGGAGGAAATGCATTTCTTTCTGTTTTTCTGGTATTGTATTGCATGCAAGGTCTGGCTTCCTGGGCTTTTGGTTATTTTTATAATTTGTAGTCAGTTATTCTATATTTAGCATTTTTGTTCCATGTGTGTGATCGAGGTATTCTGTTAGCATGAATTTTCTATGTGGATTTCTGTAGTAAGTTTGGTTTGTTCAGTTTTCCCAATAGATGTATTGGTATTTTAGGGCCCCTCTGTAATACGTAAGGCAATGCCTTTTTCATAGGTAGGATCCTTGTTTTGGAAGTTAGTCCTGGCATCGTAGATTTGCTTTAGGTTATCTGAGTGAAATTTTGTTTTAAAGATTGTTTTATCTTGGCTGTTGAGATTACAGTGAGTTTTATGGGAAAATGTCCTAATTCTGCTCTGCACCCATAGGGGGAAAGCCAGGGGGTTCTGTGGATGCAGAATTTATTTGCAGAATTTAATATTAGACTACACTTTCTGGGATCATTTCTACAGCATGTACTGGAGAGATATGCTGAAAAGTGTTTGGTCTTGCTATACAGGCTAAGTATGTGTGTTAGGGGACCGAGGCTCAATGGAGGCTGAAGAGTGCAATCTCTTGTACTTCCCCCTAGCCCTCTATGTGGCCTGCAGTCACTGAAGCCTGCACTGCTACCCTCATTGAAGTTATTGGGAGTGGGGTAGAGGTGGAGCATGGGGTGGGGTGGGGCATCAGGTGGCAAGTTTTTCAATTTGAAAAAGTTGGCAACCCTGGTACCTACCCATCTGACCTGTTGGCCCACCCAAATATTGCCTTCTGGCTATGCCACTGCCTTGTTCATCCAGTAATATTCTTGATTATTAGCATAGTCTCTTTACTCTCGACTCCAGTTGGAATTAACTAAGTTGAAAATGGCGCATGAATCAATTAGTCAATTTAAAGTTAAAAAGTTTAAAAGAGATGAATCATCTGATGGAGTATTTTGTTGCAACTGCTCTGAGATGGTGTTTGCCTTTGATTTTAAATCTTGTTCCACCGATGCAGTTGTTTCTACAATAAGTAGCATCAAGTATCTGCTACATCGATTTAAAATCGCATTCCATTTTTTAATAAAATTATCATCATAGGTGAAAAGGGAGGGTGCTTTCTGAATCCTCAGACCTCTAGGGATCATGTGGCGTTTGATATACTGAGCCATTGTATCTCTATGTAGTTCTGCCTGAAGCAGACGCCTATTGACAGACTCCAATGCCGCCCATGATCCTCCATCAACCCCTGTGGAGATATTTTTCCTAATCCAATCAAAACACTGGGTTCATGAACAGCTGTGTACTATATAAATCAGACGTTTGTGCCGGCAAACCGCGGCCATTTTTTTCATACTGCTACAGGAGTGTGACTACTCTGTTGTTGTAAGTAATGAAGGATATATGATGTGCAATTTTCATTACATTAAGGAACACAGCAAGTTGAATTTTAGGGATTGTATAATTGATTTCTATTTTCTAGAGAACCTCTCCCCTGAGGAAGACATCGAAACTTGGCCATGTTGGCGGAGGATCTCCTGCTGTTTAAAATGCTGCTGATTCAAAGCTGATATGATTCTATAACTAAATTGAAAAAACCGTCATTGATCAACCCACATAACTTTTTCTTATATTTCTAATATTCGATTTGACTTTTTTTATATATACTTAATATTAGATTTTCTTGAAATCTTTGACAATTTGCGCCGCGACCATTTCCATTTGTGGATTCTAAAAGTTGAAAACTGTGTTCATATGGTGAGAGCAGCAGGATTATCTGATGATCCCCAAAAAAAGAAAGAAAAAATGAAAAAAAAAATGTTTAAACACGGTTAAATTGAATATCCTAGAAATAAGCAATGGATTTTCCCAAATCCATCTTAATAATGGCTTATGGACTATTCTTGTAAGAAGATATCCAAACTTTTTAAAACCCACTAAGCTAACTGCTTTTACCATATTCTCTGGCAACGAATTCCAGAGTTTAACTACATGTTTAGTGAAGAAATCTTTTCTCCAATTTGTTTTAAATTTACTACTTTGTAGCTTCATTGCGTGCCCCTTAGTCCTAGTATTTTTGGAAAGAGTAAATAAACGATTCACATCTACCTGTTCCACTCCACTCATTATTTTATATACTTCCATTATATCTCCCCTCAGCCATCTTTTCTCCAAGCTGAAGAGCCCTAGCCGCTTCAGCCTTTCCTCATAGGGAAGTCATCCTATCCCCTTCGTCCTTCTCTATACCTTTTCTAATTCCACTATATCTTTTTTGAGATGCGGTGACCAGAATTGTACACAGTATTCGAGGTGCGGTTGCACCATGGAGCGATACAAAGGCATTATAACATCCTCATTTTTGTTTTCAATTCCTTTTCTAACAATACCTAACATTCTGTTTGCTTTCTTAGCTGCACACTGGGCAGAGCATTTCAACATATCGTCGACGATGACACCTAGATCATTTTGCTGGTTGGTGACTCCTAATATGAAACCTTGCATCACGTAGCAATAGTTTGGGTCCCTCTTTCCCACATGCATCACTTTGAACTTGCACACATTAAACATCATCTGTCATTTGACTTTGATTCCCAATTACCGGTGTTGCTACCTAATTTCCGCTAAGCTTCTTTGGATCCATTCCTTCTAAACAGGATTCCTTTGTGTATATCCCATGCATTTTTTAATTCCATTACCATTTGCATCTCCACCAACTCCCACAGACAAGCATTCCTGTTATCTACCACCCTCTCAGTGAAAAAAATACTTCCTGACATTATTCCTGAGTTGACCCCCTTTCAACCTCAATTCATGTCCTCTAGCCTTCCACCTTCCCGTCTCTGGAAAATATTTGCGGATTAATGTCTTTCAAATATTTGAATGTCTGTATCATATCACCCCTGTTTCTCCTTTCCTCCAAGGTATACATGTTCAGGTCAGCAACTCTCTCTCCTCATACGTCTTGTAATGCAAACTTCATATCATTTTTGTCACTTTACTTTGAACCGCCTCGTCTTTCTTTTTACATCCTTAGCAAGATACATCCTCCAAAACTGAGCACAATACTCCAAGCAGGGCCTCACCTGTCAGGTTTTCAAGGCAGAAACTAGGTTTGTGAGCCCTTGGGCCACTGCTGTGGAGCAGCAGTGGTAGGTAAAACCACCCTACACCAGAGACAAGGCAGAACTCTGACAGAAACAGCTAGCCTTCACCTGCACCTGCGCGTGGACTTAGCATCTCGGCTGGAACTGGAACTCGGCATGGGCTTGGCATCTAAGCTGGAACGGGGACTCGGTCTGTATTCAGTCTCTTGGCTGGATCTATCGCGGAGCCGGCCAAACTTCAAGGGGGTGTGTTGGAAGCGTACCGAAGGCGGGACGGAGGCGTTGTTAACACATGGCCGCCCTCAGCCAATAATGGAAAAAAGAAAAACGGCCCTGACTAGCATTTGGCCGACTTTACTTGGTCCATTTATTTTCAGGACCAAGCTTCAAAAAAGTGTCCAAACTGACCAGATGACCACCAGAGGGAATCGGGGATGACCTCTCAGTGCTCCCCCAGTGGTCACCAACCCCCTCCCACCCTAAAAAAAAAATTTAAAACATTTTTTTGCCAGCCTCAAATGTCATACCCAGCTCCATGACAGCAGTATGCAGGTCCCTGGAGCAGTTTTAGTGGGTGCAGTGCACTTCAGCCAGGCGGACCCAGGTCCATCCCCCCCTACCTGTTACACTTGTGGTGGTAAGTGTTGAGCCCTCCAACTCCCCCAAAACCCACTGTACCCACATGTAGGTGCCCCCCTTCACCCCTAAGGGCTATGGTAGTGGTGTACAGTTGTGGGGAGTGGGTTTTGGGTGGGATTTGGGGGGGCTCAGCACCCAAGGTAAGGGAGTTATGTACCTGGGAGCAATTTTTTAAGTCCACTGCAGTGCCCCCCCTAGGGTGTCCGGTTGGTGTCCTGGTATGTCAGGGGGACCAGTGCACTACAAATGCAGGCCCCTTCCATGACTAAATGCCTTGAATTTGGTCGGGTTTGAGATGGCCGGCCTTGGTTTCCATTATCGGCGAAAACTGATGCCAGCCATCTCAAACCCGGCCATCTCTGACGTTTGGCCGGCCCCAACCGTATTATCGAAATGAAAGATGGCCGGCCATCTTTTTCGATAATACGGTTCTGGACCGCTGTTTGCGCCGCCATTCAATTATGCCCCTCTATATCATCTATTTTATGAGATGGAAATGAGGTAAATGCATGATAGAATTTGATAAGTTACAAACTATTCCTTTTACCTTGTCTTTTCATACGTCACTATGGTATAACCCTCATGTAATATAATAATTCGCACCTCCAACGTTCTGAAGCTGACTTCATGGCAGCGTGGCAGTGAGGCCATGTAGTAGTGAAACCCTGTAGTGTTCGTAGGCTTCATAATTGCTCCGCCCTCCGAGGGCAGGGAAGGCTGCATGGTAACGTGACATCAGAACGACCCCTCCATCCACCCACGCCCAGTGACTCTCCTCTCTCCCCTGACCCCCTCCATCCAGCCGCCCATGTCCAGCGACTCTCCTCTCCCCTGGCCCCCCTCCAGCCACCCATGTCCAGCGACTCTCCTCTCTCCCCTGCCCCCCCCTCCAGCCACCCAGGTTGTCCAGGGGCAGGCAGGAAAGATCCCCAGTCTTGCCTGCCCACTGCCGGCGCTGACTCTCCCCCGCTGCCAGGTCGCTCTTTAAAATGGCCGCCGAGACTTACAAGGGCAGCCTCCAAGACTTCAGCAGAAGTCTCGGCGGCCATTTTGAAGAGCGATCCAGCAGCGGGGGAGGGTCAGCGCCGGCAGCGGGCAGACAAGACTGGGGATCTTTCCTGCCTGTCCCGAAGAATTCGCTGGAAAATTTCTGGGTGGCTGGAGGGGGGCAGGGGAGAGAGGAGGGTCACTGGACATGGGTGGATGGAGGGGGGCAGAGGAAAGAGGAGAGTCGCTGGGCATGGGTGGGTGGATGGAGGGGGGGCAGGGGAGTGAAGAGAGTCGCTGGGCACGGGTGGATGGAGGGGGTCAGGGGAGTGAAGAGAGTCGCTGGACATGGGTGGATGGAAGGGGTGTCAGGGGAGAGAAGAGAGTCGCTGGACATGGGTGGCAGGGGAGAGAGGAGAGTCGCTGGACATGGGTGTCTGGAGGGGGGCAGGGGAGAGAAGAGACTTGCTGGACATGGGTGGCTGGACGGGGGCAGGGGAGAGGAGGGTTGCTGGACATGGGTGGATGGAGGGGGGGCAGGGGAGAGAGAAGGGTCGCTGGACATGGGTGGCTGGAGGGGGGGCAGGGGGAGAGGAGGGTCGCTCAGCGGGGAAGGATCAGCACCAGCAGCGGGCAGGCAAGACTGGGGATCTTTCCTGCCTGCCCCAAATAATTCGCTGGGCAACCAGGGACCGGGTGGTTGCCTTCTTCAGGTGCTTGGGGGAGGGGGGGAGGACAGCCGACTCGCCCTCAAGAACAACTGGCTCGCACCCGGCGTCCAGATTCGCAACTTGAGTGCCTCCTTCCGCGATGGGCTGGCCTTCTGCGCCCTGCTGCACCACCACCGCCCCGACCTCATGCGAGTACCGACCGAGAAAGGGAAGGGGAATTGCTGTAAGAGTGAACCCCACATGGGGAAGTGGGAGAGGCTCTGCTGGCTCGGGGTAGGGTTGTGGCACCTCTGCTCTGACCGACTCCAAGCATCTTCCCCCCAAATACTGACCAAGTTCTGCGACGTGAGGGGGGAGGGGTCCTGAGATGAGGGGGTGAGGGGGAGGAGGGGGGAGGAGGCCAGGGGAGAATGCAGAGTTGATGCACATGTAAGGGGGGGAGGGAACGGACAGAGGAGAATTGCTGTACCACGATGGATGGAGGGAGCAGGGGAGAGATGCTGCACATGGATGCAGCACAGAGGATGTTTGCTGCATATGGATGAATACAAGGGAGAGAGCATAATTGGTGCACACGGGACACACACTACGCTCTCTCACTCACACAGACACACACATTCTGTCTCTCAATCACACACTGTCTCTCTCTCTCTCTCACACATACTCACTCTCTGACACATACTCATTCACTCTCTCACACATATTCTCTCCTAACATACATAATTGCCATTAGAGGACAACCTTGCTAGCGCCCGTTTCATTTCTTTCAGAAACGGGCCTTTTGTACTAGTATATTAATAAATAAGGTTCCTTTCTTTTGGAAGGAATGGATAAAGGTGTTTTGACTGTTCCATAATTTCTGAAAAAGACCACATTTTTTTGTCTTAATTTACAATATCTGAGAGAATTTTCTTTGCCATACTCTGATGTGTCAGTGAGATGAAGTTAGACATTGCATTGAGGGTAATTGTGTATTTTAAATGGTTACAATTATGTCATAGTGTTAATGCAAACACTGATTCTGAATGGTCACACGACATCTTCTATCTACAAACTTGTTATTAAAAGTGCATACAATTTCAATCTAGTCCTTCAACATAGTTGGCAAATTGGCATTGGATATGCTCTAGATGACGAAGCATGGTCTCATTTTTGGACAAAAGTAGTGAAACCTCTCTCCTCCACTTCTATGTTACAATCAATGTTCTTTTTATACTATAAAACTAACTGAGACCCCCTAAACTTGCTGCTGCAGGTCTTCAATCTTCTGATAAATGTTGGCACTGTTCCCAGCAAGTGGGTACCTTGCTTCATATGCCAAGAGGGATTACGAAAAAAAGATAGCATTAGAGGCAAAAAAACATAGTAAAAATTTTTTTCGGTATATTAAAAGTAGGAAGCCGGCAAAAGAATCGGTTGGGCCGCTGGATGACCGAGGGGTAAAAGGAGCGATCAAGGAAGACAAAGACATAGCGGAGAGATTGAATGAATCTCTCCGCTTTAATCTCTCACAGGGATACCGGTGATGGAAATGGTATTTCAAGTGGACGAGTCGGAGAAACTTACTGACTTCACGGTAAACCTGGAGGACATAATGGGGCAGTTCAGCAAACTGAAGAGTAGCAAATCTCCTGGACCGGATGGTATTCATCCTAGAGTACTGATAGAACTGAAAAATGAGCTTGCGGAGCTACTGCTAGTGATATGCAACTTATCCTTAAAATTGAGCTTGGTACCAGAAGATTGGAGGGTAGCCAATGTAACACCGATTTTTAAAAAAGGTTCCAGGAGAGATCCAGTAAATTATAGACCGGTGAGTCTGACGTCGGTGCCGGGGAAAATGGTAGAGGCTATTATTAAAAACAAAATTACAGAGCACATCCAAGGACATGGATTACTGAGACCAAGTCAGCACGGCTTTTGTGTGGGGAAATCTTGCCTGACCAATTTACTTCAATTCTTTGAAGGAGTAAACAAACATGTGGACAAAGGGGAACCGGTTGATATTGTGTATCTGGATTTTCAAAAGGCGTTTGATAAGGTACCTCATGAAAGGCTACAGAGGAAATTGGAGGGTCATGGGATAGGAGGAAATGTCCTATTGTGGATTAAAAACTGGTTGAAGGATAGGAAACAGAGTGGGGTTAAATGGGCAGTATTCACAATGGAGAAGGGTAGTTAGTGGGGTTCCTCAGGGGTCTGTGCTAGGACCACTGCTTTTTAATATATTTATAAATGATTTAGCGATGGGAGTTACTAGCGAGGTAATTAAATTTGCTGATGACACAAAGTTATTCAAAGTCATTAACTCGCGACAGGATTGTGAAAAATTACAGAAGGACCTTACGAGACTGGGAGACTGGGTGGCTAAATGGCAGATGACGTTTAATGTTGGGGAAAAAAGAACCCAAATTATAGCTACGTCATGCAAGGTTCCACATTAGGAGTTACGGACCAAGAAATGGATCCGGGTGTCGTCGTCGATAATACACTGAAACCTTCCGCTCAGTGTGCTGCTGCACCTAGGAAAGCAAATAGAATGTTGGGTATTATTAGGAAAGGTATGGAAAACAGGTGTGAGGATGTTATAATGCCGTTATATCGCTCCATAGTGCAACCGCATCTTGAGTATTGTGTTCAATTCTGGTTGCCGCATCTCAAGAAAGATATAGCAGAATTGGAAAAGGTGCAGCAAAGGGCGACTAAAATGATAGTGGGGATGGGATGACTTCCCTATGAAGAAAGACTAAGAAGGCTAGGGCTTTTCAGCTTGGAGAAGAGATGGCTGAGGGGAGACATGATAGAGCTATATAAAATAACTAGTAAAAAAGGCCCGTTTCAATTTTTAAGGAAACGGGCGCTAGCAAGGTTTTCCTCGTAGTGTGTATGTTTGAGAGAGAGTGTGTGTGTGTGAGAGTGACTGTGAGAGAGAGACTGACACACACACACACACACACTCGCACAGTCACTCTCTCTCTCACACAGAGAGAGAGAGTCAGATTGGGTGCGATTGTGTCTGTGAGAGAGTGTGTGTGTGTCAGAATGACAGTGTGTGCAAGTGCATATGTGAGACACAGCGAGACCGTGAGTTTGCTGAACCCCCTTCCCCTCCCCTTTCCACCCCTGTCTGAGTTCCTGAAACCCCTCCCACTTCTTCACATGTGAGTTCCAGGACCCCCCCTGCCACTTCTTCCCATCCCCCCTCTCCCCTTCCCATTCTGCCTCTCCCCCCTCTCCGAGTTCCAGGACCCCTCTCCCCTTCCAGTTCCAGGACCTGCCCCTACCCTTCCATTTGATTTCCAGGAATCGCCTTCCCCCGTGTTGTTTCAGGACCCCCTCTGTAGTTTCATGCCTCCCTTCCCTCCCCCCCTGTCGGTCATGACCCCCCTTCCCTCCCCTGTCGTTTCAGGACCCCCCTCCCCACCTCCTGCCCGTTTTTACCTCCTGCACGCTTCACATAGCCTCTTCTTTCGCTTCTGTTTCAGCTGTTCCTGTGGTCCCGCCCTCAAGGGCGGGACCACACGAACAGCCGAAACAGAAGCGAAAGAAGGACCCCCTTCCCCCCCCCATGTCGTTCATGACCCCTCCTTCCCTCCCCTGTTGTTTCAGGACCCCCCTCCCCACCTCCTGCACGATTTTACCTCCTACACTGTAGGGACGCCGCTCCACACAGCCTCTTCTTTCTCTTCTGTTTCAGCTGTTTGTGTGGTCCCGCCCTCAAGGGCGGGACCACACGAACAGAAGCAATAGAAGAGGCTGTGTGATGCGGATGACGTCACTGATCTACTGCCGGAATCAGACCACGGAGCCATAGTCCCAGGCAGAGACCGAACGTTGGAGGTGAGAATTATTATATAGGATGAGTGGAGTGGAACAGGTGGATGTGAAGCGTCTGTTCACGCTTTCCAAAAATACTAGGACTAGGGGACATGCGATGAAACTTCAGTGTAATAAATTTAAAACAAATCGGAGAAAATCTTTCTTCACCCAACGTGTAATTAAACTCTGAAATTCGTTGCCGGAGAATGTGGTGAAGGCGATTAGCTTAGCAGAGTTTAAAAAGGGGTTAGACGGTTTCCTAAAGGACAAATCCATAAACCACTACTAAATGGACTTGGGAAAAATCCACAATCCCAGGAATAACATGTATAGAATGTTTGTACGTTTGGGAAGCTTGCCAGGTGTCCTTGGCCTGGATTGGCCGCTGTCGTAGACAGGATGCTGGGCTTGATGGACCCTGTAGGAGTATTTGCTGTGATCTCACCCACCCTGTGTGCATATGAGAGCACCTTTACAGCCAAAATGGACGCTGCAACCTTTCACCTATATGTCTGACTACCAACTGTGCAGAAGTCAGAATTTCAGCTTGTAATAGATTTACTGAAGCCTGCACCACCTCCAAGGTCACTCTGTATCAGGGAAGAATGCATGTCCCTGAGGGAGAGAGACTGAGGGAGAGAGCTTACGAGATAAGACGGACAAAGGAAGCTTCATACAGATGCTGGGAGTACATGGTGGGATTATTTCTGATTGGCTCCCAGAAAACTGATTGATCTGAGAAGCGGGAACAGAAAGAGACTGGTTCCTGAGAGAAGAAGAAGAGAGAAGAACAGAAGAACAGAAGAGGAGAACACTTGCATTTCTGCAAGCACCTGATTTACCTGAGAGACTTACTGATAATACCTGGCAAAGCTTTTCCCCAGATTACAGCTGTCTACAGGATCTATACTGAGTCTGTATCATCTGTGGCTGATCAAGACAAGTGCATCACCTGAGCTTGTGGGACCTCGCTGAGACCTTCGGCTGAGGCATTGGAAGGAATCTGATCTGGAAACCGGGACGGTGAGATCATAGTTTACTTCCTTCAGGCTGGGTTAGATAATTAGTCTGTGCTCGGACCCAACAGATGTGTGACGTCAGGATTTATGATCTCTAGTTGCTGTTAGCCTAGTATAAGATTTGCGTGGTAATCATTAGGATCTTGGTATTGTGTTTATCTGTCATTACAGATTAGCCAATAGGATAATCATAGTTATTCTCTATATTTTGGTATCATTGTGCATGCAATCAGGAATTGCTGATGCTATAAGCTGATAAGAGTTTTCTATATTTTTGTATATAACGCTGTATAAATAAACTAATATATTCCATTGGTCTGTCCGTTATTTTCCATGCAGCTAATGTTGGGCAGAGGCCACGCCCCCTAGACATAAGCGAGTACATAGGTAGGAAATTGGCCTCTTACAAAATATATATATAACCACCTACAATTTGGGGGCTCGTCCGGGATGGTTGGTGCAAGAATATCAGAAGTTAAAACTTTTCTGGGGCTTTTCAGAAAGCTGGCTTAACTCTCTGTTTCTTTTTGCACGAACTGCAGATTTACCCTAGCTGACGGCAGACTTTGTTTATACAGCTGTGTTTTATTGCTGTAATTGGTTGACAGATTTATTACTCTGAGCTCCAAAAGAGAAAGAAACGGTTTCTCTAACTCTCTGGAAGGAAAACAGGGTGTGTTTAGTCTTTAACATGGCGACCGGCACTGTTGGCACATTGCCTGAAATTCTTCTGAGTGAACAGGAGAGGGGCGTGCTTAAAATATTACTGCCACTCTCTCATAGTAAGGCGAAACCAGCTCCTCCTACAGTAGAGTCTGTACGTGCTTTATTTGGTAGCAGGTCACCGAATAGCTCAGAAGCATATGCTACGGTTTTAAATACAATTATAAAAGAGAAACAGCATTTGTCACAATGGATGCTTTGTGAACTGGGCGTGTCTCTTTTGGCAGTTAAAGACTCTTTGATGAATGAGATAAGACAGGTATCTGTACCTCTAACAGATCGCATAGCAGAGTTGCAGTTAGATTTGTCCCAGACTAGGGAAACTGTCCAGGAGCGAGACAGTGAGTTAGCTGCATTACGAGTTGATTTAGACACTGTCAAATCTGCTTTAGCAGGGACCAATGTAAGCCCCGCCCCACCTGACTCCTCTGAAGAGATTTGTACGGAGTGCCAGACACTGTATGATAAGTGTAAAACTTTGCAGTGTGACCTAACTGATTGTGAAGCACTCAATTACACATTAAAGCAAGAAATTGCCCAGTACCTCGAGTCTTTTGATTCGTTGCAAGAGAAATTTTCTCGTTTGACTGATGCATTACACAACCAGATTAGGGAAACAGATAAGTTGCAGACATTAAATCGGGAGCTAAAACAGGTCTCAGAAGGTGTTCAGAGTGAGTTGCGCAGGGAGCTAGTGGCCACTCAAGAACAATCTGTGTCTGTGTTTCAAGATTGGCACGCAGCCAAGCTAGAGTTAGCGGAGGTAAAAGAAAAGCAGGAGACAGTCTCACTGCAATTACAAGGTACAGTGAAGGACAGAGATTCATTGTCTAAAGCATTAGATGAGTGCACTGTAAAGATTTCCACAATGCAGCAAGAGCTTACGCACATGGCGCAGGAAGAAGTACCGTATACCTTAGAGTTCCCCGACAGTTTTGCTGTGGGTCACCCAAGCCCAGCTCCCGAAATGAACCGTTACGTGAGCCGGGAGGGACCCGAGTTAAACACACCCATTGGGGGCATGGCTCCGGCTCTTTCCCGCCCCTCTGTACAATTCAGCCCCATAGTGGCTGGTGAACGAAGCAGCAGACCCGAGACAGTGCCACACCCATTGGGGGCACGGGCCCAGGGACTGCCTGCTGAAATCATCAGCTCACTTGGTCAGGTGCCTAGCTCAGGGCCTCAGCCTTCGGCAGATCCACCCAGTTTTAGCAATACACCTGCCCCGAGGTTCTCTACACCTGGTAGTGATCAGCGGCATTTCAAGCCGGAACCCAAGAAAGGAATGTCTATGGAGAGGCAGGCATATGTTATAAAGATGCTACGCACCGTAATAGCGCCTTTTAAAGCGTCTGCCTCGGTATCCATAGAAACCCATCTTAAGGCAGTGCATGAACTCCTGCAGACCATGCACGTCTCTTCTGAGGATGACATCAGAGCCCTCCTCAAATGGACCTTTAGTACCGAGTGCCATGAAGTTCTAGATTTGATCATGTCCGATAACCCTGATTTACGGTCAGTGGAGCAAGCCTTAGCGAAGCGCTACGGTCTCTTTGCCAACTCTCTGGAAGCTAAGCGTGCAGCGTATACTATTAGTTGTAATCCGGAGGAGAGTCCGCGGGAGTGGGCCCATCGCTTGAAGCGTGCATTTTACCAAGGGGGGGTCCCGCCTGATTCTAAAGATCTTGAATTTGGTGATTTCAGGGAACTTTTTATACAGGGTCTGCCTGATCCGATAAAGATTCCCTTGGCAGGAAAAAACGCAGAACCCTATTCCAGCCTTCTAAAGCAGGCTGAAGGAATTTTTGAAATCTGCCGCGCCAAGCCAATCGCAGAGACTCCAAAACCGGCATCCAAGAGTCGCAACAGGGTGATACCACCTGCTGTTTGTGCGGTCACTTCCACGCTTTCTCTGGAAAACAAAGCGCCGAGACCAACTACGCCGCCGGGCTCTCAGGCCCTGCCGCGGGATGCAGCGCCCCCTATTGCACAGGAGGGACAGCAACAACCTAAAAAGAAGCGGTTTAATCAAAAGAAGTGGAATGCAGAGAAGATCCGCGCTGTGCAAGCTCAGCTGGACCAATTGCTGGCAAGATGTTCAATTGCGGAGTCTAGCAATGTACCTAAGACACCTCCATCTCATAAAAAGGTCAAATTCCAGAAGCAGAAGGACCAGTCTTCTAGACCGCCGACCCCTCCAGGGCTTAGTGTTAAATCTGTTGAGGTGGAACAGCCATCCTCTTCGGAGGAAGAACAAGCATGACTAGACGTGGCCACAAAACCTGTTACCGCAAGCGTCCCCACTGTCCACGTGGATGCGTTGTCGCCCATCAGTGAGGAGTCCCCCGTGAACCATGCTGCGTCTCAGCCCTCGAACCCGGAAGGGCCTCTTTCAAAAGACTCATCCCAGGAAGTCGGGTATTTTCTAGGTAAGCTTATATCTAAAGGTTACAGATATACCGTGGAGTTGTTAATTCAACAAGTACTTTCCTGTGAAGGTCTCCTGGATACAGCCTCAGAGGTGACTTTGGTCACCCAGGGCCTGTTTCAGAAACTAGAGGCATCTCTAGGGGGGGGTCAGGATGTGCTGCATGTCACACCGAGCGACTTGTCACTGGTGGCCTATGGCAATCAAAGTATTGGAACTGTGGGACAGGTTTGGCTATCTTTACAGCTTGGACAGATGACCGTCAGGCACCCAGCCATCATCACTACCAGCGAGGGTGAAGAATTTCTGATTGGAAATGACCTTTTGAAGAGATTTCGGCCTGTTTTGGATTATGACGAGGAAACAATCTGGTCTAAGGTCACTCGACCCCTTAAATATGTGCGAGGGAGATACTGGCGTACAGTCGGTGATGCCAACTCTGTGGAGCTACAGGACACTCCCCTGCGGACTGATCTCCGGTGTTCCGCGGATCCGCCCATGCGGGAGCCTCCGTTGACAGAGGCACCAAAAGGGGGTCAGAAGCATGAAGAGCTGGTGCAACAAGCGGACCAACTAGAGATTGTTTCACAGGACTCAGCCAAGACGGATGACTTAACAGATACTGTGTCTCCAGCATTACTTGAAAAATCATCTCCTATCTCTGGTCCTGATTTTGCTCATCCTTGCAAGGTGACTATCATCACCCAGAAAGGTGATGAATTCACCATACCAGTTCAGGTGGCTAACACCCAATTGCTTCAAGCTACTTTACTGTTCACTAGTGATCTCTCCTACATCAGTGACTCTTTGTACAGCCAAATTCGTAAGTCTGTACAACTTCCCTTCAGCAGATGTTCCTCTACTTCGGTACAGGTACCGGGACAAGGCTCCAAGCCGCTTGACGGAATATGTGGCCTTCCCTTGACTGTGGGAAAGAAGACATTCACCCACCACTTCTCTATTGTCCGGGGCTTGAGGGAACCCTTATGTTTGGGGTCAGATTGCCTTGCACGACTGGGAGTTTATGTGGACCTGGTGAATCTTGTCCTGTGGAGTAGAATGCAGAACAACCCAGTGGAACTTGAACCTACGGCTGTTTGTTTGAAGTCTGGACAGACCATTCCCCAGGTCTGTGAGGTAGTCTGTGACAAGGATGTAACCATTCCAGGAAGAGTTCGGGATTTTTCCCTCAAGCTTCGCCTCGCCCAAGGACAACGTCTGCTGGATGATGTAGTGTTCTTTAACCCACATGCCCACTTTCGAGACCTTGGATTGGCAATTGGTGTTCTGCCATGTTTGGAGGTCACCGGTACCACCTTATACCTGTTGGTCACCAATCCACAGTCTGCTGAAGTTGAGCTATCTGCTGGAGATTCTTTTGGCTTTCTGGTTGGCCAGTCTTTCCATGATGTCGAGGTAAGTTTGCCTATCCTTGGCAGGCTGCCTTCTTCTTGGGACACCTGCCAGGGGGGGGAGACGACTGACAGTTGGTTTACCTCTCCCAGGGGCCTCATATCTCTCGAGTTTGTTTGGCCCTATGATGCGACGTGTGCTCAGGTACAGGTGGAAGATGACTTCTTGTTTCTGTCCAGGGAAATGCCTGTACCTCAGAAGCCTCGAAGGGTGAATTCTGTGGAAACCTCAACCTTGCAGGAGGACATTGAAGAACAGGTGGAAATTGCATCCAACCAACCTTTCTCAGAGTTTGATGCTATGGTGAAAGAGCAAGTGGAACAGGCTGATGCTTGTACTACTCACACAGAGATGATGACAGGTAGGGAAATGACATTACCAATTCATTTGTTGTACAGGACTAATGATGTGAACTTGTCCAGTGCTACCTCCACTCATGAATATGTCACCCATTTGCGTAAGCATTTGCAAAGTGCCTTTGCCTTTGCTCAGAAAAATTTGGAAAGTAGCGCTAGAGGTAGAAAAGCCTATTATGATCAAGGGACTACCTCTAAAGAATACCAAATTGGCGACAAGGTATTCTACTTCAATTTTGCCAGAAACAAGGTTAAAGAAAGGAAGTTTCTACCCAGTTGGCATGGTCCTTTCCCTATAGTGGAAAAAGCTTCACCTGTGACTTACCAAATTCGCCTCAGAAAAAATTCTCAAGGTGAAGATAACCTTAAGTGGGTCCACATCAATCAGTTGAGACCATGTCACCCCAGTCATTTAGTTCCAGATACATGCATTGTTGAAATGACACAAACTAACCATGAAGCAGAATAGCTTCGTCTTCTTTTGTTTTTCAGCTACAAAGAAAAAAACAAAACCTTGAAGATCCGGTGCAGTTGCCTAACAGATTGATCCTGTTTCCGTTCCTGATGTCGTTCTTCAAGATGTTCCTGACGCCCTGCTTCCTAATCCATTGGTGGTTTTCAACATCCCTTCCCCTTGTTCCTCATGATTTCCATTGTTTAGTCATGACTGTTGGAGTTTTCTTTGGCCAAGAATCATTCTTCGTGTTGGGGGGAATTGTTTGATTTTATTTTTATTTCAACCGATCCAGTGTTCCTGACAGTGAAGTTTTGGATGTGTGTTTGTTTGTTTTTGGGACATTTCATTGACTTTCTTTTTGAACTGTGTCCAATGCTTATGTTTGAAGACTTTCTTCATCATCACCATTACGTGGACCATTTTGTTCCTGTTTGATGTCTTCTTGATGTGAGAAGTTGTCCATTCACACCTCATTATTCATCACGGTCCACCCTATTGACTTTGCTATGGACCTTATACCATTTTTACAGTCCAAAGACTCTCACACTGTTGAATTATCTGTTGACCATGAGACTCTCGAGGTTGCAGATTACAAACGTCGTTCATCTGATGTCACCCAGTTCCACATGTCCACTCACGTTGTCATCCCACTTTTGACCATCTCGTGGTTCATCATGTTCCTGTGTGCTGTAGTGTTTTGGAGAGACCTTCGTCATTTACGCTATCGCGTAAACACTTTGGTTAGAGGTAACTACATAAAGTCTTGCAATCTCATCGCCGTAGGTGACAGAGTTTTGCCAACAATTTATTCCATTTTCACTTTTCTGTACTAATATGCTTTGCTTTGCATGATGTGATTTTCATGATCTATGTGATTATGGTTCATGATTTGTTTGATTAATTTTCATGTGTTAAGACTTTTAACTAACTGCACATGCGGGTTCTATTATTCAGTATTTTGCTGTATTAGCATTTGTGATTTCCTTGTGAACATTATTTTGCTTAATTGAACTGTTTGAAGAGCGTTAGTTTGCATTAGTTGAGATTTACTTTGAAACTTTTTGTAGTTTTGACCATGAAGTTTGTACCTGAATCCTGACTGAACTGTCTGGCTTATTTTTGTAGTTAGGTTGGAGAAGGCCTTTACTCCTTTGTAGTAATTTCCATCTCCAAGGGGGGGAATCTGTAGGAGTATTTGCTGTGATCTCACCCACCCTGTGTGCATATGAGAGCACCTTTACAGCCAAAATGGACGCTGCAACCTTTCACCTATATGTCTGACTACCAACTGTGCAGAAGTCAGAATTTCAGCTTGTAATAGATTTACTGAAGCCTGCACCACCTCCAAGGTCACTCTGTATCGGGGAAGAATGCATGTCCCTGAGGGAGAGAGACTGAGGGAGAGAGCTTACGAGATAAGACGGACAAAGGAAGCTTCATACAGATGCTGGGAGTACATGGTGGGATTATTTCTGATTGGCTCCCAGAAAACTGATTGATCTGAGAAGCGGGAACAGAAAGAGACTGGTTCCTGAGAGAAGAAGAAGAGAGAAGAACAGAAGAACAGAAGAGGAGAACACTTGCATTTCTGCAAGCACCTGATTTACCTGAGAGACTTACTGATAATACCTGGCAAAGCTTTTCCCCAGATTACAGCTGTCTACAGGATCTATACTAAGTCTGTATCATCTGTGGCTGATCAAGACAAGTGCATCACCTGAGCTTGTGGGACCTCGCTGAGGCATTGGAAGGAATCTGATCTGGAAACCGGGACGGTGAGATCATAGTTTACTTCCTTCAGGCTGGGTTAGATAATTAGTCTGTGCTCGGACCCAACAGATGTGTGACGTCAGGATTTATGATCTCTAGTTGCTGTTAGCCTAGTATAAGATTTGCGTGGTAATCATTAGGATCTTGGTATTGTGTTTATCTGTCATTACAGATTAGCCAATAGGATAATCATAGTTATTCTCTATATTTTGGTATCATTGTGCATGCAATCAGGAATTGCTGATGCTATAAGCTGATAAGAGTTTTCTATATTTTTGTATATAACGCTGTATAAATAAACTAATATATTCCATTGGTCTGTCCGTTATTTTCCATGCAGCTAATGTTGGGCAGAGGCCACGCCCCCTAGACATAAGCGAGTACATAGGTAGGAAATTGGCCTCTTACAAAATATATATATAACCACCTACAACCCTTGGTCTTTTCCCAGTGTGGCATTACTTATGCACTTATATGAATGTGACCTAGTCTCTAAATTTTGGAAAGTAATATGGTGCATCATCCAACAGGTCTTGTCTATTGATTGTGACCTTTCATCCTCCATATTAATCTGCAAGTCTTCTTCTAAACAACTGAATTTATCAGCTCCACAGGCAAAATTATTGGGCATTTTGCTTACTATTGCTCAGAAGCATATACTACAAAACTGGAAATCCGCTCACCTATTAAATGTCCATTTCTGGTGGAACACATCAAAAATTTGAATATGCAATGGCAGAAAAATTTCGGACAACTTTCTCTAAGAAAAAAGTTTGGACTCCTGTGGAACATTATCTTCAGTCTCTTCAGACTGCATTATAGCCCAAATCATTATCTGGTTGTAACAATTAATTTTCCTATAAGCCTCTTATGAAGTTAAGAACACTCAGGCATGCTGACACTGTATTTTCTCCCTTTTCTTTTCCCTTTCTTGCTTAGATTTTCCTTTTTTCTTGGTTTATTGTATGTTTGAAAACAAAAATCAATAAAATATATTGGGGAAAAAAACACTTCCAAAGCAGGATATGGGAAATATAACTTCACTGATATAAAAATTGCTCTTCAAAATCTGCCATATAAAGACACGCTATGGTTAGGGCTACAGTAGACTCCATAGCTATGCCTTTTACCTGCAAAAAATAGGAATTAAACTGGAACAGATGGATAATCCTCAAATGACAATCCATTCAAAATCTATAATAAAAGTGAGGAATCCCTCAAATAAGAGGAGATTTGAAATAATCTAGGTTGACAGTGAACATCCAGAAACTGGGATAAAGGTTCCAGCAAAGAGTTCTTCCCTGATACTATAGGAGGGGCATAATCGAACGGGGCGCCCAAGTTTTCCTGAGGGCGTCCTCACAGGACACCCCCACGAAGGGGCAGGGAAACCCGTATTATCGAAACAAGATGGGCGGCCATCTTTCGTTTCGATAATATGGTCGGGGACGCCCAAATCTCAACATTTAGGTCGTCCCCGATTTTCGGCGATAATGGAAACAGAGGACGCCCATCTCAGAAACAACCAAATCCAAGCCATTTGGTCATGGGAGGAGCCAGCACTGGTCCCCCTGACATGCCAGGACACCAACCGGGCACCCTAGGGAGCACTACAGTGGACTTCAGAAAAAGATCCCAGGTGCATAGCTCCCTTAACTTGTGTGCTGTGCCACCAACCCCCCCCCCCCCCCAAACCCACTCCCACAACTGTACACCACTACCATAGCCCTTAGGGATGAAGGGGGGCACCTTCATGTGGGTACAGTGGGTTTCTGGTGGGTTTTGGAGGGCTCACATTTGCTACCACAAGTGTAATAGGTAAGGGGTGATGGGCCTGGCTCCGCCTTCCTGAAGTGCACTGCAGTACCCACTAAAACTGCTCCAGGGACCTGCATACTGCTGTCATGGAGCTGGGTATGACATTTGAGGCTGGCAAAAAATATTTTTAAAGTTTTTTTTTAGGGTGGGAGGGGGTTAGTGACCACTGGGGGTGTAAGGGGAGGTCATCCCCGATTCCCTCCGGTGGTCATCTGGTCAGTTCGGGCACTTTTTTGAGGCTTGATTGTAAAAAAAAAAGGACCAAGTAAAGTCGCCCAAGTGTTCGTCAGGGACGCCCTTCTTTTTTCCATTATCGGCCGAGGACGCCCATGTGTTAAGCACGCCCCAGTCCCGCCTTCGCCATGCTTCTGACATGCCCCCATGTACTTTGGCTGTCCCCACAACGGAAAGCAGTTGAGGACGCCCAAAATCGGCTTTCAATTATGCCGATTTGGGCAACCCTGGGAGGACGCCCATCTTCCGATTTGTGTCGAAAGATGGGTGCCCTTCTCTTTCGAAAATAAGCCTGTAGGTCTCCCTGGAGGTGCTTCTAAAGACTTATGTATCTTGGGAATGAAATAAATGTAAGGAGTCACTGGATACTGCCGGTATAAACATTGAACTTCACGTGTATATTGTACCTTTTTGGTTCGCTGTGAGCAACATTTGCTTAACAACCTCCTGAATACATGAGGTGGGATCCTGAACCAATTGCTGATAAAATTCTCTATCATTAAGCTGCCTCGTTGATTTTGTTCTATATTTATCCCTGTCCTGGACTAGCACTCCACCTCCCATCTCCCACATCGGCTCTCTTGATCACAATAGAGCTGTCATCTTGTAACTCAGGAACTGCTAATTACTGTGCTCTAGTCAGATTATTAGGTTCACATTTTAAATGCTCTTCCATTGAGGGAAAGGTCCCTAGACGCTGGAACATTTCCACTACGGCATCTGGTGGACCAGGAGGCATCCATATGGAGGGAACCTGATGTGTTTAAAAACAAAACAAAACAATATTTGTATAAATTCTTCAGGAAACTGCGATTGAGAATATTCTTTGATCAAGATCAGGATGCTAATGAGGAAAATTATATCTGACTAGTAAAAAAGGCCCATTTCTTAACGCAATGAAACGGGCGCTAGCAATGTAATGAGTTTCTGCCATTAATGTTTCCACGGTTGTATTCTGAATATAATTGTTGTTTACATGTGTAAGATTCCTTTATATACAATATTGTTTGTGTAAACTGTGTTACAATGTGGTAAAAGTTTTTTCCTTGTTCAGGCCCTTGAATCAGTTTAACAATCACATCAGAAGAGCTCCTTACTCATGAGAATGCAACATACAGTTGCCCATGTGAGAGACTGAGAGTGACAGTGTGTTTTACAGACAGTGTAAGAGAGAGATACACAGAGTGATTGAGTGTGTGTTTGTCACTCACAGACATCACACACAAACATACACTCAATCACTCACAGACATCACACACAAACATACACTCAATCACTCACAGACATCACACACAAAGTGATTAAATGTTTGTCTTCCCTTCCATTCTGTGCACTTGCCTCCACTGATGTTCGCAGGGCTGGTGGTTGGGAGGTGGGGATAGTGCTGGGCAGACTTATACGGTCTGTGCCAGAGCCGGTGGTGGGAGGTGAGGATAGTGCTGGGCAGACTTATACGGTCTGTGCCAGAGCCGGTGGTGGGAGGCAGGGCGGGTGGTTGGGAGGTGGGGATAGTGCTGGGCAGACTTATATGGTCTGTGCCCTGAAAAAGACAGGTACAAATCAAGGTAAGGTATACACAAAAAATGACACGTGAGTTTATCTTGTTGGGCAGACTGGGTAGACCGTGCAGGTCTTTTTCTGCCGTCATTTACTATGTTACCTCCCTGTATATGATTGTTTGTTAGAGATTCAATCCACTCCACTTCCCTCCTCCAAGTTCCGTTCTGTCTGATTGGTACTTCGTTCCTGTGACGTTGGGTTTGTTTGCTTGGCAACTATGCAGTACTCCGTTTGCTCGACGTGAGGGCGAGGACAGTGAGAGCCAATGAAACGCTGAACTACAGACTTATGAACCGTACACTGCCACAGTGCCACGGAGTCAGCTTCAGAATGTTGGAGGTGCTTTTTATTATATAGGATAATGAAGGCATTGTATCTCACCATGGGTACGACTGATAAACCCAATTCCAAAACTTCAATTTGCTGTGAGGGTAATACCTTAGAAGACAAATTTAAAAATTACTCCTTGGCATTGCACTGTTGGCGTGATCGCAGAACACCAGTACATTCGAACTATGATCCTATAAAACCTCACCTCATTGGATGAATACTTCCAGCTGTGATTGGTTACTTAGTTCATGTTATTAGCCACTCAATATCTTTATTCAGACCTCTTGGAGCTACTGTATCCCAACAATAAATTTGTCTTTGCTCCTTCCTGATCAGGTGCAGCTTGACTCCTTTCTCAGGTTAGCTGATTAAACCATTTCATTTTACCAATTCAAAAGTTTTTTGCTGTATCACTTTTAAAATTTCTTCAACAACAGATTTTAAATTTTTTTTTATTTTGTTTGTAGTTCTCATCTTCTGAAGACGCTATTTGTTTTGGGGTTTTTAATTTTTTTTTTATTAACAATATAATAGCCAATACATAATAATTATACAGGCGGAATATCAACCAGACAGTAATAGAGAAATTATTTACCCCCTCCCCCCCCCCCAGGTAGATACCAGGCCAAACGTGAATAGCAAAACAAGTTAATGTGTTCCCTGCCATATGCAGTACAGTTGCCAAATCACAGAGAATTGGTCCATCTGATCCTTCAGTCAATTTGGACATTTGGACATGAGCTAAAGATGATCCAGCTTAGACAACAGGTGGTCCCGCCCTGGGGTGCTCGCTTGCCTCCAATCTGCAGTTAAACACAGACGAGCAGCAGCTACTATAGAGGCCATCAACTGATGCAACTCTGGAGAGAAAGAGAGTATGCATTGCCGTTAAATAAATATCCATGCACTGAGGGCAGGCAAGGTACTACCAATATTTCTTGAAGCAGACGAGAGACCATAGCCCAAAAAGCACTTGCCTTTAGACAGGACCACCAAATATGGGCAAAAGTGTCCTTCTCCAAACATACATCCTCACCAGCAGTACCCAGTACCTGAACCAAATATCTTCTTAAGGCATGAAGGAGTATACCATTGAAACAGCATTTTGTATCCATGTTCCACATAATTGGTTGCAATTATATACACTCAGCTTTTGAGAGTTTCGAGTTGCCATTGGGTAGAATCAAGAGGTGTATCAAGAAGGGCGTCCCATCGCCACTCATAAATATTGTCTGGAGGACGATTGTACAATAAAGCTTTATAGAGATGAGAAATCAGTGCAGTACTGACCCCCATAAGAAATATTTTCAAAAGGGCCTGTCCTCCCCTCCTCTACCCCAATCAGGAAGGACTCGTTTATATATAAAACCTTGCAATTGACAATAAGAGTAATAATCAGTGTACCTCAAACTATACTCATCTCATAAAGCTTCAAAAGAAATGAGGGACCCATACAATTGACTCAGCACCACAAGCCTTTATCCACCCACTTGTGATATACCAATAGTGGTGGAGGGTGAAGCAAACCCCGGAGCAAAGTGGATAGGAGTATCATAAAATATAGTTGGGTGGAGAAAAGAACACTCAGGCATGCTGACACTGTATTTTCTCCCTTTTCCTTTCTTGCTTACATTTTCCTTTTTTCTTGGTTTATTGTATGTTTGGAAGTGTTTTTTCCCCCCAATATATTTTATTGATTTTTGTTTTCAAAGCAGGATATGGGAAATATAACTTCACTGATATAAAAATTGCTCTTCAAAATCTGCCATATAAAGACACGCTATGGTTAGGGCTACAGTAGACTCCATAGCTACGCCTTTTACCTGCAAAAAATAGGAATTAAACTGGAAAAAAAATTATTTTCAACCCACATTGCTAGTGTGCACGATGTCCCCCCTACAGCTACTCTATATCCTTAGCTGGACTTCTCTCTGGAGCTCCTCTTGCAGAAGAAAGACATGGCTTCTCCTTTGTAACTGAATTTTATACTCTCCTCCCAAAGCTCATATTTAATTCTATTGGATAAAATTGTACCACTTACTGTTACACTTGACATTTGATTCCTGGAGCCAGAGGCCAAATGTTCTTCAGCAAACTACAGTTACGCATTATGGAAAATTGCTGCACAAACTTGTGTAGCACCCTCTTGGGCACACCTGAATGCAGGGCCAGACATAACTGGAGCCTCCTGAAAGCAGTCTCTGTTGGTCCCTTGCTCACTTGGTGCTCGGTGCTAGTAGGGTGGAATTACCCTATTCTCCCCTCCTCCAGGTAAAATCCAAAAGACCACTGTGAATAGGGCTGGCTAATAGGTGCATAAGACAGTGTATATAGATATCTATGTAAATAGTTCAGTAAACCTAAGAAATGAGTATTATCACATCAATTTAGTTACCATAAACACCAACAAATTCCAACAGTCCTAGTACTCACCAGTATTTGTGTATTTAAACTAACAGCATCAGTCTTTAACACAAATATTTAGGACCAGTAACTTAGTCTTTCACACCTATCAAACCCTTTTAGTCTTGCTTGCCAAAGTAGTAGCTAAGAAGCTGAGAGGATCTTACACCTAAGTTGGAGTGTGGGCTTGGCTATGTTGCCTAGGTCCATCCTTTCCTGTCCTTGCAAGTCCACCCATTCCCAGTCCCATTTCCCTCAGATCTCACCCCTCTGCTGGAGATTTCTTGGGTTGGACTTCCAGGCTGGCTATGCTTGTCCCTGCTGCAGCTTCCTGGAAGCTTTCTCTTGGCTCTGACCAACTGTCCACCCAAGAGATATCCTCTGTTGGGCTCCTAGTGCTAGTCTCTTCTAGGGAGCCTTCCCCCTTGCTGGGCCCCTGTGGAGGGGCGTAATCAAATGGGGCATCCAAGTTTTCATGAGGGCGTCCTTGCAGGACGGCTCCGCAAAAGGGCGGGGAAACCCCGTATTATCGAAACAAGATGGGCGTCCATCTTTCGTTTCGATAATACGGTCAGGGATGCCCAAATCTCAACATTTAGGTCGACCTTAGAGATGGTCGACCTAAATGTTGAGATGGTCAACCTTAGAGATGGTCGTCTCTGGTTTTCGGCCATAATGGAAACCGAGGACGCCCATCTCAAAAACGACCAAATCCAAGCCCTTTGGTCGTGGGAGGAGCCAGAATTTGAAGTGCACTGGTCCCCCTGACATACCAGGACACCAACCAGGCACCCTAGTGGGCACTGCAGTGGACTTCAAAATTGCTCCCAGGTGCATAGCTCCCTTACCTTGTGTGCTGAGCCCCCCATAACCCCTGCCATAGCCCTTAGGGATGAAGGGGGGCACCTAGATGTGGGTACAGTGGGTTTCGAGTAGGTTTGGAGGGCTCACATTTACCACCAGAAGTGTAACAGGTGGGGGGATGGGCCTCGGTCCGCCTGCCTGAAGTGCACTGCACCCACTAAAACTGCTCCAGGGACCTGCATACTGCTGTCATGGAGCTGGGTATGACATTTGAGGCTGGCAAAAAAAAAAATGTTTTTTTTAGGGTGGGAGGGGGTTGGTGACCACTGGGGGAGTAAGGGGAGGTCATCTGGTCAGTTCAGGCACCTTTTTGAGGCTTGGTCGCAAGAAAAAATGAACCAAGTAAAGTCGGCCAAGTGCTCATCAGGGACGTCCTTCTTTTTTCCATTATCGGCCGAGGACGCCCATCTCTTAATCATGTCCCAGTCCCGCCTTCGCTACGGTGCCGACACGACCCCATGAACTTTGGTCGTCCCCGCGATGGAAAGCAGTTGAGGACACCCAAAATCGGCTTTCAATTATGCCGATTTGGGAGACCCTGAGAGAAGGACACCCATCTCCCGATTTGTGTTGGGAGATGGGCACCCTTCTCTTTCGAAAATAAGCCTGATAGACAACCAAGGAATCAAAGCTGAAACAATACTACAAACCAGGGGCGTAGCCAGACACCCAATTTTGGGTGGGCCTGGGCCCAAGATGGGTGGGCAGAAGAACCCCACCCCATCCCTAGGTGTTTGGTCTCTCCTCTCACCTGCATGCCAAATGGTCTCTCAAATATCCCTCCTCTCCTGCACACCTTTTAAATTTCAGATTTTCAGTGAGGAGCAACTAATACACACTACTCATGTAGGCCCCACATCCTTTCCACTGATGCAGCTTCCTGTTTCCGCATAGGCGGGAATACGTCAGAGAGAAGGCTGTGGGGCCGGTGTAAGCAGTATGTATCAGTCACTGCTTCCTGCAGGCGAAGATCTGCTATTTATAAGGTATGCAGGAGGGACAGTTGTTGGGAGTTTTCAGCTTGGGAATCTCTGCTGGCCACATCATAGGTGTGCTGCTACTGGTGGGCCTGAGCTCAAAGTGGGTGGGCCCGGGCCCACCCAAGCCCACCCTTGGCTACGCCACTGCTACAAACAGCCAACATACACAGTAAACATCAAAAAAAGAAGCATCACCAGTCCTACAATAACAGAGCAAATAAGCAAGTCAGGGACATTATTTTAATCAACCAATAATAGTAAGATTTCATCTACCTAGCAAACCACTTACCTACAGTTTCTTGGGACCTACTTTAGAAGAAAGGCAGGAGAGGGGAGATATGGTAGAGATTTAAATATTTCCATAGCCTAAATGCCCATTAGTCAAGTTCTTTCAATTTAAAGGAAGCTCTGGAAAGAGGGGGCTTAGATTATGCCTAAGTCTGTCCCCTTTCACCTTCATCCTAAGGAAATACTTTACAGAAAGGGTGAAATGACCTCCCAGGGGGTGTGATACAGTCTTTGTCTGCATCTGAATCAAGAAAACATGGGTCAAGCTTAGAGGAGCTCTAAGGGAGTGATAGGGAGAGTAGATGGCATGACTGGAAAGGCCATATGGTCTTTATTTGTCTGCATTTTTCTGTGTTTCTATGTATACTATTCTTCATTTGTAATCCTACTTTTTTCAGTTCCTTTCTGAACCAAACTTGATAGAATACATTTGAGAAATTCAATCAACACTTTTTTGCAATCATTGTACAGTACATTTATTTATTAGTTATTTATTTATTGCATTTGTACCCCACATTTTCCCACCTATTTGCAGGCTCAATGTGGCTTACAAGCGCCTGTTATGGCATCACCATTCCAGGAGACTGATACAATTGGTGTTACAAAAAGATTTTGGATGAAGAGAAAGAAAGGTCTAATCAAAGTTATAGAAAGATAATCGAAAGATAAAAGTAAAAATTTCTAATTCTTTATCCAAATCACTTAACTTTCTTCTTTATTTTTGGCAGTCTGTATAAGAGTCATTAGGTCAGGGGAAACACTTGTTTAAAATTGCCTCCATTGCTTTATAACAAATGTATCATCTGCAAACATTTCGAGTTTGTTTTTCAACTCTTAAACCTCTAGGTATTCTCTTAGGGGTAGAAGCATCAACAAACGTAAAAGAACTGAAAACTAAAAGTCACGTAGTAAACTTACCGATTTAGAAAAAACGATGGATGCTCTAAAAAAACAACTTGCAAATGTTTGGCGCGGTATTCAAAGTTGGATACATGAAAGTATCGCTAAACTGGTGAAATCCCCGCTAGCGGTGTAGGAAACGCATGCACACAATAGTCATTCGCTAAACGCATGGTATCACCGTGGCTGTTGTATGCATGTCACACATCATAGACGTGCATCCACGGCGTGTAAGATACACGTCACTCTCTAAGCGGAGCTTGGCGCGTGAGTGACTTTTTGATCATAACGGCTACTGGCGTGTGGTGTCTGCCTCGTTGCTTGACTTCTGCTTGATTTTCCGTGCTTTGCCGCGTGTTCATAGGTAAGTGAGACGTTGAGATGAGCTTATGTAGCGCCTTGTAGCGCTATAGAAATGCTAAATAGTAGTAGTAGTAGTGGTAAGTGTGCTTCTTCCTGCCTGTTCCTGTTCTTAACTTCTTCTCCATTTTATTTTATTTAAGGTGTGTGGTGTGTGCCACGTAGTTTTTTCCTTTCTGCTTTCAAGTTTTCATAGGTAAGAGGTTGAAATGAGCTTCTGTATGGGTGGTAAGTGACGTTTCAAACAGGAGAGATGAGCTTATGGCAGGGTGATAAGTGTGCATTTTCAAGATGTTAACATCTCCTCCATTTTTTTGTGAAGCAATGGAGGATAATGTGCCACGACGGGAGGAGGATAAGGAAACAGTGGTTGAAAGTGAGGGCCCTGATGGCAATGGTAAGCGGAAGCGTGCGCCAAAATTCACTGAGGACGAGCTACAAGTTTGGTGCATCATGTATGCAAAGAATTTGGTCGGCTTTTTAAAAAGTCCAGGCTCTCGCTTGGCCAAAAAAACAAAATATGGAGGAAGATTGCGGATGAGGTGACTGCTGTCGGTGTGCAGATGCGCACTGTGGAGCAGTGTAAGCATCGTTGGCAAGATTTCAGGGGTATAGTCAAAGCCAAGAAATGGAAGAAGTGGAAGCATGGAAAGGGTACAGGGGGTGGCCCTCGATGTGCCTTGGATCTGACTCCCCTGGAGGAGGCTGTGTTGCCCACCGTTGGCTGTGAGCAGGTGGTCGGCCTGTGTGGTGGTGTTGACACATTGGAGGATGCCATTGGTGGTATGGAAGGTGAGTTTGTTTATCATATTGCAGAAAATGGGGTGGGTGGCGGTAAGAAGTTTGGTCATGGGTGGTTTTAGGTCAACCTCGTTTGTGTTTATCTTTGTAGGTGGACATCTGGAAGATGCCAGATTGCCAGGTTCGACCACAGGTCCCACAACTGAGGACAGAGAAGGTGGTGAGTAATGTGATGTGCTGTGGGGGTGCTAGAAGGGACCAGTAGCAGTGGGCTCAGCAACCGTTTGTTAAGCGGATGGTCTCTTTTTTTCTTTTGGTAGGTGGCCATCCGGTTGCGGGCAATTCAACATGGTTTCCAGAGCCTGCAACACCATGTTGCAGACAAGATGAAGAAGAAGCACGTGAGTACAGAGGTGTCATTTGTGTGTTGCGCGAAGTTACAATAGGACATTAGCGTTGTTTGCATGTATGTTTGTGTTCGTGTGTTTAATTACTTGCCTTTCTATTTTAAGGTCTATGGTTGATGACGCCTTCACAGGGAGGAGAGGATGGGGAGGCCGACGAAACCGTGACCCTTGAGCTCGTAGATGTCACAACCCCCCTCGATGTTCATGTCACCCCCATATCTTCTGCTCTGGAGTAGCCCAATGACCGTCCTCATACACCCCCAACAGAGGAATGGGAGGATCGTCGCCAGCTGTGGGAGATGCAGGCCAAGTGGACTAAGGGGATCAACACACTGCTGAAAGAAGTGGCTGGGCGCCCAGCATTCGACAGATGCCATATGTGAGCAGGTGCACCTTGTGTCTGATGCACAGTGCGAGCAGCAGAATGTGGTTGGCAATGCATTGATGCGTGAGTTGAATAAGACCAACACACATTGGAGAAGACCAACGCCCATTTGAGCAACCTGTGTGACATAATGAGAAGGAATTCCCAGCAAGCAGAAAGGCATTTCGCTGAGCAACAGCAGATATTTCTGGATCTCCGGCAGGAGATCATGGGGGATGCCGGCGTGAGGTATTGCAAGATGACCGCCATCAATTCCGCGCACTCCAGTTCTCCTTATGTATTCCTATATACATCTCTCCACAGTCACATATTCTCTATCCCCTTTGTCATCATGTGTTTGTCTAACGCGTGTGTTCTTTTTTTCCCCTACTCTCGTGTCCCAGCACTTCTCTGTGTAAGTATCTCCTGTGGCTACCATATAGTTTCCTAGTCACAAAACACACACATATTTGTGCACTTTTAACCTTTTTTTTTATGACAGCATGGGACGACAAGCCAGCCACCTCTGTCCCTTCCTGGACTACTAGCGCTGCTCTTCCAAGTAGTATAGTATCTCAGGTGCTTGTTGTGTTCAGACTTGTTTTTTCAATCCTCGCAGACAGGGACTGCGGCCTCCTCACTATCCCTCGAGATGTACTGAAACCTACCTTGTATTTTTTTCCTACAACCTGGGCGACAAGTCACACCCCACGGTCCCTTCATGGTCTCCCAGCCATGCTGGCCCTTCCTGCACTCTAGCCCTGCTCTTCAAAGTAAGTAGTAATCTCAGGTGCTTAGTGTTTTTATACCTGTTTTTCATATGCTCAGGGCCACAGTTTACATCCTCCTCACTATCCCTCCACATGTACTGAAACCTCAAATGTTTTTTTTCTTACAGCCTGGACAAGCCAAACCCCCCACCCCCTGTTCCTTCCTGGTCTCACAAGCCTGCTGTTCTGAGGTAAGTATCTCACGTGATTGATGCATTTAACCAATCTTTCACTTAATCTACACAGATTCACATTTGAAAATCAAGATCAGTTTGATCTACATTGAGGCCCGTCAAGTTTTAGAACAATAGCACAAGCAATCTTGTTACCACATCTAGATTACTTGTAATTCTTTGTATTATTCAGTCCATGTACAGTTAAAGAAGAGAACTCAATATTATTAAATACTTCTGCAAGATTAATTTTTAATTTAGGAAAATTTCATGAAGCTAGTCCTCTTTTGAACAGGCTACATTGGCTAAATTGGAATCTCGAATTCATTTAAATTGCATATTAGTATATCAAAGTTTTTATAGTCTGAATCAGAATCATGTGGGAGAGCTCCTTCAATGTACAAAAAAAAATGGCAATCATTTGAGAAGTAGTAAAAAACTGACATTGGATTTTCCGTCTGTAAAGGGTATGAACTCGAAGATATATTGGTAACGCTCGTTCAGATTTCAAGGGGCTAGAATTTGGAATAAGCTTCCTGTTAAAATACGAGTTATCATGCCTTACATCTCTTTTTTTTAAGAAGTTGATAACTTACTTGTTCTTAAAGCAATAATCTGATCTACTGGTTTTAAGTTGTTTTTGTTTTTTTTAATTTCTACTGTAATATTGTATGATTGATTTTTGTAAATTCCTCTGATTAGAAATCTCATCATTGTAATCTGCTTTGCACTATATGGCTAAAGCCAGAATAAAAACAACCTATTAGAATAGAATTATGATCTTTGTTGCAATCAAGTTACTTTAATCCTATGGACGCTTAGCTTTTGTTTTTCATTATTCGTCTCCTTCTCTTTGGGGTCAGGTCCCCGGGGTTTTCAGCCCGCCTTGGTCCATCTCCTGGGAGTCTGCTTACAAGTCACTCAGCATCCTTTTTTCTTCCTATGGACCTTCTCTTTGGGGTCAGATTCCTGGGGGGTTTCAGCCTGCCTTGGTCCATCTCCCTGGGAGTCTGCTTACAATCACTTGGCATCCTTTTTTTCTTCCTGGAGGTTCCCTTTTCCTTTCTCCCTAGGAAGGTGCTCTTATATAGGGCTGCTACCACCTCTTCACACCCCTTCTGAACCCCTGCCCCTGGTCTGTAAGGGTCTGGAGCCTTCTCCCGGGTGCCTTTTCCCTTAAAGGGGAATTCCTGCTGTGGGTCCTCCCCGACTCCTATAGTCTGCTGGAGCTCCCTCTGGTGACTCCTTCCAAGTAGTCACTAGTGCCCCCTTGGAGCTGCCTCTAGTGACCAGTTTCTTGGCATTTTACAGGGTTTTCACTACAACATGCACCCTCTGGTGGCCTCTTCAGGGTAGGACAGGTCCTGCGATTATCACACTGTGTCATGTAAGGGATTGGCTCTACTCTCAATGTTGTTCATTCCCTTGAATTTTGAACGAGTTTATTTTGCCACCTTATAATTTGTTTTCACTATTACATGTTGATTGGCTGTTGCTTCTCTATTCGTCTGAGGAATAGTATACTTTTGAGTCCTTTACAGGAAGCTTGGACATATTAGTGCGGGGTCTGAGAGGCGACCCACAAGTCTCTGATTTGCTTTCTTTGCGGGATAATCCTTCTTTCTAACCTGGCTTAGACAATAAGGGTTTTCCGCATTGGGAGCGGTTGGGGCATTGGAAGTTTGGAACATGTTCTGGACTCGGCGGGGTGGTCTTAAATGTTTGGCTCTTTTGAAAGGTGAGGATTTCAATGGGGAGATACGTTTGCATATTGTCAGTTAAAATACTATATTTGGTTTTTGAGCACAGAATACTTGTGTCCGCATTGGAATTAATATGCATGTTTTTTTAATGCACTCTCAGATAGTACTACTTCTATTTCAGGAATTCATAAGGCTCTGTGGAGATTAGAGACATCTAGGGATTGGAGGAGATTTGGCATAAATGGGAGCAAGATACAAGGAATGAACTTAGAATTGTGGGATTTGGGCTTACTGCAGATTACGAGCAATGCCACCTATAGAGAGTGTTATTTTTTGTGTCTTGCTTAGAGCCTATTTTACTCAAGTTCAGGTGGTCCGGGCAGGGTGTTTGGCCTCATCCCTCTGTCCTAAATGTAAATTGTCAGATGATAATTTCTATCATGCCTTTTGGGGCTGCTTGGCGGTTCAGCAATTTTTGGGACCAGATCATTGCCTACCTGGCCTCACTCCTTCACTGTCGGATAGCAGGCATCCCGGTTCAATTGGTATTGGACTGTCCTGGGTCCTTTAGAGGACCTACAGCAGAGGGAACTTTGCTATTTTGGAAGGTATGCCTGCTGGCACGAAAATGTATCTTGCAGTCCTGGACTTCGGATATCCCACTCGCATTTTGGCACTGTCATAATCTGGTGCATTTGTTATTAACATGGAAAGTGAGGGAGGCAAGGGGTTAAAGGTGCATCGTTCCTATGAGTCCTTGTATTACTAACATGTTCCCCAATTTGAGTTTTAATTTTTCTAGTCGTATCTTTTGTCCAAGTGGACTTTATTATATTGGTCAAACAATATACCGCTCTTTCAGAGTTGCAACCTGTTCTCAAATGTAAATAAAATTGTTTGGCTGAATGGGGAATGCGTACTGCATTAGTTTCAACTGCACATTGGCAGTAATTACAATCACCGCATTTAAATTGACCATTGTCTGTGGGTTGCAAAGGCAGGTAGCTTGACAACAATTCTCCCAAATTTGTTCCTCGCCTAAAAGCAAACTTGGGATATTCCCTGAAAACATTATGGGTTCCCAAGACATGCTAGTATGTTTTAATGACTTGTACTGCTTTTAGCTGTTGTCAAGCAACCTGCCTGTGGTTGAAACTAATGCAGTATGCATTACCCATTCAGACAAACAATTTTATTTACAATTGAGAACAGATTGCAACTCTGAAGGAGTGATATATTGTATCTTTTGTCCATGTGGACTTTATTATATTGGTCAAATGACCAGAAAAATTAAAACTCAAATTGGGGAACGTGTTAGTAATATAAGGACTCATAAGAAAGATGCCATAAATAGTTATCATAATGAATATGTGTGGGTATGCAAGTGTAATTATGTTGTTATAGATATGTTTTCAAAAATATGTGCACCATATCAAGGTGTATCGTATTGAATGTTATCCTCTCTCAGGAGGCTATCAAGTATATTTATTAGTTATATCATGTTGATTGTATAATTTTGGGTACCTGTGATTAATAGGTTTAACATCAGCTTAGGCACAGGTGATTTTATTGCAGGACTCTCCAGTTAGATTTTTAGTATATTAAATTTTAACTGCCAGACCCTCGACCATTCTTCTAATGTTTGGAGATCCCTTCTCATGTTTCTACTCCCTTCAGGGTATCCACTCTATTGGCTATCTTCGTGCCATCCGCAAAAAGGCAAACCTTTCTTTCCAACCCTTCAGCAATATCTCTCACAAATATATTAAACAGAATCGGCCCCAGCACTGACCCCTGAAGGAATTCGCTCAGAGGAAAGGAAGGTGAGCGGTGGAGTTCATTTACCACCACCCTCTGCCACCTGTTGGTCAACCAGTTTCCTATCCAATTCACCACTTTTGGTCCTAAGTTCAGCCTTCTCAGCTTATTCATGAGTCTTCTGTGGGGGACCATATCAAAGGCTTTGACTGGGTGACCAAAGACTGGATGAAGGATGTGCGCTAGATGTATTCTACTTGGATTTCAACAAAGAAGTCAATAAGATTAGATTGGCAGGATTTTCCTATGGCAAAGCCATGTTGTTTCAAATCCTGTAACCTGTTGGCTTCTAGAAATTTAACTACTTTTTTCAGCACAGCAACTTATTTTCCAACCACCGACGTGAGACTTACCGGTCTGTAGTTTCCCACTTCTTCTCTGTCTCCACTTTTGTGAAGAGGGACCACATCCGTTCATCTCCAATCCCGCGGAACCTCTCCCATCTCTAAAGATCTGTTAAATAAATCTTTAAGAGGTCCCGCCAGGACTTCTCTGAGCTCCCTTAGTATCATGGGATGTATCCCATCCAGCCCCATAGGTTTGTTCACCTTCAGATTCTCAAGCTGTTTATAAATTCTCTTCCATAAATAGCACAACATCCACTCCATTCCCAGATATTCCCTCCACAGCAGACCTCAGTCCTCCAGGATTTTCCTCCGTGAACACCTAAAAGAAGTAATTGTTTAGCATGTTTGCTTTATCCTCATCACTCTCCACATAGCCATTCTCATTATCTTTAAGTCTTGCAATTCCATTCCTATCTTTTCTCCTTTCTCCAATATATCTGAAAGGTCTTGTCACCTCTCTTTACATCTTTAGCCATTTTTTCTTCCGCTTGTGGTTTTGCTAGCCGTATTTCCCTCTTTGCTTCTGTTGAACAAAAGAAAGATTTGTTGAATAAAAGTATGAAAAATGCGGAGTGGAAGGCTCCATGATTACAACAAGCTGGTTTAACACTAACCCTCCTGAGGCATGAGAAATTTGACGGACATTAAACATTAGCCAAAGGCAGGCTCCAGAAAGTCTGTGGACTAAAAAGTAGGGGGTAATAGAAAGCAGATGTTCTGCACATGATTAACAGTTTGTGGTATTCTGAGACTTGCACAGGAATGTTGTATGAGAGAATTAGTCAGAGGCCCGGTATAAAACTAGAGGGGAAAACAAGGAGGAAGCCAGCATTTTGAATTTCTCTTTGTCTGTCTATAGCATTGCTTTAAGCACTCTGATTCTCTCTCTGCTGTACATTGCTTTGTTTTTAAGCATTCTTCTGACTGTATATTGCTTATCAAGAAATGCTTCTGACTACCCTATTGATGGTAATCAGTAATTTAGTTTGTACACTAAACAAATGAGTAAACTTTTATATTAAATATCGTCTAGCCTTCTCTACAAAAGTGGCGGCATTCTTTTCTTCAAGTGGCGAGCCAGCCAGGAGTAGGCCGCAAACGGAAAGAGAAGGCGGACGAAGAACAAATTAATGTGTGTGTGTTAATGAAGTTTTTTACAGGATTTTGAGAGAGCAAGCGTTGTTTAAGCCTAATTTCTGTGCTCCACTGATGTGGGATGATCAAACTATTGAGTGGACATACAGGTGACGGATCCTGGGCTTGCTAAAGAGAAATAAGAAGACGCGTAAGTAAGCTTACACTGTGGCCTTATTACTGGTATATTTTGTTTAGTTTTATAGTTTTCTTTTTTGTATATTTCTTGTTAAGTGCATTAGTATATTTTTGTAGATTGTGCTTATAGAGAAATTGTAATAGTCAGATAAATGAACGGGAAAGGGGCAGATAAGAAAGAACAGCCTCCTGTATATTGCTATGTATTAGATTTAGATAGTTCAAAAAAAATGCTCCCCCTTTGCAGCATGTCATAGAATTATTCCATTAGAAACAAACAGATTGAAAAAATACATGAGAAATGGGTCAAATATGAGGAAAAGATTCTGTTTTGAGCTGGTCTCAGGATGGATCGTTTGATCGTCAAAATTATTATCTATCCTGAGCTACTTACAAGAGAATAAAATAAAACTAGGCAGAAGAAAAGCTTAGAGAAGCATCTTACAATTTGGAATTTATTTTCTTTAGCAGCAGATATGTTTCATGCTGATGTAGATAGGATACAACAAGAGGCAGAAATGTACAAAAGAAATAATCCTCCTCCTTATGATTCTGGCTGTAATACAAGGAGAGAGACTTTATGCCCTGTAAGGGATACAGGATGGGAGAAGGAACAAAAGCGCCCTGTGCATGCGCTGGGTATTCGGCTCTTGATGACCCCCCCAGTGATTCAGAAAGTGAAAAGGGAGGGGATAATGAATTAGATGGGAGAGAACAGGCAACAGCAGGAACTCAATTAACTATTGGGGATTTTAAAGCTCTGTGTGCAGCATCGGCGTAGGAAATATTAAGGCTGCTCTTTCTGCAGCGCTATTGATGTGGTGTTTAACTTTCAGTCCTGTAGAGTGAAGGAAGGCCATCTGTTTTGAATTTCTCGGTGTCTGGCTGTTGCTAAGCTAGGTTAGACAGGTCAGGAAGAACTGAAATTTTCTTTGTTCCTTTTAAAAGATTTTAGATTAGATTTAATAAGTTTGATTTTGTCTTATAAGGTGATCTCTGTTTATTTTAAAATATGTGTTATTCTGTTTAATTAATGAGTTCTAGTTCTCTATGTGGATGTCTTTGCAATTTAACTTTGTTTAACCCTTTTTTAAGTGAGATTCCTGCAGTGTTAAGAGATCATCTGGTTTGAAATTAGTCACAGTTCTAAGCTAGTTCTGTGTGTAGGGCTAGGTGAAAGAGGTGATTTAAATCTTTAATAACATCTGAACAATATGATTTGTCAGCAATTTGGTCACTATGCTTCAGAATGTTATCAGAATGCAGGAATGCCCCAAGTACAAATGCAGGACGCAGCAAGGATTAATGCCACAAGTAGTAGGATACCTGTGAGTGCCCCGCAGACTGCAATACAGCAGCCGGCGATGCAATCACAGGGACCAGGGGCCTGCAGTACAGAGACAAGGCACTGTAAATGCTTTCCAACTTGGCAGAATGCTCCAGACCAATGCTATTGACTGGAAGCAGACCAGTGTCAGGAAGAGGGAATGATTTTCAGATTAGACACAAGGGAACCCTTTATTACATTGACAATTGGCAAATATGGAAACTCCTGTGAGATTTTTGATAGATACAGGGGCGGTACCTCCTGTGTGTGTGCAGTGCATTTTTTGTAGAAAAAAAGGTGCCGGTACCATTATGGGCGGGGTCCCCACATATGGCTCCACCCCTATGATAGCCACACCCACATTAGCCACACCCCTTATAAGCCATGGCACATATAACAGACATCATTGAAAATATACTAGTATAGGAGAAAAACAATAACTTGTGATTTTTTTCATTATAAATCATTTCTGTAAGATGTTACAGCTCCAGTATACCCAGTGCAAATAAGACAACAGATGTAAATTCTCAAATTGGACATATCCAAAACACTAAAATGAAAATAAATAATTTTTTTTCTACCTTTGTTGTCCTGGTGACTGTTTTCTATCCATACTGGTCCAAGTGTCTGATTCTGCTGCTGTCTATCTGTTCTCTTAACTCCGTTTCCAGGCTTCCTTTCCATTTATTTCTTTACTTTCCTCCTTTCTTCTTCCATGTCCAGCATTTCTCCTCTCCTCCCGCCAAACCCTCTATCCATCCATGTCCAGCAATGCTCCTCTATCTCCTGCTCTGCTCTCCCTCCATCATTCCAGCATTTCTCCTTCCTCTCCTGCCATCCCATCCATGTGCATCTCCTTCCTGTCCTTCCCTCCCCTCCATCCATGTCCAGCATGTCTCCTCTCCCCTCCCCTCCCATGTCCAGTGATTCTCCTCTCTCCCCTGCCCTCTTCTCCTATCCAAGTCCAGCAAATTCTCTCTTCCCTGCCTTCCCCTGCCATCCATGTCCCAGCAATTCTCCATTCTCCTCTCTCCCCTGTCCTACTATCCCATCCCCTCCATGTCCAGCGATTCTCTTTGCCCCCTATCCTCCCCCTCCCTTCAATGTCCAGTGACTCGCCCCAGCCTCCACCTGCCCCTGAGATCATTCAAACCCCAGCCCCATTTGCCCAGCCCCCCTTGCCCATACACACATACCCCCAGCCCTACTTGCCCATACACACACCACCAGCCCCACTTGCCCACACACACACCCCAGCCCCACTTGCCCACACACACATACCCCCAGCCCCAATTGGCCACACACACCCCCCAGCCCCAATTGGCCACACCCCCCAGCCCCAAGTGGCCACACAACCCCCCAGCCCCACTTGCCCACACACACACCCCCCCCAGCCCTACTTGCCCACACACACACACCAGCCCCAATGGCCACACAACACACACCCAGCCACCAATTGGCCACACCCCCCCCCCAGCCCCACTTGTTCACCCTCCCCTGCTCGCTCCCTGCTGTTTGCACACCGATCCCTGCCTCGTAAACTTATTTTTTCGCGAACCGGCAGACTGAAGAAATAAACAAACAGCTGACAGGCTTGCCCTCCTTCGATCGCGTCGGCCGCTTCCTTTCCCTGCATTCTCAGAGTCAGCGCGTCCCGCCCTCGAGGAAAGGAAATGACATCAGAGGAGGGCGGGACGCGCTCAGAATGCAGGGAAGGAAGCGGCCGACGGATCGAAGGAGGCAAGCCTGTCAGCTGTTTGTTTATTTCTCAGTCTGCCGGTTCGCGAAAAATAAGTTTTACGAGGCAGGGATCGGTGCAAACAGCAGGGAGCGAGCAGGGGAGCCCCAGAAAAAAAGGTGCCGGTACGCCGTACCGTCGCGTACCGGCACAAAAAAAGCACTGGTTGTGTGCAAAACCACTGGGAGTTAAGCTTTCAAATCAGTATAGAACAACAGTGGGATTTACGGGGATAGAACAAAGAAAAGGCTAACGGAACCGACTTTGGTGCGCTTGGAATGCCAACCGCACGGTTTCAAGGGAGGCTGTGGTACCCTTTTAGTGGCACCTGATTGCCCAGTAATTTGTGTGGTAGAGACTTGTTGTCTCAATTAGGATTGTGTTTAGATTTGGAAATAAAGAAATACCAAGTTTGCTCACCATGGTTCAACAGTTGAATAATGAAAATAAAGTAAGGGTTATGGAAGAATTACCGCAACATATTTGGAGTACAAGTGATTCACCATATGGACTAGCCATAAATGCAAAACCCCATAAGATAGAATTAATAGAAGGGGCAAAGGGGCCGAAGCAAGACCCTTACCCCATAACGACCTAAATTAGTATCCAAAACCCTGGAACACATTGGTAAATTATTGAAAATGTGGTATTATTGAACCTTCAGTATCCCCGGTATAATACCCCATTGTTTCCTGTCCCGAAAGGGGGAAAACATGTAAGGATAGTACATGATTTAGAGAGCTAAATGAGGTTACAAAAAATCAATTTCCGATTTGTGCAAATCCTGCTACACTTTGCACACTCAGAATATATATGCATATAACACTGTTATTGACTTGTCTAATGCATTCTTTTCAATACCTCTTCATCCAGAGTCTAGGGATTTGACGTCAATTTATAGTACAGAATGAGGCATACAGGTGGACTAGGATGCCTCAAGGCTTTACTGATAGTCCATCGTATTCTCAAAACAACTAATGATGGATTAAAGGATTTCAGGAGTCACTTGCCTGACCGGTGTCATTGTTGTCTATGTAGATGATATTCTACTGTCCTGCTGAGACTGAAGCAGAATGCCTAGATTGGACTACAAATTATTTTTGTTATTAGGAGAGTTAGGATATAAATGTAACAGGGAAAAATGTGTTATAGCTCAGTCTACTGTCACCTTTTTAGGACAAAATGTTTCTGCAGAACATAGGTCATTATACCGGAAGTTATATCTATTTTAATGAGACTCCGGTACCGCAAACAGTTTACCCAGTTACGTGCTGTTTTGGGATGTTAAATTACTGCAGACAATGGATACCAAATTATACACAAAAAGTAATGAGACTTTATAAACATTTGAAACACTGCCCCGCAGCCACACCAAAGAATACATTAATTGTATTGGAAGAGCAGGATAAGATAATATTGGCTAAGATTGTGAGGGATTTGTTATCCCCAGGACCGTTAGCAGTAATAGATATCCAATCACCTGTGCATCTATGGGTAAAAGATATGGGAAAATAGTTGGGCAGCTATGATTAATCAGAATAATGAAGTAAATGCACCAGTAGCTTTTTTGTCAGGCTCTTTAATCATGTGGAAAAAGGAATGAAAGAAATACCAAAGTTACTGACAGCTATAGTGGCTGCAGTAGGCAAGTGGAGAGCACAAATGCCTTTGTTCCTATGGTAATACATACTAACCACACGATAAACGCTGTTGAGCCCTAGCCAGACGGCATTGACAGCCACTAGATTTGGAAAATATCAAGCAGTACTTTAGGACAAGATATAAGAATAATACCATTAACTAAAGAACAGAGAAATAAGATAGATCTGCTTTTTCCTGTCAATCTAGAGGGTGAGATCGATACTATAGAATCCCTACATTTCACTGTCTTACTTTTGAACCCTTATCTGATGGGTTAATATGGTTTACAGATGGAGCTTGTGAAAAGACTGTTGCGGCTTTGCCTGCGTGCAGGTAGATGAGAATCTAAGAAAGATAATGCAAGTACAGATAAAAACCCTCCTGATCAGACTGCACAGCATGCTGAACTTTTAGCCGTTATTACGCCTTACAACACACTGATATGACTCAAAATGTCACTATATATACTGATAGTGGTTATGTGCAAGTTCACTCAGTATCATATATTAAAATGGCAGCATAGGGGGATGATAACCAGTGCAGGTAAAAACTTTACAACATTACACATATTGGAAATTGCTGTTGAAATTTTGGCAAAAGGGAACGTGAAGGTAGAAAAACTGCAGTTGTGTGGACCCCGGCCCACACTGAAAGGCCAACCTTTGAGGCACTAGGTATGCAATGGCTGATCAGCAGCAACGGAGGTGGTTAAGCAAAGTGAAAGATTTTGTATAATACTAGACAGACACAGGAAGGGCCACTTACGACTGTAGATAAGATTGAAATGTGGCAGCCAGAGGGACAGGAAAGTGAAAAATGGTTTGAAGAGAGGATGTATGAAATTGGGGAAGTGAATGGTTTAAGCAGAAGAAGGATTACCTTGTATGCCAATGAGCCCGGCGATTAAGGTATTGGCTGGTTGGCATGCAACCATGCATTGGAATAAGGAAACAATGAGACAACAGTTTGAAACAAAGGTTTTGGACCTTAAAAATTGATAACTTGATTCAACAGGTTGTGCAGAATTGGCATGGTATGTAATATTAACATACCTAAACGAGGTCCTAAAATATCGCCTGGGACACTTCCAATCCAGAAGGCCCAGCAAAAGAATGGTACTATTGATTTTACCGATATGATTGTTCCAGTACAGGGGAAAAAGGTATTTGTTAGTTTGGGTGGATGCTTTCTCAAGGTGGGTAGAAGCATTTCCATGTAAAAGGGAGACAGCACATGAAGTGGTACAATGCCTGGTAACTCATATTATGCCAAGACATGGGTGTCCATTCTAGAATAATTTCTGATAACGGGACACATTTAATAACAGTGTTTTGAAAGAAATGGCAATGATTATGGGTTTAACACACAGAAAAGTATCAGTGTAATCGCCCCCACCTCCAATGGTTGGTGGAACGCTACAATTGTATTTTAAAAACTAAATTGAGAGTATTACTGAAGGCTTTAAAACAAGGAAACAGCAGGTAAACCATATACCTGGCTTGATTTGTTACCATTAGCTTTGATGGTTATAAGGGCCCACCTAATGGGCGTACTAAATTGACCCCATTCCAAATTCAGACAGGACGTCATTTTTCCCGATGCAGACAGCAAGTACTGATAGCACAGCTCAGTACTGGCAAAAATTACAACCAATGCTAAATTTGACCAGTGACATGATTCGTACAAATGTATCACATCAGGTAGGGAATAATGATGTTTGTGCTTTAAAGTAGGTGACCTAGTGCTACGAAAGAATTTTACACATAAAACATGGAAAAGGATCCTGTGTATGTAGGGCCTTTGCTATCACGGCCCTTACTCAGACCGCTGCCTGTCTGGAAGGTCATACTCTTGGATACATTAGCAGATATTCGACGAATTAATAACATTGAAATGGACAAAGAATAAACAAACATCATGTCCCTAAACATGATGGTATTGGACTGTTGTTGTTTGTTAATGGACAATGAACACATATGATAATAGACTTGTTACAGTGGCCAAGATGTTGAATTTGACTGATTGTATCATATGTGCCCACATCCTTGTCCTTGCCAGCTATGATATATGGGACTACAATGATAAAATTGAGTGGGCACCATGACTGTGATCCCAATAATACCTGTGTAAGAGATGATGAAAAACTTCATTGGACAAATGAGACTATTTATAAGCAAGCCTTGCTTATGGACAAGTACCCACAGACATCATGTTGGTGTCTGATTAATAGTATGACACTGAACACATTCCCCCGATAAAGTGCACTTACACGCAGAATGTTGTAACAACTGATTCAATGAATGTTATGCTTTTATTTGTGTAATTTTTAATGCCACATCAGCTATGAAAGTAAGAATGAATGACAGTGTACTTCCCTTGATGAAGCTCACTGTCCTATAAATTATATACCTCAAGAGATATAAATTTTGTACCCTAGTACAATTGAATCTGTTTAATGCAACATGTATTAGCATGTTTGCAAAGATGTGCCAGGATGCTTTTAAAATAACAATGATAACTGAAATTCAGAATAAATAGAACTTTAATATGTCAGCCAAAAATATTGAAAAAGCGTGCGAACTGAATGCCACAAACAAGGGGGGAGGAAATTTAGAAGGAGGTAAGGATACAGACTGAAGCTAAAACAGACGTTTGAGTCCTGGAATACCCGGCCTCAAAAGGGAGGATTGTTGAACAAAAGAAAGATTTGTTGAATAAAAGTATGAAAAATGCGGAGTGGAAGGCTCCATGATTACAACAAGCTGGTTTAACACTAACCCTCCTGAGGCATGAGAAATTTGACGGACGTTAAACATTAGCCAAAGGCAGGCTCCAGAAAGTCTGTGGACTAAAAGTAGGGGGGTAATAGAAAGCAGATGTCTGCACATGATTAACAGTTTGTGGTATTCTGAGACTTGCACAAGAATGTTGTATGAGAGAATAGTCAGAGGCCCGGTATAAAACTAGAGGGAAAACAAGGAGGAAGCAAGCATTTTGATTTCTCTTTGTCTGTCTATAGCATTGCTTTAAGCACTCTGATTCTCTCTCTGCTGTACATTGCTTTGTTTTTAATCATTCATTCTGACTTGTATATTGCGTATCAAGCAATGCTTCCTGACTACCCTATTGATGGTAATCAGTAATTTAGTTTGTACACTAAACAAATGAGTAAACTTTTATATTAAATATCGTCTAGCCTTCTCTACAAAAGTGGCGGCATTCTTTTCTTCACTTCTTTGAGTTAATCCAATAATCTTATCCAAGATAATCTCATTGCTTTCTTTCTGTATTCTTGAACAAAGCCTCTTTTGCTCTTATTTTTTCAGCTACTTGTTTGGAGAACCATATAGGCTTCCTGTTTCTTTTGTTTTTATTTACTTTCCTTGTGTAAAGATCAGTTGCCATATGATAGCAGCCTTTACCTTAGACCACTGATTTTCCACTTGTCCTACACATTCCCATGCCAACAGCTCCTTCTTCTGGTGTTCCCCATCTTATCAAAATCAGTACGTCTGAAATCCATTACATTGAGTTTTGTGCATCCCGCACCCTACCTTTGCCCGTATAATCAAACCATATCGTGTGTGATCACTATTACATAGGTGGGCACCCACCCGGATATTAGAAACACTTCTTCCATTCGTGAGCACTAGATCCAGCGTCGATCCTTCCTCATGGGTTCCGTCACCATTTGTCTGAGCAAGGCACTTGACAGGCGTCCACAATCTCTCTACTTCTTTCTGATTCTGCTGAAGGGACGTTCCAATCTACATCAGACAAGTTTGAAATCTCCAACAGTAGCACCTCACCTTTCATACCAATCGTTGAATATCTTCTATCAGATCCTTGTCTAGCTTCTCCTGTTTGTGCCGGAGGTCTGTAGATAACCCCTGTGTGGATACAGGTTCCATCTTCTCTTTCCAGGACGATCCATAAAGCTTCTTCCTGTCCCCAGATTCCCCACATTTCAGCCACTCTGATAGTGTATCTCACATACAGTGCCACTCCTCCACCTCTTCGACCCTCTCTATACTTCCTAAAAAGATTATAGCCCAGTATGGTCACTTTCTGTCCTCCGACAGTCCTCGCACCAGTTTATACGTGATCCTAAAATGTGTGTAATGCTTTTACTGTTATTCTCAGTTCTCCACCTCTTCGACCCTCCCTATACTTCCATAAAAGATTATAGCCCAGTATGGTCACTTTTCTGTCCTCCGACAGCCTCGCACCAGTTTATAACGTGATCCTAAAATGTGTGTAATGCTTTTACTGTTATTCTCAGTTCTAAGGACTATCATTGCTGCAGTTTCTCACTGCAAAGATACATGAGCAATGCACCGTGGGTAATGTAGTTCACAGGCAGTGCAACCACACTTGCTTGGCAGTGTAAGAACTGTCCCACTGGTTGTGAGGCTGCCCAGACCGCCTCTCTCTCTCTCTGCCAAGCTTGGCTCTTTTGTCTTCCTGCTATCATTTCCTGGTCATTCTCACTATCTCTGTCCTGGGAGGTCAGCCAGGTACGACCTTTCCCTTCAATCGAGAGCCGTCCTCTAGGACCACCCCTTGCTACCCGATGGCAGGCTCTGTCCCCATTGGTCTCTATCTGTTCCTCCCTGAGCCTGTGTGAAGCCTCAACACCTCTTTGTCCCTTCAGCCATGAGGCATTCCACGACCATCTAGCCAGAGACATGGAGCATGCATCATCTTATTCCAGACAGCTCTGTCCTGCTGAAACTCCCTGTAACGAACCTGGTTTTTTTACCTTGAAAATATTATTATTATTATTATTTGTTGCATTTGTATCCCACATTTTCCCACCTATTTGCAGGCTCAATGTGGCTTACATAGTACTGTGAAGGCGATCGCCAATTCCGGTATGTCAAATACAGAGTGATATTGTGGTATAGAAAAGTTCATGTGTGACAGACACATTAGGGAATCGAAAGAAGGAAGAGTTAAGTTATGTCCAGTTCGAGTATTAGTTTCGTTGTGTTGCGGGGGGGGGGGGGTGGTAGCGTAGGGGATAGGGAACTGCAGCAGAAGAGGAAAGCACCAACAAGAACAGCAGGTATGTGTCTTTGGGTGTTCAGCAGGAGCAGCCACTGGACTGCTGTGAGGGGGTCTCACTCAGATTGGCATTCTTGCTATTGCTGACAGGGGAGGAATTAGTATCTAGACTCTCGTTCATCTTTTCACATATAGCGTCCACCAGATGTTCAAAAACCTGTTTCACATTGATGTTCTCCTTTGCGCTAGCTTCAAAAAATTCAAACCTAATTCATCAGCCAGTCGTTTGCCATCTTCTGTAGGGATCATCCCTATCTCCTCCCTAATGAGATATCGCACATCCCAGTCACCCAGCTTTGAACCATTTCTACCTGTTCAACTATCCTTCCCCCCTGCAATATCACTACCTCTCCTCACATCTCCACCCCCAACAACTCTCAGATTAAGGAGTCTCTGTATCCTGGAGCAGCACCTCTGAACATCTGTGTGAGTAAATTATCTGTGATTTATTCAATAAAAGAGACTTCATAAAAATAATAGAGACTTCGGGTGATTGGTGTGCCAAGGTTATACTCCAAGATATTGAGGCCTCAAGTTAACAAGTCTCAAGAGTTTTGAAAGTCACATCTCATTAATGGGAATCATTGAACCATGTCTCTGTAACAGCAATATCCAAATTTTCTTCAAATATCAGGGCTTGCAAGTCTTGAACCTTTTACTTAGCACATGGAAAGCAATGAGCAGAAATTTTTGAATTCTAAGTGAGTTTAGGTAGTTTTCTATATTCAGATGACCTTTCCCTCTGCCATCGTTTATTCTGGGGTGACTTTCTGAATTCCCTTGTTTCCTTTTGTACCCCCACCCTCTAGTTTAAATGTCTAGAAACATACCCTCTGAATTTGTCTCCAAGGATCCTTTTTCCCCCATCACAGAAAGATGTAGCCCATCATTACAGTACAGCCTGTTATTTTTCCACGTATTACCCCATGCTCCTATGTATCTAAAACCTTCTTCTTTACACCAAGACTCAAGCCACTTATTGAATTCCACTGTTTTGAGTAGTCTTTCTTGTCCCTTCCCTATGTAGGATTACTTCAGAAAAAGCCGCAGTCCGAACCAAAGATTTCAGTCCCTCCCCAAGCTTCTGGAACGCTCTTTGTGCTATAAACTTGCATTGCTGGCCAGGTCATTTGTCACCAGGTGAATTACAACATCAGTATTTGAAGCCTTGCTATCTTCTCAGATCATGTTCAGTATTTGGTTGGTACATCTGGTAGCTGAGGATCCTAGAAGGCATTTCACTAGGTAGGAACCCTTGAACTGCATTCCTAAGTTAATGCCTCTGATAGTGGAGTCTCTGAGTAGTAAGAATTTTCTGCCTTTCACCAATCTGTCATTGTTTTGGGGATGTTTCTTGGGTTGTGCTACCTTAGTTGCCTCTGGTTCCACCTCAGTACTTCTTTTTTCAGCATCATAATGATGCAATACAGCAAAAGAATTAGACAGGGGCAAAGGTTGGGAGGGTGAGTGTTTCTGTGTCACAGGTCTTAGGGCCAGATGCAGTAAACTTAACAAGCCAGCAACGTGGTTTTTAAACTGGTTCTAGCCAGTTCAACGATCAAGTAGTAAACCGTGACATGCACAAAAGGGTTCTCCAAGCCTTTTTCCTAGCACGGTAGCAACTAACGAAAACGGAATGCAGATGAGCAAATTAGTATTATAATAATGTGTATAATTCGTAGTCTAATGAGATGCACTACCGTTTTCCAATCCCCTTACCGTGGAAAACCTAACGGGAGGTCTGCACCTCTCGTTAGGGCTGCCTGTGAGGGCCATCGGAAGGGGAAAAAAAAACGTCCAAGTGCTCGTCAGGGCCGTCCTTCTAAAGTGCCTAACATGGACGTCCTTCACTTAAACAAAAAAAAGGGATGTCCCTATGAGCACTTGGACAAGCTGGACGTCTTCCTGCAGCTTTGTGATGGGCATTCGTCTTGGACGTGTTTTTCTTACCTGCCTGAACTGACCACAACCACAGCTGTCCAAGACACTTCAAATCCCAAGGTCTACTTTATCGTGGCTTCAGGGTGCTTTTATTACTTGATTAGTGTTAACAGGATGTTTTTCTTACCTGCCTGAACTGACCACAACCACAGTTCTCTCAACAGCCCCTCCAAGGTTGTTTCAGCTTGCGCCCTCCCCCCACAGGATCGGGACGTGCGAGGACTTCCAAATCAAAACTTTTGGACGGTCCCTCCTCCAGGTCTCTCTCAGCCAATCACAGTGCGTTTAGCTGATACTGGTAACAGCTCAACGCGCTGTAATTGGCTGACAGAGACCTGGCGGGAGGGACGTCCAAAAAGTTTTGATTTGGACGTCCTCGCGCGTCCCGATCCTGTTGGGGGGGGGGGGCGCAAGCTGAAAACACCTTGGAGGGGACTGTTGATAGGAACTGTGGTTGTCGTCAGTTCAGGCAGGTAAGAAAACAGGGGTGTCTTTTTTTTTTTTGTTCAGAAGAGTCCTTCCTAATTGCCTGATGTAAGCCTGCCTTAACATGCAAAGCAGTAAACAATGGAAATGTTACACAAGCGAAGAGCACGCAGCACTTAAATTAACTGGAGCTCTTTTCAACACTCTTCTCTTCTAAGGTTTCAGGCTGCTGACAAGTTTCCTGCTCATCAGGGACGTCCTTTTTTTGTTTGTTTTTGAGTGAAGGACGTCCTTGGCATGTGAAAGTCTGCAACGATTATGAGGACGACTTGTTTAGTGAAGGACGTCCCTGGCATGCGCACAGCAGCCAGCATAACGTTGGCTGCTCTGCGTATGCTCAGCTGGTTGAACTGGCTTGGAAGGAAATCTCATGCAAATGAGCTAGCAGCGACCAGCTCATTTGCATGGGATTTTCTTGATGCATTCCCGTGCTTACCGATTCGCTAAGGAATCGGTAAGGGAAGGGCTTTAATGATTGTTTAGTGCATCTAGCCGTGAGTCTACCAGAGCCTATTGTGACCCATCTATTCCTCTGTTTCATTCTCTGTGGCAGTGGTGGTGTTGGTAAATTGGATGGGAATTGAGTAATCCTGGATGCGTCATTATTGTAGCCAATGCTTTCTTGAGTTTGTTGATCTCATCTTTCAAAAAACTGATATTGGAGACAGATAGGACAAGCTCTAAGGTTCCCAATAATTTGCCTTAGGATTAAAGCAGAACATGTGTTGCACTGAATGAAGGTCATGTTGATGTGATTCACAAGTTTGAAAAGATGAACTGTGGATAGGGAATAACAAGGAATAGGATTGACCAATTAGGGTGTAATGAAGATACTTGTCCCTTGATTGTCCTATATAAAGGGGTCCTATATAAAAGGAGTTCACCTAAGGGTGGGTGTGTGGGACTATAGAGTCAGACCCTCTGCAAGCAAAGACAGGTAAAGACAGCAGTTTATCACATAGCTATTAAGAGCAGGACACAGGTAACATCGGTTTACAATCAAACCAAGTCTGAAAATGCCCAGCTTAGCTCAGTTAGCTCTCAAAGTAAGCCAAATGTTAAGCTTTCTTTTACCACATACCTCACTAGTTACTCCATCTCTAGATCATTCGTGTACGCTAATTAAATTTGCTGATGAGCAAAGTTATTCAAAGTTGTTAAATCGCAATAGGATTGTGAAAAATTACAGAGGACCTTACAAGACTGGTAGACTGGGCGTCTAAATGGCAGATGACGTTACTTTTATTGTGAGCACTGCAAAGGTGATGCATGTGGGAAAGAGGAACCGAATTATAAACTCAAAGGAATCCTGTTTAGAAGGAATGGTTCCACGGAATCTTAGCGGAGATTGGGAGAGGAAGGGTAGGAGGGAAATTGGGTGGTAGTTGGAGGGACAGGTAGGGTCAAATGATGTTTTTTTGAGGAGTGGTGTGACTACAGCATGCTTGAAGGTGTCAGGGACAGTTGCAGTGGAGAGAGAAAGGTTGAGGATATGACAGATGAGGGGAGGGGGGTGACGGTAGAAGAGATGGTGTTAGTAAGTTGTGGGGATGGGGTCAGAGGAACAGTGGTGCATTTCCAGGAGGAAAGAAGATGGGCGGTTTCCTCCTCGGTGATATCAGGAAAAGAGGAGAAGGAGGCCTGGGTTGGTTGGCTAAGGGAGTGGGTTAAAGGGTGAAGAGGAGGAGATGGTTTGGTGGTGAATTCAAGGTTGATCTTCTGCACCTTGTCGCGGAAGTAGTCAGCCAGAGATTAAGGAGAGAGTGAGGGGGGGGGGGGTGGGGGGCAGGGGGCACTTTGAGGAGGGAGTTAAGGGTGGCGAAGAGACGACGAGGGTTAGAGCTGAGGGAATTAGTCAATTGGGTGTAATAGTCCTGTTTGGACAAGGAATAGGGAGGACTGGAAGGAGGATAGCATGAATTTGTAATGGATGAAATCAGTATGGGTGCGAGATTTCCTCCAAGAGGAATTCAGCCCCATCAAATTGGTCTGCATAGGGCCCCGCACTTGCTAAGACCGGCCCTGCCTCCGGGCTCACACACTTCACTGCCTTCCCTGCACTAGCAGTTATCATGCCCTTCTGCTTTCAGCACTGGTGGAAGCACAGCAGTTTTCAAAGAAAAAAAAAAGTTTTGCACTGGCTCTCATACACTCAGCTACAAATCCCCTACCCCACCCCTGGAGCTCCCTGTTGAGTCGTTCCAGCAGAAAATCACAGCGCGTTTAGCTTCTCTGGTGTCAGCTAAATGTGATGTGATTGGTAGGCAGGTACTTCTGATAGCAACTGGAGCCTGTGTTCAGAGATTAGAATGATTTTCTGCCTTGTCTGTTTGCAGCACAACAGCTCTCATGCCCTGATGCTGTTTTGGCCCTGCAGTTCTAAAAGTAAAAAAAAAGGTTTTACATGGCTTTGATATATGCAGCTTCTTTGCATATATAAAAGCCACTCTGAGCAGGCACAGAGCAGCCACGTTTAGTGATTGGCTGATCTGCACATACTCAGATGAACGACTGGCTCCCCCCCCCCTCCACCACCCAATGAAGGAAATCGCATGGAATTAAACTAATAGCCAGCAGCTCATTTGCATGCAATTTCCTTCATACATGCCTGCTTTCTCCAAATCGGGTTGCAGCAATGGGGATCGCTAAGATAAGGGCTTTTTGTGTGTGTGTGTGGGGGGGGGGGGGGGGGGGGGTTAGTGCATCTGGGCCCCAAGGTTTTCTCCGAGTGCCCAAAACACTACGGTAAAAACTGAGGATATGGGGAGGGGCATTTTTCAGTGGGTTGGTTTGGAATATACCCAGGATTTTCCCCAAACCACTATCTTTCACTTTCACTTGTTGGCTTTAAATTACAGACAAGTGCTCCTATGTACAGTAGGACTCACTGAAAACAGAAGATAAAGGTGAGTAAACCTCCTGATAGCTTGAGGACACAGAGAAGTCTTACCCAGACTTATAGTATATTACATCTTCAAAAATATTTGTGGGAAATGGTGAGCTGGTTGATATTGTATATTTCAGAAGGGGTAGCCATGTTAGCAGTGGTGTGCTGGAGCCGGCTCGCTAGAGCTGGTTATTAAGTTTCTTCCGGCTTGCGAGCCGGTTGTTGAAATAGCGAGCCGGCTCTGCTCTCCTCCCTCCCTCCCTCCCTCCCGATCCGCCTCACTGCCTGCTTGTTTTTTGAATTCTTCGGGGCAGGCAGTCTTGCCTGCCCGCTTCCAGCGCTGACTGTCCTCCCTTGCCGATTCGCGCTTTAAAAATGGCCACCGAGACTTCGGCTGAAATCTTGGCGGCCATTTTGAAGCGCAAATCGGCAAGGGAGGACAGTCGGCGCTGGAAGCAGGCAGGCAAGACTGCCTGCCCCGAAGAATTCAAAAAACAAGCGGGCGGTGAGGGACCGGATCGGGAGGAGAAGAATTCGGGAAACAACTCGGGAGGGGGTGGCAGGGGGGAAAAGGGAGTCGCTGCTGGCATGGGTGGATGGAGGGGGTCGCTGGGTATGGGTGCATGCAGGGGAGAGGAGGGTACACTGATGGACATGGGTGCATGCAGGGCAGGGGAAAGGAGGGTCACTGCTGGACATGGGTGCATGCAGGGGAGAGGAGGGTCACTGCTGGACATCTGGGTGCATGTAGGGCAGGGCAGAGGAGGGTTGCTGCTGGACATGGGTGCATGCAGGGCAGGGGAGAGGAGGGTACACTGCTGGACATGGGTGCATGCAGGGCAGGGGAAAGGAGGGTCACTGTTGGACATGGGTGCATGCAGGGGAGAGGAGGGTCACTGCTGGACATCTGGGTGCATGCAGGGCAGGGCAGAGGAGGATTGCTGGGTATGGGTGCATGTAGGGCAGAGGAGAGGAGGGTCACTGCTGGACATGGGTGCATGCAGGGGAGGGTACACTGCTGGACATGGGTGCATGCAGGGCAGGGGAGAGGAGGGTCACTGCTGGACATCTGGGTGCATGCAGGGCAGGGCAGAGGAGGGTCACTGGGTATGGGTGCATGCAGGGGAGAGGAGGGTCACTGCTGGACATGGGTGCGGGCAGGGGAGAGGAGGGGAGAGAGAAGAAATGCTGGACATGGATGGAGGGGAGAGAAGAGTGAGGAAGGAGATGAGATGAGGGAAAAGGAAGAGAGGAGAAAAACTGCACATGGATGAAGAAAATAGGCAGAAGCTGAGGACCAGAAATGAAGAAGAAAGGAGGAAAGAAATAAATGGAAAGGAAGCCCTGGAAACGGAGTTAAGAGGACAGATAGCAGCAGAATCGGATACTGGGCCAGCATGATCAGAAAAAGTCACCAGCCTCCTTCTCTGCTCATATCCAGCAGATTGCCAAGACCTGTCGTTTCTTTCTTTACAACATCTGTAAAATCCGCCCCTTTCTTTCCGAGCACTCTACCAAAACCCTCATCCACACCATTGTCACCTCTCGTTTAGACTACTGCAATCTGCTTCTTGCTGGCCTCCCACTTAGTCACCTCTCCCCTCTCCAGTCGGTTCAAAACTCTGCTGCCTGTCTCATCTTCCGCCAGGGTCGCTTTACTCATACTACTCCTCTCCTCAAGACCCTTCACTGGCTCCCTATCCGTTTTCGCATCCTGTTCAAACTTCTTCTACTAACCTATAAATGTACTCACTCTGCTGCTCCCCAGTATCTCTCCACACTCGTCCTTCCCTACACCCCTTCCCGTGCACTCCGCTCCATGGATAAATCCTTCTTATCTGTTCCCTTCTCCACTACTGCCAACTCCAGACTTCGCGCCTTCTGTCTCGCTGCACCCTACGCCTGGAATAAACTTCCTGAGCCCCTATGTCTTGCCCCATCCTTTGGCACCTTTAAATCTAGACTGAAAGCCCACCTCTTTAACATTGCTTTTGATTTGCAACCACTCGCCTCCACCTACCCTCCTCTCTTCCTTCCCGTTCACATTAATTGATTTGATTACTTTATTTATTTTTTTGTCTATTAGATTGTAAGCTCTTTGAGCAGGGACTGTCTTTCTTCTATGTTTGTGCAGCGCTGCGTACGCCTTGTAGCGCTATAGAAATGCTAAATAGTAGTAGTAGTAGTAGCAAAGGTAGAAAAAAAAATCATTTTATTTTCATTATAGTGTTTGGAATATGTTCACTTTGAGAATCAGGTGCTCAACATTAAAAGTTTATATTTATTTACTTATTTATGGCATTTTATCCCACATTAAACATGAATTAGATTGGAACCTGGGATCATTTAATTTTTTTTCCTGGAGAGAGTAATGCATTGCCCCCCCCCCCCCCCCCCCCCGGCTATAGCCAGCTCTGCAATTTTGGTGGGGCGCAGAGGTGGACGGGGGGGGGGGGGGGCACACCACTGCATGTTAGTCCACTTTAAAAGGTTATCAATAGAAGTAAAACAGAGAAAGAAAACAAGATGATACCTTTTTTATTGGACTAACAATACATTTTTTGATTAACTTTCGAAGGTAGCCCTCCTTCTTGAGGGGCTTTGTTTCCTGTCCTTTAGCCAGTTATCAGTGCAGGATAAGACCTGCTTCCTATCCCATGACTTGGGCAAAGTAGGACTAAATGATCAGTTTTCAAAGTGGAAGAAGATGAATAGCGAGATCTGCAGTGGTATTGTTTCTTTTTAGCATGTTGCAACTTGATTTTACTGTTGTTAACTAGGGAGTTTCTAAATTATCTCCTTCTGGGGTTTTTTTTTCTCTTTGCCATAGATCTTGGCAAGACATGTAAAACTGTCAAGCCAATAAGTTATGTGTATCTGAAAAAAAAGTAAGGTGATTATAGTTTCAGATGGCACAAAATTATTCAAAGTGCTTAAATCACAAACAGGTTGCAAGAAATTCCTGGAGGATCTTTTAATTAGCAGGTAGTACAGCAGTTAGCGTATCTGGATTTAAAAAAAAAAAGATTTGGACAAGTTCCTGCTATTGAGACAGGCATACCTGGGTGTCTGTGCCATGACGGGGGGGGGGGGGGGGGGGGGGGGAGAGGGGTACAGAGATAGACCTGGGCATCTGTGTGCCATGGGGTTGGGAGGATAGGCAGAGAGAACTGGTTGTCTGGTTCTGCAGGGATAGGGTGGGGGTGCAGCAGAAAGGGAGAGATCCGAATGTCTGTGTGCTGGGGTGCAGAAGCAGGGGAGGTATGTGCAGGTGGAGTCGAGAGAAAGCTTGCCAGGTGTATGGAGGGATTTGATTATGATGGATGTCCATCGGAAACAGCTACAGAGGTCACCGAGAAAGCTATGGGGGTATATGCTGTGGGGAAGGTTTTGGGAGTGGTGACTGAGAGAAAGCTGTGTGTGCTGAAAGATGTGGCGTTTGCGAGAGAGCTCTGGGGGGAGGGGGTGCCAGGAGCATGGATGGAGATAGAATGGGGTGGGGGTGGGGGTGGAGGGATTGCTGGGGGATAGGGAGAGAAAGAGAGAAAGTTGTGAGTAGGGGTTGTCTACCTTGGAAAGGCAGCCCACATGGAGTTTTGTTAATCATGACATAAGGACCACTGTAACTGAGGAGATTAAAATTTTAAACTGATCATACCAACAGGACATTGGTATGATCAGTTTAAAATTTAAAATTCTGGTTCTTTTGGGGGGGGATGGGGAAGGGGCAAGAGGTACTGAGAGAAGCTACTGCTTGTGGGAGAAAGAGGATGGGAGAGAGTCTGCTGCTGAGGCTGTGACACTAAGGGCCAGATGCACTAAAGTCCTTGGAAGAGCCGTTCCCTTACCGATTCTAGCGAATCGGTAGGGAACGGCTATGCATCAAGGAAAGGGAATGCAAATGAGCTACTCGTTGTAGCTCACTTGCATTCTCTATTCCATCATTAAACAGTCGGCCAATCGGCCGGTCAAGCATGCACAGAGCAGCCAAGCGTTATGCTGGCTGCTCTGCGCATGCCAAATACGCCTCCTGTGCCGACTGAAGACACCATTCTGCTCACCCCCTCCATCCCCCCCTCCATTGAAAAAAGACGTCCTTTTTGGCCGTAATTCACTCCCGCAAAAATAAAAACGTCCTTTTTGGCCGTGCTTCACTCAGCTGAGTGACCCGGAAGTCTCTGAGCCAATCACAGCGTGTTTAGCTGAGCTAAACACGCTGTGATTGGCTCAGAGACTTCCGGGTCTCTCAGCTGAGTGAAGCACAGCCAAAAAGGAAGTTTTTATTATTGTGGGGGTGAATTATGGCCAAAAAGGTGATCAAGTATTATATTTACTGGCGAAAAAAAGCCTCTTTAGTTTCAAAATGATCACCCTCCCAGTTCCACCTACCATTTCAAAGTGCACTTAAAGTGGGTGTGTTCAGCGCTGTCTACAACGGTCCCCATATGGAAAGGGGTGGGGCTAGAGCAGTACCTGTCAGTTGTTGCGGTGAACAAGCTTCCGATTTGAATTCTATCCTCTATATATTAAGCTGTACTCTGGGATTAATTCATGTGCATTGGTGCCGACTCCGTGGGTGCTCGAGCACCCCCAATATTTCCCCACCGGAACCGGAAGTTCCCCAGGAGCCAGCCTGCTGCCCGACCTCTTCTCCCACAACAGTCCTTCGCCTGCCCCTCGACTTTCTGCATGCCACCCATAACTTAAAAGTCATCTTACTGGGGTCCCAGCGTCAGTAGTGAAAGGCGAGCACGAGTAGGCTCGGCAAGTCGGCGCTTTAGCCTGCCTTCCCTTCTCGTTGCTCTCAGCTTTGCTTCTGGTCCCGCCCTTGCGGAAACAGGAAATGAGGGCGGGACCAGAGGCAAAGCTGAGAGCAACGAGAAGGGAAGGCAGGCTAAAGCGCCGACTCACAGAGCCTGCTCGTGCTCGCCTTTCGCTACTGCTGCCGCCGGGACCCCAGTAAAATGACTTTGAAGTTATGGGCGGCACACAGGAAGGAGAGGGGCAGGTGAAGCACTGTAGTGAGAGTGGGAGAAGAGGTCGGGCTGGAACGAGTCGGAGGGAGGGAGGTCTGGAACTCTGAGGAAGGAGGGAGAGATTGGGGTCTGGAACTCTGAGGAGAAGGGGGGGGGGGCTGGAACTTTGAGGAGAGGGAGGGGGGCGAGGGGAGGGGGAGAAATGCACCACCTGTAAAAAAAAAAAAAAAAAAATTAAGCACCCCCCAATCATTTTGCAAAGTTGGCTCCTATGCATGGTTCTGTCATATTTCATCTATACTGATGATATACAGGTGATTTTTCCAGTTTTAACAGATGCCTATGATTATTTAGCTATTTGCCTTGATAAAGTATCAGCATGGATAAAAAAAAACATGTTCTTAACTTAAATATAGATGAAACTATATTTATGAATGGATGAAAATCATACTGTACCAGGAAAGGAATAATTCTCAAAGGAGTAGGCTGAATAGTGGAGTGCTGGGACCAGTGATATTTAACAAATTTATGAATGATCTGGAAATCGGAATGACTAATTTTGTGTCATCTACAATCACCTCACTTAAGTTGTTATCACATGTGCAGATTGTAAAAAATTGCAGGGAAACCTTAGGAAATTGGAAAACTGAGCATCCAAATGGCAGATGAAAATTTAACGTGGACAAATGCAAAGTGATGCACATTGGGATGAATAATCCAAATCATAGTAACCTGATGCTAGGGTCCACTTGAGGAGTCAGCACTCAAGAAAAAGATCTAGGTGTCACTGTAGACAATATACTGAAATCTTCTGTCCAGTGTGCGACAGCAGCCAAAAAAACAAACAGGATGCTAGGAATTATTAGGAAAGGGATGGTAGAGAGACAAAGAATAGCTTGCCTATTGTGTAGAGAGTTGTACAGGGACAGAAATCTAACCCGTCCCTGTGGGAATCTAATCCATCCCCGCATGTCCCTGCTACAAGTAATTTCTTCCATCCCAGTCCCCAGCCCACCCAGTCCCTTCCACACTGCACCACAGTCATCTTGCCCCCCTCCCCAAAAAAGAGATCTGCATGAAAGAAAATATTTATTTATTATTATTTTGACTTATGAAAACATACAGTAGATGACGGCAGAAAAAGACCTGCACGGTCCATCCAGTCTGCCCAACAAGATAACTCATTTGTGCTACTTTTTGTGTATACCCTACTTTGATTTGTACCTGTGCTCTTCAGGGCACAGACCATGTAAGTCTGCCCAGGACTATCCCCGCCTCCCAACCACCAGCCCCGCCTCCCAACCACTGGCTCTGGCACAGACCATATAAGTCTGCCCAGCTCTATCCTCGCCTCCCAACCACCGACTCTGGCACAGACCGTACAAGTCTGCCCAGCACTATCCCCGCCTCCCTACCACCAGCCCCACCTCCCGATCTTGACTAAGCTCCTGAGGATCCATTCCTTCGGTACAGGATTCCTTTATGCTTATCCCACGCATGTTTGAAATCCGTTACCGTTTTCATTTCCACCACCTCCCGCGGGAGGGCATTCCAAGCATCCACTACTCTTTCCGTGAAAAAATACTTCCTGACATTTTTCTTGAGTCTGCCCCCTGAAATATGCTCAAAACAGAATAATCCATTTGTACAAAAGAGATATGATGAAGATGTGATTCCATGTGCCCCAATGAAAGGAGAGTTTAATTTTACTTCCAATCTTTATAACATTAGGCTTCCCAAGGCAGATTACAACAACAGTTAAGACAAACCCATCAGTAAACTTGATATCCTCGCTGAAATTTGGCCATGTATTACTGTATTGTATAGAATAGTGTAGAAAAATTAGCACAAAATACAGCCTTTATTGGTGCTGTTTCTACCAGCTACAATAATTTTTGAAGCTGTTTTAATGATATTTAGTTTTCATTTCATGATATTTATATCTACATATGGGAAGCTTTCAAATAAACTAAAAAGCTGTCAAATAAGTAAAAATAAATCTTTATTCTCCACCTTTTGAGGCACTGCCTATCCAACTGGAACAGCTTTAGACTTTTTACAGATGGTTCACACATAGGCAGTCCATTAGTTCTCATAATCTTTTGCTATTGTTTTCAACAGCAGTTGCTACTGTTTTGGGTGAACCAGTGTGTCAGCCATCTCCGCCTACTGACTTCAACCCATATTATGGGCTAGATAGCCTAGTACCATCTCCTGTTCTCCATCTAACATCCTTGCCCCTTACCAATCTTTTTCCCTCCTCCCTGCACCCACACTCCCACCTTTTACAGTCTCCTCCCACCCACCCACCCACATACGCACGAACTAACGACTGCATCCATCTACCTCCCCTTCAGCCTTGGATACCCTCCTGTCACATACCTCAAAGCACCCTGGTGAACTAGTGGCTTCTTTGGGGAAGGAAAGATTCTTTCCTTCCCGTTGCCGCTGATCCTCTTGCTGTCACCGCTTTTTTAAAATGGCTGCCAAGACTTCAAGCGGTGGCCTCGCAAATTTACTAGCACGAGATTAAATGCAAATAACAGTACTCTGAACTGACTGGAGATGTTTGAGAAGATGGAAGATCAGCATAGACTACATTTGCATAGTCTAGACATCAAATCAAATTAATTCTTGTATAACGCTAATATCCCCTTTCCAGGGTTCAGTGTGGTTTACATTCTAGGAGAGACAAAAGCCGATAATCTTAGTGTAAGGTATGAGAATAATTAGAGGTGTTAAGAATGGCTTCATAAAGAAAACCCATTTGGGCTCTGGGATCCAGAAGACTGTGCATGGATCTGAACTGATGCAAAGCCCAAACGCACTACTAATTTGTGGCTCAAAAGAGAGGGCTGGATCAGTAACGACACACAGATATTTGAAGGAGGTGAACTGGTAATTCAACAAGTGATGTATTTAGAAGGATTAAGAACCAAACAATTGGTCTTCAGCCAAGAGGATACAGTGTTCAGATAATGCTACAATTGAGAGAAATCAAGAGGTAGAGGGTGAACTGGGATTTCTAAAAGAATATCATCAGGCCAAGATCCCATGAGACTAGATGAGAGAAGTAAGGGAACTAAGGAAGATATTGAAGAGGAGAGAAGATAGAACATAGCTCTGAGGAACACCTGTTAGGTTTTCAAGGCAGAAACTAGGTTCGTGATTTTAAAAAAGCTTCTCAGTTTGATTTGGTGCTGAAACTACCAAGTTAGAATAATTTCTTTGTGCCTTAATAACCTCTTTATGATAGATCCTATGAATAACTTTATGTGCGGTGATCACTGCAGAAGCGTTAGTCCAGCGCCAATGTCTCTCGGCTTGTCTAACTTGGCATTTTAGCAGGTAGAGACCTGCATGATACCAAGAATTGCAAGAGCATGATTTAACAGAGAAGCAATGGAATCAAAAGCATCATGGAGTGTCCTATTCCAAATTTCAACTTGTTCCGAAAGTGCAAGGTCTGAGAAATCAGCAGGAAATAAAGGAGCAAGAGTACAAGTGATGCTGGATCAAATCCTGATGTAACCCATGGTTAAAATTAATTTATTTTTACCTGGGAAGGGCTCAGGGAATTGGGGCAGGCATTCTGAGTGCTTATGGGTCAGGGTCATGGTGGTTGCGATCCTGCAGTAGATGCTCTCGTTCCAGGCCGCCCTGGGGTCAGAGGGCCGGTGTGGGCATTTGGGAGAGCCCCCTGGTGGTGCTGGGCCTTGGTGTGCCCTGGGAAATGCTGTGGGGACAGGCACGATACTGTGTTGGGTGGTGACATCATTGATGATATCACACACGCGTGCGCAGTTGGTTTAATTGACCCAATAGCTCCAGAGGAATTTTGGAGCTAGGGAAGCCACCAATGTTTTATAAATTAAAAGTGGGGGTATATCTATTTTAACCCATAGAAGGGTTTATTTATTGTAAATTTGTATCATGGCGTGATCGGCACTATTGCACAATCGCAAATGGTGCATTTTAGAGGTTTGTGTACCTAAAGCTGCTGGGATATGAGAGGGGTCAGTAAAGCCCATAAATGACACAAAAACAGCACGATTTTGGGCACATGCGCTTGCGCTGTAGGCTCAAAGGAGACCTGCATGAACACCTTTTCACTTAAATTAATATTTAAAGTATTTCTAAAGTGTCTAAAAAGTTTTTTAAATAAAGAGTTAAGGTGTAGGGAACTTATAAATATGTGCTATGAGCTCCGTTTGAATATTAATGAAGGTGACTGTAGAGAGTTCCTGAGGTGTATAAAGATACAGATTTTTACAGATGGTTATGCCACTATTTATTGACTTTAAAGTCATACTTCTTGCACATGCTCCAGTGGGTTGTTGTGGCTGTCCTGTTGGGACGCTGTTTATAGTCAGTTTGGACAATTTTACTATATTCACAAAGCAAGTGGTCAATGGGTTTTTTTCCCTCTTTTATTACATAGTCTGCATTTGCTATCAGTCAAAATATGGTGCATAATACAAAAAGATTTGTCTGGTATCACAGGAGAATTTGAGCTTCACCCAGCTTAAGTATTGTTGTAAAATATAGCTTTTTTTTTTTAATAGGCAGAGAATGTTTATTTAAATACACAAAATAAAGGCTGCCAACAGCTCATTTTATGATCAGGAGTTCAATCATTTCCAATCGAACCCAGCTTGTGGCTTCTTCAGTAGTGTCTTACCAAATAATGGAAAGAATGGTCTTCAGTAGTGTAGCATGGAGCAGTCCATCTCTCTAATGTGGGTACATTTGCACTGGTTTTCATTGAGAGAATAAGGAGAGTCAGTGTGCACTAAACCAGTGTGGTTCTTCTAGTATTCCTGCCTACAATCCTGGGAACAGTTCCTAGTATGGGCAAAAATCTGTGTTCCACAGGGAATCGGCCACAAACCAAGCTGTTGTCTCCTATGACATGTTCCATATCAAATCATTTGGTGATGGTGTTTGCATTCATGCTCTTCCCACTGCCACTCAGCACAATGTATGGTGTCTTCTGGGCCTTCTGTTTCTCCTGCAGCAGGGCCACAGTGCCCAACGGGGTGTCACTAGAACTCATCTTTTTCAACAGCGCTTCCTCATCCAGTTTCTTCATACGTCGCTCCGTCTTCATCTTCCCTGAGCCCTTCCCATGGAAACGGTGTGAAAGCTGTCGAAAGGCCTCTTTCTGCGTAAGCTTCCTGCCTGTCTCATCCACATATTCAATCTTCACATCTGGCTTGTAGCTGTCCTTCTCCTTGAACTCCTGTGTGAAGCCCCTGTACTCCTCCCGGCGACTAAACTTATCATCGATTGCCATTTTATCCTCGATGCAATATACCGCTGAGAGCAGTGTTTTGCTCGGTGCCTTCACTCGTGCCACCTTCTGCACTGTTGTTTCCAGCAGACCTTTGTTCTGGCACAAGAGGAGTGCAGCAGCAAGACCCCTGTTCACAATGGGCTCCTCATCCAGGATGGTGGAAGAAGAAGTTGAGAAACCCTGTTGCTGCTTTTCTTCGTTTAGGTTGACAGTACTCCAGCCCAGGTTCTCTTCTTGGTCTGACTCCACATCCTGCTCAGAAGTCTTATCCTCCTCATGCTCAAAATCCATGAGGTCTTCTTCGTCCTCCCTGTTGCCAGCTAGTCCATAAGTAGGGATCTCTCCCAGAGTCCGACAGAACTCTGATGTGGCATTGAAGACGATATTCCCTTTCCTTTCCGGGTCATTGTCATCCTCATCCCAGTTTGTGCGTGTGTCTAGCCTCCTCACCATGTGCAAAACCTTCTCACCACTATCCTTCAGGTGCTGAGTCTGTTTCAGCTTCCGTCCTCTCTCTAGTTGCTTCTGCAGCTCCAGCTCAGCTTCATCCTCCTCAAGAGTCAGGGGGGAGTTTCTCTCTCCTACATCATCACTTATTTCCATGTTCTCCACACGCATATCATCTGACTGTGCTAGTTTCTCCCAGAATGCAGCTGAAGCTGCTTCTTTCTCCTCTTGTTTCTCCTCTGGCAGGTGCTGCCGCCCTCGTCCTCGCTGTCTAGATCCGAAATCTTCATCTGTAATATCGTTACAAAAAGGCAGCAAGTCCTCTGCCTTCACCACCTTTTTCTCCTTCTTGCGTATCCTCTTCACTCGCCGTCTCATCTTTTTGAAGGAAACCATTTCTTCAGGGGTGTAGTACTCTGAGGCCTGACGGAGTTGCGGCATATCCAGCGTCTGGGCCTGCTTCCACAGGGCATCCTGAATGCTTTGCAATTCTTTCTCCCAGGAGCCATCTGCCACCCCTCCCGAATCCAGTTTGAATGATTTCTTCTTCTCTCCATCAATCTCCTCATCATATTTGGAAAGAATGGTCTTCTGCTTGAATATGGCCATGTCATCCACACTCTCTTCTTCCTCATATGGTTTATACTCTGGCTTCTTTTTCTTCAGCTCTGCGTTCCTCCTGGCCTTCTCATTGTCCACCAAGTTGACATTTAGCAGAACGTCGCTGTCATCCTCATCCAGAACACCTTTGTCTTTGAGGGTGAGAATGATGGTCTCACCTTCCCTGAAAGAGTCTCTGTTGTGTTCCACTGTTAGTCCCTGAAGATCCTTAGAGGTGTACCTACGCTCTTTCGCATGCCTGAACTCTTCCTTCATGAGTCCGCTGATGCCAAATTCTTCTTCCATCTCTTCTAGGAGCTTCGCCCTTTTATCTGCCATCTCCCTTTCAAGCTGGAGCATGCGGCTTCTTTCAATCCAGGCTGCGGTATCATCGAGCCAGAGCTCATCCTCTCCCAGGGATTTAACCTTCCCTAGTTTCTGATTCAAGAGGCGCTTCTCCTTGGCTGCAGCCAACTTTTCCCGTAGCTCTTGTTGTTGCTTTAGGACAATGGGGTTAATCACGTCAGCTGCCACTGGGTCCTCCTTACTGCCAGATTCATTTTTCACTGTATTTACTTCCAGAGGTTTCAGGCCTAGCTTTGCTCGTAGTTTGTTAGTTTCCTCAATGCTGAGAGAAGCATCACCAGAGGCAGACTTTGGCCCAGGAACATCCTGATAGCCAGGGTCGCGTCTCTCGCGCTTGATCAGCCTCTCACTGACTCCTGCCTCCTCCCTGCTGCGGTTTCTCCTCTCTCCTGCACAATTTCCCCCTCGACCCCGTTCCCTTGGGCTGCGGGAACGCTTCCTGCGCTCCTTCTCGCGGTGCCTGTGCTTCTTATGTTGACGATGGCGTGCAGGAGCCGACGCCGTATCTTCCTTGGCCCCAACTGCTACCTTTTCTCTAGTCTTATGCTTTTTTGAAGAGCCCATGGCAAAATCCAACCCGCCGTTCCCCACCAGCAACGTTTCTTTAATTCTTTGAGTTGCTTGCCAGTGCCACCAGATTTAAAAAAAATTCCCCGCCCCAAACCGCACAGTGAAACCCCGCCTCCCATACGTCATAAACCCCGCCTCCTAAACGTCATTAACCCCACCTCCGACGCCGCCCGTAAAATATAGCTTGAGCATAGCACAACTGTTTTTTTTGTAAGTCTGCTGCTGTTAAATCTTAAATTTCATGGTTTTGTAGAAATTTGTTCAACCTTAGTTTAATACTGCCTAAGGCTCCTACAATAGAGATAACCTAACATGGCTTGTTCCAGAGACTTGCCATTTCTGTTGTCAAGTTTCAACATTTTTTGTTAATTTTTCCCTATTTTTAATTCTTGTGTCTCCTGATAGCTCAGTGTCAATGAAAAGTTTTGATTACTATGATATCAGGTGTGTGTCGGAATTCAAACATGCGTGGGATAAGCATAAAGGAATCCTGTGCCGAAGGAATGGATCCTCAGGAGCTTAGTCAAGATCGGGAGGCGGGGCTGGTGGTAGGGAGGTGGGGATAGTGCTGGGAAGACTTATACGGTCTGTGCCAGAGCCGGTGGTGGGAAGCAGGACTGGTGGTTGGGAGGCGGGGATAGTGCTGGGCAGACTTGTACGGCCTGTGCCAGAGCCAGTGGTTGGGAGGCGAGGATAGAGCTGGGCAGACTTATACGGTCTGTGCCAGAGCCAGTGGTTGGGAGGCGGGGATAGTCCTGGGCAGACTTACATGGTCTGTGCCCTGAAGAGCACAGGTACAAATCAAAGTAGGGTATACACAAAAAGTAGCACATATGAGTTATCTTGTTGGGCAGACTGGATGGACCGTGCAGGTCTTTTTCTGCCGTCATCTACTATGTTACTATGTAAATGTCAGTCTGTTTGAACATAAAAGTACCATAAATTCTTCACTTTATTTTCTATATGGTGATTAGAAACAACAAATACTAGTATAAAGTTGTCCTTATTAATAGTACTTTATAGGCACTACCACAATGAGCAGTGTGTATTTTTTCATGACTTCTGTTTGTTATTTGTTATTTTCACATCCTGTAATTTATAGACAATGATGATGTCTGGACTAGAGACATCAGCTAAGACTGTGCGCAGGTCAAGGAAGAGGATGATGGAGGTGATGCTGAGGGATATGGATACTGTGCTGGATGAAATAGACTCTCAGCTCCTCATCACACAGGACGAGTACTTCAGACTGTTTGAAGAGGTAGATCCAGAAAAGAAAGCGAGGATGGTGCTGAACACAGTACTGAGAAAAGGAGAGGATGCATGTTGGAAGTTCTTGGATGTCGTAAATAACCTACAAAAATTCCATCAGCCCTTTGAGGATTTGGGACATGGTGAGTAAGATGCTGTGTATAATAACTAGAGGCCGACCAAATTTCAGTTTTGGCTTTAACGCTGAAACTACTACTATTTATCATTTCTACAGCACTACAAGGCATACGCAGCGCTATACACCATACAGAAATAACAGGCCCAGAAGTCTCTAATTTGGCCATGTTTCAGTTTTGGCTAAAAATACTACTTAATTTTTAGCTAATACCAAATTCTCCTCCCCCTCCCCGGACCACAACCACTGCACACAGTCTCCTGTCCCCCCACAGCCACCATACACAGCCTCCCTGTCCCCCTCCCGCATGCGCTCCCTGCCCCCCATCCTGTCTTAGGTGCCCTGATGGTCTAGTAGCCTACCTAGGGCAGAAGCGATTCACAGTCACGCCTGCCTATGCTGCCTGAAAGCTGTGCCGGACTCCAGATTGCCTCTGAAGGTCTTGGCAGCCATTTTGGTGGCAGAGGCAGCAGGGTCAGGAGTGACTGTGAATTGCTCCTTCCCCAGTTATGCTACTAGAGCACCAGGGCACCTAAGTTATGCCCCGGGGGGGGGGGGGGGGGGAACTGATGGATGGGCCCGGGAGGGGGGAAGGGAGGCTGTGTGTGATGGCAGCAGCAGTGGGAGTGAGACGGGTGGTAGTGGCAGAGGTGAGAGGGGTGCTATTCAGGGGCAGTGACAAATTTCAGCCACAGATTTGGTTTCCATTTGCTCTCATAATGGTGAGATTGTCATTTAGAAGCCGTCTTATCTTCTGAGGTGAGGTACTCATCAATTCTAACTCTAGAGCACCTCCTGAGATCCCCATTCATACAATTCCTGTGAGGCAAGCAACACTACAGCATTTGCTGAAATTAAGGAAGATCTTTTACATATAACATACAAAGCAGTTTATGCCAAGCAATTCCCAAAACACAGCAGTTCAAAGAGTTCAAAGAAGACATCCCAGCAGTTCATGCCAAGCAGTTCCCAAACATAGGGTTACCATATTTTGTCCCCCAAAAAGGACACATACCCCGCCCCCTGTCACACCCCACCCCGCCCCCTGTCACACCCCGCTCTACCCCTTGTCACATTTTCCACTCCCCCCTGTCACACACTCCGTCACCCCCCTCCCCTTACCTTACTACTGCCCTGGTGGTCCAGTGACCTCTTCGGGGCAGGAAAGAGCCCCCTCTTTCCTGCCCGGAGCGCTGCCCTGCATGCATCCTTCCTGTTGGTGATCTTGGCGCCGATTCAAAATGGCCACCAAGAGTTGAAGTCTCACAAGGTCACTTCAACTCTCGGCGGCCATTTTGAATCGGCGCCAAGATCACCAACAGGAGGGATGCATGCAGGGCAGCGCTCCGGGCAGGAAAGAGGGGGCTCTTTCCTGGCTCGAAGGTGGAAGAGGTCACTAGACCACCAGGGCAGTAGAAAGTAAGTAAGGGGAGGGGAGGCTAGCAATCTGCCCATTTATCCGGATTTCTGGACAAACGGGCAGGCTGGTGGGCGGGCCATCCTAGGACGACCCATCCAGTTGCCCGGACATGACCTCAAAAAGAGGACATGTCCGGGTAAATCCGGACATATGGTAACCCTACCAAAACACAGCAGTTCAAAGAAAAAAAAACCCAGCAGTTCATATAAAGCAGTAGCAGGGCACTACCTTTCCTCTCTCCCTCCTCTCTTAATCACCACAGGGAACTACCTTTCCCCTCTCCCTCCTCTCTTAATCACCACAGGGAGAGTAAAAGGGTCCCACCCAACTTGGCCAGCACTACCTCCTGACCACCACCCCAATACCCAACAGTTGTAAACATGCTATCTTAACTCCCCTTCTGGGCTAGCCACCTTTTCCCTTTTTCTACCAAGCCTTCATACCATGCAGCCAGCTGCTGTTTCACCTGGGTGCCTCCCAGTTTAGCCATAGCAGAAGTATCCATCGGCTCCTCTTGTCTTCCCTCCTCCCCATTTTCTTCCCCTTGCCAGTCAATGGATTCTTCACCACACCCACCGCTCAGCTGCTCCTCATCTCCCTGATTGGGTAGGCTCAGAACCTCTCCACTTAGCCTAGTTCTCTGTGACAGTTTTTCCCAATCCCCCACTCTTGTCCTTCTCCTAGCAACCTCTGGGGGCTGTTGGGAATAGCCCTGTTTCTGGTATGTCCTACTCAGGGGCTGTTGGGAGTTGTAGTTTTTCCCTTTCCTCCATTCTTCAGGGGAAAAAGAACCCTCTCTTTTTCTCTCTCCAGCCCCCTCCTTCCCCCTTGCGCTTTAATTCTCCCGCTTTTCCTCATATTCCTTACATACCCCCCCCCCCTTAAGCGATTGCATCTCCCTAGCTCCGAAGTTTCAAAGCAAGGCTCCGCAATCCTGGACAGAGCATCCACATTGCTCAACATCCTCCCAGGGCGGTGCTCTACTGAGTAACGGAAAGGCTGTAAGGCCAGACACCATCTCATTAGCCACGCATTATTATTGAGGAGCATGGTCTGTTATTAATTTAAATTCCCTCCCTTCCAAATAGACCTGGCATGCCTGGACCGCCCATCTGATGGCCAGGCACTCTTTCTCGATGGTGGAGTGATTGATTTCATGAGGAAGCAGTTTCCTACTCAAGTACAGTATCGGATGCTCCTCTCCTTGGTGCTCCTGGGACAACACTGCCCCCAGCCCCACCCCAGAGGCATCCGTCTGGAGAATAAAGGATTTTGAAAAATCTACTGCCCTAAGTACTGGCTCCTGACATAGAGCCTGCTGTAATATACCTGCCTCTCCCCCTCCCCACACTTCAACTGATTAGGGTTCTTATTCTTTAGCATGTCTGTTAATGGTGTAGACAGGGAGGAGAAATGAGGAATGAACCTTCTATAATAGCCTATCAGTCCTAGGAAACCCCGCAACTGTTGTTTTGTACAGGGTAGGGGAAACTCTTGAATACTCCTAACCTTATCTAAGAGGGGCCTTACCTCCCCCTGTCCCACCTCATAGCCCAAGTATTTTACCCTATGCTGGGCAAAGTGACATTTTTGTGGGTTTAGGGTTAAACCTGCCTCTCTGAAGGATTTTAAGACAGCCCGAACCCACGCTACATGTGTGCTCCAGTCCCTGCTATGGATTTCTACATCATCCATATAAGCGGCGGCGTAATCTTGATGGGACCTTAGCACCCGGTTAACAAGCGTTGGCAACTAGCCGCCACTGAGTTCAATCCAAACGGTAATCTGGTGAACTGGTATAGCCCGAGCGGGGTACTGAAGGCTGTCTTGGGTCGAGCTTCCCTTGTGAGCGGTATCTGCCAATACCTCTTGGTCAGATCTAAGGTGGTGAGAAACTTAGCCATTCCCAGCCTGTCCAACAGCTCATCAATGCGGGGCATGGGATAAGCATCGGCTCGTGAAATAGTGTAAAGCTGATGGAAGTCAATGCAGAACCTCCATGACCCGTCAGCTTTAGGCACTAACACCACTGGACTGGACCAGGGACTGTTGGACTCCTCGATTACCCCAAATTCTAACATTTCTTGTACTTGCTTGGTTACTTCCTGCCTTTTTGGGGGGGAGAGCTTATAGGGCCTCTGCCTGCTCCAGGAGGCAAGTCTGCCCTGTACACGGAGTTAGTACATCTTCAAACTCCACCATCAACTCCTTCATTTCCTGCTGTTGGGCCCGGTCCCATTGGGGATTAACCCCAGGCACCCCTGGCTTAAAAATGTCCGTTATTAGTGGCCCCAGTTCTTCCTCTGGCTCCTCCCCAGGACTGACCAACAACCCCTCTCTTTCAGTCCAGGGTATCATCATATTAATATGGAAGGTCTAGGCCTTTCCCTTTTCACTAGCCACCTCGTACACGAGGAGACCCTTCTTCCTCTTCACCATCCAGGGACCCCTCCACCTAGCAGCAAACTTATGGGGTGACTCAGACACCAGGATTAAAACCTTGTCCCCCTCCTTAAACTCCCTCCACTGAGTTCCCCGATCATAATATTCTTTCAGATACTCTTGACTACGCCTCAGCTTTTCCTGTGAATATTTCCTCAATCTATTTAACCTCCCATTCATATCATAAAGGTAGGACACTACTGAACTATCCAGGGGCTCAGGGGTAACCCACTGCTCCTTTATAATATCTAGGGCTCCTCTGGGTCGTCTTCCAAACATTAACTCAAAGGGCGACACCAGTGGCGTAGCCGGACAGCCAATTTTGGGTGGGCCTGAGCACAAAGTGGGTGGGCACAAAATTTTCTCTCTCCCCCCTCTCCCCAAAATTGGCTCTCTACCCACTGCCCCGAACCCCCCCTCCCCCCAAGCCACCGCTGCAGGTTTCTCCGGCACCACCTACTGGCACCCAATGGGCCTTCTTTCCCCTCCCTCCGTCGGGCAGCGCTAGCCTAACTGTACAACAAAGCTGCACGGCACCGGGTCCATCAGCATGCTACCGCTAGCTCCTACCTTGTCATCTTTCGGCAGAGGTGTTAGTTCTGCTGCTAAACCTGCAGCGGATCCACGCGGTGCCAAGCTGTCTCTCTGTACGCTGCTGCGACTGCTTCCTCTGCGCTAGCCCCACCTCACCTCCGATACTCTTTCTGAAGAGGCGGGGCTAGCACAGAGGAAGCAGTCGCAGCAGCGTACAGAGAGACAGCCCTGGCACCGCGTGGATCCGCCGCAGATTTAGCAGCAGAACTAACACCTCTGCCGAAAGATGACAAGGTAGGAGCTAACAGCAGCATGCTGACGGTCCCGGTGCCGTGCAGCTTTATTGTACAGTTAGGCTGGCGCTGCCCGACGGAGGGAGGGGAAAGAAGGCCCGCTGGGTGGGCCTGAGCCCAAATTGGGTGGGCCCAGGCCCACCCGTGGCTACGCCCCTGGGCGACACCTCCAAGGAGGCCTGGGTCGCCTCCCAACATGCATAAAGCACAAAGGGCAATAGTTGATCCCAGTTCTCTTGCTTTGAGCCTAACCCCCTCTTAAGCATTCCCTTAAGCGTTCTATTGAACCGCTCAACTATTAGTCTGGGGATGGTAGGCTGATGTGCATATGTGCCTAATCTGGAATGCTTCCCTGTCTTGCTGCAAGGTGCGAGACATAAAATTTGTTCCCCTGTCAGTAAGTACCTCCCTGGGGAATCCTGCCTCACAAGAAATCCTAATTACCTCTGCGGCAATCGCCTTGGCAGAAGTATTCCTTAAAGGGATAGCCCACGGGAACCGGGTAGCCATATCCATAACCACCAAAATGTAGCTATGGCCCCTACTGGACCTGGTGACTGGTCCAATAATGTCCATAGCCATACGTGTCATGGGCTGGTCAATTCGGGGCATGGAACATAAAAGTGCCCGTGGTGGAGGCTGGTCTGCCATTTTCTGACACCCTGGACAGGACCGGCAATACCTTTCCACCTCCTTGTAGACCCAAGGCCAGTAATATCGGTCCAGCACTTGCGTCACAGTGGCTTGAGCACCCTTATGCCCCCCTAGGGGATGGTTATGGACCAATTGGATTAGCAAGGGCCTGAATGCCCTGGGCACCACTACTAGAGTCTCCCACGCTGGAACCTTCTGGTACTGAATTCCCCCTTCCACTAGAAAGCTTGCTGGCCCTCCACCCCTAGCTTGGCGTGTATTTTCCCAGGCATACTCTAGTGTGGAATCTGTTCCCTGCTCCCTCGGGAAGTGGGGAAACTGCTGCTTCAGCTCGTCCGCCTCAAGGGCATATAACTTTCCCTCTTTACTCGATTCAAAGCCTCCTTTCTTTCCCTTTGATATTCCCTCTTCTGTGCCCTTTCCTTATGGGTCTTCCCAGGAACTCCCATGACCTCCTCTTGGAACGGAAAGATTTGGAATAGCCCTGGTTCGGCCTCCAGCTCCTAGCTTGCTTGGGCCCTGGTTGTTACCATAACCTCCCTCTTACCCAAACATCCTGCAAAAGGAGCCCAATCCCTCCCTAAAATTATCTCCTGGGGAAGTCTGGGTAAAACCGCCACTGCCACTCTCACCCTTCCCGTGGGTCCCTTAATGTGTACCCTATGAAGGGCATACCTGGTACTCACTCCGTGAATACACTGTATGTTGACCTCTCCCTTAAAGGTCTCCCGGAGATCCCTCCATGCTCTAATTCTTCTCCACAGCGCTCTAGAGACCATAGATTGATCGGCCCCTGAGTCTAGTAGGGCCACCACTGGGATTCCCTCCACCTTGACTTCTTGCATATAATGAGGGTTAACCCCTGAGCCCACTCTGGAGGTCCATTCCACCTTCCCCGGGCAATTACTCCTAAAATGCCCCCCTGTCCTCATCGATAGCATATCCTGTCCTTGGGCCCTGCTCCTCCTCTCGGGCCCTCCCTGGATGTGCTGACCTTAGGGCTGGAAGGGGAGGATTCCGGCTTCGAAAGGGGAGCCTTGGAGCTGGGTGGGGAAGCCCCGGGTGTAGCTACAGTTCTAGTGCTGGTATCTTCCCTTTCCCTCCCGTGGTCCCTCTCCCTCTTTCCCCAATGCTGAGCTTCCATATAGCACTCTAAGCCACAAACCGCCTCCTCTAAGGTTCTACATCCCCTCCACACCACCAACACCCTTGTACTCTCAGGTAAGGCCTGCAGGAATTGGTTCATCAGTATCTCCTGCATGATTTCGGCCGTGGTGTGCCACTCTGGTTCTAGCCATTTCTTAGCCAGATCCATCAGTTTATTGGCCAATGCTCTGGGAGACTCTCCCTTGTCCCATTGCATGGTCTGGAATTGCCTCCGATAGGCCTGGGAACTCAACTCATACCTATCCCGGATGGCCTCTTTCAATTTCCTATAGTCAGCCGCATCCCCCGGTGATAAGTCCCTGAAAGCAGCTAGGGCTTCCCCAGACAGGGAAGGAGCTAAACGAATGGCCCACTGCTCCGGAGGCCACCCTGCTGCCACGGCCACCCTCTCGAGGGCACATAAAAAAGTAATCCACACTGTCCTTTTCAGATAACTTGCCCCAGGTAAGCCAGTTCTTATGCAAGGGTCCTACCGCACCGTCTCTCTCCAGGCTCCTACTCTGTTCCTCGGCTCCGCTGGAGACCCCCGAGAAACGGGGCCCTCTCCTAAGGAACTCATGGAACATGTCCAATACCGGTTGCTGCAGAGCCCTAGTTGCCGCCAAGGATTCTTCAATCATCTTCTCCGTCAGTTCCTGCTGCTTCTGGAACTGTAATGTCATCCACGTAAATATTTCCTTAGGATCCATCTCTCTTCTCCACACCGTCACCAGAGCTAGAGATGGGTCTGCGCCTCTCTCTTTCTCAGCCCTCGTTGGGGCTCCTCCTCCGATGTGGACATCCGTGGAAGATCCCACCACTGCCACCACTTGTGAAGCCTCCTGCTTCAGATCCCCCTGGGCACGTCCTACTCCGCCCTCTAAGTACAAGTCCGGCTCATCATGGAGGCAGTTTGCAGTTTATTTAGGCACAAAACATATAAGATAATTCTCCAGGTAACAGATAGTATGGTAATCCACTGAGTAAATAAGGTACTGGCTCTGCTGTCCAAGCTACTTGGCCCCCAATGTCCAAAACCCTGCACTCCAAAAAGGAATGATTCACAAAATACAGTAGTTAACCCAAAGAAAATAGTTCAAGCTCCCCAGCAGTTCATATAAAGCAGTTTATGCCAAGCAATTCTCAAAACACAGCAGTTCAAAGGGTTCAAAGAAAAAAAAAACCCCAGCAGTTCATATAAAGCAGTTTAAACAGAGCACTAAAGGACAAGTCCATAAACCACTACTAAATGGACTTAGGAAAAATCCAGGAATAACATGTATAGAATCTTTGTACGTTTGGGAAGCTCGCCAGGTGCCCTTGGCCTGGATTGGCCGCTGTCGTGGACAGGATGCGGGGCTCGATGGACCCTTGGTCTTTTCCCAGTGTGGCATTACTTATGTACTTATGTACACTACCTTTCCCCTCTCTTAATCACCACAGGGAGAGTAAAAGGGTCCCACCCAACTTGGCCAGCACTACCTCCTGACCACCACCCCAATACCCAACAGTTGTAAACATGCTCTCTTAACTCCCCTTCTGGGTTAGCCACCTTTTCCCTTTTTCTACCAAGCCTTCATTCCAAGCAGCCAGCTGCTGTTTCACCTGGGTGCCTCCCAGTTTAGCCAGAGCAGAAGTATCCATCGGCTCCTCTTGTCTTCCCTCCTCCCTCTTTTCTTCCCCTTGCCAGTCCATGGGTTCTTCACCACACCCACCGCTCAGCTGTTCCTCATCTCCTTGATTGGGTAGGCTCAGAACCTTTTCCCTTAGCCTAGTTCTCTGTGACAGGTTTTCCCAATTCCCCCCTCTTGTCCTTCTCCTAGCAACCTCTGGGGGCTGTTGGGAATGGAAGTCCCTGTTTCTATGGTATGACCTACTCAGGGGCTGTTGGGAGTTGTAATTTTTTACCTTTCCTCCATTCTTCAGGGGAAAAAGAACCCTCTCTCTTTCTCTCTCCAGCCCCCTCCTTCCCCCTTGTGCTTTCATTCTCCCTCTCCTCCTCATATTCCTTACAATATGCAGACGATCTTGGATTTGTCCTTGCCATTTTCAGGGCATAGACCGTAGAAGTCTGCCCAGCACTGGCCTTGTCATCCTACTACTGAAGCTGTTATCAAAGCCTCACTCTAGCCTATCCAAATGTGTCCAGCCATGATTAGGGCACAGACTGTAGAAGTCTGCCCAGCGCTGGCTTTGCTTCTCAGTTACTGGTGTTTATTTATTTACTAGTAAAAAAGGCCCGTTTCTGTGAGCAATGAAACGGGCGCTAGCAAGGTTTATCTGCGGCAGCGTCGGGAGGGCGCAGGACGGCAGGGTGGCAGCGTGGGGAGGGTGCAGGTGGGTATTTTTTTTTTTTGCAGGCAGCAGCTTCGTGGTCCCGGCGAATCAGGTGTTCGGACGGCACTGCTCCCCCTGCATAGCTCAGTGTTTGTCGCTGTGCGCCGGGGGAGGGGTGGAGGCCCTGCGTAGGCTGCTGTTTCTCGCAGTGCGTCGGGGGGGGGTAGCGTCAGAGGGTGGTGGAACTGGCGATTGGCTGAGTGTCATAGCCCCGCCCTCCATGTCATCGCGTTGTGACACGCGGGCGGGGCATACACTCATGGGATCTTGCAACTACCAATTTGCATTTAGAATGTTTGGGTTGTGAATTATGTGTGGATGGGGCGTGGCTGAGGGCGGGTCTATGAGTGAGAGTGAGTGGTGCTGACAGCCTAGAAGACTACAGGGCTTCAGTGTTTCCCTGCCACTCAGTGAGGTTCAGAACGTTGGAGGTGAGAATTATTTATATAGATTAGGATTTATTTACCGCCTTTTTGAAAGAATTCACTCAAGGCAGTGTACAGTAAGAATAAATCAAACATAAGCAAAAGACAATTACAGCAGTAAAAATATTCAAATAACAGTACAAAGTATAAAGTATGGTGTAGCCATCTAATCATGCAAAGCTTATTTGGTTCCATGCCTTCCATACAAGATTCCTTTGTGTTGATCCCACGTATTTTTGAATTCCATTACCATTTTCGTCTCCACCACCTCCTTGCGGGAGGGCATTCCAGGCATCTACTACCCTCTCCATGAAAAAGTATTTCCATGAAAAAGTATTTCCTGACGTTATTCCTGAGTTGGCTCACCTGCAACTTCAGTTCATGTCCTCTAGTTCTACTTCCCGTCTTTGGAAAAAGTTTGTTTTTATATTAATACCGTTCAAATATTTGAAAATCTGTATCATATCACCATTGTCTCTCCTTTCCTCCAGGGTATACATGTTCAGGTCATCAAGTCTGTCCTTATACACCTTGTGGCACAAACCCCATACCATTTTCTTTGCTTTTCTTTGAACCGCTTCATCTTTCTACATCATTGGCAAGATACAGCCTCCAAAACCGAACACAGTACTCCAAGTGGGGCCTCACCAATGACTTGTACAGGGGCATCAATGCCTCCTTTCTTCTGCTGGTTATACCCCTTTCTATGCAGCCTAGTATCCTTCTAGCTGTGGCCACCGCCTTGTCGCATTATTTTGTCACCTTCAGATCCTCAGACACCATCACCCCAAGGTCTCTCTCCTGAGCTGTGCTTATCAATCTCTTTCCTATCTGGTAGATCTCCTTTGAATTTCTGCATCCCAAGTGCATCACTCTGCACTTCTTGGCATTCAATTTTAACTGGCATGCTTTTGACCAGTCTTCTAATTTTTGGAGATCTCTTCTCATGGTTTCTACTCCCCCCAGGGTATCAACTCCATTGGCTATCTTCGTGTCATCCACAAAGAGGCAAATTTTTCCTTCTAATCCTTCAGCGATGTCTCTCACAAATATATTAAACAGAATTGGCCCCTGTACCGATCTCTGAAGAACTCCACTACTCACCTTCCTTTCCTCTGAATGAATTCCATTTACCACCACCCTCTCTCACCTGTCAGCCAACCAGTTTCCAAACCAGTTCACCACTTTGGGTCCTACATTCAGCCCTCTCAGCTTATTCATGAGTCTTCTGCACGGAATCATATGAAAGGCTTTGCTGAAATCCAAGTAGATTGCATCTAGCTCGTTGTCTTTTATCCAGTTCTTTTGTCACCCTATCAAAGAAGTCATTCAGATTAGTTTGGCAGGATTTTCCTTTGGTAAAGCCATGTTGCCTTAGATCCTGCAACCCACTGGATTCTAGAAAGTTAATTAGCTTTTTCTTCAGCAGCGACTCCATTATTTTTCCTTTCACCGACGTGAGGCTTACTGGCTTGTAATTTCCCTTTTGGTTCTATAGTAAGAGTCACTCGTGAGAGGGATAATGTGGTTAAGAGATGCTTTCATAGAAACTGCCTTCCCAACTGATGATGCCTGGCAGAATATCCCAGCTGTGTGTCTCTTGAACTTTACATTCTGTTAGAGAAGGCTGTAGAATGCACCTCAATCTCTTGCAAAGCTTATCATCAGCATCTTCCTAAATATGTAGTTGTCTCCTTATGAACTGCCCTAAGCATGCATGCGTCTGTGTCCGATGATATTCTTACCACTCATTATGCTATTCATATCCCTCACCTGATATAAATTCTACCTCAAGCCCTTTCTAATCAGATGTAAGATGCACTGAGCTGTCCTGTTGGGAAAAGTGTGTAATTAACATAAATTCTACCTCAAGCCCTTTCTAATCCGATGTAAGACGCACTGAGCTGTCCTGTTGGGAAAAGTGTGTAATTAACATAAATTCTACCTCAAGCCCTTTCTAATCAGATGTAAGACACTCTGAGCCGTCCTGTTGGGAAGTGTAACATAGTAGATCACGGCAGAGAAAGACTTGTATGATCCATCCAGTTTGCCCAACAAGATAAACTCATTAGTGCTACTTATATGTATACCTGACCTTGATTTGTATCTACTCCCCTAACAAGGCTCATATATGGTTTTAACCTCCACCTTAACCATATATCATATAGAAATCATTCATATGTTTTTTATGTTTTTTATCGCCTCAGCAGTGCACATGACCAACTTCACTCTTTTATTGGACATTCAACAGAACCCAAATCCTCACTGGCGATAATATTTTACTAAACTATTTCTTCATTTACTTATTTAACTGTTCATTTTACTTTTTAATCTCTAAGTTACTTATAAGCAATACTTAACTTGCACTGAACGGTCAGACCAGGGGTTCAGCAATGCCCGACATGCATGTTTCGCCCTAAAAGGCTGTGTCAAGGGCTCCCCCTTAGCCATTCTTAGTACCAGCCTCGCAATGTTTTCTTTCTGGATTTCCTCCTGCTAAGAGCCTTGTTAGGGGAGTAGTTACAGTTGAAGGGCTCTTAAAGAGAGATTAGTAGTGCCAAGTACGCTTGATTTGTATCTGCCATTTTCAGGGCACAGACCGTAGAAGTCTCCCAACCACTAGCCCCACTAGTGTGTAATAAACAATAAAAAATAATGAGGTCTTATCTGGAAGAGGGTGAAAGCCTATGATAGACTAATAGCTTTCCTCACATTCTAAATCAATCTTTGTTTTGGTCTTAGCCTATCATGTTAGTAATTTAATAATTACACAATAATTGATCAGTTTTGGTATTTAAATGTGCCTCTGCTTTTTTACATAGGTTCAGTGAACCCTGGCAGGTGCAGCCCTGATCCACCTGTTCTTCAGTCAGTCATCCAGTTACTCTCCTCTGTCACTTCTTCAGCGGAAGCTGGTTTAGATGTATTGATCCAGAAGAGCGACCCTCAAGAAATGATGTCACAGTCTGTATGTAACACAGACATATCAATCCAGGAGATTGACCCACAGGAAGTGATGTCACAGTTTTTATGTAACACAGACATATCAGTCCAGGAGATTAACCCCCAGGAAGTGATGTCATTGGCTGTATGTAACACAGACATATCAATCCAGGAGATCGACCCACAGGAAGTGATGTCACAGTCTATATGTAACACATACATATCGATCCAGGAGAGCGACCCACAGGAAGTGATTTCACAGTCTGTGTGTAACACAGACATATCAATTCAGGCAAGCGACCAACAGCAAGTTATTCAACCAGTTGTACAAGGCACAGTTTTATCAAGACAAGAGTTTTACCCACATCAAGTAATTCCACAGTCTGTACTTCACACAGACATTGCAAGTCTGACGAGTAACTTTCAACACATGACTCCATGGCAAGGAGGTGATGCAGACCAGTTATGCCAGAAGACTGAACCACAGCACGGATTTCTACAACCTGTATATGATGCAAACATGCCAGTGCAGGATGGTGACACACAGCAAGAGATTCAAGCAATTGAACATAGCATAGACTTAGCAAGCCAAGAATGTTACCCACAAGAAAAAATTCCACAGCCAGTACTTCAGACAGAAGAGAGTGACCCACAGCATATGAGCCCACAGCCTACACATGGTACAGATCTATCTGATGAGGAGAGCAACCCACAGCAAACAATTCAATCAGTAGTACATTGCATAGACTTAACAAGCCAAACATGTTACCCACAGCAAGCAGTTCAAGAGCTTGGACATCAAATAGATGTTTCAACCCAAGAGAATCACCCACGGCAAACTACTTCACAGCCTGTACATGAAGCAGACAGTCTAAGACCAGAGAGTGAGCCACAGCCTATACATAAAGGAGAGACACCACTTCAAGAGGACAGATTCCAAAGTAACCTGATGTTTTTAGACCATATGGGTGGAGAGCTGCAGAGTAAGTTCTCGTCCCATTTCTCTTAGATGGGTAATCAGTTTGTGCAGCTGACGTCATCACGCGGCCTGAGATAAACTGAAGCAGATCAGTGCATAACATGGTCAAGTTCAAGTATGATTTGAAATACCAGCATATAAAAAATGGCTTCTTGGGGTTGATATCCAAAGTGAGTTATCCGGTTCAGAGAGGCTTTTATCCGGTTAACTCACACTGACTGGGCCCTGAGGGAATATTCAGTAGCATTTACCTGGAGAATACCGCTGAATATCCCCCCTCTAACTGCCAAAGCCAAAACAGGCTATTGTGTGGGTGGTCCAGGAGCAGAGTCAGGGTGGATTTGGTACGTAACTGGATAAGTGCTGATATTCAGCCTTTAATTGGATACAATAACTGGTAAAATAAGATCACATAAATGGCAGTCCTATCTCTGGGCAGTTGAACTTATCCGGTCAAGGGCTGGATATCGGCGTTTACCTGGTTAAGTGCTGTCCATCCACAGATACCTTGATATTTAATGCTGGTATGTGGACGTGGCCCAGCATCGAATATCCGGTCATAATTTTGGCAGCGACAGTCAGCATTAAAAGACAGTCACTGCCACTGGCTGGATATTAACCTCTTATTTACATAAGGTACAGGTATAACATCTCACCAGTCTCTAGACCAGGTAGTGTGAGCAGAATTTAGCTGAAGCAGTAAAATAAGAGTGTCAGAGCAGAGGTGGAACTTTTAGACCGAGAGGAGGAATGCACAAAGAGTGGTAAAGAAAACACAAACAGGCTTATTTTCGAAAGAGAAGGGCGCCCATCTTTCGACACAAATCGGGAGATGGGCGTCCTTCTCCCAGGGTCGCCCAAATTTGCATAATCGAAAGCCGATTTTGGGCGTTCTCAACTGCTTTCCGTCGCGGGGATGACCAAAGTTCCCAGGGGCGTGTCGGAAGCATAGTGAAGGCGGGACTGGGGCATGCTCAACACATGGGTGTCCTCGCTGATAATGGAAAAAAGAAGGGCGTCCCTGACGAGCACTTGGCCAACTTTACTTGGACCATTTTTTCTTGCAACCAAGCTTCAAAAAGGTGCCCAAACTGACCAGATGACCAGCGGAGGGAATCGGGGATGACCTCCCCTTACTCCCCCAGTGGTCACTAATCCCCTCCCACCCTAAAAAAAAAACTTTAAAAATATTTTTTGCCAGGCTCTATGCCAGCCTCAAATGTCGTACCCAGCTCCCTGACAGCAGTATGCAGGTCCCTGGAGCAATTTTAGTTGGTACTGCAGTGCACTTCACGCAGGCGAACCCAGGCCAACCCCCCCTACCTGTTACACTTGTGGTGGTAAATGTGAGCCCTTCAAAACCCACCAGAAACCCACTGTACCCACATATAGGTGCCCCCTTCACCCCTTAGGGCTATGGTAGTGGTGTACAGTTGTGGGGAGTGGGTTTTGGGGGGCTCAGCACCCAAGGTAAGGGAGCTATGCACCTGGGAGCAATTTGTGAAGTCCACTGCAGTGCCCCCTAGTGTGCCCGGTTGGTGTCCTGGCATGTGAGGGGGACCAGTGCACTACGAATGCTGGCTCCTCCCACGACCAAATGGCTTGGATTTGGTCGTTTCTGAGATGGACATCCTCGGTTTCCATTATCGCTGAAAACCGGGGGCAACCATCTCTAAAGACAACCTAAATGTTAAGATTTGGGCGTCCTCGACTGTATTATTGAAACGAATGATGGACGCCCATCCTGTTTCGATAATACGGGTTTCCCCGCCCCTTCCCGAGGACGTCATGCGAAGACACCCTCAGGAAAACGTGGGCGCCCTGTTCGATTATGCCCCTCAAAGTATTGTGCTTGTTGTGTTAGTTACGTGAACATTGAGCCAACTCAAAATAAACTTCCAATACTGGCAAAATTCCCCCCCCCCAACATCCCCCCCCCCCCCCCCCCCGCTAAGAAAAATACATGCAAGATTTCTATACAAAAATGTTTCTTCCCTACAGATGGCATGTAGACACAGGGTCAAAGACACTACATCGAAAAATACTGTACTTGCTCTCATAGACTCACTCAACACTGGGCCCTTACCCAGCACTCAAAAGACAACCAGCAGCAGTGAAAAAACCCTAACCTATCATGCCGTAAGGCCATTAATTTGCTACAAACGTAAACAGACCACAGTCTTTTAAAGTGACAATCTGGCACACTCACTGTGTCTAGCACGTAACCATAGCTAGGCGCATCGAAGCCAAGGCTGTTTTTAAAAGTCTTGTTGGTCTGCAGTCAGCGACTCAGGAAAAACATGCAGTAAAAACACTTGAGAGAAACTGATATTTTGGGAAATTCAATTTCTGACAATGCTTTGGCACAAGCTTCCTAGAATTTTTGAACCACTGGACAATCCCACCAAATATGTTTAAAAGTACCAGACATTTCACACTCTCTCCTTGGATACATAAATGTCCAGCCTTTTTAGAGTGAGGTAACAGTGATAACACTTTAATCCTGTTCTCTAGCAATATGGCAGACAATGCCCTCAAAAGAGTCCGCTCATAAATTTGTGCCCATTGCTGCTCTGATAACTTTTCACCCAAATTCCTTTTCCACCCAAGCACATAAGCTGGTTTATGGCGCCCAATTCTTTCCAAAGCCTTATAAAGTTTAGACAATAAGTGGCCCTGACCTAACCCTCCCTGAACCTTAATAGGAATTAACTTTATTTATATCTTTTAACATTTACATATCCGCATAAATGTAATGGAAATGTACAAGAAATATATTAATTTTAACAATAATAAAGGAAATTTCTTTCTCCATTATTTTGTCCACAAATCAAATCTATGATCCAAGCACTAGGAAAAAAAGTAAAGGAAAATTAATACAAATGAAATTCAGAGATTAAACAAAATCCCGCAAGCCTACATAATAGCATTTTCCTCACTGGGAGACAGTTAAAGGCTTTTCCACACATTCTTGTGCCTCAATAAATTGTAATAACTTTAAGGGTTCAAAGAATATATAATTGTTTTCATTGAGAGATACCAAACATCTACATGGAAATTTCAAAGAAAAACTAGCACCAAGTTTGAGAGTTCTTGTTTTATATGACAAGAATTCTCTTCTTTTCTTCTGGGTATCTCTCGCCAAGTCTGGAAAAATCTGAACTTTTGAACCCATAAATTCTGTATTAATATGGCGAAAATAAGTCCGAAATATATTATTTCTGTCCATCTCTAGTGCAAAGGTAACTAATAAAGTTGTCCTTTCAGTCACTGTCTCCAAAGAGCTTTCTAGGAAATGGGTCAAATCCAGGTCCGGGGCAGCTTGAGGTTGTCCATCTTTATACCTTCCAGTTATGTACTGGGCCCTAGCAACAGGTGGAAAACTTGCTGCTGGTAACCCCAATATATCCGTAAAATACTTCCTCAGCATATCCAAAGGGGAAATCAGAGGAGATTTGGGGAAATTTATAAACCTCAAGTTGTTCCTGCGACTCTGATTTTCCAAATATAATATTTTACGAGCTTGAAATTCTCTCTCCTTGATTAAAGTGGCTACTACATTCTGAGACTTAGAAATCTCTGTTCCCAAAGTCATTACCTTATCAGTGTTCCCTTGGACTTTTTCAGCCAAATCTTTATGTTTTTCTTTCAAATCAGTTGTTTCCCCTTTAAAAGAGGAAGAAATAAGTTGTAAAGAAGTGTGTATACCTTGAACTGAGTCCCAGAGCACTTCGAGCGTTACCACAGCTGGTCTTGCAAATCCTCGGTTTTCTTCAGGAGCAGAGACGCCATCCAAAGATGAGGGAACAACTTCCTCCGTTGTTGGTTTGGTTGGCGTCGAGGATACAACGGGGCCTCCCAAAACAGTTGGCAGGGGCGGTATACAATTAATCGCACCAGCCTCCTGTATCTCCGCCATACCAAAACCTGCTCCGGGTCGCGGGGGGGCTGTTTTCGGAGGAGGACTAAGCGAAGCCTCCTCAATGCTATGGTCCGCTTCAGCAACAGCGGACCCTGTAGAAACGGGTTGTTTCTCTCCGAGGATCGTCACTCTGAACGATTCCAAGACGGTCTGTCGAGCAGCAGGGCCCATAGCTTGGCTCGGGGAGGTAAGAGCTTTTGCTTTCCCCTTTCGCTTCCCCATGTTGTTTAATAGGAGAACTGACCAGGGCCGTCCAGGAAATCAGGAGCAGCGATCTTCGCGTCCTTTCAAATCGCCATCTTGGATGGGACACCCTTAATAGGAGTTAAAGGCTGCACCATAGCCTCCCGCACCAGGGGTGCTGAAAGGATATATTGAAGCTGTAGATACAAAAAGGAATCTTTCACTGGGATCAGATAGGCCTCTTGCAACTCTCCAGATGACCAAGGGATAGTGCCTATGAATAAGGTATCTAACTGATTTAGGCTCCACTTGTCCTTTAGCGGAGGCATCCCACATCTAACACAGGGAGCATCAAAGCCTGAAACTGTAATCTCATTATTCTAGAGAGCTCCCCTGAACCCATGTGAAACCGTCTAATCCCTTCCCAAACATGCATAGGAAGTTGGGTACAGGAAGAGATGTGAGTATAATGTCTTGTCTGCTCCAAGGTAACCACAAAAGAGCTTCCAAACCCTGTCACACATTGCTTAATCTGATCCTATGGCCTGGGTGGGACTCTTTATAGCCAGAAGGCCAAATTTTGGGCAATCCTGGAATGGCAATGACACAAATCCAGCACTCCTAAACCTCCTCCATCATGGGCAACCCGGGGTGGTCTCTTCTTCCAAAGGTAATGGAATATTTTCTGAGACCACCTGCGAAACAAGGAACATATAGAGGCAGAGTCTGACAAAGATATAAAAACTTGAGAAGAAACAGCATCTTTAGACAAGCCACCTGACCTACTCAGCAATGATCAAGATCCAATGCTAATTTCTTAAGTAGCCTCCTATCCCCTTTTTAAGATCATACAAGCATTTCAACATAACCACCACCCAGACCCCTAAATACTGAAAAGATCCCCTCATCTCCCAAAATAGAAATGCCCAAAGAAGGGCCCTCATTTATTTTATTTATTTATTTATTGCATTTGTATCCCACCTATTTGCAGGCTCAAAGTGGCTTACATAGTATTATTAACATGGTTTTTCCAGTGTATCAAGTATTGTTAGTATTGTGTAGAGATTAATTAAGGGAAGAGAGAGAAGGAAGGGATTTATTAGGTTATTTATAGAAGGTGGGTTTTCATAACTGAATGGGTTGGTGAAGTGGATTAGTGGGGCTGTAGGTTCTCATTGTAGGCTTTGTTGAAGAAATATGTCTTCAGAGATTTGCGAAAGGTAGTTGTTTCGTCGATTGTTTTCAGTTCTGCGGGTAATGCATTCCATAACTGCGTGCTCATGTAAGAGAAGGTGGTGGCGTGCATCAGCTTGTATTTTAGTCCTTTACAGCTGGGGAAGTGTAGGTTGAGAAATTTGCGAGATGATCTTGTGGCGTTTCTGGGAGGTAGGTCCACGAGGTTTAGCATATAGGTTGGGCCGTCTGCGTGAATGATTTTGTGTACAATCGTGCAGATCTTGAATGCAATGCGTTCCTTAAGTGGGAGCCAGTGAAGTTTCTCTCTTAAGGGTTTTGCACTTTCATATTTAGTTTTTCCATATATGAGTCTGGCGGCCGTATTCTGGGCAGTCTGGAGTTTTTTAATAGTCTGTTCTTTGCAGCCAGCATACAGTGCTTTGTAGTAGTCCAGCCTGCTTATAATCGAACGAGAATAACGCCCAAGTTCCGACCTAAATCGGGAGATGGGCGTTTATCTCACAAAAACGAATAACGCGGTATAATCAAAAGCCGAATTTGGGTCGCTTTCAACTGCACTCCGTCGCGGATGCGGACAAAGTGGACGGGGGCGTGTCGAAGGCGTGTCGAAGGAGGAACTGGGGCGTGGTTATCGGGCGAACAGAGATGGGCGCCCTTCGCCGATAATGGAACAGTTTTGAGCTAGAATTTAGGACACTTTTCCTGGACCCTGTTTTTTTACGAATAAGGCCCCCAAAAGTGCCCTAAATTACCAGATGACCCCCAGAGGGAGTCGGGGATGACCTCCCCTGACTCCCCCAGTGGTCACTAACCCCCTCCCACCACAACAAATGATGTTTCACAACTTTTTACTTTCACCCTCAAATGTCATACCCTCCTCCCAAGCAGCAGTATGCAGGTCCCTGGAGCAGTTGTTAGGGGGTGCAGTGGACGTCAGGCAGGTGGACCCAGGCCCATCCCCCCCCCTACCTGTTACAATTGTGCTGCTTAATGCTATTAGTCGTCCAACCCCCCCCAAACCCACTGTACCCACATGTAGGTGCCCCCCTTCACCTCTTAGGGCTATAGTAATGATGTAGACTTGTGGGCAGTGGGTTTTGAGGGGGATTTGGGGGGCTCAACACCCAAGGGAAGGGTGCTATGCACCTGGGAGCTCTTTTACCTTTTATTTGTTTTTTGTAAAAGTGCCCCCTAGGGTGCCCGGTTGGTGTCCTGCCATGTGAGGGGGACCAGTGCACTATGAATCCTGGCCCCTCCCACGAACAAATGCCTTGGATTTATTCGTTTTTGAGCTGGGCGATTTCATTTTCCATTATCGCTGAAAAGCAAAATCGCCCAGCTCACACCTTGACGAATAAAACATGGGCGTCTTTTTCTTTTAAAAAATACGATCCGCCCCGCCCCTTCACGGACCCGTTCTCGGAGATTAACGCCCATGGAGATAGGCGTTTCTGTTCCATTATGCCCCTCCAGATGACTTATTACCATTGACTGTACCAAGGTACGGAAGATGTATCTCGGGAAGAAAGGTTTTACTCTTTTGAGTTTCCACATGGAGTAGAACATCTTTTTCGTAATGTTTTTCACGTGGGCATCAAGAGTGAGGTTTCGATCAATGGTGACTCCAAGAATTTTCAAGTTTTGTGAGACAGGAAGAGAACAGTATGGTGTGGTTATGGTGGAGAAGTTTTTTGTGTTATATTGTGAGGTAAGTACAAGACATTGTGTTTTTCCTGCATTAAGTTTTAGTTGGAATGCATCTGCCCAGGTGTGCATTATTTGGAGGCTTTGGTTGATCTCGTTGGTGATTTCATTTAGATCATGTTTGAACGGGATGGAAATTGTGACATCATCTGCATATATGTAAGGGTTGAGGTTTTGATTGGCTAGGAGTTTGGCTAGAGGTATCATCATTAGGTTGAATAGAGATGGTGAGAGGGGGGTTCCTTGGGGTACTCCACATTCAGGTGTCCATGGGAGTGATCTGTCCGCGTTCGTTGTTACTTGGTATGATCTTGTGGTCAGGAATCCTTTGAACCATTTGAGAACTGTGCCTCCTACTCCGAAGTATTCTAGTATATGTAAAAGTATTTCATGATTAACCATGTCAAAGGCGCTGGACATGTCGAATTGTAGGAGGAGTATGTTGTTACCAGTTGCAATTGCTTGTTTAAATGAGTTCATTGCGGACACTAGAACTGTTTCAGTGCTGTGGTTTGACCGAAATCCTGATTGAGACGTGCAGGATTGAGTGTTTATTTAGGTATTCAGTAAGTTGTTTCGTCACTATGCCTTCCATGAGTTTGGTTATAAGTGGAATAGATGCTACTGGGCGATAGTTGGTTAGGTCCATTGTGCTTTTCTTAGCATCTTTCGGTAGCGGAGTAAGTAGGATGTTTCCTTTATCCATGGGAAAGAGCCCATTTTGGAGTCTGTAATTTACGTGGGTCGTGAGGTCTGCTTTGAATTGTTGGGTGCAGATTGGTTGCTGATGGGGTATCTGTGTTGTTGGAGGTAACCGTATTAGTATTTAGGAGATGGTTTATGAGTGAGAAGAGTTTGTGTGTATCCTTGTAGTTTGGTCCTATTTTGGTTTTGTAGTACGTCCTTTTAGTTTGGTTTTGGTTTTGTAGTACATCCTTTTATCCCTCTGGTACCTGAACTCTCAAAACCTATGTTTTAAAGAGATTCACCTTAAACCCCAATAGGCCATTATACTGTTGAATCTTCCCCAGCAGCGCATCCAAAGAAGTTCAGGGGTCACAAATGGTCAGTAAGATCCCCTGATAGCTCTAACTCTGGAAGCTAATGACTGGGTCCAGAATATAATGCCTCTACCCAGAGCACGAAATTGGGCCCAAAACCCATCCTTCAAAGTGTAGCCATTAAAAACTCTCACCTTGTCAAAGGCTTTTTCCGCATCTATGAAGAGCCCAGCCATTCCCCTAGGCTATCAGATTTACTAATCTGTGAACGTTGTCTCCATCTACCGTCTCAGGAATAAAGCCCGATTGATCTTCATAGATAATCTGAGGGAGGACTTTATTTAACCAGTTAGCCAGTATTTTAGCAATTAATTTGACATCCAAATTCAATAGTGAAATGGGCTGATAAGACTCACATAGCAACAGATCTCTCCCTTCTTTATAGTAACATAACATAGTAAGTGATGGCAGATAACAACCTGAATGGTCCATCCAGTCTGCCCAACAGTCACACTCATTATCAATTCATGATTAAATCAACAATGAATGTGATATTATATACTTTATCAAAAGTCTTGCTTTGATGTTTCTAGAACACAGACCATAGAAGTCTGCCCGACTCTGTCCTTATGTTCCACCTACTGGAGTTGCCTTCAAAGCCCACTCCAGCCTCTCCGAATACGTCTTGTCATTTGCAGGACCCAGATTGTAAAAGTCTGCCCAGCACTGTCCTCAGTTCCGGCTACTGAAGTTGCCATTGAAGCCCTTTCCAGCCTATCCTAAACTTTTTATTGTTGTTTTATGGCATCTATTTTCTAAAAAGAGTTCCTCTGTGTTCATCCCACGCCTTTTTGAATTCTATCACTGTTTTTGTCTTGACCATCTTCCTCGGGAGGGCATTCCAGGCATCGACCACCCTCTCCGTGGAAAAGAATTTCCTGACATTACTCCTAAGTCTACCACCCTGCATCCTCAGTTCATGTCCTCTAGTTTTACCATTTCCCCTTCTCTGGAAGAGATTTGTTCTTATTAATACCTTTCAAATATTTAAATGTTTATATCATATCTCCCCTCTCCCTTCTTTCCTCTAGGCTATACATATTCAGGTCTTCCAGTCTCTTCTCATATGTCTTTTGGCACAAATCCCATATCATTTTTGTCACCTTCCTTTGGACCGCTTCTAGTCTTTTTACATCCTTAGCAAGATGTGGCCTCCAAAACAGAACATAGTTCTCCAGGTGGGGCCTCACCAGCAACTTGCACAAGGGCTGTAATTCTGGCCTCCACCATAGAATCTACAAGTTGCCCTCTACCTTGTACCAAATTAAACAGGGCACACAAAGGCACAACTATTTGTGAAGCCATGACTTTATAAAACTTGGCTGAGAGTCTATCCAAGCCAGGCTTAAGTTGGCAAATAGTCTGAAATACTTCTTCCTCAACAATATCATGCTTCAGCCCCACCATCTGCTCTCTAGTGAGTTGTGGTAAAACAGTCTCTGCCAGATATTAATCTAATACTACAGTGTCCGCCTGATACTCTTGAGGTATAGAGCTGTTGATGACAATCCAGGAAAACCACCATCTGGTCCCCGGGATTCTTTAAAATGGTGGTCCCTTCCTCAGTTGAAATATTGTTTCTGCCCTTTTGCTTCTTCAGTTTGTGAGCCACCAACCAACTAGTTCTGTTTTCCTCCTCAAAATATACCTGTCTAACCTTATCTAAAGCAAACTGTACCTTCTCAGTCCAGGAAGCCTGAAGCTGGCCCCAAAGTAGTGCTACCTTCGTAGCAAGCACCTAAGCTTTCCAAGATGCACCAATTCAGCCTTCCTGTCTATATTAGTCCCATCTAGCTCAGCATCCTGTTTCCAACAGTGGCCAAGCCAGGTCACAAGTATCTGGTAGAAACCCAAATAGTGGCAACATTTCATGCTACCAATCCCAGGCAAGAAGTAGCTTCCACATGTCTGTCTCAATAGCAGACTATGGACTTTTCCTCTAGGAACTTGTCCAAACCTTTTAAAACCCAGATATGCTAACTACATCCTCCGGCAAAGAGTTCCAGAGCTTAACAATTCGTTGAGTGAAAAAAATATTTCCTCCTATTTGTTTTAAAAGTATGTCCATGTAACTTCCTTGAAGTGTTTCCTTAATTTTTTACTCGTTCCAAAAGTACAAAGACGATTAATTTCTACTTGTTCTACACCACTCAGGATTTTGTAGACCTTAATTACAGTGGGGGAAATAAGTATTTGATCCCTTGCTGATTTTGTAAGTTTGCCCACTGACAAAGACATGAGCAGCCCATAATTGAAGGGTAGGTTATTGGTAACAGTGAGAGATAGCACATCACAAATTAAATCCGGAAAATCACATTGTGGAAAGTATATGAATTTATTTGCATTCTGCAGAGGGAAATAAGTATTTAATCCCTCTGGCAAACAAGACCTAATACTTGGTGGCAAAACCCTTGTTGGCAAGCACAGCGGTCAGACGTCTTCTGTAGTTGATGATGAGGTTTGCACACATGTCAGGAGGAATTTTGGTCCACTCCTCTTTGCAGATCATCTCTAAATCATTAAGAGTTCTGGGCTGTCGCTTGGCAACTCGCATCTTCAGCTCCCTCCATAAGTTTTCAATGGGATTAAGGTCTGGTGACTGGCTAGGCCACTCCATGACCCTAATGTGCTTCTTCCTGAGCCACTCCTTTGTTGCCTTGGCTGTATGTTTTGGGTCATTGTCGTGCTGGAAGACCCAGCCACGACCCATTTTTAAGGCCCTGGCGGAGGGAAGGAGGTTGTCACTCAGAATTGTACGGTACATGGCCCCATCCATTCTCCCATTGATGCGGTGAAGTAGTCCTGTGCCCTTAGCAGAGAAACACCCCCAAAACATAACATTTCCACCTCCATGCTTGACAGTGGGGACGGTGTTCTTTGGGTCATAGGCAGCATTTCTCTTCCTCCAAACACGGCGAGTTGAGTTCATGCCAAAGAGCTCAATTTTTGTCTCATCTGACCACAGCACCTTCTCCCAATCACTCTCGGCATCATCCAGGTGTTCACTGGCAAACTTCAGACGGGCCGTCACATGTGCCTTCCGGAGCAGGGGGACCTTGCGGGCACTGCAGGATTGCAATCCGTTATGTCGTAATGTGTTACCAATGGTTTTCGTGGTGACAGTGGTCCCAGCTGCCTTGAGATCATTGACAAGTTCCCCCCTTGTAGTTGTAGGCTGATTTCTAACCTTCCTCATGATCAAGGATACCCCACGAGGTGAGATTTTGCGTGGAGCCCCAGATCTTTGTCGATTGACAGTCATTTTGTACTTCTTCCATTTTCTTACTATGGCACCAACAGTTGTCTCCTTCTCGCCCAGCGTCTTACTGATGGTTTTGTAGCCCATTCCAGCCTTGTGCAGGTGTATGATCTTGTCCCTGACATCCTTAGACAGCTCCTTGCTCTTGGCCATTTTGTAGAGGTTAGAGTCTGACTGATTCACTGAGTCTGTGGACAGGTGTCTTTCATACAGGTGACCATTGCCGACAGCTGTCTGTCATGCAGGTAACGAGTTGATTTGGAGCATCTACCTGGTCTGTAGGGGCCAGATCTCTTACTGGTTGGTGGGGGATCAAATACTTATTTCCCTCTGCAGAATGCAAATAAATTCATATACTTTCCACAATGTGATTTTCCGGATTTAATTTGTGATGTGCTATCTCTCACTGTTACCAATAACCTACCCTTCAATTATGGGCTGCTCATGTCTTTGTCAGTGGGCAAACTTACAAAATCAGCAAGGGATCAAATACTTATTTCCCCCACTGTATATCTCCCCTCATCTATCTGTTTCCCAAGCTGAAGAGCCCTAACCTCTTTAGCCTTTCCTCATATGAGAAGAGTTCAATCCCCTTTATCATTTTGTTCACTTTGAGCCTTTTGTAATTCCGCTATATCTTTTTTGAGATATGGTGACCAGAACTGAATGCATTACTCAAGGTAAGGTTGCACCATGGAGCAATACAGATGCATTATAGTATTTTTGGTCTTATTCACTGTCCCTTTCCTAATAATTACTATCATCCTGTTTGAAATCTTCTGCTCAGTGTGCAGCAGCAGCCAAAAATCAAAGTATTATCTACAATGATACCTAGATCTGTTTCTTGGGTGCTGACCCCCAAGGGGGACCCTAGCATCAGGTAACTATGATTTGGATTATTATTTTCAATGTGCATCACTTGGATGCTCAGTCTTTCAAGTTCCTAAGGTCTTCCTGCAATTTCTTACAGTCTGCATGTGTTTTAACAACCTTGAATAGTATTGTGTCATCTGCAAATTTAATCAACTCGTTCCAATTTCAATATCATTTATAAATATGTTAAATAGCACCAGTCCCTGTACTGATCCCTGTGGCACTCCACTATTCACCCTCCTCCATTGAGAGAAATGATCATTTAATCCTACGCTCTTTCTGTCCAATAACCAATTCTTAATCCACAGAATGACATAGGCAACTCTCATGCAGAATATGCATAACTTAAAAAGTGGCAGGTGGGTGGGTGACCCACCTCTTCAGTGTCGCCTTCGGCACATAACCACCTCCTTCGGCACATAACCATTATACCTCCATTCAGGAAATCTACACTGCCCTAACTTGACATTTCGTCCTTTAGATTGTAAGCTCCTTTGAGCAGGGACTGTCCTTCTTTGTTAAACTGTACAGCGCTGCGTAACCCTAGTAGTGCTTTAGAAATGTTAAGTAGTAGTAGTAGTTATTACATAAGTACATAAGTAATGCCACACTGGGAAAAGACCAAAGGTCCATCGAGCCCAGCATCCTGTCCACGACAGCGGCCAATCCAGACCAAGGGCACCTGGCGAGCTTTCCCAAACGTACAAACATTCTATACATGTTATTCCTGGAATTGTGGATTTTTCCCAAGTCCATTTAGTAGTGGTTTATGGACTTGGCCTTTAGGAAACTGTCTAACCCCTTTTTAAACTCTTCTAAGCTAACTGCCTTCACCACGTTCTCCAGCAACGAATTCCAGAGTTTAATTATGCGAGGGGTGAAGAAACATTTTCTTCGATTTGTTTAAAATTTACTAAGTTGTAGTTTCATCGCATGCCCCCTAGTCCTAGTATTTTTGGAAAGCGTGAACAGACGCTTCACATCCACCTGTTCCACTCCACTTATTATTTTATATACCTCTATCATGTCTCCCTCAGCCTTCTCTTCTCCAAACTGAAAAGCCCTAGCCTCCTTAGTCTTGCTTCATAGGGAAGTCGTCCCATCCCCACTATCATTTTAGTCGCCCTTCGCTGCACCTTTTCCAATTCTACTATATCTTTCTTGAGATGCGGCAACCAGAATTGAACACAATACTCAAGGTGCGGTCGCACCATGGAGCGATACAACGGCATTATAACATCCTCACACCTGTTTTCCATACCTTTCCTAATAATACCCAACATTCTATTCGCTTTCCTAGCCGCAGCAGCACACTGAGCAGAAGGTTTCAGTGTATTATCGACGACGACACCCAGATCCCTTTCTTGGTCCGTAACTCCTAACGTGGAACCTTGCATGACGTAGCTATAATTCGGGTTCTTTTTTCCCACATGCATCACCTTGCACTTGCTCACATTAAACGTCATCTGCCATTTAGCCGCCCAGTCTCGTAAGGTCCTTCTGTAATTTTTCACAATCCTGTCGTGAGTTAACGACTTTGAATAACTTTGTATCATCAGCAAATTTTATTACCTCGCTAGTTACTCCCCGCTAGTTACTCCCATCTCTAAATCATTTATAAATACATTAAAAAGCAGCAGTGCTATCACAGACCCTTGAGGAACCCCACTAACTACCCTTCTCCATTGTGAATACTACCCATAAAACCCCACTCTCTGTTTCCTATATTTCAACCAGTTTTTAATCCACAATAGGACATTTCCTCCTATCCCATGACCCTCCAATTTCCTCTGTAGCCTTTCATGAGGTACCTTGTCAAACGCCTTTTGAAAATCCAGATACACAATATCAACCAGCTCCCCTTTGTCCACATGTTTGTTTACTCCTTCAAAGAATTGAAGTAAATTGGTCAGGCAAGATTTCCCCACACAAAAGCCATGCTGACTTGGTCTCAGTAATCCATGTCGTCGGATGTGCTCTGTAATTTTGTTTTTGATAATAGCCTCTACCATTTTCCCCAGCACCGACGTCAGACTCACCGGTCTATAATTTCCCAGATCTCCCCTGGAACCTTTTTTATGTTTAAATCTTTTTATTAGTAATCCAATACATATATTGCAGGTAGATATCACAACACAAAATCAACACATATGTGCTTCAAGATGCCATGTGCTTAAGGATTACAACAAATTTGCATTCCCTCTTTCCTCCCCCCCCCCCCCCCCCTCTCCCCTGTACCGGCAACCAAACAACTAAACAAGTAAAACTTTAAGAAAACCATTTACACTTTATAAGTCAATGACTAGTGTTCCGCACGTAGACCAGAGGCTTTGATTCTTATAGCCTCCAGCCCACTTCCCCAATCACTTAGCGTGGGGATGAGACCTTCTCAATGATCAAACCAGATGTATACTCCCCTGATGTCAGACCCAGTCTTCCCCTCTCTTACAGTACACTAATAGGTACAGCACAGAAACCCATCCCCTCTATCCCCTCCCACCCAACTCCCTCCCTCCCTACCCACCCTCCCTTCATGCGTGCTGATTAAATGTTAAGATGGTTAAATGTTTAGGATGTAACTTCTCCCTTTAGGTGGCAAGGCGCTCCACACTGGTTCCCACATTTCTCTAAACCTGGTGCCTGGGACACTGTCCATGTTTTGCACCCCACACCTATCTATTCTCATTTGGTGAATTAACTGTAATCTCCACCTCCAGATGTGAGGGCCCTGCGGCATCATCCAGGCTGTCAAGATGGCATGAATGCCGCAAAAAATTGCTAATTGTACAAATCTCTTGAACCCCGCCGGAGGTTGTGTTGTAAATTTAAAGCTATTAAATAGCAGCAAGGGGTCACAAGTGAGAGTACATCCCCACCATAAGTCTATAATCTGTAGCACTGCCCCCCAGAAGCGCTGTACCTCCGGGCAGAGCCAGAACATGTGCCCTAAGGAGGCCATAACCGCCCCACACTTTGGACAGACCCCGGAATTGGAAATTTTTGCCCTGAATGCCCGCAGGGGAGAGATGTGCAGTCTTAACAAGAATCTATATAGTTTTTCGCGCTGTAGTACTGACAAACGCCGCGCATATAATTGTTTTAAATATGCTTTGCACATCTCCTCCGTCACCTCACAATTTAAATCTTTGGACCAGTCTGTTGCCAAGGATGCATACTGCAGCTCTACAGTCGTGTCCTTCAACTGCTGGTGATGAAATCTTAATGGCACACACAGCTGGGCACCCAACGTATAGGCCTCTGAGAGAATGTCGGACACATCCTCCGTCAAGTCCGTCCAGGGTAAAGTCTGTACATAATGTCTTAATTGGAGATACGCAAAGAAATGCCTCCTTGAGATCCCATATTGCTGTTGCAAGGTGGCAAAAGGCCGTATCTTACCTTCCTCATCTATGATGTGCACCAAATATATTATGCCCTTCTTTTCCCATTGTTTAAACACACTATTTCCCTGACCTGGTGGGAAATCCGGATTATTACAGATTGAAAGGTAGGGCGTTACTTTAGCGGAAAGCTGATGGCGACGGCAAAGCCACCTCCAAGTCGCTCGCAGGGATCCCAGCAATGGATGGCGTTTCAGCGCCGCCTGAGGTAATTTACCCCCAGTATGTAACAAGTGACTAAATTGAATCTCCGGGAAAACCGAGGTCTCTATAGCCGTCAGGGAGAAGTCCGAGGATCCTCGGAACCAATCACTTATGTGACGCATAGAGCATGCTACCGTTAACGATCGAAGGTTCAACATTCCCATACCCCCATACTCCCTGGGTGTCCAGATCATTGAGAGCCTTAGTCTTGGGCGTTTCCCTTTCCATAAATATGTTTGCAACATTTTCCCCAGTTTATTCTCATCCTTTCTTTTTAGAAATAGCGGGAGCTGCTGAAAAACGTATACCCATTTCGGCACTATCAGCATGTTAAACAGCGCTATCCTTCCCCACAAAGATAAAGGGAGGGCCTGCCAGAGCAGCAACTGTTTTTTCGTCATCTCCATGAGTATTCTGACATTTTGTTCATATAGGAGTGCTAAATCTCTAGGTATTAGGATCCCCAAGTATTTTAGTGCTACCTCTTCCCGGCGCAGTGGGAATTGACCTCTCCACTCACGGAACGTGTCATCATCCGGTGCCATTGCACATGACTTTTGGAGATTAAGGGAAAACCCTGACACCTCACCATATTGTTCCACTACCTGTAAAACGTATTCTAGAGAGGCTTGGGGGTCCGCGAGCAAAAGCATGATGTCATCCGCATACGCCAGCGCACGAAGCTCCTCCCCCCCTACATTAATGCCCTGTATCTTACTTGTCTTGTTAAGTATCCGCAGCAAGGGTTCTAGAGAAAGGTCAAACAAGAGCGGGGACAATGGGCAGCCCTGCCTCGTACCGCGTTGTACTTCAAATGGTGCCGACCTACTCCCATTCGCTACAATCTGTGCCATCATACCTGAGTAGAGTGCTTTGACTGCTCTCAAAAACCCCTCAGGGAGCCCCACCCATTCCAACACATGAAACAAATATCTCCAGTCCACCTGGTCAAAAGCCCTAGCAGCATCTAAGCTTGCCACTAGTAACGGTGTCTGTGAACATTTGCTCTGTGCCATAGCCAGTAGGATTCTGCGGACATGCAATACTGATTGTCTTCGAGGAATAAAGCCCACCTGTGCCACATCCACCAACTCTGCAATCCGGGTAGCCAGTCTATTGGCCATTACCTTTGCAAGGAGTTTGATATCCACATTGATCAAAGAGATAGGCCTATACGATGTCGGATCTTCGGGCGGCCTACCCGGTTTTAATATGAGTGAAATGAGGGCTGTATTTTCTCTACCCGGGATCGTGCCCTCCTGTATGATGGCCTGCAGATAATCAACCCTGGAACCTTTTTAAAAAATCGGCGTTACATTGGCCACCCTCCAATCTTCCAGTACCACGCTCGATTTTAAGGATAAATTGCATATTTCTAACAGTAGCTCCGCAAGCTCATTTTTCAGTTCTATCAGTACTCTAGGATGAATACCATCCGGTCCAGGAGATTTGCTACTCTTCAGTTTGCTGAATTGACCCATTATGTCCTCCAGGTTTACTGTGAAGTCAGTAAGTTTCTCCGACTCGTCCGCTTGAAATACCATTTCCGACACCGGTATCCCACCCAAATCTTCCTCGGTGAAGACCGAAGCAAAGAATTCATTCAATCTCTCCGCTACGTCTTTATCTTCCTTGATCACCCCTTTTACTCCTCGGTCATCCAGCAGCCCAACCGATTCTTTTGCTGGCTTCCTGCTTTTAATATACTGAAAAAAATTTTGCTATGTTTTTTTTTTTTTTTTTTGCCTCTAATGCTATCTTTTTTCGTAATCCCTCTTGGCCTTCTTTATCTGCGCCTTGCATTTGCTTTGACACTCCTTATGCTGCTTCTCGTTATTTTCAGACGGTTCCTTCTTCCATTTTCTGAAGGTGTTTCTTTTAGCCCTAATAGCTTCCTTCACCTCACTTTTCAACCAGGCCGTCTGTCTTTTGGACTTCCGTCTTTCTTTTCTAATTTGTGGAATATGTTTGGCCTGGGCCTCCAGGATGGTATTTTTGAACAGCGTCCATGCTTCTGCAGCTGAAAAAAAAAGTGGAAGTCATAATATTGTTTAGGAAAGGCCTCTTAGTGGACCTGCAGAAAACTGTGGATCCTGAGCGGCGTTACATTATTGTCTCCCTTGTCATAGAGTGTCAGAGACTGGTTTTGTATAATGAGTATGATGGTAATGTTTATTCTAAAAATGTTTATAAAACTCTTTTCACATCTACAGCAATTTGTTGATATACCAAAAATCATAGCAGGAGATTTTAATAAAGTTGCAGACTTATATCTAGATAAAACCTATAACACTGGGAGGGGATAGGGTTGATCCCACTAGGGGTATACCATTAATATGTGAAGCTTTTGAGGTTGTTAATGTCTGTTGGGTCTTACACCCAACAGACCAAGATTTGTCTAGGTCGCATTCTATGCATTCCAAAATTGACTGTATTTTAGTCTCCAGAGAGTTATTTGCTAACATCATGGAGGCAGTTCTTGGGCCTATTGAGATTTCAGATCACACCATTATATGGATAGAGATAGAGTTAGGATTAGGTGGGGGAGGCGAGAAGAATTGGAGATTCCCTTTGGATTTATACAGGGATGTCAAATTCAGGGAATATATCCTGCAGAAGTGGAATGAAATTTCATAATCATTCTCATACCTCAGATGAGATTCTGTACTGGAACACTGCTAAAGTGGTACTCGGGGGATGGGGGGAATCATTGCTTTTTCTAGCCACAAAAGGGGTCAGTGCTTGCCTCACCAATCTAATGCATTTTTTTGAGGGGGTAAGCAAACATGTGGACAATGGGGAGCCGGTTGATATTGTATATCTGGATTTTCAGAAGGCGTTTTGACAAAGTGCCGCACGAAAGACTCCTGAAGAAATTGCAGAGTCATGGAATCGGAGGTAGGGTATTATTATGGATTAAGAACTGGTTGAAAGATAGGAAGCAGAGAGTAGGATTGCGTGGCCAGTATTCTCAGTGGAGGAGGGTAGTTAGTGGGGTCCCGCAGGGGTCTGTGCTGGGTCCGTTGCTTTTTAATGTATTTATAAATGACCTAGAGATGGGAATAACTAGTGAGGTAATTAAATTCGCCGATGACACAAAATTATTCAGGGTCGTCAAGTCGCAGGAGGAATGTGAACGATTACAGGAGGACCTTGCGAGACTGGGAGAATGGGCGTGCAAGTGGCAGATGAAGTTCAATGTTGACAAGTGCAAAGTGATGCATGTGGGTAAGAGGAACCCGAATTATAGCTACGTCTTGCAAGGTTCCGCGTTAGGAGTTACGGATCAAGAAAGGGATCTGGGTGTCGTCGTCGATGATACGCTGAAACCTTCTGCTCAGTGTGCTGCTGCGGCTAGGAAAGCAAATAGAATGTTGGGTGTTATTAGGAAGGGTATGGAGTCCAGGTGTGCGGATGTTATAATGCCGTTGTATCGCTCCATGGTGCGACCGCACCTGGAGTATTGTGTTCAGTACTGGTCTCCGTATCTCAAAAAAGATATAGTAGAATTGGAAAAGGTACAGCGAAGGGCGACGAAAATGATAGTGGGGATGGGATGACTTTCCTATGAAGAGAGGCTGAGAAGGCTAGGGCTTTTCAGCTTGGAGAAGAGACGGCTGAGGGGAGATATGATAGAAGTGTATAAAATAATGAGTGGAATGGATCGGGTGGATGTGAAGCGACTGTTCACGCTATCCAAAAATACTAGGACTAGAGGGCATGAGTTGAAGCTACAGTGTGGTAAATTTAAAACGAATCGGAGAAAATTTTTCTTCACCCAACGTGTAATTAGACTCTGGAATTCGTTGCCGGAGAACGTGGTACGGGCGGTTAGCTTGACGGAGTTTAAAAAGGGGTTAGATAGATTCCTAAAGGACAAGTCCATAGACCGCTATTAAATGGACTTGGAAAAATTCCGCATTTTTAGGTATAACTTGTCTGGAATGTTTTTACGTTTGGGGAGCGTGCCAGGTGCCCTTGACCTGGATTGGCCACTGTCGGTGACAGGATGCTGGGCTAGATGGACCTTTGGTCTTTCCCAGTATGGCACTACTTATGTACTTATGCTTGTGGAAGAAGTTTGATGCAGTAAAACTGCAAATCCTTTTTCCTTAGGCTTCCTCAGTTTTCCTCGCTTTCCAAGGTGGTTTTTTACTTTTTTTAATTTTGGAAGCTTCATGCTGTTTCCCTTAGATCAAACTCCAGGCTGCCTGTTCTCTCTGATGAGAATCAGGGACAGTACTAATGCCAGCTGAGAGGAGACAGGTGGGAAAACTTTCAGCCTTGAGAAACATTGTACGAAATTAGTCTAAATAAATTCTCACATAAGTTTAGAAAAATGTCATTACATATCTTAATGGCGCATCACCAGTAGAAATATGTGGATTAGGAGCTGACCCTGTGGCTCTTGCTGAAACACTGTGCCCTACAGCATATGTTATATAAGCTAAGATGCCCCTACCAGGATCAGCTAGGTCTGGAGAGGGAAAGAAAATGTCTGCTGCATGTTAAGGGTGTATCTCAGAGGAGGCAGGTGCCCAGATATCTAAGGAAGGGGGAAGAGAAAAAGGCAAAGCAAAAAAATGAACCTATTGGCATTGTATTTCCCGCTTCCTAGCTACAGATGCGTATTCTCCCATCTCCATGGGTGAGCCCATCATCCTGTCATCAGAGGAGGAGAATATCCATCAGCCAGTCCACAATGAGGACGCTAGAGCCAACATCTCTGTCCCGGAGCAACAACCTGTCCCAGAGGAGCTCAGTGTTCTACAAAATCCCACAACCAATGGAAGAAGTAGTGATGTGGAAGAGCCAATGCAGGTGAGCAAGTGCTTAAATTATGGATCTGGTTAGGATATGTGCCATGTTCAGAAGCAATAGGAGAGAAACCAAGTGAAAAAACTGCCAAGAGATATCCAGGCTGAAAAAGCCCTGTGTCTTCCCTGCAAGACAAGTTAGAAATGCATTGGTTTTCTTCTTCAGTTGAGGACAGAAGTGCTAAGCGAGTCTGCAGTCGGTTGTGTTGGGAAGATCTGAGCATCAGGAGAAAGTCTTGAAATGCTGAAGTGCAGCAGTATTAGGAGCAGCTCCTTCTATCACATTAGGGCTGTGCCTGGTGCCAAGTTCACCAGGCTTTGAACTAAAAAAAAACCAAAAAAACCCCACAATGACTCCTATCACTTCCCCAAACCCAGATATCAGCTTAGTCAGGGTTGTCAAAAGAGGTAGATGACAGAGTGAATCTGGTGTAAAAGAAACACCCCCACCCCCAAGCACCTGCCATCTGCAGAGAGCGCCACCAGCATGGTGCTGAACCCAGAAATGCAATGCCTGGCCATGTCTGAGCACTGGCATTGAATTTCTGGGTTTCTAGAGCCAGCTAACCTACAGTGGGGAAATAAGTATTTGATCCCTTGCTGATTTTGTAAGTTTGCCCACTGACAAAGACATGAGCAGCCCATAATTGAAGGGTAGGTTATTGGTAACAGTGAGAGATAGCACATCACAAATTAAATCCGGAAAATCACATTGTGGAAAGTATATGAATTTATTTGCATTCTGCAGAGGGAAATAAGTATTTGATCCCCCACCAACCAGTAAGAGATCTGGCCCCTACAGACCAGGTAGATGCTCCAAATCAACTCGTTACCTGCATGACAGACAGCTGTCGGCAATGGTCACCTGTATGAAAGACACCTGTCCACAGACTCAGTGAATCAGTCAGACTCTAACCTCTACAAAATGGCCAAGAGCAAGGAGCTGTCTAAGGATGTCAGGGACAAGATCATACACCTGCACAAGGCTGGAATGGGCTACAAAACCATCAGTAAGACGCTGGGCGAGAAGGAGACAACTGTTGGTGCCATAGTAAGAAAATGGAAGAAGTACAAAATGACTGTCAATCGACAAAGATCTGGGGCTCCACGCAAAATCTCACCTCGTGGGGTATCCTTGATCATGAGGAAGGTTAGAAATCAGCCTACAACTACAAGGGGGGAACTTGTCAATGATCTCAAGGCAGCTGGGACCACTGTCACCACGAAAACCATTGGTAACACATTACGACATAACGGATTGCAATCCTGCAGTGCCCGCAAGGTCCCCCTGCTCCGGAAGGCACATGTGACGGCCCGTCTGAAGTTTGCCAGTGAACACCTGGATGATGCCGAGAGTGATTGGGAGAAGGTGCTGTGGTCAGATGAGACAAAAATTGAGCTCTTTGGCATGAACTCAACTCGCCGTGTTTGGAGGAAGAGAAATGCTGCCTATGACCCAAAGAACACCGTCCCCACTGTCAAGCATGGAGGTGGAAATGTTATGTTTTGGGGGTGTTTCTCTGCTAAGGGCACAGGACTACTTCACCGCATCAATGGGAGAATGGATGGGGCCATGTACCGTACAATTCTGAGTGACAACCTCCTTCCCTCCGCCAGGGCCTTAAAAATGGGTCGTGGCTGGGTCTTCCAGCACGACAATGACCCAAAACATACAGCCAAGGCAACAAAGGAGTGGCTCAGGAAGAAGCACATTAGGGTCATGGAGTGGCCTAGCCAGTCACCAGACCTTAATCCCATTGAAAACTTATGGAGGGAGCTGAAGATGCGAGTTGCCAAGCGACAGCCCAGAACTCTTAATGATTTAGAGATGATCTGCAAAGAGGAGTGGACCAAAATTCCTCCTGACATGTGTGCAAACCTCATCATCAACTACAGAAGACGTCTGACCGCTGTGCTTGCCAACAAGGGTTTTGCCACCAAGTATTAGGTCTTGTTTGCCAGAGGGATTAAATACTTATTTCCCTCTGCAGAATGCAAATAAATTCATATACTTTCCACAATGTGATTTTCCGGATTTAATTTGTGATGTGCTATCTCTCACTGTTACCAATAACCTACCCTTCAATTATGGGCTGCTCATGTCTTTGTCAGTGGGCAAACTTACAAAATCAGCAAGGGATCAAATACTTATTTCCCCCACTGTATAGCTGGTTAAGTGCAATATTCAGCACTTAAGCGGATATGGAGCACCACATAAAGATAGGACTGACTTCTATGTGGTCCTATTTATGCAATTAACCTGGTCGGTTAAGTGCTGAATATTGGCCCTTAACCAGCCAAATGCCAACTCCACCCCCCAGAACACCCTCAAAATAGCTGTTTTTCAGTTCAGCGCTAACCGGTTATTTTTAGCAGCACTAACCGGTTAAGTGCCACTAAAAATGACCGGTGACTCCCGAACAGGCGATTTAATAGGCCAGGAGCCGTTTCTAGCCAGTTAAATTGCTTTGAATATCGACTTTTTTATTGCTAGTATAAAGAGCTGCTCTATTCTAAATTAATCACTACCTGTGACAATCCTACAAATAATTGTTTCATACTGTATGTTATCATATTCAGTGTCTCCGGTGCAGCCTTACCACTGTCCTGATTTGGATTCCTTGTCTGACAAGTCTGATTCATTTCTTTTACTGGGTGACCAGACAGTGGGAGTGCTAGATGTGATATATTTAGATTTTAGCAAAGCCTTTGAAATGGTTTCTCATAGACAACTAATAAATAAACTGAGTGCACTTGGTATGGGCCCTAAAGTGACTGAATGGGTTCGGAACTGGTTGCGTGGAAGGTGACTAGTGGTAAATTTTATTTATTTATTTGTTACATTTGTATCCCACATTTTCCCACCTATTTGTAGGCTCAATGTGGCTTACATAGTACCGGAGAGGCATTTGCCATATTAGGGAATTGTACAACGGAAGAGTTGTGTCACGTCTATTACGTTCTTTAGTTTTGTTGTGTAGCTGAGATTGGGCATTTAAATTCGATCAGTAGGGTATGCCTTTTTGAACAGGTTGGTTTTTAGTGCTTTACGGAATTTTAGATGGTCATGTGTCGTTTTCAAGGCTTTTGGTAATGCGTTCCACAGTTGTGTGCTTAAGTAGGAGAAGCTGGATGTGTAAGTTGTTTTGTATTTAAGACCTTTGCAGCTTGGGTAGTGCAGATTCAGATAGGTTCGTGCTGATTCGAATGTATTTCTCGTTGGTAAGTCGATCAAGTCTGTCATGTATCCCAGGGCTTCACCGTAGATAATTTTGTGAACCATGGAGGGCATGGAGGTAAATGGAGTTCATTCTGAGGAAAAGGATGTTATCAGTGGTGTGTCGCACGGTCGGTTCTTGGGCCAGTTCTTTTTAACATTTTTGTAAACAATATTGCTGAGGGGCTGTCTGATAAGATTTGCCTCTTTGCAGATGATACCAAAATCTGCAATAGGGTAGACACCCCTGATGGTGTGGATAACATGAGGAAGTACTTAGCGAAGCTAGAGGAATGGTCTGGAATTTGGCAGCTTAGATTTAATCAACAATACAATTACCAAATTTTTTTGTTTCTGTATTATGTAAATCCACTATTCAAAAGAAACCTTAACTAATATCTAAATAATCCAAAACGTACTAATTAATTACTAACTATAGTGTTAATTATGTGATTAGTGCTCAGAAATAGGTGCATTACACTTGACCAAAGTCATATTATATGTAATACCACCATCCACCCATCATAGCACCAGAGTCCATCCCTGCCTACCATTATATGCTTTGTGTTTATCAACAGTCCATCTTAAATGTATAAACCTTGCAAACATATCAAAATGAAATTTAAACTTAGCTTAAAGTGGTAGACTTGCTCCCTTGCGGTGGATTTTTCGATGTGACTTCTTTTATTGATTTTCCTCTTATGTACTACTACTACTATTTAACATTTCTAAAGCGCTACCAGGGTTACGCAGCGCTGTACAATTCAAACATAGAAGGACAGTCCCTGCTCAAGGAGCTTACAATCTAAAAGAATGGAGTACTAATTTCAATCGAAACTTGGTCCAGTGTAACGCTATTTATTGTGACACCTCCCCTAAACCAGCGTGTCAAACATCTTCAATAGGATGTTATGGTTCCCAAAAAGTTCTTGTCTTCAACATGGGCCATGTTTCACTATGAATAGCATCTTCAGGAGGACTTTAACTGAAATGTAACATAAAAACAAAAATGAAATCAGAAAAAATAACAACCAAAAAGAAACTATCTATTCCTATAGCACTACTCATACTCATAGCTATTAAAATGAAAGTTAACCTCTTCTTCAATCAAACCTGAGATGGAACCCCTCTCACCTCGGGACACTCAAGCAAAAAACGCCGGCATATGCATCTTAGGGATTTATACCCTGCTGATGTGGGAAAACTTTAAGGCATTCTTGTCAATTCAGTCTTCTTATTCAGACCACTAGGGGTCATTGTTTCATCTGTTTTATTACAAATGGAACAACAGTTTATTTTCAGATAGAACTACCTGCACCAGTGCTACATATTTCAAATCTTGTTCCACATGGTTGTATTGTTCCCAGTGCTTGACCAGGGGAGCCTCCCTTTTATGGACTCTCAAATTGCTTTAGTGCTCTGCAGTTCTTTGATTTTTCTTTTTGTATGACCATTGTACCATTTATGACAAGGACAAACAATGCTATAAACTACTTGTGCGGAATTGCAGTCCATATGATTCCTCAATTTAAGCAGTTGACCAGTCACTGGATTTTTAACAGTAGTAGTTTCCCACACAAACTTGGAGGAGTGGCCTAGTGGTTAGGGTAGTGGTCTTTGGTCCTGGGGAACTGAGGAACTGAGTTCGATTCCCACTTCAGGCAAAGGCAGCTCCTTGTGACTCTGGGCAAGTCACTTAACCCTCCATTGCCCCATGTAAGCCGCATTGATCCTGCCTGAATGGGAAAGCGCGGGGTACAAATGTAACAAAAAAATACTCCCAAATTTCGACATCTGATGAAACCTGTGAATGGAAAGTAGAGGCCAATATTTTTTAATGATATTTCTTATTGAACTTGTTTGACCAGAATAAGGCAATATACACCTGTCCATTCTATCCCTCTTAGCTGTAGGAGTCTGTAATAACTACTACTACTACTACTTATCATGTCTATAGCGCTACTAGACATACGCAGTGCTGTACACTTGAACATTAAGAGACAGTCCCTGCTCGACAGAGCTTACAATCTAATTAGGACAGACAGGACAAACAAGAGATAAGGGAATATTAAAGTGAGGATGATAAAATAAGGGTTCTGAACAAGTGAACAAGGGTTAGGAGTTAAAAGCAGTATAAAAAGGTGGGCTTTTAGCTTAGATTTGAAGACAGCCAGGGATGGAGCTTGACGTACCGGCTCAGGAAGTCTATTCCAGGCATAAGGTGCAGCAAGATAAAAGGAACGGAGTCTGGAGTTAGCAGTGGAGGAGAAGGGTGCAGATAAGAGAGATTTACCCAGTGAACGGAGTTCCCGGGGAGGAATGTAGGGAGAGATGAGAGTGGAGAAGTACTGTGGAGCTGCAGAGTGAATGCACTTATAGGCTGTCGTCTCTGCAGGCGCTCCTCCTCTCGACCCAAAGAGATTAGCTGGCATCCAGGACTATGTGGAGAAGATCAGGATAAACCTATGTTACACTGATTCAATGTCTTGGTTTGGTCTCATAGAGACACTCAGGCTCTGCTCCCTTAAGGACGCAGCAGAGACCACTACTGGCTCTACCAGAGAAGTACCTCTTGTCTTTTTTACTTTAAAAAGTTTCCTATGGTTTTTGGAGCAAGAAGACATTTCTTCTAAGAACATAAGAATAGCCATACTCATATAAACTTGCAAAGAAGCGACATATAGTTAACCCCAACTAAAGAAAATCAAGAAAACCATGGTAGCAGCTTTGGTAGCATTAAATACAATGATTCATGAAAAATATCAAAGCTTATACTATGCGAGGAGGCTTAATTTTCAAAGATACGGGCAATAGGTCGGGTAGGTTATTAGCACATATAGCAAGAACTAAGAAAACAAACTCCTTTATTTCATGTATCCAATGCAAAATAGGTCTCGGCTGACACAGCCAGCGGAGATTGTAAAAGCGTCCAGAAATATTTTACAGAAATATACTCTGAAACAGGGAAACACCAGGGCCCTCTTATACAAGATTATCTTGAAGATGCAGGCATGCCGCGGTTAGAGCCGCAGGTTTGTGATTCTATAGCACAACCCATAAGGGCGCAGGAAATTCAACGGGTGGTAAAATCTCTCCCTCTGAAATCGGCTCCGGGCCCAGATGGTTTTTTCGAGTGAATATTACAAAATTTTGGGCCTGGAGTTGATTAAACCCTTAATATCATACTTTGAGGCGGTGGTGGAACGAGGATGGTTTTCACCCGGTGAAAATGAAGCACTTCTTACACTGATTCCTAAGCCGGGTAAGTCCCCAGACCAATTAGAAGCGTATAGACCCATATCATTATTAAATGTGGATATAAAAATCTTGGCCCGAGTTTTGGCAGATAGGCTTGCCCAGCATTTACCATCCTTAATTGGGAAGTATCAGGTGGGTTTTGTTAAGGGGCGTCAAGCAACGGTGAATGTACGGAAAGTGTTGTTGTCTATTGCACGTAGCCAGGCCATGGGAGAGAGGTTGATGTTGGTGGGCCTAGACGCCGAAAAAGCATTCGACAAGGTGCAGTGGGCCTACCTGTTTCAGGTTCTGGAACATGTCGGAGTAGGGGGATGGTTTATGGAGGCGGTTTTAAACACTATATAGCAATCCCTCTGCTAGAGTAATTACAATCGGCTTCAATCAGCCCCATTTCAGTTACAGAGGGGTACTAGGCAGGGCTGTCCCCTATCGCCCTTATTGTTTTTACTATACTTAGAACCGTTGCTTAGAACGATCATAAGAGACCCGGAGGTGAGGGGGATAGCCATGCCATCGCTGGAGGTCAAGGTGTTGGCTTTTGCCGACGACATCCTTTTGACATTGACTAATCCCGCATCCTCGGTGCGACACTTAATGGAGAATTTGGACGAGTTTCAGTTTTTGACAGGGTTCACCTTAAACTATCATAAATCCGTAGCTCTCCCTATACAGGTGGACATTAGATTACAGTGGGAGGGGAATTTTCCTTTCCAATGGGCACAGTCTAGTATCAAATACTTGGGGGTACACATTCCTGCAGATTTAGCAGAACTTTATGAGGTCAACATGGGACCCCTAAAAGAGCGTGCGTTGGAATTCTTGCAGAGGTGGCAGGCTCTTCCCATCTCATTACTGGGATGTATAGCGCTTTATAATATGGTTCTCTTCCCAAAGTGGACTTATATATTTCAAATGCTGCCATTTCATATGAGGCCACGGGATGTACAGTGGCTGCGGAAAAAATTGACAAATTTTATATGGCAGGGAAAGAGGGCCCGTATGCCCTTTGAGAAAGTGTTGTTACCCCGCATAAAGGGGGGGTTGGGACTACTAGACATAAAGTTGTTCTCCCTGGCCAGTAGTATGAGACACCTGTCAGACTGGTTCCGCTCCACAGATTTTTTCTCCTGCACAGAGACAGAGGTGACAATCCTGGGAAAAATGCAATTTTCCTATTGGCTCCATGCGCCCTCCAGAGATTTGCCGGGGTTGGGCCCCTATCGACCGATCCTTTTGCCCCTGAGAACTGCGTGGAGATGGATGGGCAAGATATTGTGGGTGGATACCAAAATCTCGCCTTTGCTGCCCTTAAAGGGTAATTTAGCCTTTCCGCGGGTGGCGATTTGGTTCCTTTCCAGAGGTGGGCAAAAAGGGGAATTAGGTACTTATTCCATGTGGTCTCTGAACAAGGGACATTAAAATCATTTGAGAACCTGAAGGAAGAGTATGGATTGGGGATGAATGACTGGTTAGCATATACACAATTACGACATTATGTAAACTCTTTGCCGGCAGAATCATTAAAAAATATTGCTTGGGAAAAACTGAGTGAAGCATTGGGTTTTGAGGCTCAATCACGAGTCCCCCTGAGCTATTTCCATCGAGGTCTGAGGGACTCATTACAACAAATTGACTGTTCCCGGGTGGCACAGGCCTGGACTGAGGAATTACAGAGTAAGTTATACCCTGAACAGATTGAAAAATGTCTAAAAAATATGACCTCGGTGACGGACAATGCTACCTGGTGGGAGCTACAATATAAATTTCTGCTTCGGCTGCACGTCTCGCCACACAGAGCATATAAAGCCACGCTTCGAGAAGTGGACAATTGCCCAAATGTAAGGAGGATATGGCTCATCTGGGGCACATGTATTGGTCATGCGCACCAGTTAAAAACTTTTGGATGGAATTGAGTGAACATGTCTCCAAAATATGGAATCGCACTTGGACACCAACGCCTAAGCAACTGTTTGACCTTTTTGATATACAGCGGCCAGTGCCGGCAGGTCTCATGGCATTTTTGAAGAGGACAATATTAATGGCAAAACGTGTCATATTACAGTTATGGTTGGTAAATGATCATCCAAGTGTCGCACACTGGAGATCCGCAATGATTCAGGCCTGTGCCATCGAAAAGAAAGGCATAAAAGACTTAGCCTCCAAGAGAGGTGATCAGTTTTGTCATGTTTGGTCTCCATTTTGGGACACTCTCACGCCAGTAGCAAGAAGTAAAATTTTGAACTCTTGAAGAAAGGTGGGGGGAGGGAGGGGGGGGGATAGGGATAGAGGGTTGGAGAGGGGGGGAGGGGGGGGATAGTTCTGTTCAAAATGTTATAAAAACTCAGACAGGCTGCATATCAAGTTGTATTGTATCTAATGTGTTTAAAGTTATTGATCTGTCTGAATAAAAAGCATGAAACAAAAAAAAAAAAAAGAATAGCCATACTGGGTCAGACCAATGGTCCATCTATCCCAGTATCCTGCTTCCAACAATGGCCAATCAAGGTCACAAGTACCTGGAAAAAAACAAATTAGTAGCAACATTCCATGCTACCAGTCGCAGGGCAAGCAGTGGCTTCCCCCATGTCCATCTCCTACCCTATTAGTCTCTACCTGACAGGGTAGGAGGAGACACCTATAGGAGAGAAACTGTGCTGGTATAAAAACCTATCTGGGCAGAGCAAGATGGCCAACTGAGAATATGCATGAGGAAGAGCTCTCTGCTATTTTCTCTTTCCTCAGTGATTATGCCTTTGAAACGTAAGGGAAAAGTGAGGGTCTTTCCCCCTGAGGCTACCTCCACCCCACTTCAACAGCAGAAACTCAACTCATTCATCCTCCCTAAGCGGGATGGACTGGAACAGGGGAATAAAGTCCCAGTATTGGGCGAGATGCAGGGAGAGTCTCACCTATCAGGAAAACCATCTCTTTCCCCTTCAGACCAGATTCCCCAGCACTCCGGCAATTGCAACCACAGGGACAGTGGAGAGGCCGGAAGGAGTAGTGGTACTTCCACGGCCGAAGAGTGGGCCACCATGAGCTCTACCTTGGCCTGTGAGAGACGCCAGGATGACACAGAGGAATCTCCCCTGGAACTGGGAGAGCCAGAACAATGGAACCGTCTTTGGAGGGAGTTCTCTCTGTTTCTCCAGGTCTATCATCCCCTGTTCTGTCATCTTCCAAACCTTTCACTTTAGCATCGTTGGGTGAAGCTTTGATCCGACTGGAAGCTTTGATTCAGAAATGTACCTTAGAACTTTCTACTTTGGTTCAGTCTGTTTCAACTCTGACTTTGTCGCATCAGGGTAGTATGAAGGAATTTCAAGAACAAGTTAGTATGATGAAGACAGAGACTGGGAAAATAAAAGAAGTTCAAGTTGCCATAATTAAAGATAAGAAAGTACTGCATAGAAGACATCTTAATATGCGATTATTGAATTTTCCAAAGATAAGAGCAGTTTCTCCATTAGAGACTTTTAAGTAGTTTCTGGTGGAGGTACTGGAATATCCTGTGGAAGCTATAACAGCAGTAGAGAAAATATATTTTGTATCTAAAAAGGAGAAGGATCTAGTGTCTACACAAGAATCTGGGAATGAATTGAATGTTCTGGAGACTTCATATGATAGCTTGGATACGTCTGGAGTTTTACAAGCAGCAACTGCAGTGGTGAATAGAACTACTTTATTAGTTACGCTAGTATTTGAACAAGATCTGAACTCATTGGTGCATTTGTATTTTCAAAAGGCTCGAAGCATGTTTGAAGGACAGAAAGTATGGATTTTTCCTGATCTCTCTAGGTCTACCCAAGAGAGGAGAAAATTGTTTTGGCAATGCGCCAAGAGACATTGAGCCTTGGTGTGATGTTTCAGTTAAGATTTCCTTCTAAGTGTGTAGTAAAATGTAAAAATGTACAGTATGTTTTCTTTATCCCTCAACAGCTTAGATCTTTTCTGAATATTAAGAAATTTGCCTCAGAGAGGATAGCTTCTGTACATTCAGCTTCTGTAGTATAGATTGGAAGACTCTGTGTCTGAATACTAAGTGATGCCTGATAACAGTTGGATTTTCCTTTTCTATTTCTTCTAATTAGCTCCCAGATTATTATGTTCTCTGTGCCCCCCATTTCTTGTGGGCTAAATTGTGTTAAAAATGTACTTGATATTAGCTTTTTGGAATGTACTGTTTCCTTATATTTTTTCATATGGCTTGTTTATCACTTTATTTATTGTACAAGAATTGTCTTATAAATATTTTGAAAAATTCAATAAATAATAATAATTTAAAACCTAGCCCTCTTCAAATTCCTTGTCTTTGACTTCAACTTTTCTGGTCGTTGCACCATACATTGAGGGGTAGGGTCTTTGGCTCTTAATTTCCCTGGCCATTGTACCACTATTGCTAAGGGAAGAGAGTTTTGGCATCTGGAGGAAGAAGGAGGGAAAGCAGAAAAAGACCCCTGTAGCAATTACAGCAGCTGTATAGGCTAACTGGAACATGAAACCAGTCCACAAGCACTTATTTCTAAGGAAACGGGGATGGAATTTGATATACTGCCTTTCTGTGGTTACAATCAAAGCAGTTTACATATTATATACTGGTAATTATTTTGTACCTGTGGCAGTGGGAACTGACCTCAGTGCAGTGGCATAAAAGCTTGGGGAACTAACCATTAGGCTACTCCTCCACTGTACTCCTTTACTCCACTAAGAGTAAAGTGCTGAAAGATCATGCCTGAGGGAGCAGGAGGGGACTAGAAGAGAATCCCAGAAGAAAACCAGTAGTTGAGTTCCCATCAGGGAAGAAACCCTAACGAAAGGAGAGTGTTGAACAGGGCCGTGCCAAGGGTCTCTGGTGCCCCCTGCAGACTATCAGTTGGCGCCCCCTAAAGACTATCAGTTGGTGCACGCCCCCCCCCCCCCCCCCCCCCCCCGGACCTGCCTGGCTCCAAGGCGCATGGAAGAGTGTGAACAGTGTACAATATATTGCTTTTGTCATAGCCATTCCAGTGGCGGAGCCAGACTACCAATTTTGGGGTGGGCCTGAACCAAAGTGGGTGGGCACAAAAATTTTCCTCTCTACCACCCTCCCCCCAGCAAAATGTAGTCACACTCAGATACATTTGTCACACAGGGTAAAGTGCTGCTTTTCAGTGCATCAGATTTCAGACAATTTTATTTAATAGCCTAACATCCTTTTCAGTGAGCTTTCAGAGGCCAAAACCTCCTGCCTCAGGTCCAGTATAATGCTGTTATGGTATCCTCTCCTGACCTAAGGAAGGAAGTATTGGTCTCTGAAACTTTATTAACACAGGTACCTGTATTACTTTATCCTAAATTAAAAATAAAATTATTTCTTGTACCTTTGTTGTATGGCCATTTACTTTTTCTCATTGTGTTGCTCCAGTCTCTAGATTCTGCTTTCCTTCGTTTTCGCTTAACTCTTCTGCCAGGGTTTCCTGGCCATTTGTCATTTTTCTCTCCTTTTTCTTTGCTTTCTTCAATATTTTTCTGCTTCTCTCTCTCTGTCCAGATTTAATTCATTCTTTCTATCCAATCTTTAATTTCCTTCATTTAGGCTTTTCATCTTTTTCTCACCCTTGTTCTGCCCATTGCCCCTTCCTCTTATTCTCCAGTCTTTCACTACTCCCCCCTTTCCATCCAGCGCTCTCCTCTTTCTCTCCCCATCCTTCCAGTGTCTCCCCTCTCTCTCCCCATCCTTCCAGTAGTCTCCCCTCTTTCTTTCTGCATCCTTCCATTCCAGTGTCACTTCTTTCTCCCTACCCTTCCATCCAGCGTCTTCCCTCTTTCTCTCCCCACCCTTCCACCCATCTACCCTCTCTCCTGATCCTTCCATCTGTCTCTCTCTCTCCCTCCTTCTAACCAGTGTCTCTCTCTCTCTCTACCCTTTTCTGTTCAGTGTCCCCTTCTCTCTCCACATCCTTCCAGTCTTGTCCCCTTTCCTCTCTGCATCCTTTCATCCATCTCCCCTCTTTCTCTCCCCATCCTTCCATCCAGTGTCTCTCCTCCCCATCCATCCGTTTTCCCCTCTGTCCCATCCTTCCATCTGTTTTCCCTCTTTCTCTCCCCATCCTTCCATCTTGTTTCCCTCTTTCTCCCCATCCTTCCATCTGTTTTCCCTCTTTCTCTGCCATCCTTCCATCTGTTTTTCCCTCTTTCTCTCCCCATCCTTCCATCTGTTTTCCCTCTCCCGATTCTTCCATCCAGTGTCTTTCTCTGTTATTAGTACCTGGTCTTTTCCTGCAGGCCCGCCCAGCGCGCCAGCCCCAGCCCCAGCTCCCATTACCGGCCACTGCTGCTTTGCCTGTTGAGCAGCAGGGCCGGCGCTACAAAAAAAAGAAGCGCTCAGCTGACTGAGCTGAGCGCTAAGACAAAAATTTTTTAAAAATAAGCATGGCACTGCAGGCAGCCCTGAGGCATTGGCTGCTGGCTATGCAGGATTTCTCCCGTCTCTTACGTCACTGCCCCTGCTTCGCTCCAGGGGCAGCGACGTAAGAGACGGGAGGAGCCTGCAGAGCCAGCAGCCAATGCCTCAAGGCTGCCTGCGGTTGCCGCGCTTTTTTTTTTTAAACATTTTTTGTCATTAGCGCTCAGCTCAGTCAGCTGAGCGCTTCTTCTTTTTGTAGCGCCAGCCCTGCTGCTCAACAGGAAAAGCAGCATTGGCCGGCAATGGGAGCTGGGGCTGGCGCGCTGGGTGGGCCTGGAGGAAAAGTGAGCACTGCTTGTGGAATGTAGCAGGCGGAGCTGAGGTAAGTGGCGAGGGTAAGCGGCGAGGGTAAGCACCGCGGCGGCGCCCTCCAGAGGTCGGCACACCCCTGCGATGCTTACCATGTTGGCACGGCCCTGGTGTTGAATGTGTTGCTGTTCCAGTCGGCCTCCCAGCTTCATGCTGGTTCTGGCCCTGACCAATGTTTCCTTTAAGGAGTGGCCTGGTATGTGCACATATTTTTTGTGTGTAAGCAACAAGTTTTAAAAAACAACAATTTTTGAGCACCAGTATTAGCAATGCATTTCTGTATATAGCACAAAACATTTTTGTGAGCAACCATGTAAAATCTGTGAGCGACGCTCCTAAAATGTATGAGCAATCGCTTATGTGCTCTGCTTAGAGGGAACATTGGGCCCTGACCTTCCTACAAATGATATAATTTACTTAAAGTAACCCACCTGTTGCTCACCTAGGCAGTAAAAGTTACAGTCCATTCTTATTCATGATGAAATCTGCTTCTTTACTATGTTGATTCTTCAGTTCTTAGATCTTGGCCCATTGAATTGTTGTTTATCTTAAGTAGCTAACTGTCTCTCGGTACGCAATAGTTCTAAATCCTCAGAAGTGTCAAGCCATGTGGTCCACTGGGCACATTTCTGCCCCTATTACTTCACCCTTTTTACTTGGGAAAATATCCTGCTGAAATCTTCAGTTAGAATTGTGAGCATTATTGTGGACACCAAACTCTTCTTGAACCTCAGATTGCTTCAGTCTTGAAAACCTGTTTCTTTTCTGTTCCCTTCAGACCTTCCTTGACAAGGATACGATCCACACTTTTGATTGCAACCTGTTGTACTCCATTATAGAAATATTATAATAGTCAAAATGACTGGTAACTACAGCATGAAATCAAAGATAGTGTTCTGAAGCAGCAGATTCATAATGCCACATCTACCAATCATGTTACCATCACTGGCTACCTATAAATTCTAGGAATAAAATTTGAGGTACTGGTTCTGGCATTCAAGGCCGTACGAGTGAGTCAGTTGCTGCTTTATTTGATGTGCTTATCCTTCGGACCTCTGCCCGCCACTTGCTCTCATACAATAAGCTTCTTGCAATACCTCTACCCACCTGAAAGCATTTGGGAGTCCACTTGCGACTCAGCTTTTTACATCCTTGTTACTCTGTTGTAGAATTCACTTCCAGAAGTATGTTTGCCTCAAGACGTCAATGCCTGAATTTAAATTAGACGTTAAGACTTTCTTTTTCCAGTGGGCTTTTGGGGACTGATGTTCTCTAGGTGAGTCTGAGTTTCGTTGAGCTTTTTCCTTTGAGTCTTATTTTCTTCTGTTAATTTAATAAGATGGTAAATTGCTATGATGTGCTATGATGTTGTTACTAAATCTAGTAATAATATAAATTGGTGGCCATGAGAACACCAGGCCTGGGGGTGTCGCACTGGCTCTGCCACTGTCATTCAAGCAGTGGCATGAAACTCAGCTCCTGTGTGACACCTCCTTGGGCCACACAGCATCTGCAACATCAGCTGTGAACATCTTCCCCACTCAATGGTAATGATGGGGGGTATTCCCATCTCTCAAGATTGATCCCCCCCCCATACACTCAGGATGTTGCTAAGCCTTCTAGCACCCATGTCTGCAGTTATATCCTGAACTGAACAACATTCTCTCAGTAGACTGAAACCTCATAGAGGAACTGGTTATCTGTAAACACCAGTGTCTGTGTGACAGGAGCAGCTGGGCCGGTAGTTATTAATACCAGAGAAGAGCACAAAATACAAGATATAGATATGAGGACCTCAGTTTTTATGTGGCTAATACATGTTTACCCACGTCAAAATGCCTTTTGGAAATTGTATCAAAAGGTTTTGTCAGTAAGAGTGCATATACCTGTAAGAAGCAGTACAGGGAATGGAGAAAGTTAGGTAAGCAATGGATTCCATTTGAAATCCTTGCCAATACTTTACCTCACGCTGCTCTGCACCTGCAAAGTTTGCAGGAATAAAAGTATCTGTATTCCTCAGGTTCTCTTAATTTTTCAAAGAGAAACTCCATATAGAGTTTCAATTTGACATTTCATGTGATTAGAAAGTTCCCAATATTTAAAAACTATTCATTGATAACTTCATCCAGCTCTGTACATGGCAGAAATAATTTTTCACTCCCTCATTCTCTTGCAGTATGATCAGTCATTTACAAACAGTAGAGAAGCACAAATCCTTACAACAAATGCAGCTGCAGATCCAAAATCTAAGAGAAGATGTGAAAAAGGCAAAGCATGAGAGGAAGGCAGTGATATAGACTCTTCTACGTTTTTATTATGTCATGGGCAACACTGTAGAAAGGCTCAGACATAGCATTGGAAGTTCCGATCTCTCCGAAGACATGGAGAGCAGCAGTCACAGTGACAAAGACAATGAGGTAGTTTTGTCTGCTAGTTCCACTAGGTCCTTGAATACAGGAAGCAGACCAAGAGCACAGCTACTTAATAATAACCCAGGGACTGCAGGCCTCAGTGCAACTGAGGTCTCGCCAACATGCAACTTCAGTGCAACTGAGGTCTCGCCAACATGCAACCTCAGTGCAACTGAGGTCTCGCCCACATGCAACCTCAGTGCAACTGAGGTCTCGCCAACATGCAAGGAAAAAGACGACTGCCAGATATATCCTTCTCACCTTTAAGTTCTACAAAAGAGCGTAAGATACTCCGTGCAGCGCGTGGGAAAGTTAATGTCTTTGCAGCTTTTGTGTTTCAAGCACTGGTCTCAAAATTCCCTACAAGAGGTGGGTAGGCAAAGTTAGCTGGACGGGTCAAAATATAAGTGGGGACTGCCCCTCAATCTTCAGCAAAAGGTGCTGACTGTTGCTGAGAAACACTTCATTGTTACCGAAATGGAAATAACTTCAATCCGGATCCTGATAAATGACCAGCTGACCAGAGGGCGGAGGACGTGGTATTCTTATATGTGAAATATACCACACTTCCTTGTCATCCAGCAGATGAAGCCATTACGTATGGGTTATGTCCATCAACCAGCAGGGGAGATAGAGAGCACTCAAACTCTCTCAGTGCCCTCTTGGCCAGCCAGCTCCACTGCCTCTTCAGTATTCCCTATCTCCCTAGCAGGGTGGCTGCAGCTTCTGCGAGCTCCAGAAAAATCTGCCGGGAGGTGGTTCCTGGCTTGCCAGTTGTTAACCGGGGTGTTGGAGGCTAAAGCAGCTTCACTTAAAGGCACATAGGTTAGCCCTTTCCCTGCCTTACCCATACCTCCGTGGATGTGGACATATTGCATTGCTTTCCCTGTCCTTACCCACCAACAGTGGATGCAGGCATATAGGTTCACCCTTTCCCTGCCTTTCCCACTCATCTGAGCCTCCGGAGTCTTCAATACCTCTGCTTTCCTCACAAGCGTTAAAAAAAAAAAAAAAAGTCGCGTCGCTTTTTTAAACGCAGAGACGCTGGAACAGAGGTTTCCAACTCCTCCGGGGTGGCCCCGCGATCGGGGCAATTTGGCGTGAAACCGCCATTTTGGATTTTACCCGCCGTTTTTCGGCGATGGCTGCGGACAATGTAAAGCGCTGTTCCTCTTGTGGCAAGCGCAAATCAGCAGCAGGGCCCTGTAAATCGTGCTGTACAGGCGTAGGAGCCGGCCGAGCACGGCGAGCGATGTTTCTTCCCAGCTCTGAGCTGCAGCGGGCGCCATTTTGCTTACACCGCATGGCGCGGCCTCCGTGGACACGGAGAGACCTGAGCCGGGTGGGGCACCTCGAGATGAGGTTATTTCAGGAGTGGCTAGCACCGGACAGAATTTGGGTGCCCAGGGTGAGATTTTCTCCCCGGATTTTGTGCTTTGCTGCATAAAGCATACATGATGAAAAGAGCCCTCCCTCAAGGGTCGCCTGAGGCCCCTCTGATTGCCCCCCCCCCCCCCCCCGATGGATTCTGGCCTGGGACTCCCCAGTGAGGTTTTCCCGGATGATTGGCCCAAAGATAAGCGTAGAAGGGTTAATTCCCCTTCGAATTGTGGTGCACCTTTTTCCCCCTCGTGGTCGGGGTGTGAGGATTCGGAGAACTCTGACAGACGTTCTTGGTCTGAGGAACCGGAGTCAGGTGCGGATTTACCACAGGAGCTGGATGATCCCTCCGCGGTGAGGATTTTCCACCGTGGCGAGCTGCCAGCGCTTATTTCAGATACCCTGCAGGCCCTCCTCTCGATTGAAGATCCTGACAGTGGCATGGCCTCCTCGGGTAATCCCAGGATGGCTAGTACCAAGAAAGCTGCTCGGGCATTCCCTTTGCATGACTCCATCCTAGAGCTGTTTCGGCTCAGTGGGGCTGACCCGTAGGGACCTTTGAGAGTTTCCAGGGCTATGGGGCAGTTATACCCTCTGCGTGAGGGACATATGGCTCGTTTTCAATGCCTACAGTGGATGCCCTAGTCACTGCGGTGACAAAGAGAAACTACCCTCCCTGTTGAAGGGGTGTGGCCCTGAAGGATGTTCAAGACCGTAGGCTGGAGACAGCCTTGAAACGGTCCTTTGAAATTGCAGGTCTCACTGTTCGGGCGTCTGCATGCAGCTGTTATGCGCTAGAGCCTGCCTAGCTTGGCTGCAACAGGCAGTGGCACAGCCCGGAGATGGAGCGGAGCCCTTCTTGGATGTGCTCCGCGGGATGGAGGTGGCCTTGTCCTTTCTGGCTGATGCCCTTTATGACCTTGTCAGAGCTTCGGCTAAACAAATGGCAGTAGCAGTGGTGGCTCGCCATCGTCTGTGGCTACGACCTGGGCAGCGGACATGGCCTCTAAGCAAAGGTTGGTGAAATTGCCTTTTCAAGGACTTCTCCTATTATGTGAGGAGTTGGAGAAAATTGTGAAAGGCCTGGGTGATCCAAAACCCCAGCGCTTGCCCGAAGATAGGCAGAGGCCTTCCTCTAAGGGCCAGGCGGTCCACTCCTCGTACAGACCTCGCTTCCGTGAAGCTAGAAGGTACCGCCCGGGGCGTTCGGCTGGGTTCACTTCACGTGCCCGTGGTCAGCAGAGGAACTCCTTTCGCTCGGAACAAGCGTTCCGCAGCTGGTGGCTCAAGGCCAGGAGTTCAGGGGCGACCCTCTCAATGATGGTGCGCCGGCCCTCTCTCGATGCCTGTCATCGGAGGACGACTTTCCTCTTTTGCCGAGGAGTGGGCCGAGATTTCCTCAGATCAGGGGTTCTGGACCTGATCAGAGATGGATACGAATAGAATTCACCGCCCCAGTAAGAGATTGTGTTTGTGGAGTCCGATGCGGTTCTGCCATCAAACGGGCGGTGTGAGGAGACTTTACAGGTCTGATTCAGTTAGGGGCGGTGACCCCGGTGCCCTCCCGCCGAGCAAGGCTGCGGCCGATACTCCATCTACTTTGTGGTGCCGCGGAAAAGGTGGGTCCTTTCGCCCTATTCTGGACTTAAAAGAAGTGAACAAGTCCCTGAGAGTGCGGCATTTCCACATGGAATCCCTGTGCTCCGTCATTGCGGCGGTTCAGCCAGGAGAGTTTCTCACGTCTCTAGACCTGAAGAAGCTTACTTGCACATCACGATTTGGCCCCCGCACCAGAAGTTTCTGAGGTTGCGGTGTTGGGAAAACATTTCCAGTTCAGGGCCTTGCCTTTTGGCCCTCGCCACAGCTCCCCGAACCTTTTCGAAGGTAATGGAGGTAGTAGCTGCTTTTCTCAGGCGAGAAGGTATCAGGGTTCACCCGTACCTAGACGACTGGCTCATCAGAGCAGACTCTGCAACAGAGAGCTTACAAGCTACAGCCAGAGTGGTCTCAGTACTGCAATCTCTAGGCTGGGTCGTCAATATGGCCAAAAGTCACCTGACCCCTTCACAATCTCTAGAATTTTTGGAGGCCAGGTTCGACACAGTCTCGGGTTATGTGTTCCTACCCGAGCTAAGGCGATGCAAGCTTCAGAATCAGGTCCGTCTGCTCCTGAGGATGCCCCGCCCGCGAGCTTGGGACATTGTCCAGCTGCTGGGATCGATGACAGCCACGATGGAAGTGGTACCCTGGGCGAGAGCGCACCTGAGACCGCTACAGTATTCCCTACTCCAGAGGTGGTCTCCAATTTCTCAGGATTACCAATGCAGACTTACTTGGCTCCCTGCGGCCCGACTCAGCATGGAGTGGTGGCTCTCGGACAGCATGCTGCGGTGAGGAATGCCGCTGACGCTCCCCATTTGGTGCCTAGTGGTAACGGATGCCAGCCTGAAGGGCTGGGGCGCACATTGCAAGGGGAAAGCATGCCCAGGGTCTACGGACACCCGAGGAGTCGGAGTGGTCCATCAACAGCCTAGAGTTGAAAGCGGTGTTTCAGGCGCTTCTGGCCTTTCAAGTGACCCTGGAAGGATTGGCTGTCAGAGTGATGTTGGACAACACGACAACAGTGGCCTATATAATTCGTCAAGGCGGAACAAGGTGCAGAGCACTAGCCGCGCAGGCCGAACTGATTTGCCACTGGACCGAGCTGCATCTTCAGTGTCTGTCGGCAGTTCATATTGCAGGTCGGCCTGCACATTGCTCTGATTATCTGAGCAGGCATCAGATCGATCCAGTAGAATGGAATCTGGCAGACGTAGTATTCCTGCAGATCTGTGCCAAATGGGGCAAGCCCGTGATGGATCTCATGGCGACAAGTTCCAATGCCAAAGTCCCGTGCTTCTTCAGCAGACGGAGAGATCCTCACTCGGCGGGGTTGGATGCCTTGGCTCAACCCTGGCCTCCGGGTCTACTTTATGTGTTTCCCCCATGGCCCTTGATAGGGCGCCTGCTCTTGCGGATTCGGCTGCACCCAGGAGAAGTGGTCCTCATCGCCCCGGATTGTCCAAGGAGACCTTGGTATGCAGACCTCCGACAGATGCTCCTGCAGGCTCCTCTGCCGTTACCTCTGGTACCGAACCAGTTGACTCAGGGTCCGGTAGCCATGGAGGACGCCTGCCGCTTTGGTCTTACGGTATGGCTATTGAGAGGGCGCACTTGAGGGATAAAGGTTATTCCAATAAAATAATTACCACTCTCCTACAAGCCCGCAAGCGGTCCACGTCCGTAGCTTCTGCTAGGATTTGGTGCCTGTTTGAGTCTTGGTGTGCTTCCAGAGCCATTGCACCAATGCGGGCTCCTGTCTCGCCGATTCTGGACTTTTTGCAGGAAGGTGTACAAAAAGGCTTGGCCTATAATTCCCTGCGGGTGCAAGTGGCAGCGTTTGGCCTCCCTTCGTGGTAAGGTGGGAGGCGTGTCTTTGGCTGCTGACCCAGATGTGGCACAGTTTCTTAGAGAGGTGCTTCGGCTCCGACCTCCCGTGCGAGCACCCTGTCCAGCTTGGAACCTGGGGCTAGTTTTGAAAGCCCTGCAGGCATCTCCTTTTGAGCCGCTTCGGCGAGTATCGGAGAAAGATTGACACTGAAGGCCGTTTTTCTGGTGGCCATTACCTCGGCGAGACGGGTGTCAGAGCTCCAGGCGCTGTCCTGTAGAGACCCATTTCTGCAATTTTCAGAGTCCGGAGTCACGGTTCGGACCCAAGATGGTTTTAGCGTTTCTCTTAAACCAGCCTATTTTCTTGCCCTCTTTTTCAGAGGAAGAGTTTCCAGAATCTTTTGGGCAGCTGCACCTTTTGGATGGGCGCAGGACTCTGCTGCAGTATCTGCGAGTTACTAACTCTTTCAGGACTTCTGATCATCTGTTTGTTTTGCTATCAGGTTCTCGCAGAGGGTCTCCAGCGTCTAAGGCCACTGTTGCCCGCTGGCTCAAAGAAACTATCTTTTCAGCTTATCTGCTGGCCGGCCGGGTTCCGCCTGTAGCCTTTAAGGCGCAAAGCTCTCCTTTGCCAGACATTACAGGCTGGATGTGGCTGTCAGGAGGGATGCGCGCTTTGGAGCACAAGTGCTAACGCGTGGTGTGGCTTGTTCCCACCCTATCTAGGGATTGCTTTGTTACATCCCATACGTAATGGCTTCATCTGCTGGATGACAAGGAAGGGAAAATTAGGTTCTTACCATGATAATTTTCTTTCCTTTAGTCATAGCAGATGAAGCCATGAGCCCTCCCTGTTTGATTGTCAGTATGCGGTAAATCTGTTTTTCAGGTTCTGTTCTAATTTCCTGAAGTTCCTTCCTTGGGAGAAAGTTGGAAAACAATCTTCAGGATTCATGTTCAGTTTAACTTTAGGAGGATGAGTTCATTCCTCCAGTATGTTTTTTTGGAGGATGTGTTGATTCCCTCCAGGAGGCGCGTGTGTTCCCTCCAGTGCTATAAATAGGAGGATGATTTCATTCCCTCCAGTGTGTTGGGAGGATGTGTGATTCCCTCCAGGAGGTGCGTGTGTTCCCCTCCACTTTTACAATAAGGAGGATGAGTTTATTCCCTCCAGGAGGATGTGCATTCCCTCCTTTATGAGTTCATGCCCTTGTGATGGGCCATCGTTCGCTGTGAGGAAAGCTCTTGTGATTCCCATTGCGGTTTGCCATACTGCTTTGGAAGCTTCAAATACTGAAGAGGCAGTGGAGCTGGCTGGCCAAGAGGGCACTGAGAGAGTTTGAGTGCTCTCTATCTCCCCTGCTGGTTGATGGACATAACCCATACGTAATGGCTTCATCTGCTATGACTAAAGGAAAGAAAATGATCATGGTAAGAACCTAATTTTCCCTTGTAAGTCTAAGTGCTATGAAAATGAGTCCCATAGTAACCTATGGAACTTTGGGGCTCATTTTCAAAGTATTTAGACCTACAAAGTTCCATAGGTTATTATGGAACTCATTTTCAAAAGAGAAAAATGTCCAAAAACTGGCATAAATCTGCATTTGGACATTTTTCTCACAAAAATGTCCAAATTGTATTTTCAAAACCAATTTTTAGACATTTTCTATGAAGTCCATCAGAAGTGCGTTCAAATCACAAGGGGGCATGTTAAGGGCGGGATCTGGGCGTTCCTAATACTTGGATGTTTTTCAGCCATAATGGAACAAAGTGTCCAGGACTAAAACTAAAACGTTTTGAAGCCATACCTGTTTTTATAACGAATAAGGCACAAAAGGTTGCCCTAAATGACCAGATGAAACACTGGAGGGAATCAGGGATGACCCCCCCCCCAGTGGTCACTGACCCCCCACAAATGTAAATACAAATTTGATTTAGCAGCATCTATGACAGCCCTCAGATGTTAGGTCTACTAGAGCAGCATGCAGGTCTCTGGAGTAGTGTAGTGGTCAGTGCAGTGCACCATGGAGTGGGGGACTCTGGTCCCTATCTCCCTCTATCTGTCACATTTGTGGGGGAAACTGTGAGCCCTCCAAAACTCACCAGAAACCCACTCGTAGTGACCTTTAAATGCATCCACTCTGCAGCCCCCCATTACCTCTCCACTCTCATCTCTCCCTACATTCCTCCCCGTGAACTCCGCTCACTGGACAGATCTCTCTTGTTGTCCCCCTTCTCCTCCATTGCTAACTCCAGGCTTCGCTTTTTTTCTCTCGCGGCACCTTATGCTTGGAATAGACTTCCTGGACCTATATGTCTAACTCTATCTCTACCTGTTTTCCAATCTATGCTGAAAACCCACCTTTTCACTGCTGCTTTTTAGCTCCCATTACTCCCTCACCCGTAACTGTCTTGTCTGTCTGTATTATTAGATTGTAAGCTCTTTAGAGCAGGGACTGTCTCTTTGTATCAGGTGTTCAGCGCTGCGTGCATCTGGTAGCGCTATACAAATGCTCCCTTCACCCATAAGGGATATTGTAGTGGTGTACAATTGTGGGCAGTGGGTTTTGGGGGGCTTAGCAGACAAGATAAGGGAGCAGCAGTGAGATGTGTACCTGGGAGCATGTGTTTGGTCTCCCAGACATTCCAAGAGATAAGTGGGGCACTGCAGTGGACTTCAGTCTACTAAAATGCTGGCTCCTCCTACATCCCAATGGCTTGATTTTCTCACTTGGACTTTTTTTTTTTTAATGGACCAAAAAACAAAACGTCCAAAGCGCAAAACCTTGTTAGAAACAGTATTTTCAAAAAACAAAAGATAAACGTTTTTCTTTCCTATTCAGATTTTTGGACGTTTATTGCAAAACATCTAAAGTCGGACTTGGACTTACAAAGTTACACAGATGCAGTGATGTGGTGGTAAATGTTTAACAACAGGCTCTCTCCCCGGTTCACCTCTGCACCCCCCCCCCCCCCCCCCCCCGTCCACCTCTGTGCCCCTCCCTCTAAATTGCAGAGCTGGCTATAGCCGGGGAGAGAGCCTTGGGGGGGGGGGGGGAATGCATTACTCCAGGAAAAAAATTTAAATGATCCCAGGTTCCAATCTAATTCATGTTTAATGTGGGATAAAATGCCATAAATAAGTAAATAAATTGGGACTGCATCTTCTTCACTTAACATAGTATATGACAGCAGATATGGTCCATCCAGTCTTTCCACTTAAGCCAAGTAGGCTGAGTTTTGAGGGTACTTCATATGACTGCATTGGTAGCTCACCTGAGATCAGGCTCTGTTGAAGAGATCTGCCGAGCTGCAAAGAGGTCCACATACCACCCATACATATCTCACTACAACTTTAAGCAAGCTTGGTCAGTCAGTCCTGGTGAATGTGTTTGGGGTCTAAAATCTAAGTTGTTCCCCCCCACCACCACACAGCCCATTTTTTTTCCTTTTCTGTTTTAAGCTGTACCAAAAAGATAGAAATTAAGCAGTACCATTTTACTGTTGCTATTGCTGGCCTTTTCCTGTTGCATGCCTTGCTCCTCTTTGTTTCAGTAAGCTTAGTAGCTATGGCTTCCTGTATATGGAATTATTGTGTTGTCCTTGAAGAAAGAGAAGTTACTCTCCTATAGTAAATGTTCTCCAGGAACACGCTCTTTCCTTAGGCGTTGCATTCTTCTATCTATATCAATTCCACCTGCAAGAACTATACAGGATCTATACACTGCCTTGATCCTGTATAGTTCTTATAGGTGGGATTGTGTGTACATCTGTGGTGCAGTTTCCAAATGCTTCTGATATTAGATGCTGTGGAGCACATCCTCGCCAGGCTCTGTCATGTGTTGTCACCCATATGTGGCAGTGCCCTGCTGTCCTTGGAGAGCAGCTACTATAGGTGAGTAACTTCACTTTACCAGTAGTTAGGAATTATTTTATTATATTACATTCCTCCCCCGCCAATCTCAACCTATTCAGTAACCATTCTAAATTGTACAGCGCTGCGTAACCATAGTAGCGCTTTAGAAATGTTAAGAAGTAGTAGTAGTAAATAAATATAAACTTTTAATGTTGAGCACCTGATTCTCAAAGTGGACATATTCCAAACACTATAATGAAAATAAAATGATTTTTTCTACCTTTGTTGTCTGGTGACTGTTTTTCTGATCATGCTGGCCCAGTATCCGATTCTGCTGCTATCTGTCCTCTTAACTCCATTTCCAAGGCTTCCTTTCCATTTGTTTCTTTACTTTCCGCCTTTCTTCATATCTTGTCCTACATCCGTAAGTAAAAGCTGGGTCCTCTGCAGACTTGACTGTCCAGTGGATCCAGCTTCTGCCTATTTTCTTCATCCATGTGCAGTTTTTCTCCTCTCTTCTTTTTCCCTCATCTCATCTCCTTCCTCACTCTTCCCTCCCCTCCATCCATGTCCAGCATTTCTTCTCTCTCCCTTCCCTCTCCTCCACCCATGTCCAGCAACCCTCCTCTCCCCTGCCCTCCCCTCCATCCACCCATGTCCAGCAACTCTCCTCTCCCCTGCCCCCTCCAGCATCCATACCCACCCAGCGATTCTCCTCTCTCCCGTTCCCCCCCCAGCCATCCATACCCACCCAGCGATTCTCCTCTCTCCCGTGCCCCCCCTCCAGTCATCCATACCCACCCAGCGATTCTCCTCTCTCCCGTGCCCCCCCTCCAGCCATCCATACCCACCTAGCGATTCTCCTCTCTCCCCTGCCCCCCTTCTGCCATCCATACCCACCCAGCGACTCCCGTGCCCCCCCTCCAGCCATCCATACCCACCCAGCGATTCTCCTCTCTCCCGTGCCCCCCTCCAGTCATCCATACCCACCCAGCGATTCTCCTCTCTCCCCTGCCCCCTTCTGCCATCCATACCCACCCAGCGACTCTCTCCTGTGCCCCCCCTCCAGCCATCCATACCCACCTAGCAATTCTCCTCTCTCTCGTGCCTCCCTCCAGTCATCCATACCCACCCAGCGATTCTCCTCTCTCCCGTGCCCCCCTCCAGCCATCCATACCCACCCAGCGATTCTCCTCTCTCCCCTGCCCCCCTTCTGCCATCCATACCCACCCAGCGACTCTCTCCCGTGCCCCCCTCCAGCCATCCATACCCACCCAGCGACTCTCTCCCGTGCCCCCCTCCAGCCATCCATACCCACCCAGCGATTCTCCTCTCTCCCCTGCCCCTCCAGCCATCCATACCCACCCAGCAATTTCCCTCTCTCCCGTGCCCCCTCCAGCCATCCATACCCACCCAGTGACTCTCTCCTGTGCCCCCCCCTCCAGCCATCCGTATCCACCCAGCGATTCTCCTCTCTCCCGTGCCCCCCTTCCAGCCATCCTTACCCACCCAGCGATTCTCCTCTCTCCCCTGCCTCTGTCGCAGCAGCTGCAGTGAAAGCCCGTCTCTAGCCTTCCCTTCGTTTCGTCAGTGTCCCACCCTCACGGAAAGAGGAAATGACGTCAGAAGAAGGCGGGACACTGACGGGAACGAAGGGAAGACTAGAGACGGGCTTTGACTGCGTCTGTTGAGATGGAGGTAAATCAACGATTTAAACCGCCCAGAGTGGCGGGAGGTGAGGTAAGCATGGCTTGTGGCGCCCTCCTGCCATGCTTACGTCACCGCCGGGTTGCGCCGCCCCTGGGAGCCGGCTCGCCTGCCACAACAACCGGCTCGCAAGAGCTTTAAAAATTTAACAACCGGCTCTGCATAGAGGGGCATTTTCGATATGAAGTCTTAAGTGCTTTGAAAATACGCCTCCATGTAAGTTTGTAATTCTAAGTGCTTTGAAAATACACCTCTTTTTCTCAGAAGGAGTAAAACAAAGGCTGGCTTAATCATTGGACCAGGTGAGGCTCTGGACCAGGGTGCTGGCAGGGTTGATGCTAGGGTTTATGGCACCCCCCTGCAGCCTATTACTTGGCGCCTCTTATCCATTGTCACAGAACCTGAGATGGTGAGCCCTTAGGCTGCAGCAGACAAGTCCTCTGGGGAGGTGCAGAGCAGAGGCGAACCAGGCACTGAATACAAACAAGATACCAGACATGGTAAATAGACAGAGCACACTCAAGACAAGCAACAAGCACCACCAGAAAAGGGAGATAGACCACTCAGGTGGGCTGCAAGGCCGATCCGGAACCCACTCGTACAGAGTCCAAGCATACGGACCTCACGGCCGAACGGGAACCAAATCATACCAGAGGGAATGGAAAAGAAACAGAACGGAATCTCTTGAGCAAGTACTACTCAAGCAATGCACACACACACTGCACTAAACAGAGCCACAAACAAAAGGTCAAAAGACCCTTCACACAGGCACAAAGAAACTGAAGGGGAAAAGACAACCCCACTTAGACTTACATGGTAGAAACCACAAGTAAAAGATAAGAAAGCCACACAGGAAGGCAGCACAGGACTGGGCTTAGAACCACAGCTATAAATGAATAGTCCTAACCAAGTCAAACAGACATCACACAGAGAAGTAGCTCAGGGCTGAGCTAGTAGTCCCAGCTAAACAGAAGAGCTGTCCACTCATGCCACACAGAGAGGCAGCTCAAGGCTGAGCTAGTAGTCACAGCAAACAGAAGAACCACCCACTCAGACAGAGTCAAACAGAGGATGCACAGGACTATGCTAATAGACACAGCTAAACTAAAGAATGGCCCACATGCCACACAGAGAGGCCGCTAAAGGCTGCGCTAGTAGTCACAGCTAACAGGAAGAGCAACCCACTGAAACACAAACAGAGAGGATGCTCAAGGCTATGCTAGTAGACACAGCTAAACGGAAGAACAGCCCGCTCATGCCACACAGAGAGACCGCTCAAGGCTGAGCTAGTAGTCACAGCTAACAGGAAGAGCAACCCACTCAAACTCAAAATAGAAACCTCACAGAGAGGACCCAAACAGAAATCACACATGGAAAACTCAAGACAAGGCTACACGACCATAGAAAAGGAACACTCATGGCTGTACCACACAGCACTCAAGGAAAAAAGGAAGCCATTCATAGCAACACTCTAAGCTGTACCATACAGCACTCATGGAAAAGGGAAGCCACTCAAAGGAATACTCAAGGGTGTGCCACCAGGCACTCAAGGAAAAAGGGAAGCCACTCAAAGAAATACACAAGGCTGGCCACAGAGCACTCAAGGGTAAAAGGAATCCACTCATAAGAATACATAAAGCTGACCACACAGCACTCAAGACAAAAGGGAAGCCACTCATAAGAATACACAAGACTGGCCACACAGCACGCAAGAGTAAAGGGAAGCCACTCATAAGAATACACAAGGCTAGCCACACAGCACTCAAGGGTAAAGAGAAGCCACTTATAAGAATACACAAGGCTGTGCCACAGAGTCAAATAACAGACACTAGAGACAAAGGGAAAAGCAAGCAAACAGGGAAAGCTGCCTTTACATACCTAAATCAGATAAGGAGCAATGCTCACAAGAATCAGGAGACAAACACAGCAGACAAAGAGTTAAAGCAAGCTAAAGGGAAAGGCTGCTTCTAATACACATCAGAAAGAAGCAAGGCTTACACTGCAGTCAAAGGTTTAAAGCAAACAAAGGGAAAAACAAACAATGTTCTTACCAGAACTCAGCCAGCACCCACAGCGAGGTAGGGAAAGAAAAGGCAGGCAGAGAGAGCATGTACAGCTGCATGGAAGTAAAGTAATCAAGGAAAGCAGCTAGGCTGGGGAAGCAAAGTAATCAAGGAAAGCAACTAGGCTGGCAACAACCGGCTGTCTGAACAGTGAAAGGTAACAAGGGAAACTACACAAGGAAACAGAACAGGCTTATGCTGGAGAGCCTAGAAAACAAGGAAGGAATCTATTCAGGTACAAACCAGAACCACACACATACAGTAAAACAGAACAGGGCTTTGCTTGGGAGCAAAGTTAACAGGCAAGTAATCCATACAGATTCAAACCAGAACAACACACACAGTGAAACAGAAGAGGGTTTTGCTTAAGAGCAAACCTAACAGGAAAGTAATACATACAGATTCAAAGCAAAACCACACACACACAGGGCTCGGGACTGTGCCCAGAGACACAGCTTAACAAGAAGACCAGTTCCCTCAGAATCAAACAACTGTACAAGAAAAATAGACCTGTTGCAAAGGCCACGCAGGAAAGCTCCCTGGGTCCTTATAAAGGAGTAGGCTGATGATGTCACAAGTAAGAAATGAAGCAGAAGCAGGGAGACCAAAGCAAAGCTGGGATTCAGGGACACCAAAACGAGGCTTGGCTAACAGGAAGAACAACAACAGGAAAAAAGGCAGACTGGAGAGGTCACAGAGCTAGATACAGAGAAACAGTAAGTCTAGATATAAGGGCACGGCCACAACCGTGACACCCATCCAGCATCTCCTTTTTCTCCTTTCTCCTCCCAACCCCCCCCCTCCCCCGTCTAGCACCTTCTCTCTCCCCTCCCATCAATTAGAGCAGCACAAACTCCTCCAGTACCAGACACCTGCCCCCAGTGCTTTTTTTGTAGGAAAAAAGGTACTGGTACTCATTATGGGTAACCTTAGGGGCGGGATCACTATGGCTCCACCTCTACAATAGCCACACCACTTTTACCAGCCATGGCACATATAAACAGGCATCATTGAAAATATTACACCAGTATAGGAGAAGAAAAATATTTTGGGTATACTGGAACTGTAACAGCAAACAGAAATTATTTATAATGAAAACATATCCCACAAGTTGACACAAACTAAATTGGCATACAGACCAGGAATTAGGAGAACAGTCTTGCCAAATCTGAAACACAATATGTTATCAAAATCGCAGAACCTAACAAACAGATCCCTATTCAGACACTTGGCCTTGCAGTCACATATGCAGAACAGAGAGAGCCCCTCTTCAAATTCTTCAAAAATTAACCTGAAATCCTAAGAAGCTAGACTCTGCATGCAGCACAATACTAGAAAAACAGAAACACATTGTGAAATAAGACAACAGATGTAAATTCTCAAATTGGATATATTCCAAACACTAAAATGATTTTTTTTCTACCTTTGTTGTCTGGTGAGTTTGTTATTCTGATCATGTTGGTCCCACTGATTCTGCTGCTCTCTATCTGTTCTATTAACTCTGTTTCCAGGGCTTCTTTTCTATTTATTTCTTTACTTTCCTCCTTTCTTCTTCATTTTTTGCCCTACATCCATAAGTAAAAGCTGGGTCCTCTGCGGACTTGACTGGAGGAGGTATAGAGTGGATCTAGCTTTTGCCTATTTTCTCCATCCATGTGCAGTTTTTCTCCTCTCTTCCCTTTCCCTCATCTCCATCAGTATGCATCTCCTTCCTCTCTCTTCCCTCCCCTCCATCTATATGCATCTCCTTCCTCTCTCTTCCCTCTCCTTCATCCATGCTCATCTCACTTCCTCTCTCTTACCTCCCCTCTATCCATGTCTAGCATTTCTCTTCTCTCCCCTCCCCTCCATCCATGTGTATCTCCTTCCTCTGTCTTCCCTCCCCTTCATCCATGTCCAGCATTTCTCCTCTCCTCTCCCCTCCATCCATGTGTATCTCCTTCCTCTGTCTTCCCTCCCCTCCACCCATGTCCAGCATTTCTCCCTTCCCCTCCATCTATGTGCATCTCCTTCCTCTGTCTTCCCTCCCCTCCATCTATGTTCATCATTTCTCCTGCCCTCCCCTCCATCCATCCATGTCCAGCAACTCTCCTCCTTCCCCTGCCTTCCTCTCCATCCATCCATCCATGGCCAGCAATTCTTCTCTCTCCCCTGCCCCCTCCATCCATCCATGTCCAACAATTCTCACTCCCCTGCCCTCCCTTCCCATCCATGTCCAGTGATTCTTCTCTCTCCCCTGCCCTCCCCTCCCATCCATGTCCAGTGATTCTTCTCTCTCCCCTCCCCTCCCAACCATGTCCAGTGACTTCTCTCTCCCCTGCCCTCCCCTCTCATTCATGTCCAGAAATTCTCCCTCCTTTGCCCCCGATCCTCCCATCCATGTCCAGCGATTCTCCCCAGCCCCTACCTGCACCCCTTTTCAGCCCCCAAGTTCCAGTTCCAAACTCAGCCCCCACCTGCCCTCCCTCTTCTCCCTCAACAGCCCCCTTTTTATTCCTACCGACCCGCTTTTAAATCTGTTTTACCTCAAAGTCAAAGCGGCAGTGGCGGCGGCAGCAGTGAAAGAAGCAGGCTTACCTTGAGCCTTCCCTTCCCTCATAGTGTCCTGCTCTCACGGAAACAGGAAATTACATTAGAGGAAGGCGGGACACTTAGAGGGAAGGGAAGGCTCAAGGCGAGCCTGCTTCTTTCACTGCTGCCACCGTTGCCGCTTTGACTGAGCTAAAACAGATTTAAATGCAGGGCGGCAGGAACAAAAAGCGGGCTGTCAGAGAGCTGAGGGTGGGCAGGTGAGCACTGAGGGCTGCAGCTGGGGCTGGAACTGTAAGCCGCAGGTGGCGGTAAGCATGGCTTGTGGTGCCCTCCAGAGGTTGGACCCCCTGCCATGCTTTCCACGCTTACTGGGTTGCACCGGCCCTGGGTGCCGGCAACTAAGGGCACTAAAATACCCAGCCTCTGACCTCACCTGGTGTACAGATTAATAAACCTTTTATCCTACCCACCCCACAGGTCTGGCATCATTCCCTCACCTCTCTCATTCCTCTACCATCTTCTAAAGTTTATGTTGGTCACCAGCAGCAGCAGCGTAACATCTGTAATGTAATTTTTAGGTCAGATTAAGTTTGTCAGAATCCAAGGAAGCCTGTAAAACCTGGAAACCTCTAAACCACCTACTCTCAATGTTCCTTTTACTTGCATTTTCAACTTTTGTATTGGCTATGGATAGAGACTGTTTTGAGGGCATTTTTTTAGGAAAAAAGAAATTTTGAAACCCCAAAAAGAATCTTCTATTTTCCCAGATGTTTTTTTCAGCCACTCAGGGTTGATGGAAACTCTTCTTGGCTCTGAAATCTCAGGCTCTACAATGTGGACCACACTTTTTATTTCTATGATTTCCATGTAAACGTTTGTTGAAATATCATGGAAATAGAAATATTTTCTGGCAAATATTTTCTCAAAATATTTTTCTTGAATTCTTTACAGATCATCCTATATAATAATTCTCACCTCCAACGTTCTATGCTTGGGACCGTGGCTCCCTGGCTGCAAGTGGTCTGCGAGGCAGACACACACGGACGTCACTGACGTCAACACAGCTGATTCCAAGGCAAGGGGAGGAGTGTTTCCCTACTCCTCCTACTGCCTCGGAATCAGCTGTCACCCCCCCCCCCCCCCGCGCTATGGCCCCCTCGAAACCCACCCCCTCCCGCGAACCTGTCGATCCCCCCCCCCGGAACGCTGAAAACTGCCGCCGCCGTTGTTGTGCTACCTTCCCTTCCCGTAGGTTGTTCAATCATCTTCTTAGAAAGTTTAACTCCGTGCGTCTGACGTCAGATGCACGTGCGTCTGACGTCAGACGCACGGAGTTAAACTTTCTAAGAAGATGATTGAACAACCTACGGGAAGGGAAGGGAAGGTAGCACAACAACGGCGGCGGTGGCGGCAGTTTTCGGCGATCCGGGGGGGGGGATCGACAGGTTCGCGGGGAGGGGTGGGATCGAGGGGGCCATAGCAAGAGGGGGGGGGGGGAATTGACTGCCTAAGGCCCATTTCCTTGCCTACAGAAACGGGCCTTTTTTACTAGTATATTGATATTTTATACTTGTTATAAAACCGAAGAAGCAAAAGTAGAATCTTTTGGAAACAGATAAGTGCCTTTCAAGTCCTAAGACTTTAATCCGAAACGGGAGATTTGATCTCATTGACAAGTATAAAATATCAATATATGATCAGTAAAGAATTTGCAAAAAAGAAAATGGGAGGTTTTTCAGACTAGTGAGGACGTTCGCATGGCTTTTTTGTTGGAAAAATGGAAACAAGCCGAGCATCTGAGGTCTTTTCCTCCCTCAAAAATATTAGACTTTTTAAAAATTTAGTATGAAATGACTAACAAGTAAAATCAAATGAACTTGCTATTTTTGATGATTTAAGCATTCAGGGAACACAATTTACTAAGACCACCAGTGGGATAAGAACACAGTAACCCACTTCCACCCAACTAAGAGATACTATTTGATTTGATATACTGCTTTACACAAAGGTTTTAAAGCAGTTTACAATGGAAAAAAAGCAGTATAATAGCCAAAGCGTAATACAGCACGAACAGTACAACCAAATCAAATAGCTGCATCTAGCACGTCAATTCTTCATAAAAGCCTCATTAAAATTCACCAAAGGTATTTTGAAAAATCCAAGTTCTCAAAGCTTTTTGAAAACTGAAGTAGCCACTTACACTACTAACCACATCAGAGAGAGAGATCCATAAAGATGGTCAAACATAGCTAAAGGCCCAATTCCCTCTTGATGTAAATTGTACCATCTTTTAAGATGGAAGTTGCAACAAACAACGTTGTGAGGAATGTCAAGATCTTGAATGCTGCTGAAGGGTCATCTTTCCAGAAAGATATTGTGGAACACCAATTCGAAAAGCTTTAAAAACCAAACATAAAAGTTTAAAAGATATTCTGGATGTGATAGGTAGCCAGTGCAGTTCTTTCAATATAGGAGTAATGTGGTCTGATTTCTTGCTATTAACTACCAAACATGCTGCTGTATTCTGAATCAACTGAAGTCTCTTGAGACTAGTTTTTGTGAATCCATGGAACAGTAAGTTAGAGCAATCAATCTGCTAGTTACAAGTGCATGAATAATTTCAACCAAATTAGACTGATTCAAAAAAGATTTCAATTGATGAATCACTCGGAATTGAAAATAGCATGATCTTGCGACATTACTAACATATCTGTCAAACTTCAAGGAATTGTCACAGTGAAACCCCAACATAATAATTTCATCTTTGAGTAGAATCAATTTACTTTGCATCAATGACTGAATGACAGGTGGTTTGGATTTCCGAGATAACCAGGCGGCTGAGGGGAGATATGATAGAGGTCTATAAAATAATGAGTGGAGTTGAACGGGTAGATGTGAAGTGTATGTTTACGCTTTCCAAAAATACTAGGACTAGAGGGCATGCGATGAAGCTACAATGTAGTAAATTTAAAACGAATCAGAGAAAATTTTTCTTCACTCAATGTGTAATTAAACTCTGGAATTCGTTGCCAGAGAAAGTGGTGAAGGCGGTTAGCTTGGCAGAGTTTAAAAAGGGGTTAGACAGTTTCCTAAAGGAAAAGTCCATAGACTGCTACTAAATGGACTTGGGAAAAATCCACAATTTTGGGAATAGCATGTATGAAATGTTTGTACGTTTGGGTAGCTTGCCAGGTGCCCTTGACCTGGATTGGCCACTGTCAGGGACAGGATGCTAGGCTCGATGGACCTTTGGTCTTTTCCCAGTATGGCATTACTTATGTACTTATACATGTATACCGTGGGACTAGACAGGGGTGTCCCTTGTCACCTATGCTCTTTATATTAACGATGGACCCTCTGATTAGAGAAATTATGAGCAATGCAGAAATTAAAGGAGTGGAGATAGGGAAGCAGGTGTTTAAAATCTCTGCATTTGCTGACGACTTATTAGTACATGTGGTGGACCCTCAGGTGTCCTTTCCAACGCTGATGGAGTGTTTCGAGGAATATGGTGAATACTCTGGATTTAAATTGAATTTAGATAAATCTATTGCCATGCCTACGGAACACTCCATGAGAGCGGGTTGGCTGGGATCTTTTCCAGTAAAGTGGGAATATAACTCATTTAGATATTTGGGAATTCAACTATCGAGGTGCACTTGGAATTTATATAGAATAAATATAGATACCTTATTAGAACACTGCAGAAGGACTTTAGCATCTTGGCAGCAGTTACCTATTTCATTATATGGCAGAGTTCAGTTGTTCAATATGGTGCTGTTTCCGAAATGGCTCTATGTTATACAATTGTTACCTTTTAAAATACTGAGGAAGGATCTAAAGAAATTCCAGAGGCTGATCTCTTGGTTCTGTTGGGCGGGGAAAAAAACCACGCATGCAGTTTAAATATTTGATAGGAGCGTGGAAATACGGGGGAGCAGGCATTCCAGATCTATCCCTATATAACTATGCATGCTTATTTAGACATCTGGGAGATTGGATCTTGGGAGAGGAAAAATACACGCCTAGGGAATTTGAGGCTGCATACTATTCCCCATGGCATATCAACTCGCTATTACACTGCTCGCAAGCATCCCTGCCAGAAAGGCTAAGACAAAGTAGAATACTCAGAGCAATGAGAGAGACGTGGAAATTTTTGACAACACTGCTGGGGGGACGAGGAGATGTATCAGATCAACTCCCGATAAGGGGAAATGTAAATTTCATTCCGGGGAATGATAATGTCAGCTTTGCGCGATGGGCAGTCAAAGGGCTCACCCTAGTACAGCATGTGACAGATGAGGAAGGTAAATTATATACATGGGGTGCTTTGCTGGAAGCTGGGAGAGTCGAGCATAAAGATCTGATGGCATATCTGCAATTAAGACACTATATAAAGACTTTGGAGAGAGGGGCCTTGGTCCCGTCCTTGGGAACAAAAATGCGGGGGTTCTTTGATAAATTTCAAGAGGGTGAACTTTCGATATCAGGGCTACATAAGGCAATACAGAGGGACTCTAAGGAGAGGGCATTTGGGGACCTTGTTGCCAGATGGACTCCAGAAATAGCAGGGAGACTGAGCCCTTTGAAGCTATTAAAGAGAATCCCAGAGATTTCGATTAATGCAACTTTGAGGGAATGTCAATTTCGTATTATTCATAGGGCATATTTCACACAGGAGAGATTGTTTAAAATAGGGGCAGTAGATTCACCCATATGCCAAAAATGTAAACAAGGGACTAATTCTTTTCTTCACTCCTTATGGGACTGCTCTCAAACTAAGATTTTTTGGAAGGAGATATTTGGATATCTAGCAAAGTTAACTGGGTGTGTGGTTGTGCTTTCACCAAGGGCCATACTGTTAGATTACTATGAAGATTATCAACTAGAGAACAGGACATACATGCTACTGTTACGAAAGGCAGGGGTTGTGGGGAAGAAAGTGATCTTAGGAGTGTGGGTGGGAGATGAAACACCGTCTTTTTGGGTGTGGAGAAATAAATTTCATGCCCTAATGACTTTTGAGCATAGATATGCTAAACGCACGCCCAAGAGGCTGAAGCAATTCCATGAAGTATGGGGAGTGTACGTGGACTCTCTTCCACACAAAGCGAGAAGTCTGCTGCTAAATGCGGGTTGAGAACCGTAGGGTTAGAGAGAGGACACTCCAGGGAGATCAGTGATTTATGCAGGATGGGGGGATGGGGTCCCCCTTTGTTTTAGGATCATTGTTTTCCTCTTCTCCCCCCCCCCCCCCCCCCCCCCCCCACGCTGGATATATTTATATATAAACACCTGCAAGGGTTTTTTTTTTTTTTTTTTGTGTGTGTACAGTATATGTGTCTTGGATTTGTATTTGTCTGTGGTCTGGTTTCAGATGAAGATTGTTGTTGAGAGATGGCGACTGGGTGGGATTGGGAGGGAGGGAGGGGGGATAATTGAGAATGCAGAGGATGCTAAGTTGAAATTTCATCGGACATATCACAAAATAGAGACGTATGGATAGGAGCTTTAAGCACGTATTCCTATTGTTATAATTGTCTCCTAGAACCCACAATATGCTCACTAATTGTTCAGCTTCTGGGTGATTGATAAGGTGGGATGGGAGTTGGGAGATTAAAGATAGGACCGGGTTGAGTGCACGTGTTACCGTATAGTTATGATTGTTGACATGTTTTGGTTGACTGAATTGTTCAATATACAGTGTTTCAAAAGGGGGAGGGAGGAGAAGGGAAAAGTTTGATGACTGTGAGTAATAAGATGTATAATGGGATAAGCATTTATGCTTAAAGTCATGTATATTTGAACCCTGCAATGTGTGTTTTCTTTGATCAGGTCATCAATAAAGGAAAAGGGGGAAAAAAAAAGGGTTGCAACAAATAGTTGGAAGGGGGGGGGGGGGGGGTTAATACACAAATTTGATGACTATTACTATGGATGTATACCAGTGATGTTTCTGTTACAACTGTTCTTTATGTGCTATAGTGAAGTTGTATTTTTGGATTTTGTCATCAATAAAAAATTGTTGAAATTTAAAAGATGACCAAGACATATTTACCAACAGAGGTCCTCTGACTTTCTTGGTCTATTGTAATCCCCAATATCCATTGTTTTAACAATCAGTTCCATGTTGATATTTACTATTTTATTTTTAAAATAGTTAGTCAAGACCTGAGCTGAAGGAGGTTGTATATTGTCTGCTATCAGTTCCTGAATGTCTAGGAATCCATTCACTAAGCTAAATAACTTCTTAAAGTTCAATTGGGCTTCACCTATATAACATTCATAATACTTAATCTTGCCTTTTCTAATCATATTCTTATATTGCTGTATTGTTTTATGCCACTGCACTTTATTTTCATCAGATTTATATTGTATCCACTTCTTCTCTAGTCTTCTACAAGCCCTTTTAATCTGTAATAATTCCTGATTAAACTATAGCGGGGGGGGGGGGGGGTTGGTCTCCAAAAACCTACATTTCCGCCTCTCTGGTGCTATCTTATCTAATGTCACTTTATTGTCCTCAGAAAAACAGTTGACTTCGAGTGCATCAACAGAGCTCTCAGACACCTTGTTCCAAAATTGCTCCCCCTCTATCTTACATCTGGTTTTAGAAAAGCTAGATAACATATTACAGTTCCTTCTGATATCTCATTTGGCCCAGTCTAAAATAAAAATCAATTTACTATGATGTCTTCTTTGACTGGGTGACCAAACAGTTGGGATGTGGAGGGGCACTTGATGTGGTATACTTGGATTTCAGCAAAGCCTTTGACCCGGTTCCGTACAGGCGACTGATAAATAAATTGAGTGCCCTCAGTGTGGGACCTAGAGTAACAGATTGGGTAAAACATTGGTTGAATGGTAGGAGACAGAGGGTGGTGGTAAATGGAGCTTGTTCTGAAGAAAAGGAGGTCGTCAGTGGAGTACCGCAGGGATCAGTCCTAGGGCCAGCTCTTTTTAATGTCTTTGTGAGTGATATTGCGGAAGGGCTGTCTGGTAAGTTTTGTCTCTTTGCGGATGATACAAAACTCTGCAACATGGTGGACACCCTGGATGGTGTGAATGACATGAGGAAGGACCTAGTGAAGCTAGAGGAATGGACCGATATTTGGCAACTAAGGTTTAATCCCAAAAAATGCAGAGTCTTGCACTTGGGTTGCAAAAATCCGAGGGAACGGTACAGTATAGGGGGTGTAGTGCTTCAGCATGCGAAGGAAGAGCGGGACTTGGGGGTGATTGTGTCGGACGACCTTAAAGCTTTCAAACAGGTAGAAAAAGATATGGCCAAAGCCAGAAGGATGTTTGGGTGCATAAAGAGAGGCATGACTAGCAGGAAAAAGGAGGTGATAGGGCCGTTGTATAAGTCTCTGGTGAGGCCTCATTTGGAGTACTGCGTGCAGTTCTGGAAACCACACCTACGGAAAGATATAAACAGCATGGAGTCGATCCAGAGGGTGGCTACAAAATTAGTAAGCGGTCTTGAATGCAAAAATTATAGGGACAGGCTTATTAACCTCAACACGTATACGCTGGAAGAGAGGAGGGAGAGAGGAGACATGATAGAGACGTTTAAATATCTCAAGGGCATTTATGTACAGGAAGAGAGCCTTTTTCAAATGAAGGAGAGCTCTGAAATGAGGGGACATATGACAAAGATAAGAGGGAATAGGCTTAGGACTAACCTAAGGAAATACTATTTCATAGAAATGGTGGTGGAGGCGTGGAATGGCCTCCCGGTGGAGGTTGTGGAGTCAAGGACTGTTCCAGAATTTAAAAAGGCATGGGATAAGCATGTGGGATCACTTAGGAACAGGAAGAAATAGAGGTTACAGAGGATGGGCAGACTGGATGGATCATATGGCCTTTATCTGCCGTCATGTTTCTATGTTTCTATGGACCAGAGAACTGGTGACCATAAAACATCTTTTATGCCTACGTCCTGTACCTTAGCAAATCTGTGGGCCAAAATATCCAACCAATGACCTTATCATGAGTAGAATCAACCCTTGGAAAAATTAAATCCCACATAGATTACAAAATAAAATCCATCAGGTTCTGAGCATCTCCATTATTCAAATCATCCAAGTGCAAATTTATGTCACTTAATAAGACCGTATTACTATTATTAATACAGTTATTAGACATAAAATTCATAAAAACTTCCTGGGCAACTTTCCAATTTCCAGGTGGACAGTAAAATAATATAAAACTAATATTCTCCTGTTCTGTACTGTCACTAACCCCCCCTGTTTACTAAGCCACACTAGCGGCTGCCAGGTGGTAATGCTGACACAGTCCATTCATAGTGGATGGGCTGTGTTGGTATTAGCACACCGGTAGCAGCTAGCATGGCTTAGTAAAAGGGAAGGGGGTAAGTTTGCAGGCTAGAATCTCCAATGGTGGGGGGATACATGCTCAGATCTAGTTTTAAATGTTTTATAAAAAAAATCCCCACAGCTGATAAGATAGATCATACATATCACATACAAAATCATCTAACTGGTGAAACACAGATAACTCCAATACTTTGGCAATCACAGGTAATGTTGAAATAGGTCAGTAATTAGACAGCACATTACTCCCTACTGTACATGAACATAATATTGCATTGGTTTTTAATAATAAGAGGTATATAAATATAGTGGAATTTTCAGCATATAGATTCATCATAGATACCTAGGTTTTGCTGAAATTATGTGTTTTCCTGCCATGTTATCCCATTTTGGTGTGTAACAGTCATTCTAGCGTGGAAGAAATACACTAAATTGGTGCCTAACTTATGGCACACTGTATAGAATTGGGGGTAATTGAGTATAACGCTTTAACAGGGTGCCTAGGATAAGAGGATAAATAGGAACCTATTTTAAGCCTATTCTATAAAGAAAAATAGGTGCCTATTTTTCTTAATAGAATACTAATACAAGTGGCAAAAAATGGGCTTATATTTAAGGCACGATCACTTGCAATAACCCTAGTATCAGTGCCTGCACCTAGATGTTAGCCAGAATGCATGCAAATTATGGAATTTATTAATTTATGCACATATTTGCATGATTTACCCATGCTCCACCCACCTCTCCCCATATTGGAGTTGGCACGCTCACACTGCACGAATCCGAACATTTAACCTTCTCCCCCTGGAACAAGTAATCTATTTTCCTGAACATGCAAACTGCTCTTTCCTTCAGTAAACTGTAAGCCACATTTAACCTACCACTAAGAAGGAAAATGTGGAGTACAAGTGCAATAAATAAATAAATATACATGCCTGCCAACAAAGTACGCACCATCAAATCATGCCATGTACTTTTTCACTAGTCATTTAAGTACATCAATGGTTACTTATGCACATCAATGACTAGAATACTGCCAGGCAGTTTCTTATAAAATCACCCCCATAGTGCTGCTAAAAATTCTGATATGCAGCTTATCCACTTAGCACTGGCAACTAAGTATTTAATAAATAAACATAAGTCCTTTTGAATATTGGCCAAGGCGTTTCTATTCCAGATCGAATATTGAGATCTCAGGAAAAAATAATTTGTAAGGATACCTAGGGTAAAGGAAATGGCAATTAACCCTGAGAGACAATTCATCTTGACAGTATTAGATTGATGGAAAGGATTGGTACAAGATCTCAGCAGGTATTTAGATCCTGGTTTTCAAACACTAGGCTGCATTTGGAGTTGCCACTGTCACTGGAATAAATTAAGCGCTGGTATTTAACTCAGTCTGTATATTCAGAGCCACTATAGGTAGAGGTGCTGAATATTTACCAATGAAGGTACCAGGACCATCCATTTGGTTTAAGCCTTCTTTTCATTGGGCCTACTAAACCCATGGATAAATTACATGAATAACTGCTGATATCATTGCTAAATGGTTATCCTCCCGGATTCTACATAGCACGACTTAAGTTGTGCATGTAAATTCAGTCGTATTCTGGATTTATGTGTGCAACTCAGTGGCATAGCCACAGGTGGGCCAGTGCCCACCCATTTATGGCTCAGGCCCACCCAACAGTAGCACATGTTTAGTGGTAACTGGTGGGAATCCTAAGCTCTGCCAGCTGAAGATTTCCCCCTGATGGTAACGAAAACGCTATTCTCCACAACACTGGCACCTGCGCATGCTCAATTTTCAGTGCATTCCTGCTGTCAAGGTGGAAAGAAGCGTTTTCCCACCAGCTGAGATTTTTTTTTTTTTGGGGGGGGGGGGGGAGAGAGAACACTTGGTGCCCACCCAATTCTTGCCTAGGCCCACCCAAACTGTTGTCTGGCTACGCCCCTGGTGCAACTTAATTAGATAACAATCCAATCATTGCTGAAAATTGCCACTTTTCAAGCAATTATTGACACTAATTGGCATGAATTAGAACTTATGTACATAAGTGTCTAAGCCCATTCTATAACAAGATGTGTGTAAATTCTAAGTTGCATGGCCATGGGCATGGAATGGGTGGGTCATGGGTATTTTAAAATCTATGCATGTTGTCATAGAATACACTCAGAAACACAAAAAAAGCAACACTGGGCCTTCAAGACTGAGACAACGGAGTCCTTATTAACAAATGACCCGACACGGGCTGTGTTTCGGCGTTAAACAATGCCTGCCTCAGGGGTCAGGATTTAGTTATGAAGTGTGCAAAATGTGTAAATCCAGTGCTTCAATGGACAGAGAAAATATTCAAAGGCGAGCATATCTGTTCAAAAGAAAAAAACGCCTAGTAACGATAAGGCTCCTGTGGTAACCTGTTTGTTGTCATAACCGATTTATGCCGGTTATGCCAACGAACAGGTTACATATACACTCACTGTTGAATATTTTTCTCCGTCCATTGAGGCATTGGATTTACACATTTTGCACACTTTTTTTAAAATTACATTTGTACCCCACGCTTTCCCACTCATAGCAGATTTCAATGTGGTTTACATATTATATACAGGTACTTATTTGTACCTGGGGCAATGGAGAGTTATGTGACTTGCCCAGAGTCACAAGGAGCTGCCTGTGCCTGCAGTGGGAATTGAACCCAGTTCCCCAGGACCAAAGTCCACCACTCTAACCACTAGGCCACTCAAAGACAGCAACTAAATCCTGACCCTCGAGGCAGGTGTCGTTTAACACCGAAACATGGCCGCTGTCGGGTCATTTGTTAACAAAGGACTCCCGTTGTCTCAGTCTTGAAGGCCCAGTGTTGCTTTTTTTGTTTGTATACTTCTTGTGTATGCTGTATTACCCACTCTGTTTGCTCTATAGAATACATTCAGCCCATGCCTAATTTAGGAGTCGGCGTTTACACCAAGTCTTACTTGGCGTAAACTGCCTACAACTAAATTTAGTCACTCGGATGGGCGCTCGGCATCTAATATAATAAACGCACCGTGAACGTTCTGAAGACAACGTTCTGAAGTCACTCAAACACTCCCTGGCTGTAGGGTTCGTGGATTCATGGTGTGAAGCCAGCCAGCCGTCTCTGCCCGCCCTCGCGTCAAACGTCATGACGTCGAGGGCGGAAAAAAAAACGGATCGCACCCACGCACGGTGCGTTTTATTATATTACATTTACCTCCGTGGTGGCGGTTCCGCAGCGCAGCATCAGGGAAGGAGGCGATGCTCCCGACGTCTAGCCTTCCTTCGCTTTGTTCCGACCTTCTTCTGACGTCAAGGATGACGTCAGAAGAAGGCGGAACACAGCGAAGGGAAGGCTAGACATCGGGAGCGCCGCCTCCTTCCCTGACGCTGCGCTGCCGGAACCGCCACGGAGGGGTAAATTTAAAAGAAAAAAAAAAAGGGATGGTTGGGGGGAGAGAAGAGGGTGGGCAGTAAAGTTGAACAATGGGAGCGGGAGGGCAGGGAGAAACGACCGCATGGATCGCGAAGGGGGGGGGCATGGATGCGAATAGGGGGGGGGGGAAGAAGGGGGCGGGCCAGGCTGGGACATGGGAGAGAGAGAAGCATGGATGCGAGGGGGGTCATGGAAGGGAGAGAGGGGGAATTGCTGGAAAGGATGAATGGAGGGGGCAGGGAGCAGAGGAGCATGGATGGCCATGGATTGGGAGGGCAGGGCTCAGGGAGAGAGGGGGAATTGCTGGATAGGGATGAATGGAGGGAGCAGGTGACAGAGGAGCATGGATGGGCATGGATTGGGAGGGCAGGGCTCAGGGAGAGAGGGGAATTGCTGGAAAGGATGAATGGAGGGGACAGATGGGGCATGGATTGGGAGGGCAGGGCTCACACTCTCTCTCTCTCATATACAATGTCTTTCTGACTCACACTCTCACACACTCTGTCTCACACTGTATCACATTCACTCTCTATGTGCCACACAGTCACTCACACACTCGCTTGGTCTCATACCACTCACTCTCACAGAGAATCTGTGTCTCACACACACGCTCTCTCTCGCACACCCACACACACACACTCTCTCTCACACTGTGTCTCACATACATACTTGCACACACTCTCATTCTCACACACACACTCTCTCACAAACACGCTCACACCCAGACTCACTCTCTCTCTCACACACACACCTCACACTTTCACTCTGTCTCTCACACAGTCACTCTCAAATACACTCTCCCAAACATACACACTCCGAGGAAAACCTCGCTAGCGCCCGTTTCATTTGTGTCAGAAACGGGCCTTTTTTACTAGTATCATAATTTCACGCAAGAAATTTTGGCTATTTTAAAAAGTACAGCTAAATTTAGGCATGAATATGCCTAGGCGTATATTTTTCAGTGCCAATTTTTCAGGTGCTATATATAAAATCTAGACCCATATGTGTTGCTGCAGTCACTCTTTCTCCTAACCTGGCCTACAGTTATAAAAATGGTATTTAGTGATTTAAATGGCCGGATAGTGTCCATATTGTTGGATTATTGTGTAGTAAATAATTAGCAGATTTTTATACACACAGCTTCAGCTTTAGAAATGTGACAGTGGCCAATCCAGGTCAAGGGCACCTGGCACGCTCCCCAAACGTAAAAACATTCCAGACAAGTTATACCTAAAAATGCGGAATTTTTCCAAGTCCATTTAATAGCGGTCTATGGACTTGTCCTTTAGGAATCTATCTAACCCCTTTTTAAACTCCGTCAAGCTAACCGCCCGTACCACGTTCTCCGGCAACGAATTCCAGAGTCTAATTACACGTTGGGTGAAGAAAAATTTTCTCCGATTCGTTTTAAATTTACCACACTGTAGCTTCAACTCATGCCCTCTAGTCCTAGTATTTTTGGATAGCGTGAACAGTCGCTTCACATCCACCCGATCCATTCCACTCATTATTTATACACTTCTATCATATCTCCCCTCAGCCGTCTCTTCTCCAAGCTGAAAAGCCCTAGCCTTCTCAGCCTCTCTTCATAGGAAAGTCGTCCCATCCCCACTATCATTTTCGTCGCCCTTCGCTGTACCTTTTCCAATTCTAATATATCTTTTTGAGATACGGAGATACGGAGTCCAATCTGATTTGGTAGGTGAGCTGACCCTTCTGCTCAAAATTCCTACTGCACTTGCTATATCAGCCCTGTATGTGGTAGTAGATATAAAAGCTTACCTATGGCTGATCTATATTGGATGTTATCTGGTAAAGGTTCTCTTACTGTTCATCCTTCAGAAAATCAGTGATCATGGGAGTGCTTACAACTTGGGCATCTTGCATACCTAAACTTTCAATAAGCTCATTTATTTTCTGCTTCTGGCTTAGAAGATAAGAACCATCATTTTGTTCTCAATTTCTATACCAAGATAGTATGACACATTACCAAGTTCTTTTATCTCAACATTCAGGTTTAAATATTTTACAATGTCCTTGTACTCTTGCTCACTTTCGCTTGCAATGAGCAGATCATCAACAAAAGCTAAAATGTATGCATATTGTCCATTTCTGCACCTAGTGTACAAGCATTTATCTGCTTCACCTTGCTTAAATCCTAAATTTGTCAATATTTCATGCAATTTGTCATTCCAACATTTTGCACTTTGCTTTAATCCATAAAGACCTTTGTTAATTTACACACTAGCTGTCTTTGTTTTGTATTTATGAAACCTGTTGGCTGTTCCATGTACAAGTCTTCAGTTATATCTCCATGAAGAAATGCTGTTTTACATCAATGTGGTTGACTTGCATGCCTTTTGAGACTGCAATGCTCAGAAGTGTTCTAATTGTCGTGTGTTTCACTACAGGTGCAACACTTCATCAAAATCTTCTCCATATTTTTGAAGATATCCCTTTCTGTTGTGGAATCCAGCTTATGCCTTCTTTGCTTTGGTACATGAGCATATGCTGTACTTCCAATGTTCTTATGTGTGACAGGTTTGGCTTCCTACCATGCCATGTCTCATGTGGTGTGCGCTCAGCGCCTTTAGTTGGCATTCTGTTTTGTAGGTACACTGCTATGAGAATGGCTTCCCCCCATAGTCTTTTAGGGAGATTGCTATCTGACAGCATACATCTGGTCATTTCCACAAGTGACCTAAATTTTCTCTCTGCAACAGAATTTTGCTCTGGTGTATAAGCTACTGTTGTGATATGCTGAATGCCTTCTTGTTCTAGAAATGTGCGCATGCTTTGTGAAGTGAACTCACCACCATTGTCGGTCTGAAGAACCTTTGGTTTCTTTCAAATTTATTGCTCACCATGGCTACGTATTTCTTCAGCATGTCTGTGACTTGACTTTTTTCTTTCAGCAAATAGGCCACACAGTATCTAGAGAAATCATCCAAGAATATTAGCACAAATCTGTTATTCCCAATGATGGGATATTAAACGGTCCACATAAGTCACTGTGTATTAAGTCCAGTACTTTATTACTCCTATTTCCTGTGTATGTAGGAAATGAGGGTCTCACACCTTTTTGAGTAACACAGTCTATGCATTTCTCCATTTTACCAGTATCTGCATTATTTGAATGCCAGTGGCAAGTTGCTTACTGTGAAGATCCTGGATCACCTTAAAATCACGATGTCCCAGGCGGCGGTTGCCAGATTTCCAGACTACATTTACCATCATTCTTCCTTACTTGCGCCATATGTGAGGCTTCACCTGAAATGCTCAGTTTATAAATATCATTATGCATAAAAGCTTCAGCATCATTTTTAGAGATTGTGCACTTACTGTTTTCAAATGAATCACAAATCCCTTCTTATCTAATGTAGATACACTAAGCATATTGCAAACTGCTTGGGGGAATATACAAGACATCACTACAGGAATTTCTTTAACTTCATTAGACACTTTGCATTTAAGAATCCAATGCCTTTTGCTTGGATCTGAGCAGTCCCTGCGTTTGCAGTATTAAGAACACCTTCTTCTGGACACATTTCCTGAAAGAAATCCTTACAATTGGTTAAATGGCATGTGCTCCCCGAATCCAAAATCCAAGTACTTTCATTTGAATTATTATTTACCATAGTCAAAGATTTTTCTGCCATTAGAAAGCTCTTATGTTTATCATTGTCCTTTGTACATTTCCTGCTTGGAAAATTCTTTTGTTCCATTGGCTTAGGTGAGCTAGAGAGGGTGTTTTGTGTTTCCTTACACCATTAGATACATGTCCCTCCTTTCCACATGAATAGCAAATCAGCTTGCCCTTGGGTGGAGTTTTCCCATAGCTCCGCCTTCCTCTATTCTTTGCCAAGAAATTTGTTTCATTTCTCTCTGACTGTCTTGAGAACACATCTCCTCAAAATCATTAATTATGCATTCCTGCCTCAGTTTTGATGCTGCCTGTTCAAAGATTGCCCTTCAATGGCTTCATTTACAGACCTAAAAACATCAACTTCTTTGATAGTGAGGTAAAAGAAATGCTCTTTTCAATGCATCACACATGGAATTCCAGAAAGTTCTAACTTTTGAAATGAAGACATAAGATGCATAATGTGATCATTACACTTACCCTTATCCCTTAATTTGGCCTCATTCAACTCTGCCAACCAAATTGGTTGCTGTTTTGCATATGTAGTTGCATACATAGTTCTCAGTTTATCCAAAATTTCCTTTGCTGTATCTTGTGCCTCCACCAATATGGCTTGTTTCTCTGAGAGAGCTTCAAAAAACATGCACTTCACATAATAGTTTGCATTGTCCCATTCAGCCATATTTTCAGCTGTTCTGTTTTGGTCTAAACATATACTTAATTCTTTGCTTGAAGGAGACATCTGAAATCTTAGCTCCCATTGCTGATAATTATATTCGGTTAATTTAGGCACCTTGAGAGAGTGGAAAAATGGTGAATTTCCTCCCTCTGCCATTGCTTAGCCTTGCCTTCTGTTTGGTGTGTGGGGGGGAGAGAGAGAGACAGACTGAATCTTTCTTTTAAAACTTAAGAGAAAAATTTGGCTTTTTCACTGCCTGGTAATATTTCTCTTCTTCCTTTTTCAATTCCTGGGCTGGGCCCATAACCCTTTGTTGGATTATTTGTAGTAAATAATTAGCAGATTTTTATACACACAGCTTCAGCTTTAGAAATGTTAATTTCTTTTCTTCATCTCTCTCACACCAGAATAATTCACTGCTGAGTTCACTTTAAAGTTGAATTAACAAAACATCTGTTTACTCACAGTTTGTAGTTAGATTTATATTCAGGCAGGCTTAGTTAACATAATACAATACATTTGGATTATCAGCTCTTTCATGTGCTTACATGGTAATGGATGCTCACCAGGGTTGCCAGGTGGAAAATTTTTTTCCAGCCAAAGGAGCCCAAAATCCAGCCCAAAACCCGCCCAAACTCAAACACCCCGCCCCTGACACCCCCGCCCCCGCGTCATCACCCCCGCCCCCGCCGTCATCAACCCCGCCCCCGCCGTCATCGCCCCGCCTCCCCCGTCATCGGCCCCGCCTCCCCCGTCATCGGCCCCGCCTCCCACGTCACTAACCCCGCCCAAAAACGTCATTAACCCCGCCCATCGCGGCCGAAAAAAGCCGGCCAAAAAACCGCCCTGAAGCCAAAAAGCAGCCCAAAAAACCGCAACCCGCCGCAGGCAAAATTTCCCGCGGCGGGATCGCGGAAAACCGCCCAATTGAGCGGTTAAAACCGCCCACCTGGCAACACTGATGCTCACACCACAGATTCTCAGGTTAGAGAGAGAGATCATGAGCTCCATGTGCTATACCTAACCCCCACAGGAAGTTGCATGGTGTGACCTCTCTAGGTAATTCACATCAGAGGTCACAGAGTAATCACAGAGAAAGAAAAAAAACATTGCTGACAGACAATGCATGTAAAACACAATACATTATTCCAACACATATAATTTATAGAAATCTGTGAATAAGGGAGTTGGCCTACCAGCGGACAACGATATCTCCCTTTGCATATCAGACAGATTTTTATTTATGCAGTTCTTAGCAGATTAGGGTTAAACTTGGTAATTTGATTATTCCCTCACCTTAAATGTATTTTATATGATATGTTATAAAGTGCATGGGGCATTTATAATATGCAGTAAAGAAATTAAATTAAACAGAATAAAAATATTCTTAATACATTTCCAGCAGGCTGCAGTGTTTCAGCTGACACGACCTTCTACGCACATTCCCTATTGACACAGCTTAACTTTTTTGCCATGTATGAATTCTCCCAGGAAAATATTAAAAGCCAGGGAGAAGGCAAGTTAGAAATGTAATAACACATGCTATGTTATTTGTATACATTAAAACATTCTTAGTGATTTCTAAATGAGATTGCAGTTTATAATTTATCTTACAACCAACTAAAAATAAGGCAGAAAGAACTAGTGATGTCATAAAGGAAACCTTGTATCTGTGGAACTCATGAGATCGTGTCCATGGTGATTTCTCTTGAAGTCACTAAAGCAAAGAACTAACAGTAATACCATTTCCCACAATATCTGACAGAATGCATCGTGCTAGAGTCAGAATCAGGGGGAGGAGATTCTCCTTTAAGGTTAGTTGTACAAGCTCAAAACTATTTATGTGTCTGATTCATGTACTAAATGAAAGTAGAACCCTTTTAGCTAACATTCCTCCCCCACCTTTATTTTTCAGTCTCACTTACAAACACCTGAGTCAGAGGTTTACAACACAGTCCTCAGGCCTCACCTAGCCAGTTGTTTGGATCCTTATGGGAGGTGTGCTGGTGGGGTGTGGATTAAGATTATCCTGTATAATGTTCAGTTGAAGAAGGCAGAGATGCCAAGTTACACAGTTTTAGAATGGAGATTTGGGGACAGGCCTGCATTTCTGACCACCCCAAAAATAAGATGATACCTTTTTTATTGGACATAACTTTCTTAATACATTTCTTGATTAGCTTTCAAAGGTTGCCCTTCTTCGTCAGATTGGAAATAAGCAAATGTTGGTAGATGTCAGTATATATAAGTGAAACATCAAAGCATTCCAGTGACAGTCTAACATGGCTGTCTCTCACCTATGCACCCCCATCCTGTTTGACTGTTACTGGAATGCTTGATGTTTCACTTATATATACTGTCATCTACCAACATTTGCTTATTTCCGATCTGACGAAGAAGGGCATAAGGTATCATCTTATTTCTTTTCCATTTTTATTTTGTTTTATTTCTGTTGATTACCTTAAAATGTCCAAAATCAGATTTGGACATCGTATTGAAAATGTCCCTTCACATGTCTTGTAACTCTGAGGTGTTTTCCTCCTTTCATGCATACAATTGGTATTTTTTCAAATCATTTTATTGGTTACAATTTTGACTCTTTTCTTGTTTGGTCTTACTCAACTGATTCATTTGTGGTATGTTATGTTTTAAAGGTTTCTCAACTATGGAAGAAAGGGAAGGTAAGAGGCATTAAAGAACACTTTTACATCTATGCTAGTGATATGGAACTGTGTTTAGTGATGCTACTCATTATCTTCAGAAGCTTTTTTTAAATTGGCTAGTATAGCTCTCTTTACTGGTTTATTTGAGATAGTTCTGCCTTTTAATAATGAAAAGATTAATGATTGTTTTTAGTCCAACATTCTGTACTCAGGCCTTGGACACATAACTTTTACAGCTTCTCATCAGAACCAATGCTTTTAAAGTGGCTGATTTTTAGGTTAAGCATAGCTGGATCTTTATTTAAGACATAACCAGTGCTTTTTTGTGCTGGTATGCGACGGTACGGCGTACTGGCACCTTTTCTTTAGGTTGGAAGTTGTGCTAGAGCCGGCTCTCCGATGTTGTGCTGGAGCCGGCTCTCCTCCCCCCCCGAGCTAGCCTGGAGTCCCTCCGCGCTGCCAGACGACCCTTCTGCCACCTGACCCGGCCGGCACCTGACCCAGCATTAAAAAAAAAATCTACAAGCGGCGGTGCGATGCCTCGCGTCTGAGTAAAAGTAAGAAAAATCGCTTTGTCGGCCGGCCTTCCTTTACTGTGTCCCGCCCTCTGATGTAACTTCCGCAAGGGTGGGACACAGTGAAGGAAGGTCGGCCGACGAAGCGATTTTTCTTCTTTTACTCAGACGCGAGGCATCGCACCGCCGCTTGTAGATTTTTTTTTAATGCTTGGTCAGGTGCCGGCCGGGTCGGGTGGCAGAATAGGGTCGTCTGGTGGCAGGTGGGACTGGGTCGGGGAGGGGGGCTCAGACAGGAGCGGGGCTCAGATGGCTCAGGTGGCTGGAGGGAGGGGGAGCAGGGGAACGAAGAGAGTCGCTGGACATGGGTGGAGGGCAGGGGGGACAGGAGGGTCGCTGGACATGGGTGGCTGTAGGGAGGGGGTTTCTGGACATAGGTGGATGGAGGGAAGGGCAGGGGGGAGAGGAGGGTTGCTGGACATGGTGGATGGAGGAGAGGGAAGGGAGAGAGAAGAAATGCTGGACATGAATGGATGGAGGGCAGGGGAGAGGAGGGCTGCTAGACATGGGTGGATGGAGGAGAGAGAAGAAATGCTGGCATGGATGGAGGCGAGGGAAGAGAGAGGAAGGAGATGAGATGAGGGAAAAGGAAGAGAGGAGAAAAACTGCACATGGATGGAGAAAATAGGCAGAAGCTGGATCCACTGGACAGACAAGTCTGCGGAGGACCCAGCTTTTACTTATGGATATAGAGCAAGAAATGAAGAAGAAAGGAGGAAAGTAAAGAAATAAATGAAAGGAAGCTCTGGAAACGGAGTTAAGAAGACAGATAGCAGCAGAATCAGATACTGGGCCAGCATGATCAGAAAAAGAAAGTCACCAGACAACAAAGGTAGAAAAAATCATTTTATTTTCATTTTAGTGTCTGGAATATGTCCAATTTGAGAATTTACATCTGCTGTCTTATTTTGCACTGGGTATACTGGAGCTGTGACAGCTTACAGAAATTATTTATAATGAACAAAAATCACGTTATTTTTTTCTCCTATACTACTACTAGTATAATATTTTCAATGATGTCTGTTTATATGTGCCATGGCTGGTATAAGGGGTGTAGCCAATGTGGGCGTGGCTATAATAGGGGTGGGGTCATATGTGGTGACTCCGCACACAGTGAGTACCGGCACCCTTTTTTCTACAAAAAAAAGCACTGATTATGAATCAGTACAGAGCCATTAATGAAACATGGGTCTTTTTTCTGACTTTGTAGGTTAAGCCCAGAAGAGTGAAAATACCACACACTAAACCTGGTATCAAATCTAGTGGGACAGCTACTAATCCAAGGCTTCCCAAACAGTCACGTTGTCAGGATATCCATACTGAATATGCATGAGATAAATTTGCATACACTGGGTTTCAAATGTGTGCAAGTCATTGTGGATATCCTAAAAAACAAATTGGTTTGTGAGGTCCCCAGGACTGGTTTGGGAAGTTCTGTAGTAATATATCTTCCCACTCTGGTGGAGTTCTTAGGTATCTGACAGCTGGTGCTTCTTAATCAGCTGTCTGAATGGTGCAGGCAGAGGGTTAGAAGCCCGCCTGGAATGCAGGAACTAGAAGATAGCTGGCCACTCACAGAGGTATTAAGTTGTCGACGTCGGGTTACAGCACCGGCAGGTAACAGCAGCAGTCAGTGAAAAGTGTGCGAGCTGCTCGGCACTTCGGGAGCCTTCCTTTCCCTCGCTCAGAGCTGAGCGAGGAAAAGGAAGGCTCCCGAAGCACCGAGCAGCTCGCACGCCTTTCGTTGCTGCTGCTGTTACCTGCGGCGCTGTAACTGATGTCAATGAGGTAACCTTTATAATTCAGACGGAGGGGGGCTGGCCTTGGAGCTGGGAGGGTGGGAGGGACGTCGACGTGAGGTAACCTTTTAAAATTCAGAGGGAGGGAGGTAGGGACTGGAGCTTGGGTGGTCGGGGTGGGGCGGACGTCAGGCGCACCGTGCGGGGGCCCCCTCAGCCCGAGGCCCTATGCGGTCACCTCGGTCAACTCACGCTAAGACCGGCCGGGTAAACAGTGAGGGGACAAAGGGCTTTGTATATGAGATATGCTTTTAAATATTATGAACTGTGCATTTAATCAAAACATTATTCTTTTATATTAGTGGAGGGATGGCAAGAAGGAACAGACATTCTGGACTTCAAAAGAATGACTCCACTTGTCACTGAAAAGGTTTTACGAGATGCAGGAGTGCTTTCACCATTGCAAGACCAAAGAGCCCAAGAAACCTCTCCCTCAATAGTGACACAAGATGAAATGACTGTTAGCCTGAAAGACTCCATTGGGACAGAAACCAGTGAAGAGTCAGGGATTATTCTGCACCATGAAATGGCTACACTGGAGAGTGAGCCATCACATTATTCATGCCTTCATCGTGATATTTCAAATCCTCTTATAAGCTGTCCTGAATGTGGTGATGCTCAGTCAAAGGCAGTTGAATCTAAATCAAAGGCAGCTGGTGAACCTAAACCTGAAGTAGCCAAAGCGCCTACACCTGAGGCAGTCACTGAATCTAAACCTGAGGAAGCTCATGAAGCTACACCTGAGGCAGGAATTGAATCTGCACCTGAGGAAATCACTGAATCTAAATCTAAAATAGCTGGCGAACCTGCTCCTGAGGCAGCAGGTGAACCCACACCGGAGGTGGCTGGTGCACCTACACCCGAGGTGGCTGGTGCACCTACACCCGAGGCGGCTGGTGTACCTACACCCGAAGCGGCTGGTGCACCTACACCCGTGGCAGCTGCTGCACCTACACTCGATGCGGCTGCTGTACCTACACCTGATGCGGCTGCTGCACCTACACCTGAGGTGGCCGCTGCACCTACACCCGAGGTGGCTGCTGCTGCACCTATACCTGAAGCAGTAGGTGCACCTACACCCAAAGCAGCTGGTGAGCCTGCACCTGAGGCAGCTGGTGAGCCTACATCAGAGGCAGCTGGTGAGCCTACATCTGAAGCAGTTGGTGCACCTACACCTGAGACAGCTGGTGAACCTATACCTAAGACAGCTGGTGAACCTACACCCGAGGTAGCTGGTGAAGCTAAACCTGAAGTAGCTGGTGAAGCTGCTCCTGAGGTGGCTGGTGAAGCTGCATCCAAGGCAGCTGATGAATCTAAATCTACAGCAGAGATTGAATCTAAACCTGAAGCAGCTGGCGAAGTACAGGAAGGAAAATTAGAAGCTCCACAGACTGAAATTTCCAGTGGCAAACAAGAACAGGAGGAAGCAGCAAGCACTGGAGCCGAGGGTATAACTGGTGCTGCTCAAGAAATAAGTCCAGATGCTGAAGCACCAACAGATACTGACAAAGTTATCTTGGGAGCAGAGAGAATGATTTCTAAATCACAGTTGTCACCTGATACTGAAGTTACAAGGACAACTGACAAAACTGATGATTTTACTAAGAGAGTAGACAGAGTATTGTCTAAGACATCACAGTACACACCTGATAGTATTTCTGAGAGAGTGGATAGAGTGCTGTCTAAGACTACTCAGAAATCAGAGACAATGGTTTCTAAGATTTCAGATGCTGAAGATGGGACTACCGTTGAGAAAACAGATAAGTCATCAAGGAGTTCACAGACATCAATTTCTGTAAAAGTGAATCGTGGGGTCTCCAAGACCTTCAAAGTGCTAGCAGATAATATTGCTGAGAAAATAGATAGGATGCTTTCTAAGACTTCCAATCTCACAAGTGAAAAGTCTTCAGAGAGAGTGGACAAACCAGTTTCTAAGACTTCAGTCACTTCAGCTGAAAAGGTCTCAGAGAAAATAGAGCGAACGATTTCAAAATCTCCGAAGAAAATGGAGCGAACAATTTCTAAGACTCTCTCACCAGAAAAATTTCCTGAGAAAATGGAGCGAAAGGTGTCAACCATCAGAGATGACAAGGGTTTTGAGAAAGCAGAGAGAATGATTTCTCAAGCAGCACAGTTAGGAGTTACTCAGGTTGATGTTCTACCATCTTCTGTTCCAACAGCTGAATATACCACACCACGAGCAATAGAAGTGGTTTCTGCAGAACCAGCAGCAGACACCACAGGGAAAGCAGAAAGTGTTTCAGAAGTAGCTAAGGTTACCACGACTTCTGTTGAACCTGCAGTAGAAAGTGTGTCCCCTGAAACTGTGAGTAGTGCTTACTTACCAGCTCAAGATACTGTAGTAGCCCGAATTGTTAGGGCCACTTCAGACACTTACACTACTTTAGAGCCAAAGCTAATACAAGTTGAACCACCACCAACTGGGTATTATGGGCAGATGGAAAGTTCTTCTAAAACCAGAATATCTGATTTTAGTAAAGGTCCTCCAACTGCCCCTGTGCTACAAGATGTTCCTGTGTGTGAAGAAGTACCTCCATGCTACATTGAACAAATTCCACAGGAAATATTAGTTCCTTCCCAGAAAGGACCAAAGCAGCCAGGAGACTATGTTAGACAGCTTCGCACAACTGCATTTCAATATCAAGGTCCACCACCATCCATGGCAGGAATGTATAGGTCACCTGCTGATTCAGCAACTTATCGTACAACTTATAGTCAGAGTATGCCAGACATGCCCCAATGGACACCAGATCGAGGTTTTATGGAAGATAATAGATACTACACAACTGAACCTTACACAAAAAGAGCAGAAGACATGGCTATGAGAGACCAAAGTAAGAAAATTATTGTAAATATTAATGAAAATATGAATGTTATTAGAATATCTTACATTGGTTCTAAGATAAATTGCTATTGTAGGTAAACCAGATGCTAGTTTTGTTACCTTTCTGATGTGTGCTGTTCTAATTTTATCTTTGTCTCTCTAGATGAGCAGTAATTTTTAAGCTGTTTATCTTTCCCAACATGCGCTCATACATCTCACATCAATCTGGTTTCTTGCTAGTTGACCTCATGTTACATGATTTCTAAACTCACCAGTTTTTTTTTCACCTAAGCTCCTACTGTCATTCTTCCAGGGCTTTTTTTGAGGGGGTACTCGGGGGTACTGAGTACCAGCACCTTTTCCATTGTCTGCTAAAATTGACCCATGGTCCCTAAGTTTTAATGAAAGAGCTCAGGCTCTACACACCAGTTCTGCCTTGTTATAGATTCTGTGACTGGTTGCAGGGAGCCTGGCTATTGTGAGGTGGGTCCCTCAGTGATCACCCCATCCCTGAAGGATGGTCTGGCATTTGAGTACCGGCACCTTTTTTGCTAGAAAAAATGCACTGGACATAACTCTGATTTCTCCTGATTAGAAGTGTCAGCATTTATACTGACTAGCTTTTAGGGTAAAAATAGGTGGATCTTTAGTTAAGGACTTTGATTTGTTCTGAGTATTTTAATTATTAATTAATTCATTTACGTATTGGGATTTATTAACCCTAAGGGCTGAAGGGGGGCACCTACATGTGGGTACAGTGGGTTTTAGGGGGGTTTTGAGGGCTCAACATTAACGACCCCAAGTGGAACAGGTAGGGGGGGTGGGGCCTTGGTCCACCTGCCTGAAATGCACTGCACCCACTAACAACTGCTCCAGGGACCTGCATATTGTTGTCAGGGTGCTGGGTATGACAATTCAGGCTGGCATTCAGGCTGGGAAAAAAAGTTTTTAAAGTTGGGGGTTTTTTGGTGGGAGGGGGTTAGTGACTACTGGGAGAGTCAGGGGAGGTGATCCCTGATTCCCTCTGGTGGTCATCTGGTCAGTAGGGGCACTATTTGTGGACTTGGACCAAACACAAAGTGTCCAAAAAAAACGGACCAAATTCTCATCAGGGCCGGCTTTCTTTTTTGATTATCGAGTGAAGCCGGCCATCTCAATGTACGCCCCCGTCCCGCCTTCGCTACCAAGCCGACATGCCCCCTTTGGAGTTTAGCCAGCCCCGCTACAGGACGGCAGTTGAAGACGGACAAATTCGGCTTTCCATTATACCAATTTGGCCAGGTTTAGGAGATGGGCGACCATCTCCCGATTTGTGTCGGAAGATGGTCGGCGTTCTTGTTTGAAAATGAGCTGGATAGTGATCTTGTTAAGTCATGTATTACTGCAGACATTGGACTTGGTCAAGAGTGCTTGCTGAGGCTATTTTGACACTGACTAGCTTAAAATGATGAAAGAAAGACATCTGTGGGGTTTTGGGTGATTGTACAATTGATTTTATGAATTAAATTGTTATATTTATTAAATAAAATGTATATGTTAATAAAGCTGCTGCCTTTCATTATGCCAGACATGAGTTTTGTAGTAATTGATGTAAAATCTTGTTGAGCATGGCTTGGTACAAATGCTGATTTTAGGAGACTCACAGCCTTGGATTACAGCAGCTGAGCCAGCCCATGCAGTGACAGAATGGTGGTGGTGGGGGGGGGGGTGGAGGTTAAATTAAAGGTCAAATCAGGTATAGGTAAGATTGTGGATGGCTAATTTAGAAACTTGCAGGCTCCCTGATTAGGTGAGAGGTTGCCAGGGAAATGGTTTGGAAAGTTGGGGATTTTGATGGGCAGATAATATTTTTGTATGGGAAGGAGGTGGTTCATGAGAGCAGGTGGGAGATTTGTGGCAGTCATCTGACCTTCCCTCCCTGTTTTGGATATATTTGAGGCTGTTGCGGGGGTAATTTGGGGTTATAGAGGGGTTCAAGTGGGTGGTCACAGCTTTTGGTGGGTAGAATGTTTTGGGTTATTTGGTAAACTGATGAGGAGGCCTTGTCTAAATGAAGTAAAAGTTGTAAAGTAAATGTTATATTGTGTGCGGCACCACAGCAGTGATTTTGGTAACTCCTTCATTACCGTGGATTTTGGACTTGGTCAAGCATGCTTGATGAGGCTAGTTTGGCACTGAATAGATTCAATGGTGGAGGAAAGGCCTCTCTGGGATTTTGAGATGATTGTACATGTTGGTGTTATAAATTAAATTGTTATATTTATTAAATAAGATTTATATGTTAATAAAGCTGTGGCCCTTAGTTATGCTGACATGAGTTTTGTAGTTATTGATGTGAAATTTTGTTGAGCATAGCTTGGCGCAAATGCTGATGTTATGCCACTTTTGCACTTCCTCCTATCACTAATATACCTAAAAATATATTCTATCCCCCCCACCCCCACTCCCCATACACACACACACATTTTATAATATTGGCTATCTTATCTTCCATTTGCATTTTTGCTTTCCTGACTACACTACCAGCTTATCCTAGCTTTTCCAGATATGGTAACCTGTTTTCCTTACCTTTTCAGCTACTACTTTTCAAAACCAATGTGGCCTCCTTTTTCTCTTACTTTTATTTACTTTCCTTACAAAAAGATTGTTGCCCTTATAATAGCTCCTTTCAGTTTGCCCACTGCTTTCCTACTTCTTCCAGATGTTCCCATCCAGACAGCAATTCCTTGAGGTAACTCCCATCTCAACAAAGTAAGATTTTTTCAGGTCTAGAGCCTTCACTTTTCAATGAACCCTCTCCACACCTATCTTAATATGAACCACACCATCTGGTGATCACTGGATGCCAGAAAATGACCTACTATAACATCAGAAACACCCTCCCCATTAGTAAGTACTAAGTCCAATATGTCCCTATTCTGTGTGGTTCCCATTAAAAACTGATGGAATGATTCTCCTGTAGAGAATCCAGGATTTTCCTCCTTCTAAAATACCCCACAATAGGGATTACTGAATCAACATCTGGCATATTAAAATTACCTATTAGTAGTAATTCCCTTTCACAGCTATATTTTGAATGTGTTCAAAGTACTGGCGGCACACCAGATGAAAAGCACTGCCCTATCCACACAGATGAAAAAGCTGGATAAAGAACAGATCAAAGATATCCATAATTTGGGGATGATATGGGAAGTGCTGATGTGAGATTTCCACTTGCCTGATATTGATTGGAAGATCCAATAACCAAATCCTATTCCACAATAAAACATTGCCTCCTATCCAAAGACTCTATAATTTTCTCAGGAGAACTATATCAAAAGCTTTCTGAAAATCTACATATACTGCATCAACTAGCTCACATTTATTGATATGTTTATTCATGCCTTCATAGAAATTAAGTAAATTGGTGAGTCAAGACTTCCCTTGAATGAATCCATGCTGACTCTATCCCATTAAACCATGTTTTTCTGTGTGTTCCATAGTTTTATTCTTTATAATAGTTTCTACTATTTTGCATGGCACTGAAATCAGGCTTACTACTCTGTAATTTTCTGGATCACCCTGGAGCCTTTTAAAAAATCAGCATTTTTCTGGCCACCCTCCAATCTTCAGGTATTAAAGATGATTGTAATGACAGGTTAAAGATCAGTAACAGAATATCTGCCATTTCATTACTGAGTTCTTTCAAAACCATAGCGTGCATGCCATCTGGTCCAGATGATTTAATAGTCTTTAATTTGTTGATTTGGCTCAGTTTGTCTTCTAGTTACACTGAGATTTCTCTCAGTTCCTCTGCATCATAACCATTGAAAATCATTTCTTGTACAGGTAGATCTTCTTCCATAAAGAGCAAAGTAAAAAATTAATTCAGTCTCTCCATAATGGCTTTGTCCTCCCTGAATGCCCCCATTTGCTCCTTCATGGATTCCCTCATAGGCTTTCTGCTTCTGATATACCTGAAAAAGTTGTTGTTGTGAGTTTTTAAATAAGCAGCAAGTTTCTCATCATATTTTCTTTTAGCCTTCTTTATCAAAGCTTTGCCTCTAACTCACCAGTGCTTTGTTGCTTCTTATCTTCTTCATTTGGGTCCTTTTTCCATTCTTTGAAGGATGCTCTTGTGGCTCAAATAGCCTCTTTCACTTCACAGTAAATTTCCTTTGTGGCTTCTTTCCAGATATTAGCTTATACTTGATCATGTTATGATCACTCTTTCCCTACAGATCCAGCACTGTTACCTCTCATACTATTCCCTGAATAGTAGAGAGGAGTAGCCTAATGGTTAGTGCAGTGGACCTTGATCCTTCAGAACTGTGTTCAATTCCCAGTGTAGCTCCTTGTGACTCTGAGCAAGTCACTTAACCCACCATTTTCCCAGGTGCAAAATAAGTATTTTATTTTAACCTTTATGACAGTATATTCATTTAGACCTATATGTGTTTGTGCCAGCCTGATGACTGGAGTTGTAGTATTGTACTACAGGGGATTCAGTTTTGGATGTCTCTTCTATTGGGAATACACAGATCTAGGTGCACTCAAGCATGAGGTGGAAGGGAGGATGAGGGCTGCCACAAAGTCCTTTCAGCTCACAGGCCAGGCAAGGGTATCTGTGCTATCTGGATGTGCTGTCTAGAGAGGGTGAGCAGCAGAAGCTACTAAGGAGTTAAAACTAGAGATATTATTAGGTTGCATAAGTTTAAGAGCACAGGAGAGATATTAAAAACTACAAATATGTTTATATTTTAACAGAATATCCAGCTGACAAAAGAGCTGAGAGGTAAGCTCATATTTTTTTTTCTGGTTTAATGTATTGTTATCGGGTCCCCCTTTCCAGTGTTGGGGGGAGAGAGTCTCGGAGCCCCCTTCATGCTTGCACTTTCCAGGGTATTGAACTTACATCGGCGAAACGCAGGCAGCATGCAGATCAGCTGAGTTCCCGTCGGCCTTCCTTCTCTGCCTGTGTCACGCCCTCTTGTGACGTAACGTCGGCGAGGGCGGGACAGGCAGGGAAGAAAGGGCGACGGGAGCTCAGCTGTTCTGCGTGCTGCCTGCGTTTCGCCGATGTAAGTTCAATACCGAAGAGAGTGCTCGGGCTGGGTGCAGGGGTGCGGCGGCGACCTTGGGGGGGAGCGGTAGCAGCGACCTCGGGGAGAGCGGTAGCGACGTCAGCGGCTTCGCGCAATTTCCCTCTCTGTCCCGCCTCCATCATCATGTATTGATGCGGGGCGGGACAGAGAGGGAAGTCTCTACTGCGCATTTGCGAGTGAGTACGGTCACTCGCCATTTATATGTTTGATGGGTTCAAAGTTAGCATACACCCCTGGATTCTATATATCAAGGCGATATTTCCACACAGAAATTCAAGTGGATTCCTAAACAATGTGCATAACTTAATTGGTTAATAAGCTAATCAGTACTGATAATTGAATGTTAACAAGCATTTATCAGCACTAATTGGCATCAATTAGAATGTATACGTGTTACTTGCTAAGCATATTCTGCAAAGTGGTGTGCACAAATTCTAATATGTGATGCCAAAAAGGGGGTGTGGCCATGGGCATGGACTAGGAGGGTTGTGGGTGTTACAAAAATTTACGTGCAGGGTTATAGAATAAATCTACTCCACGCTTAACTTAGGTGTTGGTATTTCACCAAGTAAATGGCCATGCCTAGAGTTAGGCGATGCCATGGCAGTAAGGCATATTCTATGAATTCCTAAGGCATATTCTGCTAACAGCACCTTAATCTAAGTGCTGTCTATAGAATACACCTAGGTGGAATGTTTTTTGGCACCAATTTTTCTGCCTCCATAAACAGAATCAAGTGAACAGAAGTTAATTCTATAAAGAATGTGCTTACATTTACTTGGTGACATTGCAATTAAATAACCAAAATAATGTTATCTAAGCACATATATGTGCAGATACTCATGTATAAGCCAAAATTCTGCCTTAGTGCTATTCTGTGAATATGCATGTATGTTGCATGGGGGGTCTTTTAGTAAAGATTAGCTCGAGTCATCTGCAGCAGGGCCCATTTTATTCCCATGAGCCCTGTTACAGATAACTCGAGCTAATCTTTAGTAAAAGACCCCCATAGTACATATTTTACAGATGGGCACAAAGAGAGAGAGAGAGGGCAGAAGGTATATGGGACTCACAATTAAGTGTTAAGAGTAATGGATTTGATGTACTGCCTTTCAGTGGTAGTGGACTTTCCTGGACAACTAAATAAATTAATTATTATATTCATTATTTACAGATTTAAAAGATTCCTAAAGAGGAGGTTCTGCTGCTGCTGCTGCCTCTCACCTGATTGATGGGATGGGGTAGGGTGGGGGTAAGGGCTGCGGGATTTATACATCTATTCTTAACGTCATCTTTATTGTTCCATGAAAAACAACAACTAAAAGAACAGTTCATTCAGCAGAGGAACATTTTCCATTACACCAGCGACTCATCTGTTCAGAACCAGAACTTTTCTTAGCTCGCCTTACCGCTTCACCGGTCTAAATATTTCATCCTATTATTTATATTTATATTATATGAATTTCTTAAAGTTTTAAACAAAAGCACCTACTTTTGTATATAGCTATGAACAGCAGGACCACCGACCAATGGCTCCAATGTTCATAGCTATATACAAAACTAAGTGCTTTTGTTTAAAACTTTAAGAAATTCATATAATAGGGGAGGAGCTGCCTAGTGGTTAACGTGGTTGACCTTGGTCCTGGGGAACTGGGGACCAGGGTCCGATTCCCACTGCAGCCACAGGCAGCTCCTTGTGACTCTGGGCAAGTCACTTAACCCCTTATTGCCCCAGGTACAAATAAGTACCTGTACATTGAAATATTTAGACCGGTGAAGAGGTAAGGCGAGCTAAGAAAAGTTCTGGCTCTTAACAGATGAGTCGCTGGTGTAATGGAAAATGTTCCTCTGCTGTATGAACTGTTCTCTTTGTTCTTCTTTTTCATGGAACAATAAAGATGACGTTAAGAATAGATGTATAAATCAGTGGCCCCAGCCTAACAAAATAGAAATAAAAATCATTTTTTGTACCTTTTTGTTGTCTAGTCATTTTATTTTTCATATCATAGTGGTCCCAGTCTCTGGTTTCTGCTTCCCTGTGTCTTTCCTGTCCATTTGATATTTCTTCTGTCTCCATAACCACCATCCATCTCCCATCTCTGTGTCCATATATTTCCTTATCCAGAATCTCCTGTGTTCATATCCCCGCATCCATCATCATTCCTTTGTGCACCCATGCCATGTACCCCATGCCCAGCATCTCCCATCTGTGTTCCTATTCTCCCTCTTGTCTGGTATCTCCCCTCTGAGTCCATTATATCTCTATTCCCATATCTCCTCCCCCCGTGTCCATTGTATCTCTATTCCCATATCTCCCTCCCCACCCCCATGTCAGGCATTGCCCCTATGTGCCCATATGCCATCCCAATACAGCATCTCATCTGTGTCCCTGTCCCCATGCTCCCATCCAATGCTCATCATCTCCCTTCTGTTTCTTTGTACCTCTCAATGTCCCCTTTCTCCCTCCCACACACCTTTCCTCTCTAACTCCACTCCAACCAGCAACTTTCCTTCTCTCTTCCCTCCCCCTTATGCATCTGGTTCATTCTCCACTGTCTGTGGGTTCAGCATTTGATCCCCCCCCCCTCCTTATTCCTTTATCTCCTTGATCCAACATCCCTCTCCCTTTCCTCTAACACTAACCCTTACCCCTCTCATAGGTCCAGTACTTCTCTCCCTTCGTTCTCGCCCCCCTTGCAGGTCCATATCTCTCTCCCTTCCCTCCAGCCCTCCCCTGCATATCCAGCACCTCTCTCCCTTTGCTGCAGCCTCCCTTGCATGCCCAGCACCTCTCCCCCTTCCTGCCTGCCCTCCCCCACAAATCCAGCAGCTCTCTCCCTTCCCTCCCACACCCTCACCCTCACCCAGCACATCTCTCCCTTCTCTCCCTCCTACATATCCAGCACCTCTCTCCCTTCGCTCCCACCCACATATCCAGCACCTCTCTCCCTTCCCTCCCACCCACATATCGAGCACCTCTATCCCTTCTCTCCCCCTACATATCCAGCAACTCTATCCCTTCCCTCCCCTCACAGTTCCACATCTCTATCCCTTCCCTCCAGCACCTCCTTACATGCCCAGCACCTCTCTCCCTTCTCTCCAACCTCCCACCCACAAGCATGCATGTCAAGGGCCCCTCCCCTCCAACCCCCATGTCCAGGGCCCCTTCCCTCCCCTCCAACCCCCATGTCCAGCACCTCTCTCCCTTCCCACAGTTCCAGCATCGCCACGGCGCCACCTCAGTGTCTTCCTTACCCACCCCCCATCCTTGCCGCGGCGCTTGCTCTCTCTATCATCGCCGCCCAGCAGGAACTTCAAACAGCGCATCAGCGCTGTGTCAGAGCCTTCCTCTCTGCCGCATCTCATGCAACTTCCTGTTTACGCAGGCTGGGTGGGATGCAGCAGAGAGGAAGGCTCTGACACAGCGCTGATGCGCTGTTTGAAGTTCCTGCTGGGCGGCAATGATAGAGTGAGCAAGCGCTGCGACAAGGATGGGGGGTGGGTAAGGAAGATACGGAGGTGGCGGTGCCGGAACTGTGGGAGGGGAGAGAGCCGCTGGGCATGTGAGGGTGAAGGGAAGAGGCGCTGTGCTGGACATGGGAGTGAGGTTGGAGGGAAGGGAGGGAATTGATTTGGGTGTAGTGCTTCTGGGTGGGCCTGAACCAAGACTGGATGGGCCTAGGCCCACCCAGGCCCACCTGTAGCTACGCCCCTGCTGTCTGGTCATTAATAAAAGAGCTCGTTGTGACCGCTATCCACCCTAAAAGGCTGTTTGTGCATAGTGTTTTGCGGTTGAAGGATTGTGTGTTGGCCTTACTGAAGTGACATCAACACTTTAATTTAATTTTAGTTTGTTTGTCATAACATCAGACATGATTTTAGAATATTTTGGAGGATATGATGTTGAATTGTTCCATAGATGTGTATGTGATTTAGTGATGGTAAGTGCTTGAAATAATTGAGTTTAAAATATGATATGTACATAAGTACATAAGTACATAAGTACATAAGTAGTGCCATACTGGGAAAGACCAAAGGTCCATCTAGCCCAGCATCCTGTCACCGACAGTGGCCAATCCAGGTCAAGGGCACCTGGCACGCTCCCCAAACGTAAAAACATTCCAGACAAGTTATACCTAAAAATGAGGAATTTTTCCAGTCCATTTAATAGCGGTCTATGGACTTGTCCTTTAGGAATCTATCTAACCCCTTTTTAAACTCCGTCAAGCTAACCGCCCGTACCACGTTCTCCGGCAATGAATTCCAGAGTCTAATTACACGTTGGGTGAAGAAAAATTTTCTCCGATTCGTTTTAAATTTACCACACTGTAGCTTCAACTCATGCCCTCTAGTCCTAGTATTTTTGGATAGCGTGAACAGTCGCTTCACATCCACCCGATCCATTCCACTCATTATTTTATACACTTCTATCATATCTCCCCTCAGCCGTCTCTTCTCCAAGCTGAAAAGCCCTAGCCTTCTCAGCCTCTCTTCATAGGAAAGTCGTCCCATCCCCACTATCATTTTCGTCGCCCTTCGCTGTACCTTTTCCAATTCTACTATATCTTTTTTGAGATACGGAGACCAGTACTGAACACAATACTCCAGGTGCGGTCGCACCATGGAGCGATACAACGGCATTATAACATCCGCACACCTGGACTCCATACCCTTCTTAATAACACCCAACATTCTATTCGCTTTCCTAGCCGCAGCAGCACACTGAGCAGAAGGTTTCAGCGTATCATCGACGACGACACCCAGATCCCTTTCTTGATCCGTAACTCCTAACGCGGAACCTTGCAAGACGTAGCTATAATTCGGGTTCCTCTTACCCACATGCATCACTTTGCACTTGTCAACATTGAACTTCATCTGCCACTTGCACGCCCATTCTCCCAGTCTCGCAAGGTCCTCCTGTAATCGTTCACATTCCTCCTGCGACTTGACGTAGGAGGATGTAAAGAACAGACCATTAAGAAACTCCAAACAGCCCAGAACACCGCAGCCCGTCTTATTTTTGGAAAACCCAAATACGAAAGTGCAAAACACCTAAGGGAGAAACTAAACTGGCTCCCGCTCAAGGAACGAATTGAGTTCAAGATCTGCACGACCGTATACAAAATCATTCACGCAGAGGCCCCAATCTACATGCTGAACCTAATAGACTTACCACCCAGAAATGCCAGAAGATCAGCCCGTAAGTTCCTCAACTTGAACTTCCCCAGCTGTAAAGGAACCAAATACAAACAGGCATACGCTACTACCTTTGCGTACAAAAGCACACAGCTATGGAACGCACTACCCAAGACCCTGAAAACCACGGACAACTTAACCAACTTTTGCAAAACTTTGAAGACATTTCTCTTCAACAAAGCCTATAAAAATAATCCTTGATGAATCAAACTACAAACCTTTGACGACACTTCCCCTCAACATAGCCTACAAAACAATCCAGATGAATCATACTACTCCGTACATCACCCAAACGCTCTAAAACACTTCGACATGACCTTACCCATTACCTTCTAATTAATTCCTCTTTTACTACAATTCACTACCAACTGTACCCAACTCTATGTAACGATCATACCAAATTCACATCCTGTAAGCCACATTGAGCCTGCAAAAAGGTGGGATAATGTGGGGTACAAATGCAATAAATAAATAAATAAAAAATAAATACATAAATCCATTTTTACATGCACATAGAAGCATTTCTTGTCAATAACCAGCAGCCCTTCCTTGGGACTCAGTCTCTTCTCCACTATGACAAAATTATATACCGAATACACTGCAAGAAAACTTTCACTTGCTAACCTTCAATCTCACTAATTAGGGTGGTGCTTGTAACTTTTCACATTTGGGATGTTGTACTTATTTTTTCTGTGTGTTGACAATTATGGATGTAAGCCCCACCCCTAACACCACCCCCTTTAGCCTCCTCAAACAGTTGGGCCACCGACCACCTACTGTATGGGCAGGCTGATACTTTGGCCTGGATTTCGGCTGAGATTTCTGGTGTGGAGAGGTAGATCTGGGAGTCATCAGTGTAAAGATGCTACTGAAAACCATGGGATTAGAGCAGAGTACCAAGGGAAGAAGTATAGATGGAGAAAAGAAGAGGTCCCAGGACAGATCCCTGAGGTACACCAACTGACAGTGGGATAGACGTAGAGGAGGATCCACTAGAGTATACACTAAAGGTACGCTGGAAGAGTTAAGAAGAAAACCAGGAATGAACAGAGCCCTGAAATCCAAGTGAGGACAATGTATCAGGGATTAGGCTGTGATCAACAGTGCCAAAAGCAGCAGACAGATCGAGAAGGATGAGGATAGAATAGAAACTTTTGGATCTGGTCAGGAACAGATCATTGGAGACTTTAGCAAGTGCTGTTTCAGTTGAATGAAGGGGGCTGTCGGGTTCTGTCAGGTTCTGAGCCCGCGGGACCGGGCTCTGGAGCAAACGTGAGCCCTTGGGCTGCTGACGAGGAGCGACAGCAGCAGGCAAAACCCACCAACCAACACTGGGTAAGCACAACGGCAGGGACTGCAGGCACTGCCCAGCGAACCGGAACACCTGGACTGGAATCCCCCGGACTGGAGGACACAGGACTGGATCACTGGACTGGAGCACACCAGACTGGAACACACACCGGACCGGAACACACTGGACTGGAACCCGGACTGGACCTAGGCTTCACCTACACTTGACTGCCTTCCTCCTCGGGTTGAGCCCTCAGGTTCTGGCAGCCGGTAGGACTTACAGGAACCGCAGGAATGAAGGTCCAGGAGTGCCCCCTGGCCCCTAGGCGATGGCAAGGCAGACAGGCAGGGAATGTCCGGGTTCTGGCAATAGGTAGGTTCAAAGCAATGGTCACAGAAGGGCTGGAAACCCACAGAGCAAGAACACAGAAGGGCAGGGAACCTACAGAGCAATAAACACAGAAGGGCTGGAAACCCACAAGCGATAAACACAGAAGGGCTGAAAACCCACAGCGCAATAAACACAGAAGGGCTGGAAACCCACAAAGCGATAAACACAGAAGGGCTGAACACCCACAGCGCAATAAACACAGAAGGGCAGGGAACCTACAGAGCAATAAACACAGAAGGGCTGGAAACCCACAAGCGATAAACACAGAAGGGCTGAAAACCCACAGAAGGGTAGGAGACCCACAGAGCAAATAACACAGAAGGGTAGGAAGCCCACAGAACAATAAACACAGAAGGGCTGAAAACCCACAGAGCAAAAGACAAGGAAAGCAAACGGTGCTAACAGCACACTAACCTCGGGACCTAAAGCACTGCGGAGGGAATGGCAATGCAAAGGCCAGGACTGTAGTCTTCAGGTGACTAATAAAGCCCATCAAGACCAGAGCCACAGCTGCAGCAATCACCTTGCAACCAAACAGAGGCTTGACACACAAAGCAGTCATTCCATAGGAAGGAACAGCGGGAGCCATCTTGGAAACTGGCAAGGAGGAAGAGGCGGCAGCCATCTTGGAAGAGGCATAGCCCACACAGGTGAGGTTCAGTAGGGCAATCAGCACACAGAGCCAGAGAGAAACTAAGACAGAGACAGACACAGAGACAAGCAGAAGCCAGCACAGCCACTGACTCCCAGAAACAGGGTAAGTATGAGGGTGGTCACGGCCACAAACGTGACAGTACCCCCTCCTCAAGACCCCCCTCTCGGTCCCCCTGAGGAGTTCAGGTGTCCAGGGGTAACTATGGTGAAACCTCCTGATGGGTCTCAAAAGCCCGACATAGATCACTGGACTGGAAGTCACAAAGAAGTTCCAAAGTGGCAGACAGGAGCGGAACTTGTCAACAGGAGGCTCCTTCCAATCCCCGCTGGGCCAACTCAGGAACTTGGAAGCATCAAGAGGAACCTCATTCAAAAGGCACCCTTCTCCGAGGGACCCCAGACTGAACTCAGGAAGCAAACCGGGACTGGGACCCGGACTAGAGTCAAAAAGCAAACCGGGCCTGGGACCCAGGTGGGCGTCAGAAGCTTGACTGGAACTGGAACTCAGAGCAGGCTCAGCATCTTGGCTGGAAGTGGAACTAGGAACGGACTCAGCATCTTGGCTGGAACCGGAGCTAGGAGCAGGGTCAGCATCTTGGCTGGAACTGGAACTTGGAACAGACTCAGCATCTTGGCTGGAACTGGAGCTAGGAGCAGGCTCAGCATCTTGGCTGGAAGTGGAACTAGGAACGGACTCAGCATCTTGGCTGGAACTGGAGCTCGGAGCAGGGTCAGCATCTTGGCTGGAACTGGAGCTTGGAGCAGGGTCAGCATCTTGGCTGGAACTGGAACTTGGAACAGACTCAGCATCTTGGCTGGAACTGGAGCTCGGAGCAGGGTCAGCATCTTGGCTGGAACTGGAGCTTGGAGCAGGCTCAGCATCTTGGCTGGAACTGGAGCTTGGAGCAGGCTCAGCATCTTGGCTGGAACTGGAACTTGGAACAGACTCAGCATCTTGGCTGGAACTGGAGCTAGGAGCAGGGTCAGCATCTTGGCTGGAACTGGAACTTGGAACAGACTCAGCATCTTGGCTGGAACTGGAGCTCGGAGCAGGGTCAGCATCTTGGCTGGAACTGGAACTTTGAACAGGAGTTGAACCGGGACTGGGACCCGGACTGGAATCAGAAGCTTGACTGGCAGGGCCCCTCAAACTGGACTCAGGAGCTTGGCTGGGAGCGCCCCGCGAACTGGACTTTAACTGAGGCTTGGCAGAACACACCCTTTGGACAGGGATCGGAGGCTCGAGCGGAAGCACCACTCGAACTGGCCTTCGGAGCTTGATTGGAGGTACCCTCCCGACTGGAAGCGGAGGTGCCACCTGAACCACCCTGTGGACTGGCATCGGAGGCTTGGTTAGAAGCCCCCCTCGAACTGGACTCAGTGGCTTGACTGGACGGGTCACTTGAACAAGAACCGGAGACTTGACCCGAAGCGCCATTTGCACAGGAATCTGACGCTCCATCGAAGGCTTCCCTCGGACTGGACTCGGAGACTTCAAAGGGCGTGCCATTTGAAGGAGGACTGGAGGCTCGACCCGAAGCGCCACTTGCATAGGAATCTGAGGCTCCGTCAGAAGCACCCCACGGACTGGACTCCGAGACTTCAAGGGGCGTGCCACTTGAACGAGGACTGGAGGCTCGACCTGGAGCGCCACTTGCATAGGAATCTGAGGCTCCGTCAGAAGCACCCCACGGACTGGACTCGGAGACTCGAATGGAAGCGTCACCTGAACTGGCATCGGAGGCTCGGTCAGAAGCGTCCCTCGGACTGGACTCTGAAGCTTGGCTGGACGTGCTGCTCGGACTGGATTCAGAGGCTTGTCTGGGCGCGCTGCTTGAATGGGACTGGACCCCTGCTGGGCCCAGAGCATGGAATTCCCAAGACGTCTCCTCTCTGCGACAGCTTCAGGAGTATCCCACAAAGCTGGATTCAAGACCAGGCTGCGGCGATATTCAGCGAGCGTGATAAAAGGGTCCATATCTGAAACTGGGTTTTCAGCGATTCCAAGCCACCGGACACGTTTTCTCTCAGCTGCCGCTTCAGGGGTCTTCTTCAAAACAGGATGAGACAAAAGTTTCCCACGATACTGACGAAGAGTCATAGAAGGATCAAGAACAACGATGGAGCTGGACCCCAGCTGGGTCAGCTGGGTGGGGGTTCTTGCCGGGCTCATGGCCTTTGCATTCTGTCAGGTTCTGTCAGGTTCTGAGCCCGCGGGACCGGGCTCTGGAGCAAACGTGAGCCCTTGGGCTGCTGACTAGGAGCGACAGCAGCAGGCAAAACCCACCAACCCACACTGGGTAAGCACAACGGCAGGGACTGCAGGCACTGCCCAGCGAACCGGAACACCTGGACTGGAATCCCCCGGACCGGAACATACTGGACTGGAACCCGGACTGGACCTAGGCTTCACCTACACTTGACTGCCTTCCTCCTCGGGTTGAGCCCTCAGGTTCTGGCAGCCGGTAGGACTTACAGGAACCGCAGGAATGAAGGTCCAGGAGTGCCCCCTGGCCCCTAGGCGATGGCAAGGCAGACAGGCAGGGAATGTCCGGGTTCTGGCAATAGGTAGGTTCAAAGCAATGGTCACAGAAGGGCTGGAAACCCACAGAGCAAGAACACAGAAGGGCAGGGAACCTACAGAGCAATAAACACAGAAGGGCTGGAAACCCACAAGCGATAAACACAGAAGGGCTGAAAACCCACAGCGCAATAAACACAGAAGGGCTGGAAACCCACAAAGCGATAAACACAGAAGGGCTGAACACCCACAGCGCAATAAACACAGAAGGGCAGGGAACCTACAGAGCAATAAACACAGAAGGGCTGGAAACCCACAAGCGATAAACACAGAAGGGCTGAAAACCCACAGAAGGGTAGGAGACCCACAGAGCAAATAACACAGAAGGGTAGGAAGCCCACAGAACAATAAACACAGAAGGGCTGAAAACCCACAGAGCAAAAGACAAGGAAAGCAAACGGTGCTAACAGCACACTAACCTCGGGACCTAAAGCACTGCGGAGGGAATGGCAATGCAAAGGCCAGGACTGTAGTCTTCAGGTGACTAATAAAGCCCATCAAGACCAGAGCCACAGCTGCAGCAATCACCTTGCAACCAAACAGAGGCTTGACACACAAAGCAGTCATTCCATAGGAAGGAACAGCGGGAGCCATCTTGGAAACTGGCAAGGAGGAAGAGGCGGCAGCCATCTTGGAAGAGGCATAGCCCACACAGGTGAGGTTCAGTAGGGCAATCAGCACACAGAGCCAGAGAGAAACTAAGACAGAGACAGACACAGAGACAAGCAGAAGCCAGCACAGCCACTGACTCCCAGAAACAGGGTAAGTATGAGGGTGGTCACGGCCACAAACGTGACAGGGGCAAAAGCCAGATTGAAGTGGATCAAGAATAGCTTGAGATGAAAGAAAGTCAAGGCAACGGCGGTGAACAGCATGCTCAAGTATCTTGGATAGGATAGGGAGGAGGGAGATGGGGCGATAGTTTGAAGGACAGGTAGGGCCCAATGAAGGTTTTTTCAGGAGTGGTGTGACTACAGTATGTTTGAAGGCATCAGGAACAGTCACAGTGGAAAGTGAAAGATTGAGGATATGACAGATAAAAGGGATGACAGTAGGAGAGATAGTGTTAAGTAGATGAGTGGGAATAGGATCAGACGAACAGGTAGTTGGTTTCAAGTAGGAAAGAAGATGTATAGTTTCCTGTTCAGTGATTTCAGAAAAGGAAGAAAAGGAGGCAGGGGTTGGAGGGTTGAGAGAATGGACTAAGGGAAGGAGAGGTGGAGGTGACCTGGTTGAGAATTCAAGTTTCATCTTTTGAACCTTATCATGAAAGTACTCAGCCAGAGTCTGGGGAGAAAGTGAAGGGGAAGTTGGAGGTGAAGCCACTTTGAGGAGAGAGTTCAGTGTGGCAAAGAGACGTCGAGGGTTTTGAGCCAAGAGAATTTGTCAACTGTTTGGCAAGTAAAAGAGCAGACTGGAAGGAGGTCAGCAAGAATTTGAAATGTATGAAGTCAGCATGGGCACGGGATTTCAGTCAAAGGCGTTCAGCAGAGCGGGCACAGGAATGTAGGTAGCGGATTCTAGAGGGTTTGGTACGTTTTACAGAACGGGAAATGGGAGGAGCAAGAGTATCCAGAGCAGAGGAGAGAATAGTATTATAGGAAGAGACAGTCTCATTGACAGACTTGGATAACGTGGAGGGGCATAATCGAACGGCGCCGGCGAAATACATGAATGGCGATGTATTTTGGCACCGCTGCAAACAGCTGGCCAGACCCGTATTTTCAAAAAATATGGCCGGCCATCTTTTGTTTCGATAATACGGTTCCGGCCAGCCAAATGCATTGGAGTTGGCCGGGGTTTGAGATGGCCGGCTTCGTTTTTTAGCGATAATGGAAAGTTATGTCGGCCATCTCAAACCCCGGCCAAATTCAAGGCATTTGGCTATGGGAGGAGCCAGCATTTTTAGTGCACTGGCCCCCCTGACATGCCAGGACACCAACCGGCCACCTTAGGGGTCACTGCGGTGGACTTCAGAAAAGCTCCCACGTGCATAGCTCCCTTACTTTGGGAGCTGAGCCCCCCAACCCCCCCAAACCCACTACCCACAAATGTACTGCACCCACTAAAATTGCTCCAGGGACCTGCATACAGCCTCTAGGACTTATTGCTGCTGTATAGCTTTGGCACACCAGTTCACACCTGAAGACTAATCTCTCTGAAAAAGTCCTTTCTTGAAATAACCACGTTTACTCACAGTTAACTGCAGATCAGAGGTTGTGCCCCACTGGTAAAGAGTCCCCTGGTACTAAGATGAGCAGTAGGTCAGAGCTGGCACAATGGTGTACAATGCCCTCTTTCAGCACCATTCAAGGTAAGAACTATGTTCTCTAACGTGGGTAACACAGGAAAGGGAACTAAAACTGGCTTACAAAAATGGCCACTACCACATGGACTACAACAGGAAACAAAACAGGCCACACTCTGACCCAGTTAGCAGGGGGGGAAAGCACCATGGGAGTACAGCCCAGTACCCTACACCCACCACAATGCATTGCTAATGTGACTCTGCAAGGCACCTAACAAAAAAGGTGTCACACTCACCCGAGAGCCACATCGCAACCAGGAAAAGGCTGTCGGAGGATACAACACATTCTGCTGTCATGGAGGTGGGTACGGCATTTGAGGCTGGCATACAGGCTGGCAAAAAAGGTTTTTAGTTTTATTTTTTTAGTATGGAAGGGGGTTGGTGACCACTGGGGGAGTATGGGGAGGTCATCCCCCATTCCCTCCAGTGGTCATCTGGTCAGTTGGGGCACCTTTTTGACTCTTGGTCGTGAAAATAAAATGATTAAGTAAACCTGGCGAAATACTGCTTACCGCCACTTTTTGTTTTTCATTATCGGCGAAAGCCGGCCATCTGGTAGCCACGCCCATGCCTGCCCATGTCCCGCCTTCGCTAATCTACTGACACGCCCCCTTGAACTTTCGCCGGCAAAGCGACGGGAAAGCGGCGATTCTGTCAAAAATGCCGCTTTCGATTATACCGATTTCGCCGCTTTTAAGAAATCACCGGCCATCTCCCGATTTGTGTCAGAAGATGGCCGGCGATCACTTTCGATTATAAGCTGGATAGTGGTAGAGAAGAGATTTGAAACACTGGAGGACAGAGTAGAAGGGTCGCCTGAAGATTCCTAAATGTAATGGTTAAGTGAGTTAGAGGTGTGGCAAGGACAAATTGCAAGCTTCCAGCACATATGAAAGTCCCAATTACAAGTCTCCAGCCCATATGCAGCACCTATGATTGGTCCAGGGTAGAGGAGAGGTGGATGCTCACAACAGCCTATAAAACCCTGCTGCAGACAAAGGAATTCTGAAAAACCAGGCATGCTTGGAGAGAGAGTGTTTCAGATCCATTCAATGGCCTATGGTTTTTCCCAAGGGGGTTTTACATTCCCCCCCCCCCCCCCCCCCCCGATAGACACTAATTCTCTATAGCTATGAATCTTTCTTTCATTCATTCTTTCATTCTTTGCTTTCTCTCTGTTCTGTGACCTTTGTATGAGGAACAAACTTTTCTTCCTTCTTTATCTAATTAGTCTAATTACTTATAATTACCAGAAGTACTGATGTTAGATTGTTGTAAGTTTGTTATAACTTGAAACTGATGTCTGATGCTGAGCCGGTGGGTGAGTAATTAAAAAGATTTTTAATTCTCTCTAATTCCTATAATTATTTCTCTTTTAATTTGTGATATTTCATAAGTGTTTAAGCGAATAACAAACCAAACGTAGCCTAGAACAGGACACTTTGGATTGTACTGGGTTGCAGCAAATATGCAAGTGAAATGAAGCAGTGGGCCCGAAGAGCAATAAACTTTCAGCTAAGTACAGTGTTCCAATCAAGCTTTATTACAGCAGATTTATCTTAAAACTGTTTTTTGACATTGTGTTTAACAATAAGTTTTTTTTTATTTTTTTTTTTGGGGGGGGGGGTTGGGGGGGATTTATAAGCTAAGGCTGTTTTTTTCTCTCTTGTGGAGTTCTTTCCCACCACTGTTTTTTCAGCGTTGGCTGAAGCCATTGAAAGTAACCCTTAGAGGTTTGGTGAAAAGTCTATGACTCCTCAGGGTAGTTGAGGCTTCTAGATCGATTTAAAATATAATCCTCATCTGGACTTGTTGTTTACACAATTCATAGAGCAAAATATTTTGTTGATTTTTATAGAGTAGGCTATAACAATAATAGCAATATGGCAAGGCAGAATACAATAATAAGATACTGTGCACAAATACTAAAGATTTCTCCAATAGTTATATGAATATATATGTAAATATGTAACTTCATAACTGTAATATATCCTGAGAAGAAATTACCAGCTATAGTAGGTCAGACCATGTGCCTCAGCAAAACCTGTCTTTCATAGGCAAAGACCAAAACTAGCTAAAGCCCTGAACCATAAGAGGATCAATTCCCATATTTCTCACCCTCGTGGTTCGTAGTTTCGGAGTCCAGATGGGGTGATGTATCAGCTCCTCCCTCTTCAGGCTCTAGCAGAATTCCCTCCTGTGAGCCACTTCTTTGTCAGGTTTTAGCCCAAGGTCTCTGTACAGCAAAATTACTGTTTCCTCAGTTGATAGAAGGCCACAGACCCACTTTTGGAACTTGGCCTTGTGCAGCATTCAGCACAGAAATACAGTTCACAGGTGTTCAGGCAATTCAGTCATCTTCCGAGAGAGATCCGTACACCATGAAATCTTCTCTTCTTCTTTCTCTCCCTCTCATGAGGCCTCAGGCTGTAGAAACAATATTGGTTCAGCAAAGATGGCTCAGGCCTAACTAGGCCTCAGACCAGAAAAGATGACGTAGCAGGAAAAACCCCTACAGACCCATTCATGCACCTCCCATGCAGAGGCGTAGCCAGGTTTTGACATCAGGGGGAGCAGACTTTTATAAAATAGGTGCCGGTTGGTGTCAGCTAGACAGCAGTGCCTGTGTTGTTTTCAAGTGTAGTGGTTGGCGGGTAATGATGAATACAGGCTGTCTCTGTTGCGTCCTGCCTACAAGGAAACAGGAAGTTACATCAGGAGATAGGACGCAGAGGAGATCCTTGGACTGGCCAGAGCAGGCAACCTGTCTTCTTAACTACAAGTAAAAATATTAAAATTGTGACCATCACCTCAGGAACAGCACATACACTTCTTCCAGTGCTGGCCACTTTGTTTAAATCAGATGGGCTCTACAGGATGTGGAGACCACTAGCCTTGAGCATTTTGTGTGACAAGGGCCACCAAAGTCACCCCTTGCCCCACTGCCTACTTTCAAATAGGGCCAGACACTTTGTGAAATAACACAGAACTCTGCAAAATGACACCCAAACCCTATACTGAAAACTTACAACACCATAATAGCCCTAAACCACCTATGAAAACACGGTGCTACAAATATTACACTGGGCCCTACAGGTTTTCAGGCTATCCACAATAAATCTGCATGTAATGGAGGCAGTTTATGCAAATCAATTTCATGCATATTTATTGTGGATAGCCTGAAAACCTGACTGGCAAGGGGGTACTCTAGGTCCAACTTATGAAACACTGCCCTAGAATACCAAGCTTACCACACCATAACAGCTCTAACCCACCAATGTAAAGACAGTGCTATATATATTACACTGGACTCTAGAGCACCAATATACCTACTGTTGGGAAACTGGAACAAGCTGCACTGTTACACATTCCTACACAGACACTACATGCTAGCAGAATCCTTCATCTCAGTCGCACATGCAGAACATGGACAGACCCTCATCTAATACAAAATAGGGAGCCACAACAAAAAACAAAAAAACATATAAACAGAAGTTGAAATAGAGAACCCCTCCACTCTGCCCAAGAAAGCCAGACTCAGTGCAATACTGGTAAAAGAGAATGAATGAATTTTCTCCTGTACTTTGCAAAATAAAAATAGAAAAAAATAAAAAAAAAATGCACATTTTACAAAGCAGGTACATCTCAGTCCTTACAAAGTATTACATAAAAATATATATTTTTTCTTTTCTACCTTTGTTGTCTGGGAATTTAATTTTCTAATTTGGGCTGGTCCGGCAAAGAGTTCCAGAGCTGGTGTTATAAAGATGGAATATACTGAATTTAAATGGAAGTAAAATTAAACTCTCCTTTCATTGGGGCATATGGAATCACATCTTAACTTCATCTGTTTTGTAGAAGTTTACATTGTAGATACACAAATGGATTATTCCGTTTTGAGGCATGTTTCAGGGACAACTGGTTTCATAAGTCCAAATAAAAATAAATATTTTGTTTCATGCAGATTTCTTCTGTTTAAACATAACTAAACAGGATATAAGCCACTAATGCAGTCCATTGGTTTTCTTATATTTTGTTCCTGTGATGACATATACTGTGCCAAAAATGAAAACTCTTTTCTCTGTCTGGTCAGTTATAAAAGGAACTCATTGCAAACACTATCATCCTTAAAAGGTTGTTTTGTTGCTGTACATGAGGCATTGTGATATTGAATAAATAAGTATACATCTGTATCCCTAGTCATGTATCCAAAATTTATATAGTCCTTTCAAGATAGTCAGTTAATCATTTAACTTCATGGTCGCATTTTCACTATGGTAATACTAGAGCCCAACTAAGGAACAGGTTAGTCTTCACTGAACCAAACTTGCTTTCTTTGTGCCATCACCACAGAATTCAGTTATATCATGGGAGCAAGTACATAGACATGTCTGAAACATTTGACGAAATTGAGATTAGCATATATACCAACTGGGATTTAAAAGTCTGTCCTTTAGTGATGCCGCTTGTTCAGAAATCATAGCCATAAGTATACACAGTTATTCAAATATCACATGCACACACCAGAACAGGCATCCATACACACACTGCAAAACAACTTCTACAGAGTACATCCCAAACTTTTTATTTTCTTATTTCCATCTTCCAAACTACAGATCAGCAGGACCCAAAGCAGTCCAAAACAAGCAAAGTCAGAAACAACAGTTTATACCTAATTTTTCAACCACCCTTAGGATTCATTCACCTTTTGGATTTAAAAAGCAAAACCAAGGACTAAATAAATGAATTTAAACAAACGTTTAAAGCAAATGCCCTTAATATGTAATACTTAGTAGCAATGAAACAATGATCAAATAAAAATGCTGCCAATGATTAAAATCAAAAACGTGAATAGAGCAGCTCTTCCCAGATTTGCTTGCTTCGAGTGCAACGGCTGCGCGGAGCGGAGGAAAGGGAGAGAGAGACTATAGCAGCAAAAGGTAAATGACGATACAGCAGTCGCTTGCCTTTCAGTGTTTTCAGTTCAACCTCCTCCTTGTTTGCGTCATCGTTGCCTTGCCCTTCCCAACTTGCCTGCAACAAAAATGAAGCCGCGTGCGGGGCCATAGCCCTATGCGCGCCACTGGTGCCTTGCCTCTGCCGGTTTCCTTCCTCCGCTCCCTCCTCCCAAACAGGAAGTTACATCTTGGGGGGGGGGGGGGCGAGGAGGGAAACTGGCAGAGACGCGGCACAGACTAGCACATGCATAGGGCTATCATCGTAGCGAACAGCTTCATTTTGTCGCAGCCTGAGCCAACTTAAGTTCCAGTCAGTCAGGGAGGCAGCGGATTGAGTGAGCCAGTCAGGGAGGGGCAGGGAAGGGATGCTTGCAGTTCCTCCAAGCTGCCACAGACTCAAAAGGCAGCGACTGGGAGGAAAAGTTAATACAGCACGAGGCGGCAGGAGCCTGCCTTTGCTGCATAGGCGCCATTTTTTTTGAAAGATTGTTTAGGGAAGCGACCGCTCCCCCTGCGCCCCACCTAGCTACGCCACTGCTCCCATGGCCATAATTTATGTGGACGCACATTGTTATAGAATATTGCTTAGCAAGATTTGCACACAATTTCAGATTGGTGCCTAATAGCACCCAATTATCGGCACTAATTGGCTCACCAGCCAATTTTATTGGGGGCATATCTTGGATTGGCGCTGGCACCATATATAGAATCAGGGATTAGGCCTAGCATATTTTCAAAGAACCAATCTATGGGCTATTTTACTAAAAAGAGTACAGTTTTGAACTTAACGTGCTATAATGCCGGGTTTTAATACATAGTAAGACCAAATCTAATGCTGCATCAAGAAGGGGTGTTTCCACTATTTTTTTATTACAGGTACATAAGTACATAAGTATTGCCACACTGGGAAAAGACTAAGGGTCCATCGAGCCCAGCATCCTGTCCACGACAGCGGCCAATCCAGGCCAAGGGCATCTGGCAAGCTTCCCAAACGTACAAACATTCTATACATCTTATTCCTGGAATTGTGGATTTTTCCCAAGTCATTTTAGTAGCAGTTTATGGACTTGTCCTTTAGGAAACCGTCTAACCCACGTTCTCTGGCAAAGATTTCCAGAGATTAATTACGCGTTGGGTGAAGAGACATTTTCTCCAGTTTGTTTTAAATTTACTACACTGTAGTTTCATCACATGCCCCCTAGTCCTAGTATTCTTGGAAAGCGAGAACAGACGCTGCACATCCACCTGTTCCACTCCACTCATTATTTTATATACCTCTATCATGTCTCCCCTCAGCCGTCTCTTCTCCAAGCTGAAAAGCCCTAGCCTCCTTAGGTTGTGCATTAATATTCAGATTAATACATGGTACCTGTTCCCAGTTAAGGGTACCATGTGAGGTAGTTACTGCACATTAGTAATCTAGCACACGATAAGTATAATGCATTACTTGGCTAATACTTCCATGGCCGCTCTCTGCCCATGCCACCCCTCCCCATCCCGACAAAAAAAATTCAGAAAAATTAAGCAACGCTCAGTAGCCTATTTCTAGGCACCAAAGTTAGGAACATAACTCATTTGTATATCAGGCCCATCAGAGAGAAAGTGGACATGCAGTCACAAATCTAACAATTAATAATGTAACAATCTACTCTCTGAGAATCTTGAGGATCTAGAAGGCAGTGTGAGGTGAAATCAGTAGAACTGAAGGGATGACAGATGCTGGAAACCGGAAAGAATTACTTGATTCATGAACAATGGAACCCACTGATCAATAAGGGTTAATTCTATAAAGAGTACATGCAAATGCCAATATTCTGATTGCAGGTTTTTCCATAATTGTAATGGTGCGTAGTTTGAAGCTGGGCATCACTGGTAGAGTGGAGGTGGAGTGCACTGTTACATGCATAAGTTAGAGAATATTATAATTTACATACATTTTTAAGCAATGTAGGCACAAGCATTTACATCAGTTCTATGACCGATGCAGGGGTGTAGCTGCTATGGGGCCACGGGGGCCTGGGCCCCGTAGATTTGGCCCTGGACCCCCCTGCCAGCGACCCTCTCAACCCCCCCTTCCCGCTGCCAACCCGCCGCCTGCTACCTTTGCTGGCTAACAGGACGTCAGACTCACAGAAACAGAATGAAGCCTTGCAGGGCTTCGTTCTGTTTCTGTGAGTCTGATGTCCTGCACGTTGTACATGCAGGACGTCAGACTGAGAAGCCAAATGAAGGAAGAAGACCGGCTGGCGAGGAGGATTGGGGTCTCCCGCCAGCAAAGGTAGGTGACGGCGACGGCAGCGGGCGGTCGAGAGGGTCGTCGGCGGGGGGGGGGGGTGTCAAAGTTGTTGGAGGTGTCGGCAATGTTAGCGGGGTTTGGGGGGCTAAAATGTGCACCCTCACCTCAGCTCTGGACCCCCTTACCGCTGAAGTCTGGCTACGCCCCAAGTGGTCACACCAAAAATATATGCATGTATCTGCTCTACTACATGAATATTCTATAAAGGAAATAAGTAGGCAACAGTAGATGAGAGATAAACAGGCAAGAGTAATCTCCAACCAGACTGGGCCTCCTTTTCTTGGTATAAGGTGTCTCTGAAGGCCTCTAAATCAATTTCTGAGGAAGTTTGTCAAAGCTCATAAAAGAAACTGTGCTAATTTCTGTTCAATGCTGCTTATTTACCCTGATTGCATCCCAGAATCCTTGAAATCCAAATTCTTTCATTCAGGCAGCATGTATGGTCATATGGAGAGACCACTACTTTAGTTTTTTTAATAGAAATATTTCTATGGCAAACCCTATATCAAAATATCGCCTTTCCTCTTTATCATTTTTTTCAGAGCTGCTTTCACATCCTTATTTCTCAGACTGTAGATCACAGGGTTTAGCATGGGGATTATAACCATGTAAAACACGGATGCTACTCTGTCCTGATCCAGTGAGTACTGTGAACTGGGCCTCATGTACATGAAAATCACAGTGCCATAGAATAAGGTCACACAGAGAAATTGGGAGGCACAGGTGTTGAAAGCCTTGTGCCTGCCTGTGCCAGAGGGCATCCTCAGGATGGAACATAGGATGTAAGCATAGGAAATCAGAATGGCCAGCAGCGTGCCAACCTGAATACTGCCTGCAAAAGCAAACACTAGGATTTCATTTAATGATGTGTCGGAACAGGACAACTTTATGTTTCAACGGTTTTTATTGATGACAGGTCAAAAAGTACAAATCCACCTTAACATGGCGGCATCAATGCAATTTTACAGAACTCTACGAAGTTACATTTCAATAATACATCATTGCGTACAGTCATCAAATTTTTTATATAGCTTTTATCCCCTCCCCCCTTTTACTGTGCTCTATGTTTAACTTTTAATATTTCAACAATTGTTATTGATGAGATTACATGATAAACAATTCTGTATCCATCAGAATAAATCTAATAACAAATAATCCCGTCATATATTAATGAACTTAAAACTTCTATCATCTAATCCCCCCCAAACTTCCCCCCCTTCCTTCCCTTCTTAAGTATTCCTGAATGTGATCCTGAACAGTTACAAGACAATTGCATAACCAATAAACTTTTATATTAATCTCCAATAATTATGTCTCTTGTTTTACTCTGTGTATTATTGATTTGTTTATATATAAACGGTGTTTATTGATGGACATACTCCAGTTCAAGCATATGAAATGTTTACATTTTATATCCTTTCCAATATTTCTATATTAACATCATAACTTCCAACATGCCTATCCCATCTCTTATTTTAAAACATTTACTGTCTCCCCCCTCCCCCCCCCTCCCCCCCTTCCAAGAAATTGAGAAGCAACAACCTCTGAATTTGAGCTTTAGGATTCCTACTAACATTCTCGTCCGACCTTGCCTAGTCTTTAATTGCTTACACGTGGGCTTCTGGTTTCATTATATCGACCCCAGCCTGTTAAGTACAGCACTTCTGGCCTTGTGGGATATATTTTGTAAATAATGATTCCAAACATTAAGAAATTTCTTTCTTCTCCTCAAGTTATCATATGCTTCCCTTGCCTCCCACAACATTAGCTCATGTAGCTTATTCCTCCACAACCATACAGATGGTGGTTCTACCTGCATCCAATGTCTCAATATACATTTTTTGCCCACTGCAAATGCTTTACATAAAAATACCTCTAAATTTTTATCCGATATCCCATATGCATTAGTTTTGTTCAAAAGTACTCCTCTCCAAGAGGGGTGTAACCTTTGTCCCAATAGTTGTTCTAAGTACTCCTGTATCGCTCTCCAGAATGTTTTTATTTTATCACACCACCAAAATGCATGCAAGAATGTATTCTTCTCTCTGTGGCACTTAAGGCATTGAGATTCAGAGCTCCATCCCGCCCTTACAGCCTGAGATTGTGTTATATAGCCTCGGTGAATAACCCTGAATTGACTCTCTTGCAATTCTGCCCCCCCCACCTGCCCAGGTATGCTTCCAATTAGTTTTGCGAAATTTATTCCCTTCAGCTCATATCCCAAGTCTTTGCTCCATTTGTCTTTGAGCTGTTCATATGTTCTGGGGGGTCCAAGTGGAACCAGGGCTTTATGCAGGCTCGATATTGATACCTGTCCGTGTGCGTCCCCTTCCAGGAATTCCCGCACCTTCTGACCCAGTTTTGTGCCCAGGGCTACCTGATCCAAACTATGCCAGTAATGATGCAATTGTCTATATGTATAATAATCCCTCTGGGCCAATACCTGTCTCTGCTGCAGGTCCTGAAAACTATGCAGATTCCCCTCTTCATTCATTAAGTGTTCAAATAGAGTGATTCCCATTTCCGACCATCTAGCCATTACCCCTTTCTCCAATCCGGGGGGGAGGAACAGGACAACTTTAATAGGGCTGGCATGTCACAGAAGAAATGAGTAATCTTATTGGATCTGCAGAAGGACAGACTGAATATACTGGGTGTCTGTATCAAGGCATTGAGGAAGCCACAAAGATAGGCATTTGTTACCAATCGAATACAAATCCTGTTTGTCATTATGGCTGTATAAAGTAATGGGTTGCATATGGCAACAAAGCGATCATAAGACATAACTGCAAGAATCAGCCCTTCTGAGCCTCCCATTCCAACAGCAAAAAACATTTGCACTGCACAGCCAAATAATGAAATAACTTTCCTTTCTGATAGGAAATTGATTAGTGCTTTAGGAACAGTAATTGTGGAAAAACACAGATCTACAAATGACAGGTGCCTCAGGAAGAAGTACATGGCTGTGTGAAGATGAGGGTTTTCAGTAATAACAACAAACATGCCAATGTTTCCCATTACTGTTATTATATAAATCACTAAAAACAGAATGAAGAGCAGAATCTGTAGCTCTGGATCACTGGTAAGTCCTAAGAGAATAAACTCAGTCACTGAGGAATGATTCCTGATGTCCATGGGGTAACTGGATCTTTTCTCCTAAGATTAGAAGAAAAGGAAAAATATTAGCAATTTGTTGTTCTTTTGTAAAACTCCATGATACAAAATAAAAACAATATGCACTGAACAGTTATATCTTTGTATCTTACATTCTAGTAGGTCATTACTGTGTACATTAGAAACCAGAATATATATATATATATATATATATATATATATATATATATATATATATATATATATATATATATATATGAATAGATCACCAGATGAAATAAGGCTTGTCATTTGACTACCATTTTGGCCTTGAAATCTATTTCTTAAGATCTGGAATTATGTGATCTCTATGAAACACAAAAATATAGAACAATTACAGTAAGAAAAAAACCATCTGCTAAGCTGTGTAATCTCATTTTGTCCCTCAGAAATCATCTGTGCATGCCCAATGTTTCCTTGAAGATAAGAACATAAGAGTAGCCATACTGGGTTAGACCAGTGGCCCATCTAGCCCAGTATGCTGCTTTCAAAAGTGGCCAAGCCAGGTCACAAATACCTGGCAGAACCCAACATTGTAGCAACATTCTATCTACAAATACCAGGGTAAGCAGTAGCTTCCCCATGTCTTTCTCAGTAGCAGACTATAGACTTTTCCTCCAGGAACCTGTTCAAACTTTTTTAAAACCCAGATACGCTAACCGCTGTTACCACATCCTCTGACAAAGAGTTCCAGAGCTTAACTATTCATTGAGTGAAAAAATATTTCCTTTTTTTTGTTTGTTTTAAAAGTATTTCCATGTAACTTCCTTGAGTGTCCCCTAGTCTTTGTACTTTTGGAATGAGTAAAAAATTGATTTGCTTCTACTTGTTCTACACCACTCAGGATTTTGTAGACCTCAATCATATATCCCTTTATCCATCACTTTTCCACGTTAGGAGTTACCAACCAAGGAAGGGATCTAGGTGTTGTCATTGATGATACGTTGAAACCTTCTGCTCAGTGTGCTGCGGTGGCTAAGAAAGCAAATAGAATGATAGGTACTATTAGGAAAGGAAAGGAAAACAAAATTGAGAACATTATAACGCCTTTGTATTGGTCCATGGTGCGACCACACTTTGAATATTGTGTTCAATTCTGGTCACCATATCTCAAAAAAGGTATAGTGCAATTAGAAAATGTACAGAGAAGGGCAACGAAAATGATAAACTGGATGGGATGACTTCCCTATGAGGAAAGACTGAAGTAAGGGCTCTTCAACTTGGAGAAAAGACAGCTGAGGGGAGATATGATAGAGGTCTATAAAATAATGAGTGGACTGGAACGAGTAGACATGAATTGTTTGCTTACTCTTTCCAAAAATACTAGGACTATGGGGAATGCGATGAAGCTATAAAGTAGTAAGTTTAAAATGAATCAGAGAAATTGTTTCTTCACTCAACGTGTAATTAAACGCTGGAATTCGTTGCCAGAGAATGTGGTAAGGTGGTTAGCTTAGCGGGGGTTTTAAAAAGTTTGGATGGCTTCCTAAAGGAAAAGTTCATAGACCATTATTAAAATAGACATGGGGGAAATCCACTGCTTATTTCTGGGATAAGCAGAATGAAATGTATTGAAATTTTTTGGGATGTTGCTAGATATTTGTGACCTGGATTGACCACTGTTGGAAACAGGATGCTGGGCTTGATGGACCTTTGGTCTGACCCAGTGTGGCAATACTTGTGTACTTATGTACTTAAGAGCCCTAACCTCTTTAGCCTTTCCTCATATGAGACTAGTTCCATCCCCTTTATCATTTTGGTCACTCTTCTTTGTACCTTTTCTAATTCCGCTATATCTTCTTTGAGATACGGTAACCAGAACTGAATGCAATACTCAAGGTGTGGTTGCAACACGGAGCAATACAGAGGCATTATAGTATTTTCGATCTTATTCACCATCCCTTTCCTTTTTTTTTTGTAAATATATTTATTGGTGTATGAAGTCAGTAACAAGTAATAAAACGCACAATCAAGTCAATACAACTCCAAAGCAAAAATGAGTGTACAAAGAGTAAGTTGCCTTGTCTCAGTTATTCCGATCTTCATAACTGTTTAACAATTAAATCCCTCACCCTCCCAGTTCCCCCCCCCCCTCCCCAAAGGTTGCTCCTGCCTTATGCAGTGTTCTCCCTTTTTTTTCCGTGTTTTTAGCCTTTGCAGACAACTAGGTTCCTGCTTCTCCCTCATACAATTCTGAACCAGTCCCTTCCTGACAAGCATTCGCAACCTTTGTAATCCCCTCCCTCCCTTCATCCCTCCCCATTCTCTTTCCTCACCCTGCCTATCCCCCTCCTTCCTAACCCCCTCCCTTCCATTACCCCTTTTCCCCCCCACACGCTCTCCGGTTGTGCCATATCTGAAGACTTACACTTCCCCGTGCACACCACTAACTCCCCCCGTCTCCCCTCTCAGAACACTGCCTTTTCCCCCCCTCCCCCTCAGCGATTCCCCCTCAGGCCCCACTTCTAACATTTTAACCAAAACATAACAGAACATTTGGAAAAGAAACTAGTCAGATTCATAGTCTTTCTTTCTGGTCACCTGGATCTCTAACTCTTCCTCAGATGGAGTCTCATGTGCCAGGAAGCTGGCCAGAGGCCTCGACGCCCATCCGGGTTTCACACCTCTTCCATATTTCAGCAATTTAAACGTTCTCCCCTGCGTCGCCCAGGCCCCTGGCACTCAGTTCAACCGTATAAAGCATTCGTCTTTACCTCTAAGGTTCTCAACTCCAGGTGACCGATTGCTCAAGAACTCTGGCGACCCATCACAGGAAAGAAGAAATTCGCTGCCAAATTCATGCTCTATTTCCTGCTTCTATTTTACTGCAAACCGTTTACAAATGCTTCCAGCTCTGCCGACTCAGTGAAATAGATAGTCTTGTTCTCATGCAGCACTCTCACTTTCGCTGGATAAAGCAAAGCGAATCGGATCCCCTTGTCATGGAGTCTTTTACAATGGCGTCCCATCACCTTCCTCTGGTCAGACACTATAGTTGAATAGTCCTGAAAAAGGAGTATTTTTCCTCCTTCATAGGTAAGGCTTGGTTTACCTCTGTACGCCTGTAAAATCGCTTTTTTATCGGAATGATTCAACACTTTTGCCAGCACTTGTCTCGGCCTGTTCTCATTGGCGCAGAAGATTTCAGCATATTATCTACAATGACACCTAGATCTTTTTCTTGAGTGCTGACCCCCAAGATGGACCCTAGCATCAGGTAACTATGATTCGGATTAAGTGGATATTTAGAAAATTAACCTAAGTCAGTGCTACAGAATATAACAAGTTTAAGATATTTGGAAATCGTTATCTGGACATCTTAGGTCTGTTATAATACCTGCAGGTAACTTTTTTCTTTGTCTTTCATTAGAAAGCAGTTGAATATTACCACTAACTGACTTAAGTTGAAACCTGCCATATCTCCAATTATTGCAGTTAAAAGTTATCCATTTACAGTACTGAGCTACTAATGTCTTAGACAGTTAACTCCAAAGGTATCTGGCTAAAATGTTTTGAATATCACTGCTTAGGTAACAATGGAGAAATTTTGGAAGTTAATTGTTAACAGAAAATGTATTGTAATATTAAGGGCTCCTTTTACAAAACCGCGCTAGTGATTCCCGCATGACAAATGTGATGAAGCCCACATGAATTGAATAAGCTTCGTCACATTTGTTGTGCCAGAATCGCTAGCATGGCTTTGTAAAAGGAGCCCTAAATGTTTAAGAACATACAAATAGCCATACTGGGTCAGATCAATGGCACAGTATCTTGTTTCAAACAGTGGCCAATCCACATGTCACAAGTACAGTGGCGTACCAAGGGGGGGGCGGTGGGGGCGGTCCACCCCGGGTGCACGCCGCTGGGGGGTGCCGCGGCGCGCGCCTGCTGCGAGAGTTTGCTAACTTCTCTCGTTCGCTGCAGCTCCCTCTGCCACGGAACAGGTTACTTCCTGTTCCGGGGCAGAGGGAGCTGCAGCGAACGAGCAAAGTTAGTAAACTCGCAGCAGGCGCCCGCTGCGGCACCCCCCCCCCCCCCCGCGCGGCATGCACCCGGGGGGGGGCTCTTTCACGCCGGGGGGGGTCTTTCACTGGGGGGTCCGCACTGCATCGGGGGGGGGGCGCTGCACCCGGGGGGGGGGCGCCACCCCAGGTGTCCGCTCCCCTAGGAACGCCACTGCACAAGTACCTGACAGAAACCCAGTTAATAGCAACATTCCATGCTAACAATCAAAGCTCAGGGAAGTTATTTATATATGAGCTACATCAGGAATTTCCCTGCCAAATAGGGCTTATAAATTTGCTTCTGAAGCAATGGAAAGTGATGTGAATTACCAAAGATTACAAACAGGATTTAAATCTAGAGTTCCCTGGTTCGCAGTTCACAGCTCTGAGCACTAAGCAACTCCTCTGCTCTGTACAAGCTTTGTAATGACAATATGCAGGTTTATTTACCAAGCTAAGAAGCGTTGGGCTTGTCGATATGATGTCACGTTGATATAATATTTCTTTGAAAATCTAACAAATGACATAGGCTGGCAATTCATAGATTCTGTATTATTTTCTTAATTAAAAAGAAAATATATGGCATGGCACCTACAGAGAAAGAGCAAATGCTGCTTTTGAAAGAGTTTGCTTGGATCATGTTAAGATTTTATAATAAGGTTTTGAGGCTCAGGGAGCACATTCTCTAGAGCACCTCTCAACTAAAACAGTCAAGTAACACTAAAGGATTTGACCACTGTGACCTCAAAACAGCAGGGATTAATAATCTCCTTCTTCTTTAGACCTATTTTTAATTATAGTGCAAAAAGAGATATACATTTTTTTAAAAATCATGGGATAAACACAGAGAATCCCTAGGAAGTATATAGGTGGGCCCTGAGGTCCTTATTTGTAATCATTTTTATGTAAGACTTATGGTTTCTCAAGAGTAGCAATAACTTTGCCTTAGTAATGAGATACTTTAATCCAGTACTCCTCCGGGACTGATGTGCAGGGAACCCTGTGGGACTCCACATGGTTGATGCCAAGATTCTGAGAGAATATCTTTCATTTTGACCTTGCTCACATTAAACATCATCTGCCATTTGGATGCCCAGTCTCCCAGTCTGGTAAGGTCCTCTTGCAATTTTTCACAATCCGCTTGCGATTTAACAACTTTGCATAACATTGTGTTGTCAGTAAATTTAATTACCTCACTAGTTACTCCCATCTCTAGATCATTTATAAATATGTTAAAAAGCAGCGGTCTCAGTACAGACTGCTGGGGAACCCCACTACCATTCTCTATTGAGAATACTGACCATTTAACCCTACTCTCAGTTTTTTTTTATCTTTTAACCAGTTTTTAATCCACAGTAGAACACACTCTCCAATTTCCTCTGGAGTCTTTCATGAGGTACTTTGCCAAATGCCTTTTGAAAATCCAGGTACACAATATCAACCAGCTCACCTTTATCCACATGTTTGTCCACCCCTTCAAAGAAATGCAGTAGATTTCTGAGGCAAGATGCTCGGCTTTGAAACACACTACCCTTTGAATTATGATGTACTGGCTCAGAAACATGGTTCAGGAGACAACTTAAAGCTCATTTATTTACTCAAGGATTTTTCTCTTAATTTTTATTTGTTCTGTCATTTGTGATGTAGTTTTATTTCTGTGAATTAGTTTAAGTATGTTCTTTGTAACCTGCCAAGAATAGAAGGATAGAGGGGGCTATAAATATTTTAAATACATAAACCATAGTATATGCTTTGATCACAATATGGTTTGATTATTGCTATGCACTTTGGGGCCCCTTCTATGAAAAAGAAGTGCCTTAAATATTATAGTAGAGCCCAAAAATACAAATACATTTATCAGGAAAGCTGAACAAGCCAAATTACTACAGAATGCTACATGGAAACTTCATGCTTACAGAATACCTCAGTCACACACACACAAGACACAAATGCCAAATACAGAATAAGTGACCACAAACTCTAGAAATATAAATTAAACGGAAACCCCAAGAAACTAGACCTTGCATGTAGTACAACACTAGAGAAACAAGAAAGAAAGGCATTTGCTCCTGTGCAAAATATAAAGATGGCACATGCCAGGGATGGTGTTAGGGATTGCAACTAGGGCAATTGTGCTTGGTTCCTTGGCCAGAGAAAGCCTGCATGCTGGAAGCTGAAGGCGCAGCCTGGTAATGGACTTTGGGGTCCTTTCCTAGATTTCTGTCCTGGACCCCGGCCATGTTTAACATCAGCTTTGGCAAGATGTACATTCCAAATCCAGCATATTATATTCACAAGATTGAAAATAAAATAATTTTTTATACCTTTTTGTTATCTGGTCATTTTTTCTCAAATCATATTGGTCCCAGTCTCTGGTTTCTGCTTCCCTCTGTAGTCTCTTAACTGACTTGCCAGTGTCTCCTATTTGACATTTCTTCTTTCTTCATGTCCATCATCCATCTCCCATCTCTGTTTTCCTATATTTCCTTGTCCAGAATCTCCCCTGTGTTCATATCCCCTCATCTATCATCATTCCTCTGTGCACCTATGCACCCCATGCCCAGCATATCCCTTCTGTGTTCCTATTCTCCCCCTTGTCTGGTATCTCCCCCCCCCCTCTGTGTCCATATACACCCCTCTCCAGTGTCCAGCATTTTATCTCTATTCCATATCCCCGTTTCCCCCCCCCCCCCCATGTCAGGCATACCCCTCTGTGCCCATGTGCCATCCCCACACAGCATCTCACATTTGTGTCCCTGTCCCCATGCTCCCACCTAATGCCCATCATCTCCCTTCTGTATACTTACCTATGTCCCCTTTCTCCCTCCTCCACACCAATGTGTCCCTCTCCTCTCTGATCCCACCCCCCAACCAGCTTCTCTTCCGCTCTTTCCTTCCCCTTATGCATCTGGCTCTTTTTCCATGCACCTCTCCCCTCCAACCTCCCCTCTGCAAATCCAAAACCTCTCCCCTTCCCTCTGACCTCCCCTCTGCAAATCCCAAACCTCTCCCCTTCCATCCGACCTCCCCTCTGCAAATCCAAAACTTCTCCCTTTCCCTCCAACCTCCCCTCTGCAAATCCCAAACCTCTCCCCTTCCCTCCAACCTCCCCTCTGCAAATCCCAAACTTGTCCCCTTCCCTTCCCTCCAACTTCCCCTCTGCAAATCCCAAACCTCTCCCTTTCCTTCCAACCTCCCCTCTGCAAATCCCAAACCTCTCCTCTTCCCTCCAACTCTCTGCCCCTGGCAAGTCCAGCACCCTTCTGTTCCCTTCCCAGCCTCGCCTTACTGGGCCAGCACCCCGCTGACATCCTCACCCTCTCCCACCCCTGCCGCAGCGCTTCATTTAATTCTGTCGGCGCTGCTGTAAATGCACAGTCTCCCACCCCCCGCGGTGGTGCTTACAGTTTGCTACGGCGCTGACAGCAACTCTACAGATGCGGCACCAATGTCCGTAAACAGGAAGTTACATCAGCGTGGCAGAGGGAAGGCCCCGGAGCAGGACATCGGTGCCGCATCTGTAGAGTTGCTGTCAGCGCCATAGCAAAGTGTAAGCGCCGAGGTGGGAGACTGTGCAACAGCAGCGCCCACAGAATTAAATGAAGCGCTGCAGCAGGGGTGGGAGTCGGAAGAGGGCAAGGATCTGCTTCTGGGCGGGCCTGAAGCTAAACTGGGTGGGCCTGGGCCCATCCAGGCCCACCCGTAGCTACGCCCCTGATGCAAGGTGTCCACCTTTGTTAATAAGTGGAATACATTTGGCCAGAACTTCCACAATGGTATTTTTAAAGAACGTCCACACCTGATATAAAGTCAAAACCTTTGCAGATGACCCTTTTAGCTTCTTTTTATCCATTTCCTCATTTTGTCATAAGAACATAAGAGTAGCCATACCGGGTCAGACCAATGGTCCATCTAGGCCAGTATTCTGTTTTCCAAACAGTGTCCAAGCCAGGTCACAAGTAACTGGTAGAAACCCAAATCATGGCAACATTCCATACTACAAATCCCAGGACAAGCAATTGCTTCCCATGTCTGTCTCAATAGCAGACTATGGACTTTTCCTCCAGGAATTAGCCAAACATTTTTTAAACCCAGATACACTACCCGCTGTTACCACCTCCTCCGGCAAAGAGTTCCAGAGCTTAACTATTCATTGAGTGAAAAAATATTTTCTCCTATTTGTTTTAAAAGTATTTCCATGTAACATCCTTGAGTGTCCCCTTGTCTTTGTACTTTTGGAAAGAGTAAAAAGTTGATTTACTTCTACTCATTCTACACCACTCAGGATTTTGTAGACCTCAATCATATCTCCCCTCAACCATCTCTTTTCCAAGCTGAAGAGCCCTAACCTCTTTAGCCTTTCCTCATACGAGAGGAGTTCTATCCCCTTTATCATTGTAGTCGTTCTTCTTTGAACCTTTTCTAATTCTGCTATATCTTTTTTGAAATACGGTGACCAGAACTGAACACAATACTCAAGGTGCAGATGCACCATGGAGTGATGCAAAGGCATTATAGTATTTTTGGTCTTATACAACATCCCTTTCCTAATAATTCCTAGCATCCTGTTTGCTTTTTTGGCTGCCAAAACACAGCAAGCAGAAAATTTCAGCGTATTGTCTACAACGACACCCAGATCTTTTTCTTGAGCACTGACCCCCAAGGTGGATCCTAGCATCAGGTAACTGTGATTCGGATTATCCTTTCCAATGTGCATCACCTTGCATTTGTCCACATTAAATTTCATCTGCCATTTGGATGCCCAGTCTTCCAATTTCCTAAGGTCTTCCTACAATATTTCACAGTCCGCACATGTTTTAACAACCTTGAATAGTTTTGTATCATCTGTAAATTTGAACACCTCACTCGTTGTTCCGATTTCCATATTATTTATAAATATGTTAACTAGTACTGATCACAGTACAGATCACTGCGGCACTCCACTGTTCACTCTCCTCTATTGAGACAAATGACCATTTAACCCTACCCTCTGTTTTCTGTCCAATAACCAATTCTTAATCCACACCAGAACCTTGCCTCCAATCCCACGACTCTTTAATTTTCTCAGGAGTCTCTCATGTGGAACTTTATCAAAAGCTTTCCGAAAATCTAGATACTACTACTAACAAACATTTCTAAAGCGCTACTAGGGTTATGCAGCGCTGTACAATTGAAACATAGAAGGACAGTCCCTGCTCAAAGAGCTTACAATCTAAAAGACAAGAGAACAATCTAAAGACAAGTGAACAATCTAGAGGACGAGTGAACAGTTAATCTGATAGGGTGGATGGATTGGGGCATTTTATATTTCTCGAGCGGTTAGGCGCCGAAGGCAGCATTGAAGAGGTGAGTTTTAAGCAGAGATTTGAAGATGGGTAGGGAGGGGGCATGGCGTATGGGTAAAGGAAGATTGTTCCAGGCATAGGGTGAGGCAAGGCAGAATGCGCGGAGCCTGGAGTTGGCAGTGGTGGAGAAGGGTACTGAGAGAAGGGCTTTGTCCTGTGAGCGGAGGTTGCGGGCGGGAACATAGGGGGAGATGAGGGTGGAGAGGTAGTGAGGAGCCGCAGACTGAGTGCATTTGTAGGTAAGGAGGAGGAGCTTGAATTGTATGGGATATCTGATTGGAAGCCAATGAAGTGATTTAAGGAGAGGGGTGATATGAGTATATCGGTTTTGGCGGAATATAAGACATGCAGCAGCGTTCTGAATGGATTGAAGGGGGGATAGATGGGCGAGTGGGAGGCTGGTGAGGAGTAAGTTGCAGTAATCAAGGCGAGAGGTAATGAGAGCATGGATGAGAGTTCTGGTGGTATGCTCAGAGAGGAAAGGGCGAATTTTGCTGGTTGAAGAGGAAGAAGCGACAGGTCTTGGCAGTCTGTTGGATATGCGCAGAGAAGGAGAGGGAGGAGTCGAAGATGACTCCGAGGTTGCGGGCAGATGGGACGGGGAGGATGAGGGTGTTATCAACAGAGATAGAGAGTGGAGGAAGAGGAGAAGTGGGTTTAGGAGGAAAGACAAGGAGCTCGGTCTTGGACATATTCAGCTTCAGGTGGCGGTTGGACATCCATGCCGCAATGTCGGATAAACAGGCCGATACCTTGGCCTGAGTCTCCGCGGTGATGTCAGGTGTGGAGAGGTATAGCTGGGTGTCATCAGCATAAAGATGATACTGAAAACCATGAGACGAGATCAGCGAGCCCAGGGAAGAGGTGTAGATTGAGAAGAGAAGGGGTCCAAGGACTGATCCCTGGGGAACTCCAACAGATAGTGGGATGGGAGTGGAGGAAGATCCATGGGAGTGTACCCTGAAGGTGCGGTGGGAGAGGTAAGAGGAGAACCAGGAGAGGACAGGGCCTTGGAACCCAAAAGAGGACAGCGTGGCAATAAGTAAATCATGATTGACAGTGTCAAACGCGGCGGAAAGATCGAGGAGGATGAGGATGGAGTAGTGACCTCTGGATTTGGCCAGGAGCAGGTCATTGCAAACTTTAGAGAGTGCCGTTTCAGTTGAGTGCAGCAGCCGGCTCACCTTTATCCACATGTTTATTCTCACCTTCAAAGAAATGAGGCATTTTTGTGAGGCAAGTCTTCCCTCGGCTGAACACATGCTGGCTCTGTTCCATTAAACTATGTTTGTCTATGTATTCTATAATTTCATTCTTTAAAATGGTTTTCACTATTTTGCCCGGCACTGACGCCAGGCTTACCAGTCTATAATTTCCCGGATCACCCCTAGAACCCTTTAACAAAATCGACGTCACATTGGCCACCCTTCAATCTTCAGGTACTATGGATGATTTTAATGACAGGTTACATATTACTAATAGCAGATCAGCAATTTCATGCTTGGGTTCTTTGAGTACCCTTGGATGTATGCCATCCGGTGCAGGTGATTTACTACTGTTTGTCAATTTGGCTCAGTACATCTTCCAGGTTCACTGAGCTTTCTTTCAATTCCTCCGCATCATCACCCTTGAAAACCATTCCAGTACAGGCAGATCTCTTACATCTTCTTCCATAAAGACAGAAGCAAAGAATTAATTCAGTTTCTCCACTATGACCTTGTCCTCCCTGAGCGAACTTTTTCTCCTTCGTGATCTAACAGTCCCGTGAATTCCTTTACAGGCTTTCTGCTTCTGATGTACCTGAAAAAGTTGTTACTGTGAGTTTTAGCCTCTGTAGCAAGTTTCTCTTCATATTCTATTTTAGCCTTCTTTATTATTGCTTAGCATTTGACTTACCAGTGCTTATGTTACTTCTTATTTTCGTCATTTGGGTCCTTTTTCCATTCTTTGAAGGACAATCTTGTGGCTGTAATAGCCCCCTTTTAACTATGCTGGCTGATGTTTTCTCTTCTTTTCACCTTTGCAATAGTGGAATGCATCTGAACTGGGCCTCCAAGATGGTATTTATCTTTTAAATCAAGAATGGTACCTGAAGATTGGGGGGTGGCCAATGTAACACCAGTTTTCAGAGATGATCCAGGAAATTACAGACCGGTGAGCCTGACATCTGTGCCAGGCAAAATGGAAGAGACTATTATAAAGAACAAAATTACAGAGCATATTCAAAAGCATGGATTCATGAGGCAAAGCCAATATGGATTTAGTGACAGGAAATCATGCCTCACCAATCTACTACATTTCTTTGAAGGGGTGAACAAATATGTGGATAAAGGTGAGCTAGCCGATACTGTATATCTGGATTTTCAAAAGGCATTTGACAAAGTACCTCATGAAAGACTCCATGGGAAATTGGAAAATCATAGGATAGGAGTTAGTGTTCTATTGTGAATTAAAAACTGGTTAAAGAATAGAAAATAGGGTAGGGTTAAATGGTCAGTATTCTCAATGGAGAAGGGTAGATAGATAGTAGGGTTCTGCAGAGGTCTGTGTTGGGACCACTGCTTTTAAACATATTTATAAATGATATAGATATGGGAATAACTAGTGAGGTAATTAAATTTGCTGACGACACAAAGTTATTCAAAGTTGTTAAATCACAAGAGAATTGTGAAAAATTGCAAGACAACCTTTTCAGACTGGAAGACTGGGCATCCAAATGGCAGATGATGTTTAATGTGAGCAAGTGCAAAGTGATTCATGTGGGAAAGAGGAACCCAAACTATAGCTACGTGATGCAAGGTTCCTCGTTAGGAGTCTCCGACCAGGAAAAGGATCTAGGAACCATCATTGACGATACTTTGAAACCCTGTGCTCAATGTGCTGCGGCGGCAACAAAAGCAAATAGAATGTTAGTTTCTATTAGGATAGGAATGGAAAATAAAAACGAGGATGTTATAATGCCTTTGTTTCGTTCCATGGTATGAATGCACCTTGAATACTGTGTGCAAATTCTGGTCACTGCGTCTCAAAAAAGATATAGTGGAATTAAAAAAGGTACAGAGAAGGGCTACAAAAATGATTAAGGGAATGGGATGACTTCCCTATGAGGAAAGGCTGAAATGGCTAGGGCTCTTCAGCTTGGAGAAAAGATGGCTGAGGGGAAATATGATACAGGTATATTAAATAATGAGTGGAGTGGAATGGGTAGACGTAAATTACTTGTTTACTCTTTCCAAAAATACTAGGACTAGGGGGCACGCAGTGAAGCTACAAAGTAGTAAATTTAAAATGAATCAGAGAAAATATTTCTTCATTCAATGTGTAATTAAACTCTGGAATTTCTTGCCAGAGAATGTGGTAAAAGCAGTTAGCTTAGTGGGGTTTAAAAAAGGTTTAGATAGCTTCCTAAAAGAAAAGTCCATAAGCCATTATTAAGATGGACTTGGGGAAAATCCACTGCTTATTTCTAAGATAAGCAGCATAAAATGTATTGTACTGTTTTGAGTTTTGCCAGTTACTTGTGACCTGGATTGACCACTGTTGGGCTTGATGGACCTTTGGTATGGCAACACTTATGTACTCATTTCTTTAAATATTATAGTATCTCCTACAGATTGATGGTACCCCATCCCTTTTAGCTGACCACAATAGTCTCTTAATTTGAAGGACATTCTGCTGTACCATTCAATATTATTTGGTGTAAAGCCAGGAGCTTATAGCAGAGTCTCATCTTGAAACCCCTTTGGGACAGGATAATCATCTGAAGGAGGAAGTTTAACATGATCTGAGCATACAGAACTGGTTGAAAGTCAGCTGTCTTCTAAAGAGACTCTCCCTAAGATTTTTTCTACTATGGTGACACTTGCAATGAGCCATATAGGCTCGTATAGGTCATCTAGATGCCCTCAAATAGGTCAGGGTTTAGATGGTCAAAGCATATCTTGAGATAACAACTCATAAGCAGGTTTAATTTAGTTATGGATTTGATATACTGCCTTTCCTGATGACAGCAAAGTGGTTCATACTTTTAAAGAAAAGAAAAGGACAGAACAAAGAAAAACAACATGAGAAGAGAAGATAGACAAGGGGAAAAAAGGAAGAAGAAAGGGTGGGGAAAGAAAGAAAATATTACAACAGTAGGAAAAAAGGCCCGTTTCTGACACAAATGAAACAGGCGCTAGCAAGGTTTTCCTCGGAGTGTGTATGTTTGAGAGAGTGTGTGTGAGAGTGACTGTGTGAGAGAGAGTGAATGTGTGTGTGTGACAGAGAGTGAGACTGGGTGTGAGTGTTTCTGTGAGAGAGAGAGTGTGCGTGTGAGAATGAGTGTGTGCCAGGGGCCCCCCTCCCTCACAGTTATAGGGTCCCCCCTCCCTTCCAGTTCCAGGATCGTCCCCCCCTCCCAGTTCCAGGGTCGCCCTACCCCCTCCCTCTCTCAGTCATCTTTGGGGGCATACCTTACTGCAAGGTCCCTGCCTCACCCTGTACTCTCATCTTACAGGATTCTGTGCTCTCTGCTTGGGTCTCTCATTCTCTCCTCACTTAAAACAATAATCTGAGAACCATAAAATGTATTTTAAACAAAGAATTTGCGGAGAGATAGGGACTCAGTTCCTGTCTGACTGACTGCCCAGCCCAGTACATTATCACCTCCTGTTCCTAAAAGTGCGATTGCCTGTGATTGGTCCCTTCTCTTTCTGATGTCGCGTTAGCATGCAGCCTTCCCTGCCCTCGGAGGGCGGAGCGATTACGAAGCCTACAAACACTTCATGGCTTCACTGCCATGCTGCCACGGAGTCAGCTTCAGAACGTTGGAGGTGCGAATTATTATGTTAGATAACACCTTATAAGGAACAGAGAAGAAACTGAACAAGAGAAATGCAATTACATTTTTAATACATATAATCACCAAACATGTATTTTTACCATCCAAGACGTACATGCTGTTACCTATTTATATTCTCCATTTGCAGACTCATGCCTGGTTTTACCATTCTTCTCTGCAAACCTTTACAATTTGTCCTTGAACTACAATTACATACAGGTTAGCTTATAACTTGGTGTTTTGATAATAGTTAGGATTTACAGCTCCTTTTAAACAGAAATTCACACTGTAATTCATATTTCATTCTGTTTGATTTTGAAACCCTCCCTTTTTTTTATTCTGCTTTTACCTGATACTCCTTGTTTGCTAGAAGTTTTTATTATACTAGATATGTATAGTGAATGCTACATACCTGTAGAAGGTATTCTCTGAGGACAGCAGGCTGATTGTTCTCACTGATGGGTGACGTCCACGGCAGCCCCTCCAATCGGAACACTTTACTAGCAAAGGCCTTTGCTAGTCCTCGCGTGCCGATGCGCACCGCGCATGCGCGGCCGTCTTCCCGCCCGAACCGGCTCGTGTTCGTCAGTCCCATATGTAGCAAGACAAAGACAAGGGAAGACACAACTCCAAAGGGGAGGTGGGCGGGTTTGTGAGAACAATCAGCCTGCTGTCCTCGGAGAATACCTTCTACAGGTATGTAGCATTCGCTTTCTCCGAGGACAAGCAGGCTGCTTGTTCTCACTGATGGGGTATCCCTGGCCCCCAGGCTCACTCAAAACAACAAACATGGTCAATTGGGCCTCGCAACGGCGAGGACATAACTGAGATTGACCTAACAATTTATCCAACTAACTGAGAGTGTAGCCTGGAACAGAATAAACATGGGCCTAGGGGGGTGGAGTTGGATTCTAAACCCCGAACAGATTCTGAAGCACTGACTGCCCGAACCGACTGTTGCATCGGGAATCCTGCTGCAGGCAGTAATGAGATGTGAATGTGTGACCACGTCGCAGCTTTGCAGATCTCTTCAATAGTGGCTGACTTCAAGTGGGCCACTGACGCAGCCATGGCTCTGACATTGTGAGCCGTGACATGACCCTCAAGAGCCAGCCCAGCCTGGGCGTAAGTGAAGGAAATGCAATCTGCTAGCCAATTGGATATGGTGCGTTTCCCCACAGCCACTCCCCTCCTGTTGGGGTCAAAAGAAACAAACAATTGGGCGGACTGTCTGTTGGGCTGTGTCCGCTCCAGATAGGCCAATGCTCTTTTGCAGTCCAATGTGTGCAGCTGACGTTCAGCAGGGCAGGAATGAGGACGGGGAAAGAATGTTGGCAAGACAATTGACTGGTTCAGATGGAACTCCGACACAACCTTTGGCAAGAACTTAGGGTGAGTGCGGAGGACTACTCTGTTATGATGAAATTTGGTGTAAGGGGCCTGGGCTACCAGGGCCTGAAGCTCACTGACTCTACGAGCTGAAGTAACTGTCACCAAGAAAATGACCTTCCAGGTCAAGTACTTCAGATGGCAGGAGTTCAGTGGCTCAAAAGGAGGTTTCATCAGCTGGGTGAGAACAACATTGAGATCCCATGATACTGTAGGAGGTTTGACCCTCAAGAGCCAGCCCAGCCTGGGCGTAAGTGAAGGAAATGCAATCTGCTAGCCAATTGGATATGGTGCGTTTCCCCACAGCCACTCCCCTCCTGTTGGGCTCAAAAGAAACAAACAATTGGGCGGACTGTCTGTTGGGCTGTGTCCGCTCCAGATAGAAGGCCAATGCTCTTTTGCAGTCCAATGTGTGCAGCTGACGTTCAGCAGGGCAGGAATGAGGACGGGGAAAGAATGTTGGCAAGACAATTGACTGGTTCAGATGGAACTCCGACACAACCTTTGGCAAGAACTTAGGGTGAGTGCGGAGGACTACTCTGTTATGATGAAATTTGGTGTAAGGGGCCTGGGCTACCAGGGCCTGAAGCTCACTGACTCTACGAGCTGAAGTAACTGTCACCAAGAAAATGACCTTCCAAGTCAAGTACTTCAGATGGCAGGAGTTCAGTGGCTCAAAAGGAGGTTTCATTAGCTGGGTGAGAACAACATTGAGATCCCATGATACTGTAGGAGGTTTGACGGGGGGCTTTGACAAAAGCAAACCTCTCATGAATCGAACAACTAAAGGCTTTCCTGAGATTGGCTTACCTTCTACACGGTAATGGTATGCACTGATTGCGCTAAGGTGAACCCTTACAGAGTTGGTCTTGAGACCAGACTCAGACAAGTGCAGAAGGTATTCAAGCAGGGTCTGTGTAGGACAAGAGCGAGGATCTAGGGCCTTGCTGTCACACCAGACGGCAAACCTCCTCCATAGAAAGAAGTAACTCCTCTTAGTGGAATCTTTCCTGGAAGCAAGCAAGATGCGGGAGACACCCTCTGACAGATCCAAAGAGGCAAAGTCTACGCTCTCAACATCCAGGCCGTGAGAGCCAGAGACCGGAGGTTGGGATGCAGAAGCGCCCCTTCGTCCTGTGTGATGAGGGTCGGAAAAGACTCCAATCTCCACGGTTCTTCGGAGGACAACTCCAGAAGAAGAGGGAACCAGATCTGACGCGGCCAAAATGGAGCAATCAGAATCATGGTGCCTCGGTCTTGCTTGAGTTTCAACAAAGTCTTCCCCACCAGAGGTATGGGAGGATAAGCATACAGCAGACCTTCCCCCCAGTCCAGGAGGAAGGCATCCGATGCCAGTCTGCTGTTGGCCTGAAGCCTGGAACAGAACTGAGGGACCTTGTGGTTGGCTCGAGATGCAAAGAGATCTACCAAGGGGGTGCCCCACACCTGGAAGATCTGTCGCACTACTCGGGAGTTGAGCGACCACTCGTGAGGTTGCATAATCCTGCTCAGTCGGCCAGACTGTTGTTTACGCCTGCCAGGTATGTGGCTTGGAGCACCATGCCGTGACGGCGAGCCCAGAGCCACATGCTGACGGCTTCCTGACACAGGGGGCGAGATCTGGTGCCCCCCTGCTTGTTGATGTATTACATGGCAACCTGGTTGTCTGTCTGAATTTGGATAATTTGGTGGGACAACCGATCTCTGAAAGCCTTCAGAGCTTTCCAGACCGCTCGTAACTCCAGGAGATTGATATGCAGATCGCGTTCCTGGAGGGACCAGCTTCCCTGGGTGTGAAGCCCATCGACATGAGCTCCCCACCCCAGGAGAGACGCATCCGTAGTCAGCACTTTTTGTGGGTGAGGAATTTGGAAAGGGCGTCCCAGAGTCAAATTGAACCAAATCGTCCACCAATACAGGGATTTGAGAAAACTCGTGGACAGGTGGATCACGTCTTCTAGGTCCCCAGCAGCCTGAAACCACTGGGAAGCTAGGGTCCATTGAGCAGATCGCATGTGAAGGCGGGCCATGGGAGTCACATGAACTGTGGAGGCCATGTGGCCCAGCAATCTCAACATCTGCCGAGCTGTGATCTGCTGGGACGCTCGCACCCGCGAGACGAGGGACAACAAGTTGTTGGCTCTCGTCTCTGGGAGATAGGCACGAGCCTTCCGAGAATCCAGCAGAGCTCCTATGAATTCGAGTCTCTGTACTGGGAGAAGATGGGACTTTGGATAATTTATCACAAACCCCAGTAGCTCCAGGAGGCGAATAGTCATCTGCATGGACTGTAGAGCTCCTGCCTCGGATGTGTTCTTCACCAGCCAATCGTCGAGATAGGGGAACACGTGCACTCCCAGCCTGCGAAGCGCCGCTGCTACTACAGCCAAGCACTTCGTGAACACTCTGGGCGCAGAGGCGAGCCCAAAGGGTAGCACACAGTACTGGAAGTGACGTGTGCCCAGCTGAAATCGCAGATACTGTCTGTGAGCTGGCAGTATCGGGATGTGCGTGTAGGCGTCCTTCAAGTCCAGAGAGCATAGCCAGTCGTTTTCCTGAATCATGGGAAGAAGGGTGCCCAGGGAAAGCATCCTGAACTTTTCCTTGACCAGATATTTGTTCAGGGCCCTTAGGTCTAGGATGGGACGCATCCCCCCTGTTTTCTTTTCCACAAGGAAGTACCTGGAATAGAATCCCAGCCCTTCTTGCCCGGGTGGCACGGGCTCGACCACATTGGCGCTGAGAAGGGTGGAGAGTTCCTCTGCAAGTACCTGCTTGTGCTGGAAGCTGTAAGACTGAGCTCCCGGTGGGCAATTTGGAGGTTTGGAGGCCAAATTGAGGGTGTATCCTTGCCGGACTATTTGAAGAACCCAACGGTCGGAAGTTATCAGAGGCCACCTTTGGTGAAAAACTTTCAACCTCCCCCCGACCGGCAGGTCGCCTGGCACTGACACGTTGAGGTCGGCTATGCTCTGCTGGAGCCAGTCAAAAGCTCGCCCCCTGCTTTTGCTGGGGAGCCGTGGGGCCTTGCTGGGGCGCACACTGCTGACGAGAGCGAACGCGCTGGGGCTTAGCCTGGGCCGCAGGCTGTCGAGAAGGAGGGTTGTACCTACGCTTACCAGAAGAGTAGGGAACAGTCTTCCTTCCCCCATAAAAACGTCTACCTGTGGCGGTAGAAGCTGAAGGCTGCCGGCGGGAGAACTTGTCGAAAGCGGTATCCCGCTGGTGGAGCTGCTCTACCACCTGTTCGACTTTCTCTCCAAAAATATTGTCCACTCGGCAAGGAGAGTCCGCAATCCGCTGCTGGATCCTATTCTACAGGTCGGAGGCACGCAGCCATGAGAGTCTGCGCATCACCACACCTTGAGTAGCGGCCCTGGACGCGACATCAAAGGTATCATATACCCCTCTGGCCAGGAATTTTCTGCACGCTGTCAGCTGCCTGACCACCTCCTGAAATGGCTTGGCTTGCTCAGGAGGGAGCTTGTCCACCAAGCCCGCCAACTGCCGCACATTGTTCCGCATATGTATGCTCGTGTAGAGCTGGTAAGATTGGATTTTGGCCATGAGCATAGAAGAATGATAGGCCTTCCTCCCAAAGGAGTCTAAGGTTCTAGAGTCCTTGCCCGGGGGCGCCGAAGCATGCTCCCTAGAACTCTTAGCCTTCTTTAGGGCCAGATCCACAACACTAGAGTCGTGAGGCAACTGAGTGCGCATCAGCTCTGGGTCCCCATGGATCCGGTACTGGGACTCGATCTTCTTGGGAATGTGGGGATTACTTAGAGGCTTGGTCCAGTTCGCCAGCAATGTCTTTTTTAGGACATGATGCATGGGTACTGTGGACGCTTCCTTAGGTGGAGAAGGAAAGTCCAGGAGCTCAAACATTTCAGCCCTGGGCTCGTCTTCCACAACCACCAGGAAGGGGATGGCCGTAGACATCTCCCGGACAAAGGCTGCAAAAGACAGACTCTCGGGAGGAGAAAGCTGCCTTTCAGGGGAGGGAGTGGGATCAGAAGGAAGGCCATCAGACTCCTCGTCAGAGAAATATCTGATGTCCTCCTCCTCCTCCCACGAGGCCTCACCATCGGTATCAGACACAAGTTCATGAACCTGTGTCTGAAGCCGTGCCCGGCTCGACTCCGTGGAAACACGGCCACGGTGTGAGCGTCGAGAGGTAGACTCCCTCGCCAGCACCGGCGAAGCTCCCTCCGCCGACGGGGAGCCTTCCTGGGAGGCGGCCGCAGTCGGTACCGCAAGCGGCACCGATGTCGGAGACCTCACCCCGGGCAAGGGGCCAGCCGGCACCTCACTCGACGGTACCGGTGGCGCAAGCACCCCCGGTACCAGAGGGGAAGGGCGCAACAGCTCTCCCAGGATCTCTGGGAGAACGGCCCGGAGACTCTCGTGCAGAGTGGCTGTGGAGAAAGACATGGAAGCCGATGCAGGTGTCGAGGTCAGAGTCTGTTCCGGGCATGGAGGCTGTTCCGGGCTGTCCAAGGTGGAGCGCATCGACACCTCCTGAACAGAGGGTGAGCGGTCCTCCCGGTGCCGATGCCTACTGGGTGCCAACTCCCTCAGCGACCCAGAGCTCTCGGTACCGATGCGGGAAGGAGACCGGTGTCGATGCTTCTTTGACTTTTTCAAACGAAGCATGTCACCGGAACTTCCCGGTACCGACGAGGAGGACGTAGAATCCAGCCGTCGCTTCCTCGGGGCCGAGGCCGAAGAAGGCCGGTCTCGGGGGGGCTGTACCGCAGGAGCCCTCAGGGTAGGGGGAGACCCACCCGAAGGCTCACCGCCACCAGCAGGGGAATGGACAGCCCTCACCTGCACTCCAGTCGAAGCACCACCGTCCGACGACCTCAGCACTAGTGGAGGTCCCGGTACCACCGACGCCGACGCAGCCTTTCGATGTCTCGGTACCGACGATGCAGAGGGTCGATGCCTCGATGCAGTCGATACAGTCGATGCCGAAGATCTTGACGCTGTCGACGTCGATGCACTCGATACTCCCAGTGCTGTTGCCGACGAAGAGCCCGAGAACAACACGTTCCACTGGGCCAATCTCGCTACCTGAGTCCTTTTCTGTAAAAGGGCACGAAGACTACAGGCCTGCGGGCGGTGCCCAGCCCCCAGACACTGAAGACACGACGCGTGCCTATCAGTGAGCGAGATTACCCGGGCGCACTGGGTGCACTTCTTGAAGCCGCTGGAAGACTTCGATGACATGGGCGGAAAAATCACGCCGGCGAAATCAAAACTCGTAATGGCGGTAAAGGCACCAAAAAGAGGGAGAGAAAAAACTCGAACCGAGGCCTCAACAGGGCCTACCCCGAAAACGAAAGGAAACTTAGCAGGGCAAAAACTGGAAACACGGGAAGGGGAAAAAACCGAAAAGGTCTTTCTCCAAGATCCCTTTTTTTTTTTTAAGCAAAAAGCTCAAAGACGCGCGAGGGTCAACTTAAGGGGCGCGAACGGCGCAAACACGACCGTCCCAAGCGCGGACAAAAGAAGACTGACGAACATGAGCCGGTTCGGGCGGGAAGACGGCCGCGCATGCGCGGTGCGCATCGGCGCGTGAGGACTAGCAAAGGCCTTTGCTAGTAAAGTGTTCCGATTGGAGGGGCTGCCATGGACGTCACCCATCAGTGAGAACAAGCAGTCTGCTTGTCCTCGGAGAAATAAGTGTTTTAAAATATTTTTTATGTATACACACCTTTTTATGTATATGAATTTATTAGTTGTGATTATACTTTTTAGACTCCTGAGGCAGGTACTATTGCCAAAACATAGTGCCATGCTGAGTCAACTTTATTAAAGGACCCCTTTTGTACACCTCCTTCTCATCTCCTTTGGTTATGGAAGAGTCTTGTTGATCACGCTACTCCTTTGGTTCAGTTCTCTGTACCAACATTCCTCAATAAGAAGCATTAGGGGTGACAGATCAATGTTTGTGAAAACTTGATATCTCTCTGGAATGGATGCAGTTCCTCAATACCATAACGGCGTTAGTTGTCATGAAGAATTATTTTACATTTGAGTTGCAGTATTTTGTTCAAGTGAAAGGGGTTGTGACGGGAGCGAATGCAGCTCCCACGGTGGCTTCCTTATATAAGGCTAATTTTGAATCAATTTATGTTTATGAATCAGAGTACAGTTCACATTAAGCTGTATGGAAAAGATTCATAGATTCATTTTTCTAGTTTGGACAGGTGATTTGACCTCCTTGACATCAAAGTATTTGAACAACTGTGAGTTAAGTATTACGTTTATTTCACACATAGGAGAATATCACATTGATTTTTTGGATATTCATGTGGATATTGTGAGGGTTATTTCTTTTTACCTCAGCTTTCTGTAAATCTAAGGACCATAACACCATTCTTCTTTTTAAAAGTTATCATCCCAGAAAGCTTCAGGAAAGCATTCCAGTTGGTCAGTTTTTTGAATTAACACGCTTGTGTTGTGATGTACAGATGTTTAAATATTAATCGCTAAGTATAAAGACCAGATTTATGTAGAGTGGTTATTATAATAAAATAGTGCACAAAGCATAAAAGCGAGCCTACAACACACATAGACATTAGCTAATACATAAACCTAAACTAGCCACAATAGTAGATGATCAACTTCTGTTCTAACATATTAAAGGCCACTGAATGTTATAAGGAAAGCCATTTGTAAATACTGGCATGTTTTGTGCTTGCTACCAGTTTTTGAACAGCTGCCCCAGTTTGCTCATATGAGAGCTAGAAACCTGGGTGAATTGTTAACTTGTAGGGGGAAGTTAGAGTCTACTAACCCCCACATTAGGGGTTATTATCAATGTAACCATTGCATCTATCCTATATAATAAAAAGCACCTCCAACGTTCTCTGAAGCTGACTCCGTGGTACTGTAGGGTTCATAAGTCTGTCATTCAGCGTTTCATTGGCTCTCACTGTCCGCAACATCACAAGAACGAGGAACCAATGAACGCCCAACCCGCCTGCTCGGACCATCATTGCCACACAACACAAACCCATGGTGGCGATTCTCCTCTCTCCCCTGCCCCCCCTCCAGGCACCCACCGATTCTCCGTCGCACCTTTGAAAGCCCTGCCCGTCTGTAGCCTTCCCTTCCAGTTCACTCCCTCAGAGTCCTGCCCTCGTGGAAAGAGGAAATGATGTCAGAAGGCGGAACTCACAGGGAACAAACTTGAAGGGAAGGCTACAGACGGGCAGGATTTTCAAAGGAGCGACAGAGAATCAGTGGGTGCCTGGAGGGGGGGGCAGGGGAGAGAGGAGAATCGCTGGGTGGCTGGAGGGGGGACAGGGGAGAGCAGAGAATCGCCGGGTGGCTGGACAGCGGGGGGCAGAGAAGAGAATCGCTGTGTGGCTGGAGAGGGGGTGCAGGGGAGAAAGGAAAATCGCTGGGTGGCTACAGGGGGGGGCAGGGGACAGAGGAGAATCGCTGGGTGCCTGGAGGGGGAGCAGGGGAGAGAGAAGCATCGCTGAGTGGCTGGAGGGGGGGCAGGGGACAGAGGAGACAGTCTCACTCTCTGTCACACCCACACATGCTCGCACATTCACTCTCTCTCTCTCTCTCTCTCACATAGTCACTGTCAAAAACACTCTGTCAAACAGACACACTCTGAGGAAAACCTTGCTAGCGCCCATTTCATTTCTTTCAGAAACGGGCCTTTTTTACTAGTTGCCAATATACTATGGAAACCTAGGGTGTGTTACATTAGAAAACTGGTAAAAGATTTATTTTGCAAGCTCGAACAGACTGTAGTTAGACTCAGCTAGTTCATGCTATACAATATTCATGTGGATTGTGGTATATAGGACAAAGAAAACATAAGATCAAGTTACATATAGCTGCACATTTAAGCAATATTCACAAAACCCAAATAGAAGCCCCCATAGTGGTGAACTAGTTAGAGGCAACAGATCAATGCACAGAATTAAAATCTTTAGTGCTGCTTCAGATGGAGACCAGCAGCTGCGGATGTTTCTAAAACACTTTTGTTTAAAGAATCGAGATTTATTTTTTTGTGAGATACTTTGCAACCTAATGGATTTAATAAGGAGGTGGAGTGGTACAATTTTGTGAAGACAACTTTTCACTTTATAATGGAAAACTGATTTCTATTGTGAGTAGTTGAGCACCATAAGTAAATATTGAAACAAATGTTTTAATAGATAATAAAGGTGGTTTTTTTAAGCTCAACAAGTTGAGTCCTCTTTGAATGGTACAAACTTACTTTCTCCTTGCAGTCTTGCACAGCAGCAAAACGTGATATTCACATTAAAAGCATTATTTTTCAGACTGTATATATTGGACAAGTTTTTATATTGAGAGAAACGGCATCACTTTATTTATATGTGTGAAAAAATTATATAGAGGAATATGGGGATTACAAAATGGATTGTTTTTAAAACACAAGCACAATGAATGGGAAAAGTTCGGAAGGAGTGTGATTTCCTATGCACCAAGAAGAAGCCAGAGTCAAGTAAGAGTCAAATCTTTATTTAATAACAGAGTCGCTGCTGATGTCTCGCCTTGGGGTAAGGAATGTGGAATTTATACATCTATTCATCTATTCTTAACGTCATCTTTATTGTTCCATGAAAAAGAAGAACAAAGAGAACAGTTCATACAGCAGAGGAACATTTTCCATTACACCAGCGACTCATCTGTTCAGAGCCAGAACTTTTCTTAGCTCGCCTTACCTCTTCACCGGTCTAAATATTTCAATGTACAGGTACTTATTTGTACCTGGGGCAATGAGGGGTTAAGTGACTTGCCCAGAGTCACAAGGAGCTGCCTGTGGCTGTAGTGGGAATCGGACCCTGGTCCCCAGTTCCCCAGGACCAAGGTCAACCACGTTAACCACTAGGCAGCTCCTCCCCTATTATATGAATTTCTTAAAGTTTTAAACAAAAGCACTTAGCTTTGTATATAGCTATGAACATTGGAGCCATTGGTCGGTGGTCCTGCTGTTCATAGCTATATACAAAGGTAAGTGCTTTTGTTTAAAGCTTTAAGAAATTCATATAATAGAAATATAAATAAAATAATAAAATGAAATATTTAGACCGGTGAAGCGGTAAGGCGAGCTAAGAAAAGTTCTTTTTCATGGAACAATAAAGATGACGTTAAGAATAGATGTATAAATCCCGCATCCCTTACCCCCATCCCACCCTATCCCATCAGAGAGATGAGAGGCAGCAGTAGCAGCAGCAGCACATCCTCTTCAGGAACCTTTTAAATCTGTAAATAATGAATATAATAATTAATTTATTTAGTTGTCCAGGAACGTCCACTACCACTGAAAGGCAGTACATCAAATCCATTACTCTTAACACTTAATTGTGAGTCCCATATACCTTCTGCCCCCCCCCCTCTCTCTCTCTTTGTGCCCATCTTTAAAATATGTACTATGGGGGTCTTTTACTAAAGATTAGCTCGAGTTATCTGTAACAGGGCTCATGGGAATAAAATGGGCCCTGCTGCAGATGACTCGAGCTAATCTTTACTAAAAGACCCCCCATGCAACATACATGCATATTCACAGAATAGCACTAAGGCAGAATTTTGGCTTATACATGAGTATCTGCACATATATGTGCCTAGATAACATTATTCTGGTTATTTAATTGCAATGTCACCAAGTAAATGTAAGCACATTCTTTATAGAATTAACTTCTGTTCACTTGATTCTGTTTATGAAGGCAGAAAAATTGGTGCCAAAAAACATTCCACCTAGGTGTATTCTATAGACAGCACTTAGATTAAGGTGCTGTTAGCAGAATATGCCTTAGGAATTCATAGAATATGCCTTACTGCCATGGCATCGCCTAACTCTAGGCATGGCCATTTACTTGGTGAAATACCAACACCTAAGTTAAGCGTGGAGTAGATTTATTCTATAACCCTGCACGTAAATTTTTGTAACACCCACAACCCTCCTAGTCCATGCCCATGGCCACACCCCCTTTTTGGCATCACATATTAGAATTTGTGCACACCACTTTGCAGAATATGCTTAGCAAGTAACACTTATAAATTCTAATTGATGCCAATTAGTGCTGATAAATGCTTGATAACATTCAATTATCAGTATTGATTAGCTTATTAACCAATTAAGTTATGCACAATGTTTAGGAATCCACTTGAATTTCAGTGTGGAAATCTCGCCTTGATATATAGAATCCAGGGGTGTATGCTAACGTTGAACCCATCAAACATATAAATGGCGAGTGACCGTACTCACTCGCAAATGCGCAGTAGAGACTTCCCTCTCTGTCCCGCCCCGCGTCAATACGTGATGATGGGGGCGGGACAGAGAGGGAAACTGCGCGAAGCCGCCGACGTCGCTACCGCTCCCCCCCCCCGAGGTCGCCGCTACCGCTCCCCCCCCCCCCCGAGGTCGCCGCCGCCCCCCTGCACCCAGCCCTAGCACTCTCTTCGGTATTGAACTTACAACGGCGAAACGCAGGCAGCACGCAGAACAGCTGAGCTCCCGTCGCCCTTTCTTCCCTGCCTGTCCCGCCCTCGCCGACGTTACGTCACACGAGGGCGTGACACAGGCAGAGAAGGAAGGCCGACGGGAGCTCAGCTGATCTGCATGCTGCCTGCGTTTCGCCGTTGTAAGTTCAATACCGAAGAGAGGGCCCGGGCCGGGTGCAGGGGTAGCGGCGACCTCGGGGGGAGGGGGGCAGCGGCAAGGGGAGGGGAGGGGGCCTTGCCAAAACCCCATATTAGCCCATTTTAACAGGCTCAACGGCTAGTTGCAGCATATTTTAAAAGAAAGCTCATATCAGGGCTTTTCCTTGAGTAAAAATTTATTTTTGAATTTTTAGTTTATTTTATGAAGGACTGTGCCTTAAATATAATTCTATTGAGGGACCTTCCTGTTGATTCATTTCACTTATTCTATGTACATATAAGTTGTTCTCCCTTTTTAAAAAAAAAACCTCGTGCTGCTTTTGCTCTTGTTCTTTCTCCTCCCAATAGTTAATATTGGACAACAGAAGTTGAACTCTCTGAAGAACCAAAATACACAAATGTTCTTGAACAAATTTACATCTGCTCCAAATTACCCTCCTTGTTGTATTTTACCTGCTGCTGCTGCTGCGCTTTGTGTTCTGGCTGGAAAGACAAGATATAACAAAAGAGAGGGAACAAAGTACAAACTAAAGTCCAAACAAAAAAAAACAGCACCACGGGCCTTTAAAAATGGAACACAGTTCTTTAATGAATGAGCCTTGACAAAAAGACCCGACACGGGCCGTGTTTCGGTGACTAGCACCTGCGTCAGGGGTCACAGTGATGACGTGGAAAACTTGGGGAATAACTCGAATATATTCCTCTACAATATATTATTCCTTACCCCACGTCTCATGTAGTAAAAGCTACAAAGCACCAAGGCACTTTCACTTTCTGCTTGGTGCTTTGTAGCTTTTACTACATGAGACGTGGGGTAAGGCCCGTGGTGCTGTTTTTTTTGTTTGGAAAGACAAGATAAGAATTTAGCTATAAATCTGAGCTTAGGCAAAAAAACACCGACTATCTCTGAATATTTTCCAAACTCAAGCTACCGTATTTTTCGGACCATAAGATGCACCTAGGTTTTCCTCCCAAATTATAGTCCGAAAAATAGTTACAGGCCCCCTTCCCTGTTCCAAGCACCCTCCCTCCATTACAGGCGCAGGCAGGCAGGCAGGCACCCACCCTCTGTTACAGGCCATCCCTCCCTCCCTCCCTCCGTTAAAGGCGCTCTACCTCCCTCCGTTAAAGGCACCCCCTCCTTCCGTCGGAATTTTAAACTTCTCACCTCGTCAGTGTGACTCCGGTAACAGCAGCGCTTCAGCGTGCATGTTGCTCGGCGAGCTTCACTCAGGCTTCACTCTCTTAGCTCTCTGGTCCTGCCCTTTTGTGGGTGGAACCAGAGAGCTAAGAGAGAGAAGCCTGAGTGAAGCTCGCTGAGCAACATGCACGCTGAAGCGTTGCTGTTACCGGAGTCACACTGACAAGGTGAGAAGTTTAAAATTCCGACGGAAGGAGGGGGGGGTGCCTTTAACGGAGGGAGGTAGGGCCTGTAACGGAGGGAGGCTTTAATGGAGGGAGGGCGGGCCTGTACGGAGGGAGGGCCTGTAACAGAGGGCGGGAGGGGCTACATTCGGACTATAAGATGCACCAACATTTTCCTCCCAAATTTGGGAGGAAAAAAGTGCGTCTTATAGTCCGAAAAATACGGTAGTTACTGACCTAGGATGTAAGGTGAAGGGCAGGTCAGATTGACAACAGGTTTATGGTTGAAAAGAAGGATTTATAAAGTCTGGGTTTATAATATATGTATATATACTGTGAGAACTCTCCGGGGGAGCTTGAGGCAGGAGTTGGGGGAGGCGGTAGAAGGGCCCAGAAATCTCAGTACCCTGGGGGTGGAGTTCCTGGAAGGCAGGGAGGGATTGATGCTGAAAGAGGGAAGTGGGACTACAACTCCCAGAGATCTCGGGAGGGGGAGAGGCTTTCGGAAAAGGAGGGAAAGGAGGACTGGAAGGCCCCAGGTGCAGATGGGGGTGGGGGATTATTTGTTTATTGACGTTACGTCACACGAGGGCGTGACACAGGCAGAGAAGGAAGGCCGACGGGAGCTCAGCTGATCTGCATGCTGCCTGCGTTTCGCCGTTGTAAGTTCAATACCGAAGAGAGGGCCCGGGCCGGGTGCAGGGGTAGCGGCGACCTCGGGGGGAGGGGGGCAGCGGCGAGGGGAGGGGAGGGGGCCTTGCCAAAACCACATATTAGCCCATTTTAACGGGCTCAACGGCTAGTTGCAGCATATTTTAAAAGAAAGCTCATATCAGGGCTTTTCCTTGAGTAAAAATTTATTTTTGAATTTTTAGTTTATTTTATGAAGGACTGTGCCTTAAATATAATTCTATTGAGGGACCTTCCTGTTGATTCATTTCACTTATTCTATGTACATATAAGTTGTTCTCCCTTTTTAAAAAAAAAAACCTCGTGCTGCTTTTGCTCTTGTTCTTTCTCCTCCCAATAGTTAATATTGGACAACAGAAGTTGAACTCTCTGAAGAACCAAAATACACAAATGTTCTTGAACAAATTTACATCTGCTCCAAATTACCCTCCTTGTTTGTATTTTACCTGCTGCTGCTGCTGCGCTTTGTGTTCTGGCTGGAAAGACAAGATAAGAATTTAGCTATAAATCTGAGCTTAGGCAAAAAACACTGACTATCTCTGAATATTTTCCAAACTCAAGCTACCGTATTTTTCGGACCATAAGATGCACCTAGGTTTTCCTCCCAAATTTGGAGGAAAAAAAAGTGCATCTTATAGTCCGAAAAATAGTTACAGGCCCCCTTCCCTGTTCCAAGCACCCTCCCTCCATTACAGGCGCAGGCAGGCAGGCAGGCACCCACCCTCTGTTATAGGCCATCCCTCCCTCCCTCCCTCCCTTCGTTAAAGGCTTCCTCCCTCCCTCCGTTAAAGGCGCTCTACTGAGGCAGTGGACAAAAGAAATGATATTAAAGCTTGGTGTTTAAATTCTATTTCAACTTTTCAGTCCTGTAAAGTGATGGAGGAATGTCATCTGGTTTAGATTATTTAGAAGTTTAACGTTTGGGTTAGAAAGGTCAGAGAGAGAAACTTTCTTTGACCCCTTGTGAGTGATGGATGGTTAAGGCTAGTTCATAGATATTATTTTACCACAGCTGGAGGCCATTAAATCTTGAGGGGATCAGCAAAGCAAGGCATATTGTAGTTTACCGGATTAGTTTAAAATGCTAGTTAGAAGAAAATAATTAGATTTTAGAAGTGCTTAATATGTAGATATTCCTGATGTTTAGATTTGTCTTATAAGGAATCTGATGTCTGCTTATTTTAGAATATGTTTTATTTTGTGTAATTAATAATTCTAGGTAGAATATCTTTTTAATTCAGTGTTTTATTAGTGTCTGACTCTCAAGCAAGACTGTAGTTGAAAAGGTCAACATCTGGTTTACAGTCCTAGCTAGTTCAATGTATGAAGCTAATAGGTGAAAGAGGTCAGGGAAAGTCTTGATTAATTATAGATAAATGTAGGAATGGTCCTGAAAGTAATAACAAACTATATCTGTATGCTATTAAGTAAGACTGGCCCTTGACCCCTTAATGAATGCCAGAGTTCAGTTAGCAGTTAGTATGAAGTTGACTAGGAATATGAGAATTTAATAATAATAAAATGCCAAGAGAGGGGAGCTAAAATGTCTGGTCTGAGAGGCCCCAGGTCATAGGTCAGTTAGGAAATGTCTGGAACCTATGTAACTGATATTTTGGAAATATATGTACAGAGATGATTGGTTGAGACAGGGTAATCAATCTATTCTTTACCATCTGGAAAGTAAGGGGGGCTAGGAGGGGGTTAGAACTGTATATAAGTGGGAGCAGAAGCAGCTTACGTCAGAAGGAACAGACAGAAGAGAAGAGAGCTGAAGGAAGACAGACAGCAGAAGAAGAGAAGAAGCTGAGACAGAAGCCATAACATCCAGAGAGCTGAGAAAGAGAAGAGAGCTAGAACTGATGTCCTACTTTGTTTGCTGGCAAATAAAGAAGATTTCTCTCTCATTCTGGTGTGTGCTGTTTGACTCCTGAAGTACCACAAGTTCTGCTAACAATAGGGGTAATTCATGCATCAATTCCTGCAACAATTCTTGGTGGGATCCCGGACCCTGCAGCAAACTGACTGAGGAACATTCGCCGGGTATGTATTCTGTATTCTGTATTGTAATCCTAGCTAGGAAACTGTAAACCAGCCCCTCAAAAATTGAGGGAAGGGGAGTCTGATCAACTCTCAGCGAAGGCCTTAGTAGCTTTTAGTCTAGTGGAGATTAGAAGCGAAACCGCTTGAGCTTATCTGTATCTGAGAAATCTGAAATTGTTGGGTGGGATTTTCTGTACTGAATGTGTGTGATGCTTGAATGTTAAATGAGTGCGGACTTCTTATAGCTGCGTTTCCAGTTAACGCGAGTTCAATTGGCCAGCCGGAAGGAAGCGATTGTTGTTTGTTTCACCTTGTGTCTCTGGATTTGTGGACCCCCTAACCACAATTCCAAAAATTCCCTCCCTCTTTGTGTGTTGTAACTGTAAGCATTATGGGAGGGACATCATCTAGAAAAATTGATACTCCCCTAGATTGTATGCTTAAGAATTTCAAGAAAGGATTTTTAATTAATGATTATGGACAGACTTTAAGCTTAAGTACTCTAAGAACCTTGTGTGAAGTTGAGTGGCCATCTATGGGAGTGGGGTGGCCCCCTAGTGGCAGCTTAGATATTGAAGTAATCCGGAAGGTCTACAGCATAATTGTAGGAGAACCAGAATATTCTGAACAACTCCCTTATATAGATTCCTGGGACAGCCTTGTGACTGACCCTCCCTCTTGGTTGAAAACTTATATGGGATCCCCAGTAAAATTCATGTTAGGCCGTGTTCAAAGAAAGATTAGAAAATCTAAACTGGAAGAGGGAAAGAGCCCTAGGAAGCCTACCACCCAATCGGTGGCTTCCGCCCCTACCCTGTCTGAGAAACCCATACTCTCTGATGACCCCTCAGATCTTGAGCCACCACCTTATGGCCCATTGTTGGGGTTCCGTGCCACCCCTAGAGATCCACGGCGTCCAGCCCAAGCCTCTCCAGCACAGGCTTCTCCGGATAGTTCTTCCCCTCCTGTGCAAAACCCGCCACATCCTAGGATGGACTTTTCACCCAGCCTCTACCCTTCTGTGCCACATCCTTCCCTGCTAACCTCCAAAGACCCGCTTTGGGCTCCACTCCCTGACTCTTCAACTCCCGATAGCCCAGCTTCTCCCTTTAGTACCCCTCCCCATTCATCAGGGACCCAGTATCCCTTTCAATGGACTGAATCACCTGTGATCACCTCTCAGTCTATGAGTACCCCTCCCCATCTCTCAGGGGTTCAACACACCTCCCCTGAATGGGTTAGACCTGCTGCAATCACTTTTGAGCATGATAGGGGGGTAGCTCCTAGCTCTACCTCAGGTTCCATTCCCGCCTCCTCGAGAGTTCTGCCCCTCCGTCAGGTAACCATCACTCGACCGGATCCTAATAATGAGGGTCAGGTTATGCAGGCACAGGCCTACCAGTATGTACCCTTCACAACCACCGATCTCCTGAATTGGAAGACGCATTACCCCTCTTATACTGAAAAGCCTCAGGCAGTGGTGGACCTAGTGGCTAGCATTATGGCCACCCATAACCCAACCTGGACTGATTGTCAACAACTTCTCCTGACCCTCTTCACAACTGAGGAGAGGCGGAAGATTTTACAAAATGCTGAGGCCATCACGCGAGTGCGTGCCCCCGAGAGGACACCGGACCTAGAGGAATGGGTTAGAACTCGGTTCCCTCGCGCAGCTCCAGTTTGGGATCCAAATAATGAGCAGCACTATGAACTGTTGTCTGGCTATTGCCGGGACTTGCTGGAAGGTATGAGGAAAGGCATAAAGAGGCCCATTAATCTGGCAAAGGTCTCTGAAATTCTCCAAGGGGCAACTGAATCCCCTGGGGCCTTTTTAGAGCGACTAATTGAAGCCTACAGAACATACACCCCATTTGACCCTGAGGCACTAGAAAACCAGAGAATGGTGAATAGTGCATTGGTGGCCCAGAGTATGCCAGATATCCGGAAGAAGTTGCAGCTTCAGGAGGGATTCGCAGGGATGAATACCACCCAGCTAATTGAGATCGCAACCAAGGTTTTCATTAATAGAGATCAGGAGGTGCGCCGAGAGGCTGACCGGAAGATGTAGAAGAAGGCCGACCTTTTGGCGGCAGCCATTACTAATTCCACCCTTAACTGAGGTCGACCTCTAGCTAATGGAAAGCCAAAGTGGGACCCTGGACCGCCAGCCAGGCCCCGAGATTCCTTCAATCAATCCCGGCCACGGGGGGAGAATCCCAGACCAAGATTGGAGAGGGATCAGTGTGCCTACTGTAAGGAAAGAGGGCACTGGAAAGATGAATGCCCCCAGAGGCGCCAGGGACTGAGAAGGGGACCAGGAGATCGAGGAAGCCGAGGCCGAGTTCGAGAGGGAAGGTATGAGCCTCCTGAATCTGACATCATTGGGATAGCCGAGATGGCAGAATGGGATGAATAGGACAGACCGGGTTCCTACAAACTGGGCTCCCAGGAACCCATGGTCAAGCTAACCATAGGGAGCCGCTCAATTCCATTCATGATTGATACAGGAGCTGAACATTCTGTTGTGACGGAGCGATTAGCGCCTGTGTCTGGAAAAACTGTCCGAGTGGTGGGAGCCACGGGGGTGCAGAACCGGAGGCCCTTCCTGACGACCCGTAGATGCCAATTAGGCTCACACACAGTCACTCATGAATTCCTGTATATGCCAGACTGTCCAATCCCTTTGTTAGGCCGGGACCTGCTGTCCAAGCTTAGGGCCCAAATTTCCTTTGACTCAGATGGCCAGACCTCAGTTTCCTTTCGGCTCCTGATATCCAGCCCTAAGGGCATATTGAGTCTCTGCTGCCCTCTTGAAGAAGAATGGCGGCTGCATCAGTCGCAGGGTCAAGTTGACCTACCCCTGGCAGACAGCTTTCAGGTCAGTGGGGTATGGGCAGAAGATAATCCCCCAGGGTTGGCCCGAAATATTCCTCCTGTCCATGTAGATTTACTTCCAAGTGCCCGGCCAATCCATCTTCGCCAATACCCAATTCCCCGAAAGGCTCTGGAAGGGATTCAAGCACATCTGAATCGTTTGTTATCCCATGGAATTATTCGTCCTTGCCAGTCTCCATGGAATATGCCACTGTTGCCAGTTCAGAAGCCAGGGACTGAGGACTACCGGCCAGTCCAAGACTTACGAGTGGTCAACAAATCCACTATCTCATTACACCCTGTAGTGCCTAATCCATATGTCCTACTAGGATTGATACCTTCTGGAGCTACCCATTTCACAACACTGGACCTAAAAGATGCCTTCTTTTGTATTCGGGTGGCCCCCGCCAGTCAACTGCTTTTCGCCTTTCAATGGGAAAACCCAGTAACAGGAAGGAAGCTTCAGTATACATGGACCCGCCTGCCACAGGGGTTCAAGAACTCCCCCACTATTTTTGGGACTGCCCTAGGACAAGACCTTAAGACTTTTAAATCTGAGCCTTCCAGGCGAGTTTTACTCCAGTATGTAGATGACCTCCTGATTGCAGCAGTGACCCAGGAAGAGTGTTTTGAGGCTACCAGAGAATTGCTGGAGCTACTCTTGGATGCAGGTTATAAGGTCTCACGCTCAAAGGCCCAACTTTGTCAGTCAGAAGTGAAGTATCTGGGCTTCTGCATTTCCCAGGGAAGTCGGAGACTGGATGTCAGTAGGAAGCAAGCGGTTGCTGCAATTCCCCAACCCAAGTCCAGAAGGGAAGTTAGGGAATTTCTGGGAGCAGCCGGATTCTGCAGAATTTGGATTCCAAATTTTGCATTGATGGCGAAACCCCTTTACCAGGCCACAAAGGGGGGTGAAAAGGAACCATTTGAATGGGGACCTACTGCTCAACAATCTTTCATTGCCATAAAGAAAGCCCTACTCCAAGCCCCTGCGTTAGGCCTTCCTGATGTGGAGAAACCTTTCTCATTGTATGTCCATGAGCGACAGGGGGTTGCTCTGGGTGTGCTGACCCAGATGATGGGATCCTGGCAGAGGCCTGTTGCATACCTGTCTAAACAGCTGGATGGAGTGGCTAAAGGATGGCCAGCCTGCATGAGGGCTATTGCAGCAACAGTCTTACTGGTCCAGGAAGCTGATAAGTTGACCTTGGGGCAAGAACTGGTTGTTAAAGTCCCCCACGCAGTTCTCACCCTCATGGAGTACAAGGGCAACCACTGGTTTACAAATAACCGCATGGTTAAGTACCAAGCTAGCTTGTGTGAGAATCCACGGAAACACCTGGAAACAGTGGCTACATTCAATCCCGCCACTCTTTTGCCAGCATCTGAGGGACCACCGGATCATGACTGTATCCAAACTATGGATGAAGTGTACTCCAGTCGACCAGATCTCAAAGATGTTCCGTGGAGGGACCCAGATGTAATTTATTTCACAGATGGAAGCAGTTAAGTGGAGAACTCCAAGCGATTTGCAGGCTATGCTGTGGTGACAGAGGACAAGGTGATAGAAGCAAGAGCCCTGCCCCAAGGAACTTCAGCCCAGAAAGCAGAACTTGTGGGCCTCATACGAGCTCTGGAGCTAGCAGCAGGACTGGTGACCAACATTTATACTGATTCCAAGTATGCCTTCACAACCCTACATGCTCATGGAGCTTTGTATAAGGAAAAGGGACTCATAAATGCCGCAGGCCACCCTGTTAAGTATGGACCTGAAATACTTCAGCTGCTAGAGGCTGTTTGGGCCCCTAAGAAGGTAGCTGTCATTCACTGCAGGGGACATCAAAGGATAGATACTCCAGTGGCCCGAGGGAATCGCCATGCTGATCGGGTGGCCAAGGAAGCTGCTCGAGGACCCCCAGCAAGTACTGTGACCCCCCCTGTTTCAAATTCGACTGCAAGAATGGACGCCTATGTACACCCAAACGGAAGAGAAATGGGCTCAAGAAGAAGGTGTAGTAAGGAGACCTGATGGCTGGTTACATCTCCCTGATACCAGAGTTCTGGTGCCATGCCACCTAGCTTGGCCTGTAGTGTCTCAAGCTCATGACCTGTCACACTTAGGGAAAACAGCACTAGCCCGCCTACTCAGTCGAGTAGTGGTCTTGGAAGGATTGGATAGTCTGGTTGCCACTGCCTCTGCCCGATGTACTCTCTGTGCCCAGAATAATGCTCGTCAGGGACCCCGTATTCCACCAGGAGTTCAGTCTAGAGGACTAACACCCTTTGAGTCCCTAGTCATAGACTTCACAGAAATGCCCAGGAGCGGTAGGCTCCGATACCTCTTGGTCATAGTCTGTACTTTCTCTGGGTGGGTGGAAGCATATCCTACAGTCACTGAGAAAGCCACAGAAGTAGCTCGAGCCCTCCTTAGGGATGTCATCCCCAGGTATGGACTGCCCCTTGCCATAGGTTCAGATAATGGTCCCGCCTTTGTTGAAGCCACACTTCAGGCCCTGTCCCGTGCATTGCGAATTACCTGGAAATTGCATTGTGCCTATCGTCCCCAGAGTTCAGGGCAGGTTGAGCGAGCAAACAGAACCTTGAAAAATAGCCTAGCAAAGATTTGTCAGGAAACCCAACTGAAATGGCCACAGGCACTGCCACTAGCCCTCTTCCGCCTCCGATGCACCCCAACTAAAGGAACAGCCCTCTCTCCCTTTGAAATTGTGTATGGGAAGCCCCCAGCCATTTTACAGGGAATTAAGGGAGACATAGGGACTTTAGGGTCTGCCCAGGTGCAGGTAGCCCTCTTGGGCAGGATAATTTCTGAGCTTCAGTCTTATGTGAGAGAAATAAACCCTGTCCCCTTCCAGGCTCAGGTACATTCCTTCCTGCCAGGGGATAGAGTTTGGGTGAAAGACTGGAGGCTCCAGCCTCTGGGGCCCCGATGGAAAGGACCTTTTACTGTTTTGCTTTCTACCCCTACAGCTGTGAAGGTCGCAGGGATAACTCCATGGGTCCATTGGTCTCGAATTAAGTCTGCTGACCAGACTGAGCCCAGCACGGATCAGACGGAGCCTAGACAGTGGAGAGCAGAAAGTGATCCAGCGGAGCCATTGAAGTTGCGCTTGACCCGAACCAAAGAATCTACTAGCTGAAAAGAAGGGTCAACTGCATACTGCAGGAGCTGCTGAATTTCGGCTTCACACTGAGACTCTTTCTTGCCTGATTCTGGCTTTCCTGGAATTTGAGAGCTTGATTCTTGTCAGTTGAGGTTCTATCCCAACTGGTATAAGAACTCAAAGACTGAGAACATTATATTAGAGTAATCTGTGATTAGCACAGACTGTTGGAATATTATTGCTTAATTAGTCTGCTGTATTTGTTTTAGATTAGGAAGAAAGAAAATGTTAGTAGTTTGGATGCTTTTGTTGTTTTCTACTCCTTGCCTCCTTGTTCCTAATACCCCAACTCGCTCCAATCTTTGGTTACACTCTGTCCAGGAACTAATTAGCCAGGCAAAGATTACTTCCCCTTGTATTGTGGGTTCCCGATTTTCTCCTTATACTACAGATGTCCCAGCTGTTCCTGTCCCTGTGCAGCTCCCAGCTCTTATACCTCCCTACTTTTCGAGTTCAGGCCCTTGGAGCCAGGATTATACTTGGTGGTCCTTTTATAATGCTACTTCCCCCTCTGAATCTTCCCTAAGGCCAGTCTTTACGTCTCCCTATCCAGCTTCTGGAGTGTTTTGTTTAACAAGAAACATCTCAACTGTTCTTCCCATTCCCTGTAACTATACTAATGTTCTCCCAGAAAAAGGGGAATCTGTGTGGGTAGTTTCTCCAGGTACTCCTATGTGCCCTACTACCATACCTGCAGATTATGACCAAGGTGATTATCTGGCTCCTAACCGTACTATTGAGAAGACTATAGTGTCCCGGCCTATTTTCTACTTTCATAAGTCCCCGGGGTATGAAAGGTTTATAACACATGAGCAGCTTGTCACAATTGGGGATTGGCACCTATGGTGTACAAAGTCTCCATTTCATCTTCGTTCCCCCTGGGATAGGGGCTCGCATTATGGGCATCCTAATGTCCATCCTGTGCCAACATTTATTGGGAACTTTCCTCACCCTCTCCTTGGTCATTACTGGCTCTGTGATAATGTCCTCCACATGATTCTTCCTCCCACATATGAGTTTTGTGTATTGGTAACCTTGAATTATTTTCCTAAAGTTATTCCTCTTCTCAAGCCACCATCCCCGCACCGCTCTAAGCGAGAGGCTTTGTCCTTACCTTCCTCCGTTGCCACAGAGGATGAGGCGATTGAATTAGCCCTCCAGTATATCAACTCTACTTATCCTCTGACTAAAAAGAGACTTGTAGCCCTTTCTGCCACGGCCTGGATTCCAATTGGGGGCCCGGTAGCGGGTATTACTGAACTAGGCATGGCTACCCGGAGACTCCAGTCCCTACTCCATGTTTTAGTTCATGAGTTGAACGTGGTAGTCAATGCATTGCAGGATCAAATTAATGAATTAAGTATAGTTTCTCGGTATAACCGTATGGGCCTTGACTACCTCTTTGCAGCACAGGGAGGCCTCTGCACAGTGCTAAATTCTTCAGAGTGCTGTACCATTGTCATAAATAGGACGCATGTAGTTAGGCATGCTATGGATAAAGTCCTACAGTTGGCCAGCCTTAATGTGGAGGATTACCGAGGAGGATTAGACCTTACCTCCTGGTGGTGGTCATTGACCTCCTGGATACGTCCCTTGTTCATTTCCCTAATAGTTTTAGTTTTAGCAGGATTGTTGTTTTGTTTCCTGGCCTCATGTGCATCGGCAGTATGCCGTCGGACCTTAACAAGTAGGGTAATGGTGATTCATAAGTCTATTCCTAGTTAGGATCACTATAATCTCCAGAGTTTGAGTTGTGAGACTTATCTCTGCATAAGCTGATTTTAGTCTCAAAGGGGGGAATGAGGCAGTGGACAAAAGAAATGATATTAAAGCTTGGTGTTTAAATTCTATTTCAACTTTTCAGTCCTGTAAAGTGATGGAGGAATGTCATCTGGTTTAGATTATTTAGAAGTTTAACGTTTGGGTTAGAAAGGTCAGAGAGAGAAACTTTCTTTGACCCCTTGTGAGTGATGGATGGTTAAGGCTAGTTCATAGATATTATTTTACCACAGCTGGAGGCCATTAAATCTTGAGGGGATCAGCAAAGCAAGGCATATTGTAGTTTACCGGATTAGTTTAAAATGCTAGTTAGAAGAAAATAATTAGATTTTAGAAGTGCTTAATATGTAGATATTCCTGATGTTTAGATTTGTCTTATAAGGAATCTGATGTCTGCTTATTTTAGAATATGTTTTATTTTGTGTAATTAATAATTCTAGGTAGAATATCTTTTTAATTCAGTGTTTTATTAGTGTCTGACTCTCAAGCAAGACTGTAGTTGAAAAGGTCAACATCTGGTTTACAGTCCTAGCTAGTTCAATGTATGAAGCTAATAGGTGAAAGAGGTCAGGGAAAGTCTTGATTAATTATAGATAAATGTAGGAATGGTCCTGAAAGTAATAACAAACTATATCTGTATGCTATTAAGTAAGACTGGCCCTTGACCCCTTAATGAATGCCAGAGTTCAGTTAGCAGTTAGTATGAAGTTGACTAGGAATATGAGAATTTAATAATAATAAAATGCCAAGAGAGGGGAGCTAAAATGTCTGGTCTGAGAGGCCCCAGGTCATAGGTCAGTTAGGAAATGTCTGGAACCTATGTAACTGATATTTTGGAAATATATGTACAGAGATGATTGGTTGAGACAGGGTAATCAATCTATTCTTTACCATCTGGAAAGTAAGGGGGGCTAGGAGGGGGTTAGAACTGTATATAAGTGGGAGCAGAAGCAGCTTACGTCAGAAGGAACAGACAGAAGAGAAGAGAGCTGAAGGAAGACAGACAGCAGAAGAAGAGAAGAAGCTGAGACAGAAGCCATAACATCCAGAGAGCTGAGAAAGAGAAGAGAGCTAGAACTGATGTCCTACTTTGTTTGCTGGCAAATAAAGAAGATTTCTCTCTCATTCTGGTGTGTGCTGTTTGACTCCTGAAGTACCACAAGTTCTGCTAACAATAGGGGTAATTCATGCATCAATTCCTGCAACACTACCTCCCTCCGTTAAAGGCACCCCCTCCTTCCGTCAGAATTTTAAACTTCTCACCTCGTCAGTGTGACTCCGGTAACAGCAGCGCTTCAGCGTGCATGTTGCTCGGCGAGCTTCACTCAGGCTTCACTCTCTTAGCTCTCTGGTCCCGCCCTTTTGTGGGTGGAACCAGAGAACTAAGAGAGAGAAGCCTGAGTGAAGCTCGCTGAGCAACATGCACGCTGAAGCGTTGCTGTTACCGGAGTCACACTGACAAGGTGAGAAGTTTAAAATTCCGACGGAAGGAGGGGGGGTGCCTTTAACGGAGGGAGGTAGGGCCTGTAACGGAGGGAGGCTTTAATGGAGGGAGGGCGGGCCTGTACGGAGGGAGGGCCTGTAACAGAGGGCGGGAGGGGCTACATTCGGACTATAAGATGCACCAACATTTTCCTCCCAAATTTGGGAGGAAAAAAGTGCGTCTTATAGTCCAAAAAATACGGTAGTTACTGACCTAGGACGTAAGGTGAAGGGCAGGTCAGATTGACAACAGGTTTATGGTTGAAAAGAAGGATTTTATAAAGTCTGGGTTTATAATATATGTATATATACTGTGAGAACTCTCCGGGGGAGCTTGAGGCAGGAGTTGGGGAAGGCGGTAGAAGGGCCCAGAAATCTCAGTACCCTGGGGGTGGAGTTCCTGGAAGGCAGGGAGGGATTGATGCTGAAAGAGGGAAGTGGGACTACAACTCCCAGAGATCTCGGGAGGGGGAGAGGCTTTCGGAAAAGGAGGGAAAGGAGGACTGGAAGGCCCCAGGTGCAGATGGGGTGGAGGATTATTTGTTTATTGAATACTAATCAAGAGGAGGGGAGTCAGCTGACAGAACCTGGAGGGGAGGACTTTATGGAGTGGGCACAGGAGAGCAAGGAGAGAGGGAGCTGTGGGGAACCTATGGACACTTCAGCTCTAGCCTAAACTCCAAGAGGAGGTAAATTGCAAGCAGTGGCAGCCGCCTTATTCTCCCAGCTCAAGGGCCCTCGGAAGAGTATGTGGGGCTGGCTCAGGGCCAGTAAGGGGGAGAAGCAATAAGGGGAAGGTGGATGCTGATGTCATGTGGAAACTGTGAATGACTGAATGTTTGAGTTGTGAAGACCCCAAAAGATACGTCCTCTCAGGAAGGACTAGTGCAACTTAACTTTTCTTTTGGTTGGAATTATGAACTGATGAACTGGGGTGTTTGGGGGAGCCCCAGCAGTGGCCTTGAAAGGGGGGGGAAGGGGGTGAGTATGGTTTTCTTTTTCTTTTCCTTTTTGGTTTTGTATTGGGGCTACTGAACCTATGTATTGGTGAACTTATACCCTGGAAAATGCAAGCGTGAAGGTACAATCTCGTAAGGATCAAGGGGGCTCCGAGATTCTCTCTCTCTGCCCCCCCCCCCCCCCCGCCCACTGGAAAGGGGGACCCGATAACAATACATTAAACCAGAAAAAAAATATGAGCTTACCTCTCAGCTCTTTTGTCAGCTGGATATTCTGTTAAAATATAAACATATTTGTAGTTTTTAATATCTCTCCTGTGCTCTTAAACTTATGCAACTTAATAATATCTCTAGTTTTAACTCCTTAGTAGCTTCTGCTGCTCACCCTCTCTAGACAGCACATCCAGATAGCACAGATACCCTTGCCTGGCCTGTGAGATGAAAGGACTTTGTGGCAGCCCTCATCCTCCCTTCCACCTCATGCTTGAGTGCACCTAGATCTGTGTATTCCCAATAGAAGAGACATCCAAAATTGAATCCCCTGTAGTACAATACTACAACTCCAGTCATCAGGCTGGCACAAACACATATAGGTTTAAATGAATATACTGTCATAAAGGTTAAAATAAATGAAATGAAATTTAAAAAAAACACCTGTATGTGCAGTGATATTCAGACTGATACCTGGAGAGGTGAAGCCAGGAGGGCATGAACCAGGAAGTAAAAAAGTCCAGAGCACAGCTAGGTTAAGGTGTCCCACCACATACGCCTACACCACCTATGTATGAACTGCAACCACTAGCTTTTGTGTTCATTTCCCTTCCCCATCTGTGAATTGAACAGAACCCCTAACTGATACCTTCAATAAAATATTATTTTTTTTTATTTTAACCCACTGTGTAGCACTGGTTTATCCTGGCTCCAGGGTCTGCCCTCGTTCATTTTACCAAATATAGTTCTGGCAGTGGAACAGGAGCTTACCGTGACAGAGAAAGCTGGAATCCTGAGCCTTCAAAGCTCTGTAACTGGTAGGACTACCACACAAGAACATCAGACAAAAGGATATAGCCCTGCCCTAGTCAGAAACTGGGGGTGGGGGGCAGCAGCTGAAGACCATTGTACAGAGGCAATGTCAGCTGCAGCAGGCATTGAAAACTTTATTGGAGATTCAACGCAACTCCCTGGTACAAGTGACACAAACACTACATGCATCCAGAGTACAAGCTGCTCCCTTGTTCCAGTGCTAAAGAAAGTGGGACCAGAAGATGATCCAGACTATTTCCTAATGAACTTTGAGAGGACATCTTGTTTATCTGGTTGGCCATAAGCATCATGGATGGCCTACTCAGAGAACCTGTTGACCAGAAGTAGCCACCACTCCGATCCATGGATAAATCCTTCTTATCTGTTCCCTTCTCCACTACTGCCAACTCCAGACTTCGCTCCTTCTGTCTCGCTGCACCCTACGCCTGGAATAAACTTCCTGAGCCCCTACGTCTTGCCCCATCCTTGACCACCTTTAAATCTAGATTGAAAGCCCACCTCTTTGACATTGCTTTTGACTCGTAACCATTTGTAACCTCTCGCTTCCACCTACCCTCCTCTCCTCTATCCTCTACACATTAATTGATTTGCTTGCTTTACTTTTTGTCCATTAGATGGTAAGCTCTTTGAGCAGGGACTGTCTTTCTTCTATGTTTGTTCAGCGCTGCGTACGCTTTGTAGCGCTATATAAATACTAAATAGTAGTAGTAGTAGAGTCTCTGGCGGCCTCCCAGGCCCAGCAGCAACCCCCAATGGATTTGTTCCAGGACCTGTTGAGGAGCGTGGGTGGCCAACGGGGGCTGAATCCAGTGGTGGCCCCAGTAGGACCCGAGGGAGCCCAAGCTGCGGTAGGACCAGCAAATATTAATTGGCTTTCCTGGGGCAAGTTATCAGCCGCAGATGACATTTAATGTTACCTGGGTGGCCTCGGGAGCAGTGGGCGATTCGACTGGTGCCCTCCCTCTTGGGGGAAGCATTAGCAGCCTTCCAGAGCTTACCGCCAGCCGAGGTGACTGACTATGACAAACTGAAGGGGGCCATCTGTGACCGCTGTGGTCTGAGTATTCAAACCTATAGGAGGAGGTTCTGGGAGTTGCACTGGACAAAGGGAGAAACCCCCAGGGCTTTAGCTCAGCGCCTGATGGATCTGGCGAGGAAACGGCTGGAGCCGGAGAGGAAAACTGTGCACCAGTTGATGCATGACTTAGTCCTGGAACAATATCTGGAGGCTCTGCCAGGGGAAATAAGGGTGGACTTGGTGCGCAGGGGCTGTATGACTTTGGAACAGGCTATTGTGAGTCTGGAGTGCAACCTAGAGTCTCAACTGGGCGTGGGGGCCAAGGGGCTGGGAAGAGGAGGAGGGAACCCTGGACCCAGAGTTAGCCTGCGGAGACCCCCGGCAGAGGAAAAGGGTAGAGATAGATTCTGCTACCGGTGTGGTCAGAGGGGGCATATCAGAAAGGATTGTGGTGAGCGCATGGGTTTGACCACCCATGCCTTGCAGCCAGCAGCTCCTCGATATACTTGAGTTGAGGTGGAGGGGATTAGAGTGGAAGGACTGCTGGATTCCAGGGCGGACCAGACCAAGGTGTCCCGGGGGCTGTGGGAGCGGATAAGGAAAGGGGGAGGAGCAAGGGTGCAGTATTCCAAGGGGGAAATAGGCATCCAATGTATTCATGGAGCTAGGACACAATATGCCCTCCACCAGGTACGGATCAAAGGACCTACCGGGATTACCCGGTTGGCAGTGGCCGTTCTACCACATCTTCCCCTGGAGCTGATATTGGGAAGGGATTGGGCTCCCTTTCCCCACTGTTTAAGGGAGAAAGAGGCTATGGTGATGACCCAGGCCCAAGGGCAGGAAGGGTAGGAAATGGATCCCAGGGTCTCTCAGTTATTTCCCTTCCATGAAGACATTATGGCTCTCCCTGGGAAGATGAGAAGGGATAAGGCCCATAGGAAAGATACCCAGAAAGAGCGTGGGAGAGTGATGGAGGGTCTGGAGGAATTAAGGGCCTTTCCTACGAGTCTGGAGGCCCTTCAGGAACAGTTCCCCTACTTTTCATGAGAACAAGACTCCGACCCCTACTCTGTATGCCTGGGAGCAGGGAAAAGGGGGAGGAGGGGAGGGGTATCCCAGATTTATAGTAGAGAAAGGAATATTAATGTGAGTGATTACCTGGGGGCATTTGAAAGGGTAGCCACCACAGCAGGGTGGCCTCGGGAGCAGTGGGCGATTCAACTGGTGCCCTCCCTTTTGGGGGAAGCATTAGCAGCCTTCCAGAGCTTACCGCCAGGCGAGGTGACTGACTATGACAAACTGAAGGGGGCCATCTGGGACCGCTATGGTCTGAGTATTCAAACCTATAGGAGGAGGTTCTGGGAGTTGCACTGGACAAAGGGCAGGGATGAGGGGTTGAGGAAACAGATTGTGGTTCCTAGGGGCTTCTGGAGGTGGGTAATCCAATTAGCCCATGATCACCCGCTCAGGGGGCATAAAGGGGCGCAAAATACACTGACCCAGGTCTTGCACAGGTTTTATTGGCCAGGAATATACAAGGAGATAGTTATACTGCAATTCGTGTCCTAATTGTCAGAAGGTGGGGGAGCGTCAACCTGAGAGAGCCCCCTTACAAACCCTGCCTCATATTGGCCAGCCTATGTGTAGGATAGCAATGGATATTGTGGGACCAATGATCAAGTCTAGTCACGGATACTCATACATTCTGGTAATTATGGACATGGCATCAAGATTTCCCTGGGCAATACCTTTAAGAAATATCTCAGCTAAGATTATAGCTGCCGAGTTGATACGCATCTTCTGCGAAGTGGGCTTTCCCCGGGAGGTCCTTACTGATAGGGGCACCAATTTTCTTTTTTTTTAATATATTTTTTATTTTTATCATAACAGTTCTGACAAACAAAACATAAACCAACGGCTGGTTACACACTCTGATATATGATTCAACTAACAACTCTTATCCACAATCCGTACCATTATCCACAGCAGAACTTTACCCTCCCCACCTTGCCTTACCCACTCTCCCTCCCCCTTCCTCTTCAGCCCTGGAGTCAAATCAAGTTTTGTTTTACAGTTTCGTATACCTGCCACATTTTTTGATGGATATGCATCTGGTCTTTTCTCAATGCCGTCAATTTTGACATCAGGTGTAAATAATCTACCCTGTTCAACATTTCTTTAATGTTGGGGGTTGCTACTTGTTTCCAAGCTTTCGCCAGTGCCATTTTTGCGGCTACCCAGAAGTGTATTGCTAACTTATGGCTATATTTCTTGCTTTTCCAGGGCCTTAAGTGCAATAAGCAGGTTGCTGCTTGACATGGGTAGTCCACCTGCACTACTTTCTTCACTAGTTCTGTTATCTGAGACCAGTACACCTGTACCTTTGGACACTTCCACCATATATGAAAAAAGGTTCCACGGCCTCCACATTCCCTCTAACAGTCTGCGGGAACCTGGGGATAAATTTTGTGTAATCTCTCTGGTGTGTAATACCACCAATACAGTATTTTATAACCATTTTCAACTAGGGCTTGGGCGATGGAGGGTTTCAACAAATATCTATAGCTACAAGACCACCATTCCGGGGAGAATCTAGTCTGTAATGCTTCCTCCCATCTCCCGGTATAAAACTCCTGCGGGGTCGAGAGGAGCAACAAGGCTCTATAAAGCCGAGTAATACTGCTTCTTCCTCCTCCCCCTCTCAGCGCCCTTTCAAGTCTTGTTTCAGCTAGTTCTAACTCTTCCCTCGCCCTTCTCTGGATATAATTTCTCAAGCAGTGGTAGTACACTAAATCTCTATTTTCCAGGCCATATTCTTCTTGTAGTTCACTAAAATCTTTTATCCCCCCCTGAGCCCATAGCTGCTCCAGTTTATATAAGCCTTTAAACGCCCATTGTTGGTATATCTTTTCTGTCCCCCCTAGAGGGAAGCCAGGCGCTTCTCTAATCGCCATTTGAAAGAAATACTTCCTTTCTGGGAAGACCTTTTTACGTATTAGTAACCATGTATGAAGCAGGTGACCCATCCCCATGGGTACCCGCCTTATTATTGCCTGTATTCCTTTCTCTGATATCCACAGTTTATCCCCCAAGAAGCGTGTTCCCATCCACGCCCTCTCCCAGTGTAACCATTTCTTAGTGTTGTGGGGGTCCCAATCCGCCAATATACATAACTGTGCTGCCTGGTAGTACAGCTCAAAATTGGGAACTCCCATCCTTCCCTGAGGTGGCATTTGAAACATCATTGGTCTGCGCACCCTACGTGGCCGCTTATTCCAAATGTACACAAATAGTTTTCTGTTCAATTGCTGGAAGAATGTTCTAGGGATTGGTATCGGCAGTGCCATAAATAGGTATAGGAGCTTGGGCAATAGCATCATCTTTATTGCGTGAATTCTTCCCATCCATGAAACTGTTAGACCCTCCCACCTATCCAATTCCATAAATAGCTCTTTTACTTTTTGAGGGTAGTTCGCTTGGAATAGCTGCTCAAATTTAGGGGTGATCATGACTCCCAAATATCTGATCCCTCTAGGTGCCCACTTAAAGGGGAACTCTCCCTGTAACTGCTGGACTTCCTGCGGGGGCACTGTAAGATTATTTCTGATTTTAGAGGCATTGATTTTAAAGCCCGATCTTAAGCCATACTGAGTTAATGTTTGCAACACACACGGCAGCGATTGATGGGGTTGTGCCAGGGTCAACAAAATATCATCAGCAAATAACATGACCTTGTGCTCTCTCATGCCCCTGACTATACCTCGTATTTCCCCATGTTCCCTAATACGCTTAGCTAATGGTTCCATTGATAATGCAAATAAAAGGGGTGACATTGCACAGCCCTGCCTAGTGCCCCGACCTAGTTTTAGTGGCCTAGAGTGAGTCCCATTCACCTTCAGTATCGCCATCGGGTTAGTGTACAATAATTGAAGCCATTCCAAATATCTCCCACTCAGGCCCAACTGTCTCAGCACCTCAAACAGAAAGGACCACTCCACCCTGTCAAATGCCTTTTCGGCATCAACTGACAGCAAGAGTGCTGGGGAAGATGGGTCCTCACCGGGGAATTGCACCACATGCAACAAGGTTCTGACATTGTCAAAAGTCTGTCTGCCTGTAATAAATCCCGCCTGGTCCTCATGTACCAGGCGAGGCAGAAGCCCCTGGATCCTACGGGCCAAAATTTTTGTAAAGATTTTATAATCTAAATTCAGGAGTGAAATTGGTCTATAGGACCCGCACTGTGAGGCATCTTTGCCCGGTTTCAGAATAAGAATGATTTCCGCCACTCTCCAGGAATATGGCAGCTCGCGCTGTGTCCCAAAAGAGTTTATTGCCCTTAATAGAATCGGGGCCAGCCACTTCTTATATAGCTTATAAAAGCGCACGGGGAACCCATCCAATCCAGGGGCTTTACTGTTAGGGAGTTCTTCTATTGTTTCTATTATCTCTGCCAGGGTTATATCTCGGGATAGCCTCTCCAGGTCTTCCCCTGTGAGTTTTGACAATGCTGCGTTCTGCACATATTGTGCAATGTCCTGCTGAGATGCGACCTGCTCTGATTGATATACCTGCTCATAGAAGTCGCTAAATATTTTCTGAATTTGTTCGGTTTGAGTAAAGCGTTCTCCTGTCTGATTAACTATACTGGAAATCCAGTTGCGCTGGGCCTGCTTCTTAAGCTTATATGCTAATAGCCTACTTGCCCTATTTCCGAATTCGAAGTGTTCCTGTTGCGCTTGTTGAAGTTGTACAGTAATATCCGCTAATTGAGTATCATTCAATTGTGATCTAGCCTGTTGTAGTTCTTGCCTCACCTCTCTATTCGTGGGATCCCTTTGTGTTTCCGCTCCAGGTTATCTAACCTTGTTCAAAGTGCAGTTTCTAACTCCGTTTTTTTCTTATGTAGGTGGGCTTGCAGTGCTATTAGTTGACCTCTCAAAACCACCTTTAAGCCCTCCCAGAGACTAACGGGACTGACCTCCCCTGTATCATTGATGTTTATGTAACCCACTATGTACTGCTCTATCTGCGTTACATTTTGGGAATCCAACAGCATGGCTTCATTTAATCTCCAATAGCTACGATGTTTCTTTTTCTCTGACCCCTTCAGCGTCAAAGACAACATTGAGTGGTCCGACCAACTACATGGCATTATGGCCACCGATTTAACCTTTCCTCTAGTTTCTCCATCGCCCAGCCAATAGTCTTATCTTAGAGTAGGAATTATATTTTGGTGCGTAAAATGTGTAATCTCTAACAGCTTCATGGTGCGCTCGCCAAAGGTCTATCATACCCCATCTCGCCATCCATGCCTTTAGTGCTTTCCTATCCCATTTAGCGTACCCCACCGCCCCACCAGAATTGTCCATTTGAGGGTCTATGGTTAAGTTGAGGTCTCCCCCCACTATTAGTTGCCCTTTTGCATGTTTTTAAATGCTTCTGTCTAACTCCTCCAGAAATAACCCTTGTCCCTCATTTGGGGCATAGACGCATACCATAGTATAGTAGCTATTCTGCAGGGAAGCTACTAGCAATATATATCTACCCGCTGCATCTCTCACCATATGATGAATCACCCAGGGAAAAGTACCTGCGAGGGCTATGAGAACTCCTCTTTTTTTTTTTACCATCTGTGCTAGAAGCGCAGTAGATTAGTGGGTAGTGTGTATGCCGCGCCAAATGCTCGTGACTTCGCTTCAAGTGGGTTTCCTGGAGGAATACGACATCCGCTTTTTGACGCAACATTTCCCCAAATACCTGTTTGCGTTTTTGCGGAGTATTAAGGCCTCTAACATTTACAGTTATATATTTGCATTCCATCTACTCAGCTTACATTTACAACGCTCTCATTTCGTCCCCAACCGCTGAGAGACTCCCAAATCCTTTCCCCTTATACCCACCCCTGTGCCTTATTGATCATCTCCCTCCCATCCCACCCCCCTCTCCACCCATGGGCACCAATTTTCTGTCGAGCACCCTGATGCAGGTCTGGGAGGCCTTCAATATTAAACATCTCCGCACGGCCGCTTACCATCCCCAAACCAATGGGTTAGTGGAGAGGTTCAACAAGACATTGAAGACTCTCCTTTGGAAAGGCCTAGGAGGAAAATATGAGAACTGGGATCAACTCCTTCCCTTTGTCCTTTACACATGTAGGGAAAGTGTCCAGGCCTCCTTGGGGGTGTCCCCGTTTGAGCTAATGTACAGGCGGTACCCCCGGGGAGTGTTAGACATTTTGAGGGAAGAGTGGGTGCCACCAGATCCGGCAGATAAGACACAGGTAGTGTCCAACCTGTGGGACCTAAAGGGTAGACTAAGGAGGTTGTGACAATATTCTAGAGACCAACTGAAACTTAGGATGCTCAGAAGGCTCATTATGACTCAGGAGAGGGAGTTTAAGGCGGGTGACCGAGTAGAAGTTATGATATCGGATTCGCCCCACAAATTTTCTAGTAGGTGGAGAGGACCATGGGTGGTACAAAAGAAACTAGGCCCCGCTACATACAAAATAATAATGACAAGGGAAGAACCCAGACATATCATGCTAATGTGTTGAAGCTATAGCAGGAAAGGGAGGCCTTAATAACCCAAAGGGAGGAGGAGGGGAATGAGAAATTTGGTCCCCAAATCTCCGAAATCTTTCGCCCAGTGGACCCTCACATAAATGGGGAACTCCAACATAGGCAAAGAAGGGAGATGGAACGTCTATTGGCAGAGTTTCAGGATGTGTTGACGCCTTGTCCTGGGGAAATCCACCTATTAATGCATGATATTGTGACGGAGGGTGGGGGGAGGTGGTGAAACAAACGCCCTATCGCCTGTCCCCCCCAGAAAAAACAAGAGGTCATAAAGCAAGTCCAGGAGATGCTGGACTTCGGGGTTATCAAGGAGTCATATAGCCCGTGGTCTAGTCCCATAGTCTTGTTGCCCAAATCGGATGGCATGTGGCGTTTTTGCGTCGATTTCCGCCAGGTCAATGTCTTATCTGCCCCTGATGCTTATCCCATGCCACGTATTGAGGAGCTACTGGATCGGCTAGGGCCGGCCAAATACCTGTCTACCCTGGACCTCACCAAGGGCTACTGGCAAATTTCGCTCTCAGCGGAGGCTCGTCCAAAAACAGCTTTTTGTACTCCGGTGGGCTTGTATCATTTCAAATGTATGCCATTTGGCTTAAATTCAGCTGCGGCCAGCTGCCAACGACTGCTGGACAGGGTGTTGCGCCCCCATCAGGAGTATGCGGCTGCCTACATGGATGATGTCATGGTCCATAGTACAGATTGGGAAACCCATGTTAACCAGTTGAGGCAGGTGTTGGGTGCTTTTAGACGAGTGGGTTTAACCTGAATCCCCAGAAATGCCTCTTCGCTCAGCAGGAAGTAAAATACTCAGGCTATAAGGTGGGGAATGGAGAAGTGAGGCCGCTGGTGGACAAGGTTCAATTGATTAAAGAATTCCCGTGGCCCCAGACAAAGAAACAATTAAGAGGCATCTTGGGATTAATAGGGTATTACCGACGGTTTATGATCCATTTTTCCACCTTGGCCACTCCTTTGACGGACATGCTCCAAGGGAAGAGGTCTAATCAGTTGAGTTGGAACAAGGGGGAGTGGAGGGCATTCCAGGGTTTGCAGGTGGCCTTATGTGAGGAACCCGTCCTAAAGGCAGTAGATTTTGAAAAGCCTTTTGTGCTGCAAACAGATGCCTCGGGGGTGGGCTTAGGAGCAGTTTTGTCCCAGGCATATGGTGATGAAGAGCATCCTATCATGTACATAAGGTAAAATTATGTATCATACCTGATAATTTTCTTTCCATTAATCATAGCTGATCAATCCATAGACTGGTGGGTTGTGTCCATCTACCAGCAGGTGGAGATAGAGAGCAAACTTTTGCCTCCCTATATGTGGTCATGTGCTGCCGGAAACTCCTCAGTATGTCGATATCAAAGCTCCATCAGCAGGACTCAGCACTTAGAGAATTACACCCACAAAGGGACACTCTGCCCAGCTCACCACCGCCGAAACGGGGGAGGGGAATTAACCCAGCTCATCCCCACACAAGTGGGGGAGGGGAATCCGTCCAGCTCATCCCCGCGGAGCGGGGGAGGGACACCACCCCGCCGATGCGGGGGGATCTGGCTTATCCTGCAACCGCAACCGCGGGAGGAGCTGACTGACCCCAACACCGCCGAAGCGGGAGGGGTACAAAGCTGCCCTACAGCCGCACGAAGCGGGAGGGAGTGCCGGCAGAATTTAAATCTCAATCCAACCCCGTAAAACGGAGGGGAGAGGAATGCAGCAGCTCACTGTAACACAAACTCGTCTCAACTCTTGAAGAATCCAAGTGAAAAAAGAACTTGAACACGAAGTCCTCCTGAAGTAACTGAAGACTAAACTTGAACCTAAAATTCAACCAGAATATAAACAGTACAGATATCCGGGAGGGGCTATGGATTGATCAGCTATGATTAATGGAAAGAAAATTATCAGGTATGATACATAATTTTACCTTCCATATCATCATGCTGATCAATCCATAGACTGGTGGGATGTACCGAAGCAGTACTCACCCAGGGCGGGACATAGAAATCCCTGACCGCAACACTGAAGCTCCAAACCGGGCCTCCGCCCGAGCAGCCACAGTCAAGCGGTAATGTCTGGAAAAGGTATGGGCCGAAGCCCAAGTTGCCGCCTTGCAAATCTCTTCCAAGGAGACGGACCCGGCCTCTGCCATCGAGGCCGCCTGAGCTCTAGTGGAGTGAGCCTTCAGCTGGATAGGCGGCACCTTCCCCGCGGCCACATAAGCCGCTGCAATGGCTTCCTTGACCCATCTTGCCATTGTAGGCTTAGCAGCCTGCAGACCCTTACGAGGACCATTTGAGAGCAGAGTATTCCTCTGAGTAGTCCTCCCTCCGAAAGGAAGGGAGACAGAGCTGCTGATTCACATGGAAGCGAGAAACAATCTTGGGCAGGAAGGAAGGCACTGTGCGAATAGTCACTCCTGCCTCAGTGAACTGCAGAAAAGGCTCTCGACATGAGAGCGCCTGGAGCTCGGAAACTCTTCTGGCTGAAGTGATAGCCACCAAAAAGACTGCTTTCAACGTCAGGTCTTTCAGAGATGCCCTCGACAAGGGTTCAAAAGGCGGCTTCTGCAATGCTCTTAGCACCAGGTTGAGATTCCACGCAGGCACCACTGAGTGCAGAGGAGGGCGCAGGTGATTAACTCCCTTGAGAAAGCGCACCACATCTGGCTGCGAAGCCAGGGAAACACCCTTCAGGCGACCCCTGAAGCAAGCCAGAGCCGCTACCTGGACTTAAGGGAACTGAGCGACAGGCCTTTCTCCAGACCTTCTTGCAGGAACGCCAACACTGAAGAAATTGGAGCAGTGAAGGGAGAAAGTGAGCCTGCTTCACACCACGCTGCAAAGATACGCCAAACCCTGGTGTAAGCAGTAGAAGTAGAGCGCTTCCTCGCTCTCAGCATAGTGGCGATGACCTTGTCTGAGAAGCCCTTCTTCCTCAGACGCTGCCGCTCAATAGCCAGGCCGTAAGACCAAAGGGGGAGGGATCCTCCATCACCACGGGACCCTGATGTAACAGGCCCTGCTCCACTGGCAGCCGCAGAGGATCGTCGACTGAGAGCCTGATCAAGTCCGCATACCAGGGACGTCTGGGCCAATCCGGACCCACCAGGATTATCCGGCCCGGATGCTTTGCCACCCGGTCTAGCACCCTGCCCAGCATGGGCCAGGGCGGGAACACATAGAGAAGCTCTTGTGTCGGCCACTGTTGGAGAAGAGCATCTACTCCCAGGGATCGAGGGTCCCGTCCTCTGCTGAAAAAGCGCGGCACTTGGCAATTGGCCGATGACGCCATCAGATCTAGGCTCGGCTGGCCCCAGCGCTTCGTGATGTCCAAGAACGCCTGAGCAGATAGCTGCCACTCTCCGGGCTCCAAGGTATGGCGACTGAGAAAGTCCGCCTTGACATTTATGACTCTGGCAATGTGGGCCGCTGACAGCTGTTCCAGGTTCGCTTCCGCCCACTGGCATAGATTCATGGCCTCCTTGGCTAGAGGGGCGCTCTTGGTACCTCCCTGGCGGTTGACATAGGCCACAGCCGTGGCATTGTCCGACAGGACCCGTACTGGCTTCAACGCCAGTACCGGGATGAACTCCAAAAGCGCCAACCGAATGGCTCTGAGATCCAGGAGGTTGATAGACCACTTTGCCTCCGCAGGAGACCAGAGTCCCTGCGCTGTCCTTCCCAAGCAGTGGGCTCCCCAGCCCGACAAAGAAGCGTCCGTCGTGACGACAATCCACTCCGGGGTCACCAGAGGCATTCCCGCAGACAACTTGTCTGTCTGCATCCACCAGCTCCGCGCCTTGCGCACTGCTGGGTCCAAGGGAAGGCGCACAGCATAATCCTCCGACATCGGAGTCCAGCGCTGCAGCAGAGAGTGTTGTAGTGGTCTCATATGAGCCCTGGCCCAGGGCACTACTTCCATCGTGGCCGTCATAGAGCCCAACAGCTGCACATAGTCCCAAGCCCGAAGAGGAGAGGCTACTAGGAACTGGTCCACCTGAGCCTGAAGTTTGACAATCCGATTGTCTGGCAGGAACACTCTGCCCACTTGGGTGTCGAATCGAACTCCCAGATACTCCAGGGACTGAGTCGGGCGCAGCTGGCTCTTCTCCCAGTTGATGATCCATCCCAGGGAGCTCAAAAGAGCGACTACCCGGTCCACAGCTTTGCCGCACTCTGCATAAGAGGGGGCTCGGATCAACCAGTCGTCCAGATAAGGATGGACTTGTACTCCTTCCTTTCGCAGGAAGGCCGCTATGACCACCATTACTTTGGAAAAGGTCCGCGGAGCAGTAGCCAACCCGAAAGGGAGGGCTCTGAACTGGAAGTGTCGTCCCAGGACTGCAAAACGCAGAAAGCGTTGATGAGGAGGCCAGATGGGAATATGCAGGTACGCTTCCTTGATGTCCAAGGAAGCCAAGAACTCTCCTGCCTTCACTGCCGCTATAACAGAGCGGAGAGTCTCCATGCGAAAGTGCCGCACTTTCAAGGCCCGATTGACCCCTTTGAGGTCAAGGATAGGCCGGACAGAACCTCCTTTCTTTGGTACCACAAAGTAAATGGAGTAACGTCCCTTGCCAAGCTGATTTCCTGGCACCGGAATGACCGCACCCAGGCGGATCAGGTTGTCCAAGGTCTGCTGCACTGCCACAGCTTTGACCGGAGACTTGCAGGGAGAGAGTACAAACCCGTTTCTTAAGGGTCGGCAGAACTCTAGCTTGTAGCCGTCTCTGATGACTTCCAGCACCCAAGCGTCTGAAGTTATTGTGGTCCACTCGCCCAGAAACGAGGACAGCCGTCCTCCAATCTGCACTGGGGCGTGGACCAAGGCCCCGTCATTGGGTACGAGACCCTGGGGGAGGACCGGAGGGAGCACCTCCGGGACGGCGGTCTCTGCGAAAAGAATGCTGCTTGGGGGAGAAATTCCTCTTGAAGGAAGAGGGGGCAGAGGAGCCCGACCTGCCCGGGCGATACCGACGGGCTTCCTGAAACCGTCCTCTGGAGGTACCGGGGCGAGTACTAGCCCGAGCCCTGACCTCTGGTAACTTCTTGCCCTTAGACGTGCCGAGATCGGTCACGATTTTGTCCAGCTCGACCCCAAAGAGCAGCTTGCCTTTAAAAGGCAATCTAGCCAGGCGGGATTTAGAGGCGTGGTCAGCAGACCAATGCTTCAGCCAAAGCCACCGCCGCGCAGAGATTGTCTGAGCCATGCCTTTAGCTGAGGCCCTCAAGACATCATACAGCAAGTCTGCCAAATAGGCTAAGCCCGATTCCAGGGCCGGCCAATCAGCCCTCAAGGAATGATCCGAGGGGGAAGCCCGCTGCACCATAGTCAGGCACGCCCTGGCCACATAGGAGCCGCAAACTGAGGCCTGCAAACTTAAAGCAGCCGCCTCAAAGGATGACCTTAAGGCCGCCTCCAATCTTCTGTCTTGGGCGTCCTTTAGGGCCGTGCCACCTTCCACCGGTAACGCCGTTTTCTTAGTCACCGCAGTGATTAAAGAATCCACGGTAGGCCACAGATAGGCCTCACGTTCACTTTCAGGCAAAGGATAGAGGCGGGACATAGCCCTAGCCACTTTAAGGCTCGCTTCCGGGACGTCCCATTGAGCCGAAATTAAGGTGTGCATGGCATCATGCACGTGGAAGGTTCTAGGCGGGCGCTTCGTCCCCAGCATAATGGCAGAGCCAATAGGGGCTGAGGGAGAGACGTCCTCCGGAGAGGAAATCTTCAAAATGCCCATGGCCTGCACTAACAGGTTGGGCAAATCCTCTGAGCTAAAAAGCCGCGCTGCAGAGGGGTCATCCGCTCCAACCGAGCGGTGATCCGTCTCCTCCAAGGAATCCGCAAAGGACCGTTGGGAGAACTCGGATACGCTGCCCTCATCTACATCGGAGGAGACAAAGTCCTCCAAGGCCTGGGAATCAACCCGAGGGCGTTTACCTTCGGGGACCTCAACCTCTTTACCAGACGAGGGAGCAGGGGCAGTGTTTTGCATAAGGAAGGCCTGATGCAGCAGCAAAACAAACTCGGGGGAGAAACCCCCCAGACTGTGCACTTCCGCAGCCTGGGCTACAGCCCTAGACGCACCCTCAACCGGCGCTCGCAAGAGCGGGGGAGAGACATGCTGCACATCCAAGATGGCGTCCGGCGCGATACTCCGCGAAGGAGCCGTGCGGGAAGAACGGCGCTTAACTTTAGCCGCTTTTGTGCCGTCGCCCAAATTAAGGGCGTTCATGGCATTAATGTCTCCTACCTCAAGGGCGGCCCAAGAAGAAGCCGTCCGAGCCGCGTGGCCGGCCAAGATGGCGGAGGCGAGCAGCGGGGGATGGGCGTTTATGGCGGGAAAAACCGCCACGCCGGAGGAAAGACCGGGACACTCATCGGTCACGAAACTGTCACCCAACAAGGGCGAATCAGACTTTAAGACCCCCGCATCCCCTCTAGAAGCGCCCAAGCGATTCGGGGAGCGACTCTTTGCGCCCTCGCCCTCCGACGCCATATGCCACGTGGAGATCAATCGGGGAACCCCCTGCCCGCTATAAAAAGGTAAAAATTACCTGCTTTCCGCTCCGAGCTGTAACGACCTGGTGTCCCAGTGAGTAGCTGCAATAAACGTTTAAATAAACGTCGAAATAAACGCCTTTAAGGACGCTCAAAAATTTTTTTTTTTTTTTTTAACGGAGCCAGCGGGAGGGGGGAGAAAAGGAGGGACCTGGCGCCACCAGGTTTGCACTTGCTCAAGAAGAGCCCTCAACCCCAGGCACTCAACAAAACCTAAAAATTAGGCTTGGAGGCCTAGCCAGAGCTGCTGCTGTGTGTGACCACCACCTGCTGAGATAGAGAACATACTGAGGAGTTTCCGGCAGCACATGACCACATATAGGGAGGCAAAAGTTTGCTCTCTATCTCCACCTGCTGGTAGATGGACACAACCCACCAGTCTATGGATTGATCAGCATGATGATATGGAAGTAGGAAGTTACTCCCCCATGAAAGGCACTACGTCGCTATAGGAAAAGAATGCTTAGCCATTGTGGGCCATGCAGACCTCCCAATATTATGTGGAGGAACGTCGCTTCAAACTGGTGACCGATCATGCCCCCTTAAAATGGCTCGCCTGATGTGTTGGTATTTGGCCTTGCAACCCTTTCAATACGAGATAGAGCATCGGGCGGGTAAATTATTGGGTAATGTGGATGTGCTATCGCGGTTTGCCGAACCTATCTCTTTAGAGATCCCAGAGCAATGGACGGGCAATCTCTTAAGGGGGGGGAGGGGTATGTGAGAACCCTCCAGGGGAGCTTGAGGCGGGAGTTGGGGCAGGCTGTAGAAGGGTCCTACACCCTCTAGGGAGTCTTCACTACAGGTCCCAGAAATCTCAGTACCCTGGGGGTGGAGTTCCTGGAAGGCAGGGAGGGACTAATGCTGAAAGAGGGAAGCAGGACTACAACTCCCAGAGATCCCAGCAGGGAGAAAGGCTGGCTGGGAAGGGAAAGAAAGGGGCTACAACTCCCAGAGATCTCGGGAGGGGGAGAGGCTTTCGGAGGAGGGAAAGGAGCACTGGAAGGCCCCAGGTACAGAGGGGGTGGGGGATGATTGGTTAATGGATACTAATCAGGAGGAGGGGAGGATTTTATGGAGTGGGCACCGGAGAGCAAGGAGAGAGGGAGCTGTGGGGAACCTATGGACACTTCAGCTCTAGCCTAAACTCCAAGAGGAGGTAAATTGCAAGCAGTGCCACCTTATTCTCCCAGCTCAAGGGCCCTTGGAAGAGCATGTGGGGCCGGCTCAGGGCCAGTAAGGGGGAGAAGCAATAAGGGGAAGGTGGATGCTACTGTCATGTGGAAACTGTGAATGACTGAATGTTTGAGTTGTGAAGACCCCAAAAGATAAGCCCTCTCAGGAAGGACTAGTGCAACTTAACTTTTCTTTTGGTTGGAATTATGAACTGATGAACCGGGGTGTTTGGGGGAGCCCCAGGAGCGGCCTTGAAAGGGGGGACAAGGGGGTGAGTATGTTTTTTTTTTCTTTCTTATCCTTTTTGGTTTTGTATTGGTGCTACTGAACCTGTGTATTGGTGAACTTATACCCTGGAAAGTGCAAGCGTGAAGGTACAATCTTGTAAGGATCAAGGGGGCTCCGAGACTCACTCTCTCTCTCTCTCCCGAGTCCCCCCCCCCCCCCCCCACTGGAAAGGGGGACCCGATAACAATACATTAAACCAGAAAAAAAAAATATGAGCTTACCTCTCAGCTCTTTTGTCATCTGGATATTCTGTTAAAATATAAACATATTTGTAGTTTTTAATATCTCTCCTGTGCTCTTCAGCTTATGCAACTTAATAATATCTCTAGTTTTAACTCCTTAGTAGCTTCTGCTGCTCACCCTCTCTAGATAGCACATCCAGATAGCACAGATACCCTTGCCTGGCCTGTGAGCTGAAAGGACTTTGTGGCAGCCCTCATCCTCCCTTCCACCTCATGCTTGAGTGCACCTAGATCTGTGTATTCCCAATAGAAGAGACATCCAAAACTGAATCCCCTGTAGTACAATACTACAACTCCAGTCATCAGGCTGGCACAAACACATATAGGTTTAAATGAATATACTGTCATAAAGGTTAAAATAAATGAAATGAAATTAAAAAAAAACACCTGTATGTGCAGTGATATTCAGACTGATACCTGGAGAGTTGAAGCCAGGAGGGCATGAACCAGGAAATAAAAAAGTCCAGAGCACAGCTAGGTTAAGGTGTCCCACCACATACGCCTACACCACCTATGTATGAACTGCAACCACTAGCTTTTGTGTTCATTTCCCTTCTCCATCTGTGAATTGAACAGAACCCCTAACTGATACCTTCAATAAAATATTATTTTTCTCATTTTAACCCACTGTGTAGCACTGGTTTATCCTGGCTCCAGGGTCTGCCCTCGTTCATTTTACCAAATATAGTTCTGGCAGTGGAACAGGAGCTTACCGTGACAGAGAAAGCTGGAATCCTGAGCCTCCAAAGCTCTGTACCTGGTAGGACTACCACAAAAGAACATCAGACAAAAGGCTATAGCCCTGCCCTAGTCAGAAACGGGGGGGGGGGGGGGGGGGGGGGGGGGGGGAAGGCAGCAGCTGAAGACCATTGTACAGAGGCAATGTCAGCCGCAGAAGGCATTGAAAACTTTATTGGAGATTCAACGCAACTCCCTGGTACAAGTGACGCAAACACTACATGCATCCAGAGTACAAGCTGCTCCCTTGTTCCAGTGCTAAAGAAAGTGGGACCAGAAGATGATCCAGACTATTTTCTAATGAACATTGAGAGGACATCTTGTTTTTTCTGGTTGGCCATAAGCATCATGGATGGCCTACTCAGAGAACCTTTTGACCAGAAGTAGCCAACAATCTGGAAAGGGTCACCAATCTGAAAATGACCACCAATGGGGAAAACACGTCCTACTGGAAGTAACCTGTTCTGGGGCAGAGAGAGCAATGAACCAGCGGAGCCGACACCCCCCAGTGGCGTGCACCCGGGGCGGACCCCCCCCTTCCTACGCCACTGAGTGAGTACTAAAGGTGCGGCCCTTGTTTGGCATAACATAGTGGGTCTCATCAACCTTCAGTCTTACAGTTCTATTTCTAGCCTTCCTCCTTTCTCTAATATATATGAAAAAGTCATGTGACCTCTCATTACATCTTTATCCATTATTTCTTCCTTCTTTGATTTTGCTAGCTATATGCCCTTCTCTGCGTCTTTGAATTTTATTTGGTAATCTTTTCTGTGTTCCTCTTGTGTTCTGTATTTCTTAAATGCTGCCTCTTTTGCCTTTATTTTACTTTCCTTACAATCCTGACCTCATTAATCTTCAGTCCAGTTTAAATGCTGTTGACCGTTGGCTGTTCTCCCACCATTTGGTATAAACCCTTCTAAGATACTTACTCTTTGGGTAACTGGATATCCCTCTTTTCCCCACATAGTTCTTACTATTCAGAACTCACCCCTAGACTTAATAAATGACTTCTTCTTGGAGCAACTGGTTTAGGAACTAACAAGAAGGGGAGCCACTTTAGATCTAGTCCTTACAGTAATACAAGGGAAGGGAAGGAGATGGGGCTTGATATACCACCTTTCTGGGGTTACAGTCAAAGCAGTTTATATTATATACAGGTACTTATTTTGCACCTGGGAAAATGGTAGGTTAAGTGACTTGCTCAGAGTCACAAGGAGCTACACTGGGAATTGAACTCAGTTCTGAAGGATCAAGGTCCACTGCACTAACCATTAGGCTACTCCTCCCTACTATTCAGGGAATAGTATGAGAGGTAACAGTGCTGGATCTGTAGGGAAAGAGTGATCATAACATGATCAAGTATAAGCTAATATCTGGAAAGAAGCCACAAAGGAAATTTAATGTGAAGTGAAAGAGGCTATTTGAGCCACAAGAGCATCCTTCAAAGAATGGAAAAAGGACCCAAATGAAGAAGATAAGAAGCAACAAAGCACTGGTGAGTTAGAGGCAAAGCTTTGATAAAGAAGGCTAAAAGAAAATATGATAAGAAACTTGCTGCTTGTTTAAAAACTCACAACAACAACCTTTTCAGGTATATCAGAAGCAGAAAGCCTATGAGGGAATCCATGAAGGAGCAAATGGGGCATTCAGGGAGGACAAAGCCATTACGGAGAGACTGAATTAATTTTTTACTTTGCTCTTTATGGAAGAAGATCTACCTGTACAAGAAATGGTTTTCAATGGTTATGATGCAGAGGAACTGAGAGAAATCTCAGTGTAACTAGAAGACAAACTGAGCCAAATCAACAAATTAAAGACTATTAAATCATCTGGACCAGATGGCATGCACGCTATGGTTTTGAAAGAACTCAGTAATGAAATTGCAGATCTTCTGTTACTGATCTTTAACCTGTCATTACAATTATCTTTTTTTTTTTTTTAATAATTTTTATTAGACAAAACAAAACCAGTAGCATCCATTTCCAACATCTTACTACTATTTACTGTAAATGATATACTTCATGCATGCTCACAGTATTAACATTATCTTTTCCTCCTCCCTCCCATACCCTTCCTTACCCATCCCTTCCCCAGGATTGCTCTCACTCCAGGACTTCCAGTTTATTTGTCAGGTGATTATATATTTAACAAGTAGCTTCGCGCTGCCGGCGCTAAGGTGTCCAACATAGGGTACCATCTATGTGTAAATTCCTTTTTGTACCGCGGAGGTTGTCTATTCATTTCCATTCGTTCAAAGCGCATAAGTTCTAGCATGCCTCCTCGCCAATATTGGAGGGAAGGTCCCCCCCGGGGCCAACCAGTCCCGAAAGATAGCCTTCTTAGCCAAGATGATAGCTCTCAGTGCAAATTTGCGCATTTCTTTGGGAGTAGGGTTTACAAATTTAATTTCTCCAAATAGAAGAGCCGGCTGAGGCCGCCAAGTTGTTTGCCACATTCTTGAAATCTCTTGTAGTAAAATTCTCCAAAAGTCCCGAATTTTTGGGCATGTCCAAAACATATGGCCCAGCTCGGCTGCCTCCTGTCCGCACTTTGGGCAAGCTCCATCTGGAGAAAGTCCCATGTGGAATGCACGCCTAGGTGGGATGTGCGCTCTAATCCCCATTTTATACTGTAACTCCCAATGTCCCACAAAGACAGTGTAGTTTTTCAAGCCCAGGATATGCTTCTTTATTGTCTCTGGTTTTATCGTGGTTCCCAAGTCTTTGCTCCAAACTGCCGCCAAGCGAGTCCAGTCCAGCTCGGAATAATTGTCTCTGATATATCTGTGATGGTATGTCAGCGGAACCTTCTGCTGTGCCCGGAGAGAGAAGGCCTCAGCCAGCTCCTCCTGCACATCCTCAGTCAGGGAGTCCCAAGACAAGCTTTTAACATAGTGGCACAACTGGGTATAGTAGAACATATCTGATGCAAGCAGATTATATTGTGTCCTCAATTCCACAAAAGGCTTTGTGTGTCTCTCTTCAGAGATCACATGGAACAGGTGGCTTATGCCCTTTGCCCTCCATCTGCGAAACGCCTTATGGAGCAGGCCCGGCTCAAATTCGGAGTTACCCAAGATTGGTAGGTATGGGGTCACCCTGGGCTTGAAGTGGTGGAGGCGACAAACCCATTTCCATACCGCCTGGGCTGAGCTATAAATTCCTGTGTCCTTTAGTTCTTGAGCAATTCTAGCTCACGGTGTGTGAAGTATATAACCCAAATGGCGTTCTTGTAACATATGGCCTTCCAACGCTCTTGCGGAGAAGTTTGTTGTGCCCCTATGCCAATCATTGACGTGACGCATGCCACACGCCACTGTGATATGCCGGATGCTAAGCAGATCCAATCCTCCATATTCTGTGGGTGTTTGCAAGATTTTTAGCGGGATTCTAGCTCGCTTCCCGTTCCACAGGAACTTCTGCAACATTTTATTTATCTGTAGCTCATCCTTGCGGGTCAAGAAGAGCGGCAGCACCTGGAACAGGTACAACCATTTTGGTATCATCATCATGTTGATTACAGCTATTCTGCCCAGAAGTGAGAGCGGGTATCCCTGCCACATCTACAACCTTGCTTTTGCCTCACCCATCAGTTTATTTACATTGCTCACATATAACTGAGTGAGGTCGTTGGTGATCGTGACCCCCAGATATTTAAACTTCTCTGTTTCCCACGCTAGGTTGAACCTCCCCTTCCATCTATCCTTATCGTCCTTTAGAACTGCCATTGCTGTGGACTTCTGCAAGTTCAGGCTGAATCCAGAGTAGCCTCCATACCGCGTAATCATGCGCAGCAACACTGGGACTGAATGATCTGGATCCTGAAGCACCACAAGTAAATTGTCAGCAAAAGCTAGTGTCTTTACAGTAAACTCTCCCATTTGCACCCCTTTTATTGTTTCTTCTAGATTCAATCCTCTAAGCAGTGGCTCCAGGGACATTATAAACAGTAATGGTGAGAGCGGGCACCCCTGGCGCGTTTCCCGAAAGATAGGGAATTCCTCACTACGTATTCCGTTAACTATCACAGATGCCTTCACCCCTTGATACAGTGATCTTACAGCCTCCTGAAACCAACCCTGTATACCCATATGCCCCATTACCCCAAACATGAAGCCCCAATCCACCTTATCAAAAGCCTTTTCGGCATCGAGGCTTAAGATTAGAGCTGAAGTATTTTTTATTTTACACTGCGCCATCGCCAAGAGTAATTTCCTGATATTCCATCCCACTTGTCTCTGGCGGACGAATCCCACCTGTTCCTCACCTATCAACTGTGGGAGTAATGGAGCTAAGCGATTTGCCAATATTTTTGCTAGTATTTTTAGGTCCACGTTTATCAAGGATATGGGCCTATAAGAATCCGCACGGTCTCCGGGTCTCCCCGGCTTCAAGATCAAGGATATTAACGCTACGTTTTCATCCCGCAGAAATTCTCCCTGGCCGATAGCCTGGCTATAATAGTCCTGCAGCGCCCCAAACACCGTCTCCGGAAGGAGTTTGTAAAACTCTCCGGAGAATCCATCTGGTCCGGGGGTGGAATGTAATTTAAGCCCTTTAACCACAGCCTGAATTTCTTTGCCCTGTGTAGGTCTATTTAGTAACTTGAGGTCTTGCGCTAGCAATTTCGGTAGCTTCAGCTTGATTTGATTACTTTATTTTTTTTAAGCTCTTTGAGCAGGGACTGTCTTTCTTCTATGCTTGTGCAGCGCTGCGTACGCCTTGTAGCGCTATAGAAATGCTAAATAGTAGTAGTTTAAATACTCACTTCGCCCTTTGTCAATTTGTGGTGTTTGCCTTTGATAAAACTGTGTGAAGTGGTGTACAAAGATTTTTGAAATTGCCTCACTGCAAGTTTCTACATTCCCTTGGGCCCCCTTCATTGTTGTGATAGTTTTATTCGTTTTCCAAGCACTCATTAAATGGCCCAAGAGGGCCCCCGTTTTGTTCCCATATCTATTTAACTTATATTTCTGATAGAGCCGAAATCTGGTCTCTTTCTCATGTAAGTGGGTGTTTAGCGCTATCTGAATAACCTTCAAGTGTTCCCGTGTCGCTGCCGTCTGCAAACGAAGATGGATGCGTTTTGCTTTGGCTAATTGGCGCTCTAGCTGCAATATTGCTTTAGCAATCTTCCTTTTCCTCCTTTGAACAAAAGCTATTATCTCGCCTCTCAACACAGCCTTAGCTGCCATCCAGAACAACACTGGGTTATCTTTGTGCTCTACATTGAATTTTGTATATTCCTCCCACTTTTGGCCTATATAAGTCTTGAATTCCTGATTAGTGAACAAATATCCTGGGAACCGCCATCCCATACCCGTTTGATAGTAAAGTGGGACCTCCATATCTACCCAGATCATGGAGTGGTCGGATATGTCCTCCGGCCCTACCTCAGACTGCAGGACCTCTGGGAACAGGCCATTGGCCATCATCACGTGGTCTATTCTAGAACAGGTACCATAGGCTCTGGACATGTGTGTATAGTCCTTTTCATCAGGGTGCATCGCTCTCCAAACATCCACGACCCCCAAGGCCCTCATAAACTTGCCCAGCGCCCGTGTCCACGGTCCCCCTTGATGTGCCTCCCTCGGGTGCGAGCTGTCTTTCTCCGGGTCCACTACTAAGTTGAAATCCCCCATTAACACTAGGTTCCTAGTTTTTGTTGTAGAGCATAGCCTGACTATTTGCTGGTAAAACTTAGGGTCGTACTCATTGGGCCTGTATAAGCCCAGGATCCCATAGTTCTTATTGTGTAACCAGAGATTTACACATATATAACAACCCTGCGGATCTTTGGCGATCAACTCTGCCTTTGCTGCTATGCCTTTTCTAATTAGCAGCGCCACTCCTCTCTTTCTGCCTTCCACCGAGGCGGAGTGTACTTCTCCCACCCAAGTTCGTCTTAATTTCCCATGTTCGGACTCTGTTAATTTGGTTTCTTGAATGCACGCAATGTCTGCACCGTGACGCTTCAGCGCTGATAAAATTTTAGCACGCTTCACTGGTGAGGTTATTCCACCTACGTTCCAGGTGATAAATCGTGTTTTCCTAACCTGTGTCATAAGTTACATGTGTGTCTATCTGTAATTGCAAATAGCTCCTTATCTTCTGACCCCGGGGGCCCAGCCCTCCCCCCAGGCCTCTCCCCATCTCTCTATGCATAAGCGGACCTGCTGTCTCCCGCCCTTGGTCAGTCTCTGAGTGGAGCAACCCCCCTCCCAGCCCTTCCTTCCCCTTCACTCTGGCCCTGCGCCACTCTCACAGGCTACTTCGCCTATAAGAATGTAAGAGCCACGTTCAACCGCTATGGGACCCCCACCCCCAGATCTTCATCACAATACCACTTTCATAATTATCTCTGTCAAATAACAGTAACAGTTACAAAACTAACAAGCATCTTATCACATACTATACCATCATGTCCTACGAATTAAATGTCCTCTATCAGCTTGTGGTCAATCAACAGCTTTCTCGCCTCAGCAACTGTATTGCAGGCCTGCCACTTGTCTTGGATGCAGAGCCTTAATTTTGCAGGGAATTGTAATGAGAATTTTATTTTTTTCTCTATTAGCGTTATACAAAGGGGGTGAAACTTTTTCCACTGTTCTTGTACTGCCAACGTATAATCTGGGAAGATCAGGATATTCCGGCCTCCATATTTAAGCGAATCTCTCCGCAGCTTGAATCCTTGGAGGATCTCGAGTTTGTGTTTATAATTGAGGATCTTCGCCACGACAACTCTTGGCCTGCTATTTGCCTCCAGTTTGCGTCCCACCCGATGTGCATGTTCCACCACCAAGGCGCCACTGGAATCTGTAAGGGCCAGCTCTTTGGCCAGCCAGGTCTCCAACCATGACTATAGATTCCGTTCTGGTAGCTGATCCGGGAGCCCTACGATGCGCACGTTGTTGCGCCTGGAGTGGCCCTCCAAATCCTCCAATTTATCTTTCTGGGCTTGCAGCTGCCGCTGGAGGTCTCGCAGATCAGGCCCGTACCCGCGCACGTCGTCCTCAAGTGCCGACATGCGCGTTTCCAGATCGCTTGTTCGGGATCCCAGACCATCCAGCGCTATTTGATAGTTATCCAGCTTGTGGTGTAATGCAGTCCATTTCGGCTCCCACGCCTTCTCGGTCGCAGCGGTGAGTTGGATCAATTGTTGTTCTGTAAAACCCGCCAACATCGCTGCACCCGGGGAGGCCTCCGCCATTTTCCCCTCCGTGGTGCCTGTTTTGATTTTGTCTTTTTTTGCCGCTTTCTGCGCCATTCCAATCGGCGATTTGGTAATATATTTGTCCATATGCACTTTGCACGTTATATTGAGGTGAAAAATCCGTCCGTCGACAGGGAATTTGATATTCCAGGGGTGGAGGTCCCGGAGCCCAAGCAGCCACCGCCTGCCTAGCTCATAGCGTCACGTGACCCCCCCCCCCCCTACAATCATATTTAATACCTGAAGATTGGAGGATGACCAGAATAATGCTGATTTTTTAAAAAGGCTCCAGGGTGATCCAGAAAATTACAGACTAGTAAGCCTGATTTCAGTGCCAGGCAAAATAGTAGAAACTATTATAAAGAATAAAACTATGGAACACACAGAAAAACATGGTTTAATGGGATAGAGTCAGCATGGATTCATTCAAGGGAAGTCTTGACTCACCAATTTACTTAATTTCTATGAAGGCATGAATAAACATATCAATAAATGTGAGCTAGTTGATGCAGTATATGTAGATTTTCAGAAAGCTTTTGATATAGTTCTCCTGAGAAAATTATACAGTCTTTGGATAGGAGGCAATGTTTTATTGTGGAATAGGATTTGGTTATTGGATATTCCAATCAATATCAGGCAAGTGGAAATCTCCCATCAGCACTTCCCATCTCATCCTCAAATTATGGATATCTTTGATCTGTTCTTTATCCAGCTTTTCTATCTGTGTGGATAGGACAGTGTTTTTCAACTGGTGTGCCACCAGTACTTTGAACACATTCAAAATAAAGCTGTGAAAGGGAATTACTACTAATAGGTACTTTTAATATGCCAGATGTTGATTCAGTAATCCCTATTGTGGGGTATTTTAGAAGGAGGAAAATCCTGGATTCTCTACAGGAGAATTATTCCAGCAGTTTTTAATGGGAACCACACAGAATAGGGACATATTGGACTTAGTACTTACTAATGGGGTGGGTGTTTCTGATGTTATAGTAGGTCATTTTCTGGCATCCAGTGATCACCAGATGGTGTGGTTCATATTAAGATAGGTGTGGAGAGGGTTCATTGAAAAGTGAAGGCTCTAGACCTGAAAAAAATCTAACTTTGTTGAGATGGGAGTTACCTCAAGGAATTGCTGTCTGGATGGGAACATCTGGAAGAAGTAGGAAAGCAGTGGGCAAACTGAAAGGAGCTATTATAAGGGCAACCATCTTTTTGTAAGGAAAGTAAATAAAAGTAAGAGAAAAAGGAGGCCACATTGGTTTTGAAAAGTAGTAGCTGAAAAGGTAAGGAAAACAGGTTAGCCTTTATAAACTACAAGACATTGTAGAAAGAGGAAGACAGGCGACCATATCTGGAAAAGCTAGGATAAGCTGGTAGTGTAGTCAGGAAAGCAAAAATGCAAATGGAAGATAAGATAGCCAATATTATAAAATGTGTGTGTGTGTGTGTGTGTGTGGGGTGGGGGGGGGGGGGGGGATAGAATATATTTTTTAGGTATGTTAGTGATAGGAGGAAGTGCAAAAGTGGCATAACATCAGCATTTGTGCCAAGCCATGCTCAACAAAATTTCACATCAATAACTACAAAACTGAGCATCTCGGGGGATCCAAGATGGCGACGGCCTGAGTTGCCCTGCCAGACGCGCACGAATTCTTTCTGAGCAAGCGGTGTTCAGTGGTCCCTTACCTGATTCTCACAATGGGGGAAAGGAGAGGCAAAGTCAGGGAGACTCCCTCTCTCCCTGGCGGGTCAGACCAGCTTTGCCAGGCAAAATTAGAAGAATTTGCTGTAGCGCTGGGTCCTGGGAAAATTTCTACCCCCTCCGAAGAAGCCGGCGCTTCAATGCTGGCTGTCAGTGTAGACGGGGCTTCCCTGAGCCCCGTTGAACGTGCGGCGCCCCTGCAACCAGGAAGTGAGCGTTTCCTACAGAGCCCTGATGCCCCAACCCGGAATGGAGAGTCGGGTGCACAGGGAGGGAGCCTGGTGGAAGCCGGTGGAAATCAGAATGCTGTCAGCATGGAAGCCCCAGTACCGATTTTATCTTCTGGGCTGTCTTCACAGACAGTGAGTATCCTGGAGCTTGCTGTAAATGCACCACTTCCTAAATTAACTGTTGGGAAAATGGAAAAGCCAGCCGTAGTGACATTAGAGTCACTATGGGATTTAACCTTTACAGCATACTCTTCCCTACAAACTATGGTGGTTAAAAATGCGGAGACTATAAAAATTTTGTCAGAAACTGCATTAACTCAAATGAAAAAGACTGGCTCTCAAGCCGAGGAAGTGAAAAAACTTACTGAAAGAACCTCAAAGATGGAACTTGTGGGTCAAACTTTGCTTAAAGAAAAGAATTTCACTTCCCGAAGGCTGGAATATCTGGAGAACCAGTCTAGAAGACTTAATTTAAGGTTAATAAATTTCCCTAGCTCTCCTTTAGTCTCTCCAGTACAAATGGTTAAAAAATATTTTGTAGAAATTTTGGGTATGTCTGATACATCACTTCCACCCATTACTCGTGCGTTTTATTTACAACCCGACCCAAGGGGAGTAGGAAAATTTCCTCAAGAGGGTGGAGAGATGAATCTAACTACTTTTTTGGAATCATCTCTGGAGGTCGTTACAAGGAGAGCTACTTTGTTGGTTACTTTTGCTCTGGAGATTGATAGGGATGCAGTTCTGAGAGTTTCACTAAGACATTTGGAATCAAACTTTCTGGGTTCTAAAATAAGGATCTATCCTGATTTATCAAGAGAGACCCAAAAGCGGTGCAAGGCCTTTTTGGCTTTGTGCACAAGAACTTTGGCAACAGGAGCTAGTTTCCTGTTGAAATTTCCTTGTGTTTGCAGAATTGTATTTCAATCTAAACAATATCAATTTTTTGAACCTAAACAGTTGGAGGAGTTTATAATAAGTAGGGAGGAAATAAATGTTAAGGTATAATCCCATATGAACACTGATTAACCGGATTTGGTAGAATAATCCAAGACTAGGGCTTCGTTTATGTACTTCTTTCTGATTTATTTCTTTTAGATTATTTGAAAAATCTTTCATCTTGGATCAATTTCTGTTAACTTGTGGTCGGTAGAATGTTTAAAATTAGAAATAAGGATGTATAATTTGGTTATATGATTTCTAAATTGTGTATTATCATTCATAAATGAGAAGTTATGTCTGTTAAAAACCTAATAAAGAAAATTAAAAAAAATAAATAAATAACTACAAAACTCATGTCAACGTAACTAAGGGCCACAGCTTTATTAACATATAAATCTTATTTAATAAATATAACAATTTAATTTATAACATCAACATGTATAATAATCTCAAAACCTCAGAGAGGCCTTTCCTCCACCCTTGAATCTATTCAGTGCCGAACTAGCCTCATCAGGCATCCTTGAACAAGTCCAAAATCCACGGTAATGAAGGACTTACCAAAATCACTGCTGTGGTTTCGCACACAATATAGCATATACTTTACAATTTTTACTTCATTTAGACAAGGCCTCCTCATCATTTTACCAAATAACCCAAAACATTCTACCCACCAAAAGCTGTGACCACCCACTCGAACCCCTCTATAACCCCAAATTACCCCCCCCCAATAGCCTCAAATATATCCAAAACAGGGAGGGAAGGTCAGATGATTGCCACAAAACTCCCATCTGCTCTCATGAACCACCTCCTTCCCATACAAAAATATTATCTGCCCATCAAAATCCCCAACTTTCCAAACCATTTCCCTGGCAACCTCACACCTAATCAGGGAGCCTGCAAGTTTCTATGTTAGCCATCCACAATCTTACCTATACCCGATTTGACCTTTAATTTAACCTCCCCCCCCCCCCCCATTCAGTCACTGCATGGGCTGGCTCAGCTGCTGTAATCCAAGGCTGTGAGTCTCCTAAAATCAGTATTTGTACCAAGCCATGCTCAACAAGATTTTACATCAATTACTACAAAACTCATGTCTGGCATAACGAAAGGCAGCAGCTTTATTAACATATACATTTTATTTAATAAATATAACAATTTAATTAATAAAATCAATTGTACAATCACCCAAAACCCCACAGATGTCTTTCTTTCATCATTTTAAGCTAGTCAGTGCCAAACTAGCCTCAGCAACCAAGAATGTAATGCACCCAACTTAATGGGCAAAGGATCCTTGGCCAAGCATTCTACCATAGACCTGCGCTCTGCCCCTACCCCCTTGTCCACAACCTCCACCTCTTATCTGGAAACAACAAAAGGCTGGGTGGGAACCCCCACAGTGACTGCATCCATGTTAATACCTACATCTTAGGTGATCTTGTGTTCCCACCCAAACCCACTTCTCCTCTCCCTTCACTCTCTATCTCAATTGATAACACCCTCATCGTCCCTGTCTCATCTGCCCGCAACCTTGGTGTCATCTTCGACTCCTCCCTCTCCTTCTCTGTGCATATCCAGCAGATAGCCAAGACCTGTCGCTTCTTCCTCTATAACATTAGCAAAATTCGCCCCCTCCTCTCCGAGCACACCACTCGAACTCTCATCTACTCTCTCATTACCTCTCGCCTTGATTACTGCAGCCTACTCCTCACCGGCCTCCCACTTAGCCATCTATCCCCCCTTCAGTCCATCCAGAACTCGGCCGCACGTCTTATCTTCCGCCTCAACCGATATACTCATATCGCCCCTCTCCTCAAGTCACTTCACTGGCTTCCGATCAGATACCGCATACAGTTCAAGCTTCTCCTACTCACCTACAAATGCACTCGATCTGCAGCCCCTCCTTATCTCTCTACTCTCATCTCCCCTTATGTCCCCACCCGTAACCTCCGCTCTCTTGACAAATCCCTCCTTTCAGTACCCTTCTCCACCACCGCCAACTCTAGGCTTCGCCCTTTCTGCCTCGCTTCACCCCATGCTTGGAACAAACTCCCTGAGCCCATACGCCGGGCCCCCTCCCTACCCATCTTCAAATCATTGCTCAAAGCCCACCTCTTCAATGTCGCCTTCGGCACCTAATCACTACACCTTTTCTCAGGAAATCTAAACTACCCCAACTTGACATTTCGTCCTTTAGATTGTAAGCTCTTCTGAGCAGGGACTGTCCTTATTTGTTAATTTGTACAGCGCTGCGTAACCCTAGTAGCGCTCTAGAAATGTTAAGTAGTAGTAGTAGTAGTAGTGATCACACCTCCTGGCATTATATTGGAAACAAAAATTGATCCCAACTCCATCTTCCAACAGAGGTCAATGGAAAGGAAGTCCCCATTCCAAGTGAGGATCCAGACTGCGGACATCCAAAAGGGTATTCAGCGGATGAGGATGAAGTTCCCCCAGTAACTCCTAAGGCATACTCTGGAAGAAAAAACTCCACTCTGCAAGATGTCATTTCTACTTATCCACAAGTCCACATCTTGAAAACCCCAATGATCAATCTGGTCCTTGGCCAAACTACGATGAAACTGATTATAGTAATTCAAGCTGTACCAGCCACCACACATTCTGTATGCCCTCAAAATTAAATCTGCATAGTTCAACAACTGAGGATAAAGCGCTGGCTGTGTCTCATCCAAAACACTGGCATACACATGAACAGCAAGCAACCAATTGAAAATAGTCTTTGCCACCCTCTTCTTATCTTCACCCTCATCCTTAGATGTATCCTGTTTTTTTTTTAGACCCTTCTTGTTCCATTGCAACAATGAAAACATATCAACATATTTGCTGTGCTAAATCTTCTGATGCAATTTTTGAGCAAATTGACAGTCTAAAGGTGCTATCACGCATAGCGTATGATCCCTGTGAGATACCCCACACCAGTAGGGGGAATAGCCCCCTGAGAAGTAGCTGTCACATCATCTGCAGAAAAGGATGAAGAAGAGGAATCCTATGAAGAATCCCACGACACTGAAGATTCCAAAGGTTTCATAGGGTCCTTCTCCAACCCCCTCCTCTGCTGTTTTTCCATATCTAACCATCGCAACACATGACTGAGCTGGTGCATAAACATTGTATCCTGGGAGATCATGTGACGCCATGGTGGAGAGCGGACGCAACTAAAGAGCTCTCCGACCACGCTCCTCTTCCTCCGAAGAATCAGGTGGTTGCCCGCCCACAAAACCGGTCCACAACAGTGCCGGAGTGGCGGTAAAAAACTCGAGTAAGCCCCATGGAAACGGGGAACCAGTGATGGCAGCGAAAGCGTCCTAAAAGGACAAACTAAGACAGAAGCCACCGGAGCACAAAATGGCATCGCCACAGGCGGCGGTGGGGACTTCTGTCTCCTCCGCATGGGTGGCAGTGATAACAGCGGAGATGTCCTCTGTACTAGAAGAAACGCTGGAACGGCGATTAGCCCCCATCGATGCCAAGATAGAAAAGCTACACTCACGGCTGGAGGATTTAGCGAAGGAATGCGTGGCCTGCCAGACAAGAACCAGTGCTGTGGAAGACAGACTGCAGGAAGTGGAGGAGGAACAGACAGCCCATAAGAATCAACTCAAGGCCCTGGAAAACAAAATTGAAGAGTTGGAAAACTGTTCCAGGCGCAATAACCTGTGCCTGGTGGGATTACCAGAGGCTATGAGCGGTAAAGATCTGATTGAGGCCCTCGAGCGTTGGCTCACGGCGCGAGTGGCGTTTCCCACCACTATGGGCCCCTTGAGAATAGAAAGAGCACACCGGCTCGGGCCCCGCCCGGACAATGGTAATAATAGACCTCGAGTGGTTATCATGAAGGTGCTGAACTTCATGCATAAACAATTTATTCTACAAGCCTCAAGGAAGGACACTACCCTACTTTATGAACAGAAAAGAATCTTGTGTTTTCAAGATTACTCACAGGCGGTGGCCGGGAAACATCATGCCTTTTCCCCAGTCTGTAATGCGCTGTTCAATAGGAAGATCAGATTTAACTTGTTATACCCTGCGCTGCTGAAGATCACACACAAGAGCACCACACATACGTTTACTTTGGTGGAGGAGGCGAAAAAGTTTATGAACCAGATTGAGGCAGAGGATACGGGACTAACAGCGAGGGAACAATCACCATAAATCAGAAGTAAACCCGAGGAGACTGCTAGGGGCCAGAGCTCATGAATGGCACTACAGTACCATAGGTTGCACTCCACTAGTTGGGACGATTTGGATGATTTGTATGCCAGATCAAGGTGACTTGACTACCCAATGGGCCCAGGAGGGGCCCCTCTGGAGGTACAAAATTCGAGAATCATACTCTACACACCGGACTGGCGCAGAGAGGAAGAATCCCAGGTAACCCAGCATGGGCAGTGTGACTGATGATGACTGCACTATGGAGCATGGAACTGAGAAGATCTGGTTCAAGCAGCCCCACACAAGTAGAGACTATAATGATATATAACCAAGAAAGCATGGTTGTGAGGAATGTGAGAGGGTGGGGTTGTCTGGTATGGGGGGATAAGAGTGAAGGGGACAGATAAGGGTAACGGCATAAGTATAGGGGTGATAGGCACGAGTGAATGAGGAATGACTGATATACGGGCAACTAATAAAAAGGGGAGGTGGTGGTTGAAAGATGAATGAGGGGGGAAGAGGGGTAGGAGGTAGGAAGCATGGTCAAGTCCCATGGAGGGGACTCTGGAATAGGGGAACTGGGATATTGGGGGGAGGGGAGGGAGGGAAGGGTTGGAGGGGAGGGGAGGGGGAAGAGAGGGGTAAGGGAACGAAAAATGGACTGGAATGGGGAAGGCAATAGAGAATGTGAGCGGGGGGGGGGGGGGGTACAGGCTGGGGTGCCCTCCTGATGGACAACACAGAGTTGGGAATCTCACAAGGGTGCAGCAGACTGCCCGTAGATTGTGGTTAGGTGGGTTACATGGAATGTGGGTGGGATCAACTCACCAATAAAGAGAACAAAAAGTTTACAACATTTACAGAGGAACCACATAGACATTGTGCTGCTGCAAGAAACACACCTTAGTCAGGAAGAACATGCCAAACTTAAAAAATGGTGGGTGGAGGAGTGTGTTTCAGCGGGAGCACAAGGGAAAAAAGGAGGGGTGGCAATACTAATACGCAAAGGAGTGGCAGCAAAGGTTCGCCCTCTCGCGGTAGATAACGGGGGCAGATATATCCTAGTGGAGATAGAGACATCAGGGCAAAAGATATTAGTCTGCAATTTATATGCCCCCAACCACTATGATAGACATTTCTATAACCAGGTGATAAGCCATTTGATCTCATATCAGGGGGAGAACATACTAGTGGGAGGAGACTTCAACACAGTGTGGCATGCATCAATAGACAACTCAAAGGGTCAGAGGAGCGACGCGGTAGCGACCACTCGGGGTCTGAACAGACTGGGAAAGGCGCTGGATCTTGAAGATGTATGGAGAGTGCTGCATCCCACCGAGCGAGACTACACTCACCATGCAAGGGCACACGAATCCTAGGCCAGAATAGACTACCTTCTTGTATCAGAGGCTATGTTCGGGCAGGTAAAAGATGCGCATATAGGACCATACACTATCTCTGACCACGCATGGGTATGTCTTAACTGGGTAGGAGGACCACGAAAGCACACAAGGGGTTCCTGGTAATTCCCGCTAGAGTTGGCAGGGGACGAGGTGTTCAAAGCAAAACTTAAAGAATGGTGGGAGGACTATGAAAAACTGAATGAACAGCACAGGGGAGACCCGTTTATATTCTGGGAGGCAGCAAAAGCAGTGCTTCGGGGTGGGATAATCAGTTATTACCATCATGTCAGGAAAACCCGAAATAGAAAAATATTAAGGTTAAGCTCATTGATATGCAGAAATACACCGGTCTAAACTCCTAGAAACTCAGACCGCCTTGAATATCCTGTTGCATCAGCGAGCAGCTAAATCTCAGCTATATTACAAATTTCAACTACACAGATTTGATAACAAAGCAGGGAGCCTGTTTGTGCGACTGGAAAATCCAAAAGGGAAAAAGAGGCAGGTCCTGCAGGTTCGGGGGAACACGGGAACGTAGAGAGGACAGCGGACAGGATATGTGAGGTTTTTGCTAAATTTTATAGCAACCTATATGCGAAACCTAGAGAGCAAGGTTTGCCGGAGTCCATGTACCTGGATAACTTAGATCTACCTTCCCTTAGCCAACGGGATAAAGACAAATTAAATCAACCAATTACGGTGGATGAGGTGCTCTTGGGAATACAACAAGGGAATCTACTCAAGGCACCTGGTCCAGATGGCATGCACATAGAATTTTACAAACTGCTAGGAGAGCACATCGCGCCAACACTGGCCGGGTACTTCAATAAGATAGTGGACAGGGAACAGGGTCCGGAAGGTCTGTCTCTAGCAAGGATAGTGGTGCTGCCAAAACCGGGGAAGGACCCACAGATCCCTAAATCATATCGACCAATTTCCCTCCTAAATGTGGAACTAAAATTACTAGCTAAAATAATGGCCAACCATATGAAAAAAGTATTACCGAAGCTAATACATGAGGCCCAAATCAGATTTGTAGAAGGTAGGGTAATAGCTAAAAACTTAAGGAAAATCATAGGGGCTTTAGAGAGGAGGAAGCAGAAAGACCTGCCTTCCCTACTTATCAGCTTCGATGCTGAAAAGGCATTCGACAAGGTACATTGGGCATTTTTATTTTCAACACTGGAAAAATATGGCTTTGATGGTCGGTTTCTATCTGCGGTTAGAGCCCTATACTCGAACCCAAAAGTGCAGGTGTGAGTTAACGGGGTGGAATCGGAGGAATTTCTAATACAAAGAGGAACTTGACAAGGGTGTCCGTTATCTCCGATGCTTTTCATATTATCACTCGACCCCTTGATCCGAGACATCTTAGGCAGCCCAACGATACACGGTGTACCAGTAGGACAGAAAACATTTAAAATAGCAGCTTTCGCAGACGACCTCCTAGTACTGCTCACGGAACCCCACACATCATTCCCGGCATTAATGGAAGTGCTGGAGGAATACGGTGACTATGCTGGCCTTACTTTGAATTTGTTTAAATCAGAAGCGTTAGCTTCATCTGCAGCAGTGAGAAATCTCTGGAGCCACGGGTTCCCCTTGTGCTGGGCGGAGGGATCATTCAAGTATCTAGGGATTAAATTGACTACGGACTTAGAGAGCTGATATGACATAAATGTAAAACAGTTATTACAGAAGACAAGGTCCCAATTAGACGGATGGGAGGGTCTCCCGTTGTCGCTGCGAGGTAGGATAAATCTAATACAAATGGTGATATTCCCCAAATGGCTATATCTTTTGCAAACACTGCCACTGTATTTAAGACGAAAAGACATTCTACAAATTAATAGAGTTTTTGGAAGATTTTGCTGGGTCAAAAAGAAACCCAAAATACAGGCCAAAATGATGCGGGGAAATTGGAAACGGGGGGGATAGGCTTGCCAGACCTAGCTGTATATAATCAAGCATGCCTTCTCAGACACGTAGGTGACTGGGTGGATCAAACAAATGCATTTACGCCATTAGAAAGGGAACGTGCATACTTTGCCCCTCATAACGTGCTCACCTTGTTACATTTGACACAGGGCCAACTCCCGGCACCATTCAAACGCTGTCAGCAGCTGCAACCCATGCGTAAGGTATGGAAGGCCTTGACTAAACATCTAGGGGGAACGCCAGAAACATCAGAATTACTAACATTTAGAGGGAACCCGGAGTTTGAACCAGGACGGAGTAACCCTAACTTTCTTAGATGGGAGTCGCAGGGAATCACAAAGGTGGAGCATATGTTAGGCCAAGACGGGGACATTAAAAAATTTGAGGACTTGCAAGACAAGATAGGGAACACATGGGGAGACCGTTTTGCATACACCCAAGCTAAGCACTATATTTTACACCTAAACCAGTCCGCCCTGAGGTCGAAACTTGGGAGCCAAATTACACAGTTTTTCCACGACCTAGAGCCTGGGGGAATCACAGTGTCCACCCTGCATAAGGCACTGCTGCGGCGTACCCCACCGAAAAATTTAGGCTATATTAAACATAAATGGGAACAGGAATCGGGGGTGTCCCTAGAGAGGTGGGACATAGGAGCTTCGCTAAGATGTATCCCGCTTCTTACTATTGATGAAAGGCTAGGAGAATGTGAATACAGAGTGATCATGCGGGCTTACACTTCGGGACAGCAATGGGGACATATGATACCCACAAGGGACACGAACTGTGTTAAATGTGCTCATAAGTTACACACTTTGTACCACGCTTTCTGGGGATGCCCGAAGATACAAGGCTTCTGGAGGCAGATTCGGAGGTTCATGGCTAAAATGGTAGGGAGACCCATGGGGGGGGGGGGACGTGGGACCATTACGTGTTAGACACACAACTTGCTTTTCAGACACAAGTGGAGGGAACCAGGCTATAGTGTCCTAAAGCATGTCTGCTGGCCAGTAAGGCCATCCTACAAAAATGGATCTCCCCAGATCCGCCTGCGTATTGGCAATGGCGGAACCAACTGCACGAATTGGTTACATGGGAAGCAAAAGAGGCAAAGGTCAACCCGAAAAGGAAGAAACAATTTCTGCTCACCTGGGGCCCATATCTACACAGCCTTAGCTCACGCGGGCGCAGTCTGCTTTTAAATCAGTTGAAAATCAGCCTCACGGGTTAGAATCATCCATTAATATGCCTTCCCCAGCAAGGGAGGTCACTAGGAGAGGGAGGGATGGGGGGGGGGGGGGAATTAGAAGAGGGACGGTGAGGAAATAGGGATGGAGGGGTAGGGAGGATGGTTGAATAAAGGAGAAACATTATGCGCCTTAGAATACAAGGGATGAAGGTTGTACACCACCGAGTGGGTGTATGTACAGTGGGGGAAATAAGTATTTGATCCCTTGCTGATTTTGTAAGTTTGCCCACTGACAAAGACATGAGCAGCCCATAATTGAAGGGTAGGTTATTGGTAACAGTGAGAGATAGCACATCACAAATTAAATCCGGAAAATCACATTGTGGAAAGTATATGAATTTATTTGCATTCTGCAGAGGGAAATAAGTATTTAATCCCTCTGGCAAACAAGACCTAATACTTGGTGGCAAAACCCTTGTTGGCAAGCACAGCGGTCAGACGTCTTCTGTAGTTGATGATGAGGTTTGCACACATGTCAGGAGGAATTTTGGTCCACTCCTCTTTGCAGATCATCTCTAAATCATTAAGAGTTCTGGGCTGTCGCTTGGCAACTCGCAGCTTCAGCTCCCTCCATAAGTTTTCAATGGGATTAAGGTCTGGTGACTGGCTAGGCCACTCCATGACCCTAATGTGCTTCTTCCTGAGCCACTCCTTTGTTGCCTTGGCTGTATGTTTTGGGTCATTGTCGTGCTGGAAGACCCAGCCACGACCCATTTTTAAGGCCCTGGCGGAGGGAAGGAGGTTGTCACTCAGAATTGTACGGTACATGGCCCCATCCATTCTCCCATTGATGCGGTGAAGTAGTCCTGTGCCCTTAGCAGAGAAACACCCCCAAAACATAACATTTCCACCTCCATGCTTGACAGTGGGGACGGTGTTCTTTGGGTCATAGGCAGCATTTCTCTTCCTCCAAACACGGCGAGTTGAGTTCATGCCAAAGAGCTCAATTTTTGTCTCATCTGACCACAGCACCTTCTCCCAATCACTCTCGGCATCATCCAGGTGTTCACTGGCAAACTTCAGACGGGCCGTCACATGTGCCTTCCGGAGCAGGGGGACCTTGCGGGCACTGCAGGATTGCAATCCGTTATGTCGTAATGTGTTACCAATGGTTTTCGTGGTGACAGTGGTCCCAGCTGCCTTGAGATCATTGACAAGTTCCCCCCTTGTAGTTGTAGGCTGATTTCTAACCTTCCTCATGATCAAGGATACCCCACGAGGTGAGATTTTGCGTGGAGCCCCAGATCTTTGTCGATTGACAGTCATTTTGTACTTCTTCCATTTTCTTACTATGGCACCAACAGTTGTCTCCTTCTCGCCCAGCGTCTTACTGATGGTTTTGTAGCCCATTCCAGCCTTGTGCAGGTGTATGATCTTGTCCCTGACATCCTTAGACAGCTCCTTGCTCTTGGCCATTTTGTAGAGGTTAGAGTCTGACTGATTCACTGAGTCTGTGGACAGGTGTCTTTCATACAGGTGACCATTGCCGACAGCTGTCTGTCATGCAGGTAACGAGTTGATTTGGAGCATCTACCTGGTCTGTAGGGGCCAGATCTCTTACTGGTTGGTGGGGGATCAAATACTTATTTCCCTCTGCAGAATGCAAATAAATTCATATACTTTCCACAATGTGATTTTCCGGATTTAATTTGTGATGTGCTATCTCTCACTGTTACCAATAACCTACCCTTCAATTATGGGCTGCTCATGTCTTTGTCAGTGGGCAAACTTACAAAATCAGCAAGGGATCAAATACTTATTTCCCCCACTGTACATAAGTACATAAGTAATGCCATACTGGGAAAAGACCAAGGGTCCATCGAGCCCAGCATCTTGTCCACGACAGCGGCCAATCCAGGCCAAGGGCACCTGGCAAGCTTCCCAAACGTACAAACATTCTATACATGTTATTCCTGGGATTTTGGATTTTTCCAAGTCCGTTTAGTAGCGGTTTATGGACTTGTCCTTTAGGAAACCGTCCAATCCCTTTTTAAACTCTGCTAAGCTAACCGCCTTCACCACATTTTCCGGCAATGAATTCCAGAGTTTAATTACACGTTGGGTGAAGAAAAATTTTCTCCGATTTGTTTTAAATTTACTACACTGTAGTTTAATCGCATGCCCCCTAGTCCTAGTATTTTTGGAAAGCGTGAACAGACGCTTCACATCCACCTGTTCCACTCCACTCATTATTTTATATACCTCTATCATGTCTCCCCTCAGCCGTCTCTTCTCCAAGCTGAATAGCCCTAGCCTCCTTAGTCTTTCTTCATAGGGAAGTCGTCCCATCCCCGCTATCATTTTAGTCGCCCTTCGCTGCACCTTTTCCAATTCTACTATATCTTTCTTGAGATGCGGCGACCAGAATTGAACACAATACTCAAGGTGCGGTCGCACCATGGAGCGATACAACGGCATTATAACATCCTCACACCTGTTTTCCATACCTTTCCTAATAATACCCAACATTCTATTCGCTTTCCTAGCCGCAGCAGCACACTGAGCAGAAGGTTTCAGTGTGTTATCGAAGACAACACCCAGATCCCTTTCTTGGTCCGTAACTCCTAACGTGGAACCTTGCATGATGTAGCTATAATTCGGGTTCTTTTTTCCCACATGCATCACCTTGCACTTGCTCACATTAAACGTCATCTGCCATTTAGCCGCCCAGTCTCCCAGTCTCGTAAGGTCCTCTTGTAATTTTTCACAATCCTGTCGCGAGTTAACGACTTTGAATAACTTTGTGTCATCAGCAAATTTAATTACCTCGCTAGTTACTCCCATCTCTAAATCATTTATAAATATATTAAAAAGCAGCGGTCCTAGCACAGACCCCTGAGGAACCCCACTAACTACCCTTCTTCATTGTGAATACTGCCCATTTAACCCCACTCTCTGTTTCCTATCCTTCAACCAGTTTTTAATCCACAATAGGACATTTCCTCCTATCCCATGACCCTCCAATTTCCTCTGTAGCCTTTCATGAGGTACCTTGTCAAACGCCTTTTGAAAATCCAGATACACAATATCAACCGGCTCCCCTTTGTCCACATGTTTGTTTACTCCTTCAAAGAATTGAAGTAAATTGGTCAGGCAAGATTTCCCCACACAAAAGCCGTGCTGACTCGGTCTCAGTAATCCATGTCCTCGGATGTGCTCTGTAATTTTGTTTTTAATAATAGCCTCTACCATTTTCCCCGGCACCGACGTCAGACTCACCAGTCTATAATTTCCCGGATCTCCCCTGGAGCCTTTTTAAAAAATGGGCGTTACATTGGCCACCCTCCAATCTTCCGGTACCACGCTCGATTTTAAGGATAAGTTGCATATCACTAGCAGTAGCTCCGCAAGCTCATTTTTCAGTTCTATCAGTACTCTAGGATGAATACCATCCGGTCCAGGAGATTTGCTACTCTTCAGTTTGCCGAACTGCCCCATTACGTCCTCCAGGTTTACCGTGAAGTCAGTAAGTTTCTCCGACTCGTCCGCTTGAAATACCATTTCCGACACCGGTATCCCACCCAAATCTTCCTCCGTGAAGACCGAAGCAAAGAATTCATTCAGTCTCTCTGCTACATCTGTCTTCCTTGATCGCCCCTTTTACCCCTTGGTCATCCAGCGGCCCAACCGATTCTTTTGCCGGCTTCCTGCTTTTAATATACCGAAAAAATTTTTTACTATGGTTTTTTGCCTCTAATGCTATCTTTTTTTCGCAATCCCTCTTGGCCTTCTTTATCTGCGCCTTGCATTTGCTTTGACACTCCTTATGCTGTTTCTTGATATTTTCAGACGGTTCCTTCTTCCATTTTCTGAAGGCGTTTCTTTTAGCCCTAATAGCTTCCTTCACCTCACTTTTCAACCAGGCCGGCTGTCTTTTGGAGTTCCGTCTGTCTTTTCTAATTCGCGGAATATGTATGGCCTGGGCCTCCAGGATGGTATTTTTGAACAGCGTCCACGCCTGTTGTACAGTTTTTACTCTCTCAGTTGCCCCCCTAAGTTTTTTTTTTTACCGTTCTTCTCATTTTATCATAGTCTCCTTTTTTAAAGTTAAACGCTAACGTACTGTACTAACATGTGCAAGAATGCCAAACCCATGTCTACCAATGTTAGCAGTTTATGTTAAGTTATAGAGGGGAGCCACCAGAACAAGGGCTCCACCTCAGATAAAAAGATGTTCCTTCGTTTATTGATGTATTTAGAATGAAAGGATTGAGAATGAACAAAGATTAAAATACTACATGTAAATGAATAATCAAAAGCTCTGACATACTTGTTGTTAACGTGATGACATGGACCAGTAACGTAGAGAGGGAATAGATTAGGATGGGGGGGGGGGGGAGAAAATTATAGAAAATAAAATCCAGAGACGGTAAACGACGACTCTTCTGAATGAGAGATTGTTACATGTACTTTGTTGTATATTTGTCAGGTTCTGTCAGGTTCTGAGCCCGCGGGACCGGGCTCTGGAGCAAACGTGAGCCCTTGGGCTGCTGACGAGGAGCGACAGCAGCAGGCAAAACCCACCAACCCACACTGGATAAGAACAACGGCAGGGACTGCAGGCACTGCCCAGCGAACCGGAACACCTGGACTAGAATCCCCCGGACTGGAGGACACAGGACTGGGACACTGGACTACAATCCCCCGGACTGGAACACACACCGGACCGGAACCCACTGGACTGGAACCCGGACTGGACCTAGGCTTCACCTACACTTGACTGCCTACCCCCTCGGGTTGAGCCTTCAGGTTCTGGCAGCCGGTAGGACTTACAGGGGCAGCAGGAATGAAGATCCAGGGGTGCCCCCTGGCACCTAAGCGATGGCAAGGCAGACAGACAGGGAATGTCCGGGTTCTGGCAGTAGGTAGGTTCAAAGCAATGGTCACAGAAGGGCTGGAAGCCCACAGAGCAAGAACACAGAAGGGCAGGGAACCTACAGAGCAATAAACACAGAAGGGCTGGAAACCCACAAGCGATAAACACAGAAGGGCTGAAAACCCACAGCGCAATAAACACAGAAGGGCTGAAAACCCACAAAGCGATAAACACAGAAGGGCAGAAAACCCACAGCGCAATAAATACAGAAGGGCTGGAAACCCACAAAGCGATAACCACAGAAGGGCTGAACACCCACAGCGCAATAAACACAGAAGGGCAGGGAACCTACAGAGCAAAACACAGAAGGGCTGGAAACCCACAAGCGATAAACACAGAAGGGCTGAAAACCCACAGCGCAATAAACACAGAAGGGCTGGAAACCCACAAAGCGATAAACACAGAAGGGCAGAAAACCCACAGCGCAATAAATACAGAAGGGCTGGAAACCCACAAAGCGATAACCACAGAAGGGCTGAACACCCACAGCGCAATAAACACAGAAGGGCAGGGAACCTACAGAGCAAAACACAGAAGGGCTGGAAACCCACAAGCGATAAACACAGAAGGGCTGAAAACCCACAGAAGGGTAGGAGACCTACAGAGCAAATAACACAGAAGGGTAGGAAGCCCACAGAACAATAAACACAGGAGGGCTGAAAACCCACAGAGCAAAAGACAAGGAAAGCAAACGGTGCTAACAGCACACTAACCTCGGGACCTAAAGCACTGCGGAGGGAATGGCAATGCAAAGGCCAGGACTGTAGTCTTCAGGTGACTAATAAAGCCCATCAAGACCAGAGCCACAGCTGCAGCAATCACCTTGCAACCAAACAGAGGCTTGACACACAAAGCAGTCATTCCATAGGAAGGAACAGCGGGAGCCATCTTGGAAACTGGCAAGGAGGAAGAGGCGGCAGCCATCTTGGAAGAGGCATAGCCCACACAGGTGAGGTTCAGTAGGGCAATCAGCACACAGAGCCAGAGAGAAACTAAGACAGAGACAGACACAGAGACAAGCAGAAGCCAGCACAGCCACTGACTCCCAGAAACAGGGTAAGTATGAGGGTGGTCACGGCCACAAACGTGACAGTACCCCCTCCTCAAGACCCCCCTCTCGGTCCCCCTGAGGAGTTCAGGTGTCCAGGGGTAACTATGGTGAAACCTCCTGATGGGTCTCAAAAGCCCGACATAGATCACTAGACTGGAAGTCACAAAGAAGTTCCAAAGTGGCAGACAGGAGCGGAACTTGTCAACAGGAGGCGCCTTCCAATCCCCGCTGGGCCAACTCAGGAACTTGGAAGCATCAAGAGGAACCTCATTCAAAAGGCACCCTTCTCCGAGGGACCCCAGACTGAACTCAGGAAGCAAACCGGGACTGGGACCCGGACTAGAGTCAAAAAGCAAACCGGGCCTGGGACCCAGGTGGGCGTCAGAAGCTTGACTGGAACTGGAACTCAGAGCAGGCTCAGCATCTTGGCTGGAAGTGGAACTAGGAACGGACTCAGCATCTTGGCTGGAACCGGAGCTAGGAGCAGGGTCAGCATCTTGGCTGGAACTGGAACTTGGAACAGACTCAGCATCTTGGCTGGAACTGGAGCTAGGAGCAGGGTCAGCATCTTGGCTGGAACTGGAACTTGGAACAGACTCAGCATCTTGGCTGGAACTGGAGCTAGGAGCAGGCTCAGCATCTTGGCTGGAACTGGAACTTGGAACAGACTCAGCATCTTGGCTGGAACTGGAGCTAGGAGCAGGGTCAGCATCTTGGCTGGAACTGGAACTTGGAACAGACTCAGCATCTTGGCTGGAACTGGAGCTCGGAGCAGGGTCAGCATCTTGGCTGGAACTGGAACTTTGAACAGGAGTTGAACCGGGACTGGGACCCGGACTGGAATCAGAAGCTTGACTGGCAGGGCCCCTCAAACTGGACTCAGGAGCTTGGCTGGGAGCGCCCCGCGAACTGGACTTTAACTGAGGCTTGGCAGAACACACCCTTTGGACAGGGATCGGAGGCTCGAGCGGAAGCACCACTCGAACTGGCCTTCGGAGCTTGATTGGAGGTACCCTCCAGACTGGAAGCGGAGGTGCCACCTGAACCACCCTGTGGACTGGCATCGGAGGCTTGGTTAGAAGCCCCCCTCGAACTGGACTCAGTGGCTTGACTGGACGGGTCACTTGAACAAGAACCGGAGACTTGACCCGAAGCGCCATTTGCACAGGAATCTGACGCTCCATCGAAGGCTTCCCTCGGACTGGACTCGGAGACTTCAAAGGGCGTGCCGTTTGAAGGAGGACTGGAGGCTCGACCCGAAGCGCCACTTGCATAGGAATCTGAGGCTCCGTCAGAAGCACCCCACGGACTGGACTCGGAGACTCGAATGGAAGCGTCACCTGAACTGGCATCGGAGGCTCGGTCAGAAGCGTCCCTCGGACTGGACTCTGAAGCTTGGCTGGACGTGCTGCTCGGACTGGATTCAGAGGCTTGTCTGGGCGCGCTGCTTGAATGGGACTGGACCCCTGCTGGGCCCAGAGCATGGAATTCCCAAGACGTCTCCTCTCTGCGACAGCTTCAGGAGTATCCCTCAAAGCTGGATTCAAGACCAGGCTGCGGCGATATTCAGCGAGCGTGATAAAAGGGTCCATATCTGAAACTGGGTTTTCAGCGATTCCAAGCCACCGGACACGTTTTCTCTCAGCTGCCGCTTCAGGGGTCTTCTTCAAAACAGGATGAGACAAAAGTTTCCCACGATACTGACGAAGAGTCATAGAAGGATCAAGAACAACGATGGAGCTGGACCCCAGCTGGGTCAGCTGGGTGGGGGTTCTTTCCGGGCTCATGGCCTTTGCATTCTGTCAGGTTCTGTCAGGTTCTGAGCCCGCGGGACCGGGCTCTGAAGCAAACGTGAGCCCTTGGGCTGCTGACTAGGAGCGACAGCAGCAGGCAAAACCCACCAACCCACACTGGATAAGAACAACGGCAGGGACTGCAGGCACTGCCCAGCGAACCGGAACACCTGGACTGGAATCCCCCGGACTGGAGGACACAGGACTGGAACACTGGACTGGAGCACATCAGACTGGAACACACACCGGACCGGAACACACTGGACTGGAACCCGGACTGGACCTAGGCTTCACCTACACTTGACTGCCTACCCCCTCGGGTTGAGCCTTCAGGTTCTGGCAGCCGGTAGGACTTACAGGGGCAGCAGGAATGAAGATCCAGGGGTGCCCCCTGGCACCTAAGCGATGGCAAGGCAGACAGACAGGGAATGTCCGGGTTCTGGCAGTAGGTAGGTTCAAAGCAATGGTCACAGAAGGGCTGGAAGCCCACAGAGCAAGAACACAGAAGGGCAGGGAACCTACAGAGCAATAAACACAGAAGGGCTGGAAACCCACAAGCGATAAACACAGAAGGGCTGAAAACCCACAGCGCAATAAACACAGAAGGGCTGGAAACCCACAAAGCGATAAACACAGAAGGGCAGAAAACCCACAGCGCAATAAATACAGAAGGGCTGGAAACCCACAAAGCGATAACCACAGAAGGGCTGAACACCCACAGCGCAATAAACACAGAAGGGCAGGGAACCTACAGAGCAAAACACAGAAGGGCTGGAAACCCACAAGCGATAAACACAGAAGGGCTGAAAACCCACAGCGCAATAAACACAGAAGGGCTGGAAACCCACAAAGCGATAAACACAGAAGGGCAGAAAACCCACAGCGCAATAAATACAGAAGGGCTGGAAACCCACAAAGCGATAACCACAGAAGGGCTGAACACCCACAGCGCAATAAACACAGAAGGGCAGGGAACCTACAGAGCAAAACACAGAAGGGCTGGAAACCCACAAGCGATAAACACAGAAGGGCTGAAAACCCACAGCGCAATAAACACAGAAGGGCTGGAAACCCACAAAGCGATAAACACAGAAGGGCAGAAAACCCACAGCGCAATAAATACAGAAGGGCTGGAAACCCACAAAGCGATAACCACAGAAGGGCTGAACACCCACAGCGCAATAAACACAGAAGGGCAGGGAACCTACAGAGCAAAACACAGAAGGGCTGGAAACCCACAAGCGATAAACACAGAAGGGCTGAAAACCCACAGAAGGGTAGGAGACCCACAGAGCAAATAACACAGAAGGGTAGGAAGCCCACAGAACAATAAACACAGGAGGGCTGAAAACCCACAGAGCAAAAGACAAGGAAAGAAAACGGTGCTAACAGCACACTAACCTCGGGACCTAAAGCACTGCGGAGGGAATGGCAATGCAAAGGCCAGGACTGTAGTCTTCAGGTGACTAATAAAGCCCATCAAGACCAGAGCCACAGCTGCAGCAATCACCTTGCAACCAAACAGAGGCTTGACACACAAAGCAGTCATTCCATAGGAAGGAACAGCGGGAGCCATCTTGGAAACTGGCAAGGAGGAAGAGGCGGCAGCCATCTTGGAAGAGGCATAGCCCACACAGGTGAGGTTCAGTAGGGCAATCAGCACACAGAGCCAGAGAGAAACTAAGACAGAGACAGACACAGAGACAAGCAGAAGCCAGCACAGCCACTGACTCCCAGAAACAGGGTAAGTATGAGGGTGGTCACGGCCACAAACGTGACAATATTGAGTTGATTGATTTTGTATACCATGACGATTTCTCAATAAAAAATGTTGAAACATAAACATTGTATCCTGCAGATGCTTGGCCAAAGATATATGAGCATGAACTCCCCTTTGGTGACCTAAAAGATCCCCAGTAACACCCCAACTCCCAAAGTAACCTCCCCAAACCCAAAAGAGGTGCAGATAAAATCCCAGATAACTCACCAGACACTGGAGGGGGTATAAATGCACCAGAAGGACCAAAAACAGCATTAGCAGCCTCCACAGCAGAACCAGGAGTCACAGGAATAGAAGGACATAAAGCCCTGTTCCTAACTCACTTCTGTCTCACCACCACCCCGCCAGAACCACTAGTCCCATTCTTAGATATTTTAGAAACTCCCTTGTCTGAAACCCCAGTTGGACCCCCCATATCTTTCTTCACATAACCACAAAATAAGCAATACCCAAAATCAAAAATAACCCCCCCCCCCCACCAAGTGATAACAGAAAAAAACAAACACTGCAGGACCAAGTATAAATCCCTATCAGCCTGAAACTCAAAGAAGCAAAGGCTCACTAGGACCCAGAAGGCTTCCCCTCAAGACCCCCATCAATCCAAGTGCACTTTACAGAAAGCAGAAGAAATAGACTGTGCTTTAAAGATAAGTGCAACAGAGTGCAGGAAAAGAAATGAACAACCTGAGCACAAAAAAGACAATAAAAAATATTCTGAACCCATAGGAAATTTGAAAAAAAAAACACAAAAAGGTAAGAAAATACTCAAAGTACAAAAGATGACCCCCACAAAACTCCTACCTGTTCCCATGAACCACCTCCCTCCCACACAAATATATTATCTGCCCTCCAAAATCCCCAATAAACCCTTTCCCTGTCACCCCCACACCTAATCAGGGAGCCTGCAAGTTTTCACGTCACCTGTCCTTGCTCTCTGCTATACCCTATCCAACCTTTAACTTAGCTGCCCCCCCCAAGGCTGTGAATCTCCTTATGAGACTTAAAGGTGAAGGAGAGCAATATGTTGAAGTTGATACAGATAAGGCAAATAGGAATGGAGGGGTGGTAGTTCCTGAATGATTTTCAGAGGACTGTGTTCATGAGTTCCTGGCTAAACTAAAGGTGGACAAAGCGATGGGACCAAATGACATCCATCTGATGTTACAGAAGGAATTTAGAGAAGATCTAGTAGCTCCACTGGCTGACCTTTTCAATGTTTCTCTAGATTCAAGAGTAGTCACTGAGGACTGGAAAACAGCAAATGTGGTCCCTCTCCACAAAAGTGGAAGTAAGGAAGAGGTTGGGAAATCTGATTAATTTCTTTGATTGGGTGACGTGAGTGAAGCTACCGTAATAGGATAGAATTTAGCAACTAAAATTTAATGCTAAAAAATTCAGGGTCATGCTTTTGGGCTGCGAATATCCATAGAGAACAGTACAGTGTAGGAGGTGAAGAACCTTTGTGCACAAGAGAGGAGCGTGACTTGGCTATGATCATATGTAATGATCTTAAAAGGACCAAACAGGTAGAAAAGGTGACGGTGAAAGCTAGAAGGATGCTAGGGTACTGTTGCATCCCTACCTTGTTCTTCTGGCAGCGGCCATATTGGCAGGATCATCTGCGCAGCAACCATTTTGGGAAGATCATCTGAGGGGCAGCCATCTTGGAAGGATCATTTGAGGAGCAGCCATCTTAGGTAGTTCATCAGGAGGCATCCATCTTGAATGTCTTTTGGGCATGCCCTATGAGATCTCTCGCCTCTCAGCTGAGACCAGGATCCTCTGATTGGAGGCCTATTTAAGAGCTGGCCTGGGACACCATCTTTGCTTTGGCTTCTATCTTGTTAGAGGTTTGGTGCTTGTTTCGTGTGCTTCCCTACTACTCCTCTGCTTTACCTGCTTTGACCTTTGGACCGGACCTGATTACCCGCTGTTTTGCCGCCTGTCTTGACCTTTGGACCGGACCTGATTACCCGCTGTGTTGCTACCTGCCTGGATCCTTGGACCTTACCTGATTACACACTGTAGTGCTGCCTGCCTTGATCTCTGGACTGTACCTGCCTACCCGCCAAGTTACGCCCGCTCTTAGCACTAGCCAGGTCAGTGGCTGACCAACCCCGTCTGGATCCCGAAGTCCTGGTGGCCACCTGCACCTGGGGGCTCAACTCCTGGGGAACAGTGGTCGCTTCCCAAGTGAAGCTAGGGGTTGTCCGGCTGCCTGACCGAGTGTGGCACTGCTTTTCATCCACCGTGCTCAGTCGTGGCACAAGGGCTCACTACCCAGTCCTAACAGGTACATAGGGAGAGGGATGGCCAGTAGGAAAAAGGAAATGATAATGCCCCTGTATTAGACTCTGGTGAGACCTCATTTAAAATATTGCTTACAATTCTGGAGACCATACCTTCAAAAAGATATACTTATAATGCTTTAACCCCTCAGATATCTTATGCATCTCCTTACAGAAGGAAAGATCACCCTTGGTACACTTATTCTCTTGTGCTCCAGAAGTGTCAATTAAGACACCAGGAACACCAATGGAGAAAGAAATGTACCTTAGGCACTTTAACGGCCTACAAATCTTCGGATTATTTATACAAGCAGTCTATCCAATCAGATAAAAAGAATTATTTTTTGTCTCATATAATAAGGGCACCTCATTTGGCTGCACAGTAGAAAATACTATCATCTCTGACTATTAAACCTTATCAGATACTAGAGTCATCTCTCACTAAACAAGATTTCGCTAATCATTTCTGTAATAAAATATCTATACTTCCCTCTTCGTTATCTATTGTTCCTGCACCTTGTGGTCAACGTCTCAGAAATTTACTATTAACTTACAGCCTTCGGGTGATTGTGTTCCTCTGACTGGCTCATTTTCTATCTTTGTTCTTCCAACAAAGGCTAACTTGGAGAAGATACTGGACTCTATCATGGTTATCATGGCTCTGTAGGACCCCATCCCATCAGGTTTCATAAAACAGCTCTCCAGTCTGTTTTTACTTTTCATTCATATAATGATTGTGGAGAGCTTGGACACAAGCTCAGTCCCTCAGACTTGGAAGAAAACCTCTATCCTCCTCAAATTAAAGAATCACAAATTTAAGGATACAGATACTACCAGTTACTGTCCAATCAAACCTATAAATGGCAAGTGACCGACTCACCTGCAAATGCGCAGTAGAGACTTCCCTCTCTGTCCCGCCCCCGCGTCAAGACGTGATGACGGGGGGGGGGGAGGGGGCGGGACAGAGAGGGAAACTGCGCGGAAGGGGAGGGAGGGAACCGCTGACGTCGCTACCGCTCCACCCCCCAAGGTAGCCGCTACCCCCACCCCCCAGAGTCGCCACCACCACCCCCTTCACCCGGCCCGGGCCCTCTCTTCGTTATTCAACTTACAGCAGCGCCGAAACAGCAGCAAGCAGCAGCTCCCGTTGGCCTTCCTTCACTGCCTGTGCCCCGCCCTCGCCGACGTGACGTCACACGAGGGCGAGGCACAGGCAGTGAAGGAAGGCCAACGGGAGCTGCTGCTTGCTGCTGTAAGTTGAATAACAAAGAGAGGGCCCGGGCCGGGTGAAGGGGGGGGGGTGGTGGCGACTCCGGCGTGGGGGGGGCGTTAGCGGCTACCTTGGGGGGGGAGGGGACATGGGAGGTCTCAGAAAGAGGGGGGCCTTGGAGCTGGGAGGGCTGGACTGAAGGGGGCCTTCCAGCTGGCTGGGAAGAAGGGGGGGGCCTTGCAGCTGGGAAGGGGGGAGGACTGGAGCCTTGGAGCTGGGAGGGAGGGCAGGGGGGCCCTTACAGTTGTGAGGGAGAGCAGGGGGCCTTGGGAGCTGGGGGGCCTTGGGCCTTGGAACTGGGAGGGAGGGAGGGCGGGGGGCCTTGCAGCTGGGAAGGGGGGAGGACTGGAGCCTTGGAGCTGGGAGGGAGGGCAGGGGGGCCCTTACAGTTGTGAGGGAGAGCAGGGGGCCTTGGAACTGGGAGGGAGGGAGGGAAGGGGGCCTTGGAACTAGGAGGGAGGGAGGGAAGGGGGCCTTGCAGCTGGGAAGGGGGGAGGACTGGAGCCTTGGAGCTGGGAGGGAGGGCAGGGGGGCCCTTACAGTTGTGAGGGAATGGGGCCCCTTACAGTTGTGAGGGAGAGCAGGGGGCCTTGGAACTGGGAGGGAGGGAGGGCAGGGGGCCTTGGGAGCTGGCAGGGAAGGGGGGAGGACTGGAGCCTTGGAGCTGGGAGGGAGGGCAGGGGGGCCCTTACAGTTGTGAGGGAATGGGGCCCCTTACAGTTGTGAGGGAGAGCAGGGGGCCTTGGAACTGGGAGGGAGGGAGGGGGGCCTTGCAGCTGGGAAGGGGGGAGGACTGGAGCCTTGGAGCTGGGAGGGAGGGACAGAGGGGGCCTTGGAGCTGGCAGGGAAGGAGGATGGCAGGGGGCCTTGCAGCTGCAACGGGAGGGGGGCCTTGGGAAAAAAAACATTCCAATACGCGCCCGTTTTAACGGGCTTAACGGCTAGTTACCAATATGCACTTTTTAGGAAAGTTGACAGAATCAGTTGCCCTTAATCAACTAGAAGAGTAATTGGAAAAGACAAATACTTTAATTCCTACCCAAACAGGGTTTAGAAAAGGCTATATCACAGAAACAGCACTTCTTGGGATTACTACATTTCTTTATCAACATTTTGCTCAGGAGAAGACTGTAGCCCTCGTTTCCTTAGACCTAACCTCCACCTTTGATACTATCTACCATACCCTACTTCTAAATTGTCTATAGGAAATTGGCATTACAAATACAGTGCTAGCCTGGTTTGCTTCACACCTCTCGGGCCGCACTAATATAACTTTACCCTACACGATATTGGCTGGTATGCAACGACTTGGTCGGACCACTTTAAGTTGCAGTTTTCCTTGTGTTGGCAAACCTCAGGCCTCCCCCAGCCCCGCCAAATCCGACAATACAACACTAGAGGCGTCATTGATCCCAGCCTGTTCTGGAAGTCCCTTTACAGTTGTGGCGTGGACTTGCAGCCAACCTATCTCTCTGACTGGGAGAACCACTGCAAGGTTGTGCTGGACCATATTGCACCTACCCATCTCAAGACTTCCCACATCTGCAACTCTACACCCTGGTTCTCAGCTGATCTCAGAGCCTTAAAAACAGAGACTAGACGTCTGGAAAGAGCCTGGCATAAGCGGAAGTCGGATGTTGCGCTGGGTGCATGGAAAGGCAGTCACCGCAGGTATAAGTATGCCATCCGTCAAGCAAAGCGAAAGTACTTTTCCGCTCAGCTACAGTCTGCTGCCCGGGACATCACAAAGATATACCAGCTGATAAACTCTTTCCTTGATACCCGTACTCTAGAATTCTCCAGTGCTGATCTTCCTTCTGCTTCCCAACTTGCAATTTATTTCAATGAGAAAATACTGACCCTACGGTCTTCAACTGTGAGCTGCCTCTCTGATGTGGATGACTTCCTGGAATCTTTGACTATGCCAATGAGTGTCTGCTCGGCTGATCGCATTTGGACCAAATTCACCCGCTTATCACTTGACAAGGTAACCGCTGCTTTACTTAAGTTCTCCAACAAACCCTGTAGATTGGATGTTTGTCCGACTCATCTCTTGAAAGCTGCACCGAAGTGTTTTGTTGAAGATCTGACTACTTACCTCAACTTCATGTTGAGTGCTGGATCTTTCCTGCTAGGCCATGGTAATATCCTTCTCACCCCTGTTCTGAAGAATCTAAAGATTAAACCAGACGTCGCCTCTAACTATCGCCCAGTGGCTTCGATACCCCTAGTTACCAAGTTAATGGAGAGTATGGTCAACATTCAGCTCAACGACTTCCTGACTGCCTTCGATATCCTACACCCCTCTCAGTCTGGTTTCCGAGCTCAATATAGCACCGAGACTGTCCTAGTCACCCTCTTATCTAACTTTAAGCAAGAGCTATCCATTGGTCGGAAGGTTTTACTGCTTCAATTTGACATGTCTAGTGCCTTCGATATGGTGGACCATGAAATCTTGCTTCATCTGCTGGATTCTTTTGGTATAGGAGGTCCTGTCTTACACTGGTTCGTGAGCTTTTTAACAACAAGAACTTACCAGGTCTCAGTGAACTCGGTTACTTCTGATCCGTGGAAGGCCTCCTGTGGGGTTCCGCAGGGCTCCCCACTTTCACCTGCCTTATTCAATATTATGTTGATGCCTTTAGCTGCTGCTCTCGCAAAACTGGACCTTAACCCTTTCATCTATGCCGACGATATTACAGTCTACATTCCCTTTCGCACCACCGTGTCGGAAATTGTTCACCTCATTGATGCCTGCTTCTCCACCTTAGAACATTGAGCTCAGGTCTTCCGTTTCAAATTAAACAAGGACAAAACAGTGTCTCATCCTCTCGTCCATCCACACTCCAGTAATTGACACGGTGCTCCCAGTATTGGGCTCTGTCCTTCCGATTGCCACAAGCCTGCAGCTTTTAGGAGTGCAACTGGACACACACCTCCAGCTGGACAATCATGTGCACTTGGTTACCAAAAAAATGTTTCACGCCATGTGGAGGCTTCGGCGTATCAAATACTTCCTTACTAGAGATTTGTTCCGCACACTTGTCCACTGGCTTGTCCTCTCCCACTTGGACTATTGCAGCGGAATTTACACGGGCTGCCAGGCCTCTCTGTTGAAAAAGTTCCAAACAGTTCAGAACACTGCTGCGAGACTCATCCTGAGAGAGCGACGCTTTGCACATGCCGAACCCTTACGGTTCAAATTACACTGGCTGCCTGTTCAGGAGCGTATTGCCTTTAAACTCTGCTCCTTGACCCATAAAATTATCTATGGGTTTACCCCGGAGTATATGCACCCCTTGATCGACCTCCCGCCCAAGAATGCCAACCCTGCTGCTCGTTCCTTCCTCCACCTTCATTTCCCAAACTGTAAGGGTGTCAAGTACAAGAGGATCTTCGCCTCGTCTTTCCGCTATTGGAGTCCTAAGCACTGGAATGCTCTCCCGCAACACCTTAAAACTCAAGTGGACCACGCCCTCTTCAAGAAGTTGTTGAAGACCTACTTCTTTGCCAAGACCTACTCCTCACTTTATACCGCTCCTTGATGCACCCTCCCTAGCTCCTACCCTGCTAGTTCACCCTGTTAGATGCTTCTCCCCCTGCATACTCCTTGTATACTCTTCTAAGTTTTCCTATTCTGTATTTTATTTAATGTTTGTAAGCCACATTGTGCCTGCATGAGTGGGAAAATGTGGGATATAAGTGAACAATAAATAAATAAATAGTCCATTAACTCTCAGTCCATCTCCTATTCTCTTCCCTCGGGGGTTCCTCAGGGTTCTTTATTAGCCCCTGTATTATTTAACACCTTCTTGTCCCTGCTTCTCCATTTGGTACATTTGAAAGAGGCATATCTTCAAAGCACTTTGGGAGGCTAAGTTCCATAGGTTTCTATGGAACTTTGGGAGGCTAAGTGCTTTGAAAATGAGCTTGGGTCCTGTAATAGTGTTATACCTACTACTTCCCCTGCTACTTCTCCACTGGTCCTTTGCCAAATGGCACTCTCTTTCCTCCACCTGAATCAGATGCTTATTCCTCTTTTGCATTTCTGTGTTGTACTGTATGGTAAGACTCTCTTTCAGCCATGGGTCACACAGAATGCTTAATACATAAACATCCTCCTTTCCACTTTCAGTTGCAAAGAGTCCACCAAAACCAACAACCTCTGCTGTCAAAAACTCTCTATATTTCCCTCCAGGATGTTCACTAGCAGGATGACAACACACAGGTTTGTCCTACTTGAACTCAGTTTTTCAACAGCATCCCTGAAGGGCTTCAGGACTTTTATGACCTGAGTCATATTTGCCCAAATTCCTTTCACTATTGATCTCGGCATCTTAAGAGATCTGCCCATTGTTCCAGCCATAGAGTTTCATACAAAGGTTCATCAAGTTTGCTGTCCATTGGATACCATAAAACCCCACCCCCACCTCCTTCTTCTTCAACTTATCAATACTATTCCCACTACCTATTATGAAATAGCCAGGAATGCAGGTTCTCTCTCTCTAACCTATTGCCATCCTCCCAAAGTGCCCTTATTTCTGTAATATATGGGCATCACAGTTTTATTTAGACATTGTAAAGAAGATGAGGCTTGTCTAATGATGAAGATGGAGCTCCCACCTCAGGATCCCAGGTCCCTCTTTCACTCAGGGTGAGCTGGTTCTCAGTATGCAGATTTTATGCAAATAATATCCTACCCCTTTCTACTCGGGGTGACCTGGTTCTCAAAAAGGCAAACAGAGTCAGGTCTTATCAACAGGATTTTTTTCATACAAATCTTTATTCCAGCCTCTGGGGCACACTTCTTTTAGCTTAAAACACTTTCACAAGCTTAAACAGTTCTTCCAGCTTAACCATTTCATTTCTTCCTACTCTGTGCAATCTTCCATTTTAAACTTTTCTTCTTGCACAGTTCAATACCCATAGATTTCTTCCCCCCTGAGCCCTCTCACACAGGCAGTTGGGCTCAGTACTAGCTCAGTCCCGGACACACAGTCCCTCTTGGTAGCACACAGCTTTAGACACACAGTCTTTTCTCAATATTAACTCAGTCTCGGACACACAGTCCCTCCTTGTAGTGTTGCAGGAATGGAGGCATGAATTTGTGATGCTTCAGGAGTCAGACAGCACACACCAGTATGAGAGAAAAATCTTCTTTATTTGCCAGCAAACAAAGCAAGACATCAGTTCTAGCTCTCTTCTCTTTCTTTCAGCTCTCTGTGTCTTTGTCTCAGCTGCTTCTCTTCTTATGCTGTCTTCTCCTTCTTCTGTCTGTTCCTTCTGTCCTTCTCTTTCTTCTGAGCTCCTTCTGAGTAAACTGCTTCTGCTCCTACTTAAATACTGTTCTATCCAGCCTAGCCTAGCCCAGCCCCCTTACTCTCCAATTGGTTAAGGAATAGATTGGTCACTTTGCCTCAACCAATCATTACTTTAAAATATCAGTTACATAGGTTCCAGACATCCTAAACTGACCTCTGACCTGGGGCCCCTTAAGCCAGACATTTGGTCTCCAGTCTCTTACATGTTATTATGATTGATTTCTCATATTCCTAGTACTAACTGCTAACTAAACTCTGGCATTCATTAAAGGGGTCAAAAGCCAATCTTACTTAATAGCATACATATCAGGTTATTACTTCCAGGAGGCCAGTCCTACACTTAGCTATAATTAATCAAGGAGAAGAGAGCTGACTAGCCCTGACCTCGTTCACCTATCAGCTTATACATTGAACCAGCCAGAACTGCAAATAAGTCAAACCACATGTTTGACCTCTTCACTGCAGTCCTTGCTTGACCTCTTAAACAGCAGACAAAGAGTAATACAGAATTTAACAGATATTCTACACAGACACAAACCTTATTAATTTACACAGAATCAGTATTTCTTATAAGACATATTCTAAATATCAAAAACTTGTAAATACTAATCTATTGCCTCTCTCTCTCTAAATAGTATTTTCTATCTAAGCATTTTAAACTACAATTAATCATATGTCTGGCTCATTCCTTTATTCATTCATAATAGTTTACAGCTGTGCCAGCTAGCATTGGCAATTCACAAGGGACAGAGTTTCATTTCTCACTGACCTTTCCTAACCTTAGCTCGGCCAAGCTAGACATTGAAATAATATGAACCATCTGGCATACCTTCACTTTAGTTGCAAAGTAAAAAGTTAGAATTCTAACTTCAAGCTTTTAACAGAATTAACCCTTCATATGATTTCTTATATATGATTATGCCCATGGCTGCTTCATTCCCCCCTTTGAGACTAAAATCAGCTTATGCAGAGATAAGTCTCACAACTCAAACTCTGGAGATTATAGTGATCCTAACTAGGAATAGACTTGTGAATCACCATTACCCTACTTGTTAAGGTCCGACGGCATACTGCCGAAGCACATGAGGCCAGGAAACAAAACAACAACCCTGCTAAAACTAAGACTATTAGGGAAATGAACAAGGGACGTATCCAGGAGGTCAATGACCACCACCAGGAGGTAAGGTCTAATCCTCCTCGGTAATCCTCCACATTAAGGCTAGCCAACTGTAGGACTTTATCCATGGCATGCCTAACTACATGCGTCCTATTTATGACAATAGTACAGCACTCTGAAGAATTTAACACTGTGCAGAGACCACCCTGGGCTGCAAAGAGATAGTCAAGACCCATACGGTTATACCTAGAAACTATACTTAATTCATTAATTTGATCCTGCAATGCATTGACTACCACGTTCAGCTCATGAACTAAAACATGGAGTAGGGATTGAAGTCTCCGGGTAGCCATACCTAGTTCAGTAATACCCGCTACCGGGCCTCCAATTGGAATCCAGGCCGTGGCAGAAAGGGCTACAAGTCTCTTTTTAGTCAGAGGATAAGTAGAATTGATATACTGGAGGGCTAATTCAATCGCCTCATCCTCTGTGGCAACGGAGGAGGGTAAGGACAAAGCCTCTCGCTTAGAGCGGTGCGGGGATAGTGGCTTAAGAGGAATAACTTTAGGAAAATAATTCAAGGTTACCAATACACAAAAATCATATGTGGCGGGAAGAATCATGTGGAGGACATTATCACAGAGCCAGTAATGACCAAGGAGAGGGTGAGGAAAGTTCCCAATAAATGTTGGCTCAGGCTGGACAGGGTACTTAGGGTGCCCATAATGCGAGCCCCTATCCCAGGGGGAACGAAGACGAAATGGAGACTTTGCACACCATAGGCGCCAATCCCCAATTGTGACAGGCTGCTCATTTGTTAATAACTCTTCATACCCCGGGGACTTATGAAAGTAGAAAATAAGCTTGGACACTATAGTCTTCTCAGTGGTACGCTTAGGAGCCAGATAATCACCTGGGTCATAATCTACAGGTATGGTAGCAGGGCACATAGGAGTACCTGGAGAAACTACCCACACAGATTCTCCTTTTTCTGGGAGAACATTAGTATAGTTACAGGGAATGGGAAGAACAGTTGAGATGCTTCTTGTTAAACAAAACACTCCAGAGGCTGGATAGGGAGACGTAAAAACTGGCCTTAGAGAAGATTCAGAGGGGGAAGTAGCATTATAAAAGGACCACCAAGTATAATCCTGGCTCCAAGGACCTGAACTCGAAAAGTAGGGAGGTATAAGAGCTGGGAGTTGCACAGGGACAGGTACAGCTGGGACATCTGTAGTATAAGGAGAAAATCGGGAACACACAATACAAGGGGAAGTAATCTTTGCCTGGCTAATTAGTTCCTGGACTGAGTGTAACCAAAGGTTGGAGCGAGTTGGGGTATTAGGAACAAGGAGGCAAGGAGTAGAAAACAACAAAAGCATCCAAACTACTAACATTTTCTTTCTTCCTAATCTAAAACAAATACAGCAAACTAATTAAGCAATAATATTTCAACAGTCTGTGCTAATCACAGATTACTCTCATATAATGTTCTCAGTCTTTGAGTTCTTATACCAGTTGGGATAGACCCTCAACTGACAAGGATCAAGCTCTCAAATTCCAAGAAAGCCAGAATCTGGACAGAAAGAGTCTCAGTATGAAGCCGAAGTTCAGCAGCTCCTGCAGTATGCAGTTGACCCTTCTTTTCAGCTAGTAGATTCTTTGGTTCGGGTCAGGCGCAACTTCAATGGCTCCGCTGGATCACTTTCTGCTCTCCACTGTCTAGGCTCCGTCTGATCCGTGCTGGGCTCAGTCTGGTCAGCAGACTTAATTCGAGACCAATGGACCCATGGAGTAATCCCTGCGACCTTCACAGCTGCAGGGGTAGAAAGCAAAACAGTAAAAGGTCCTTTCCATCAGGGCCCCAAAGGCTGGAGCTTCCAATCTTTCACCCAAACTCTATCCCCTGGCAGGAAGGAATGTACCTGAGCCTGGAAGGGGACAGGGTTTATTTCTCTCACATAAGACTGAAGCTCAGAAATTATCTTACCCAGGAGGGCTACCTGCTCCTGCACCTGGGCAGACCCTATAATCCCTATGTCTCCCTTAATTCCCTGTAAAATGGCTGGGGGCTTCCCATACACAATTTCAAAGGGAGAGAGGGCTGTTCCTTTAGTTGGGGTGCATCGAAGGCGAAAGAGGGCTAGTGGCAATGCCTGTGGCCATTTCAATTGGGTTTCCTGACAAATCTTTGCTAGGCTATTTTTCAAGGTTCTGTTTGCCCGCTCAACCTGCCCTGAACTCTGGGGACGATAGGCACAATGCAATTTCCAGGTAATGCGCAATGCGCGGGACAGGGCCTGAAGTGTAGCTTCAACAAAGGCAGGACCATTATCTGAACCTATGGCAAGGGGCAGTCCATACCTGGGGATGACATCCCTAAGGAGGGCTCGAGCTACTTCTGTGGCTTTCTCAGTGACTGTAGGATATGCTTCCACCCACGCAGAAAAGGTACAGACCATGACTAAGAGATATCGGAGCCTACCGCTCCTGGGCATTTCTGTGAAGTCTATAACTAGGGACTCAAAGGGTGTTAGTCCTCTAGACTGAACTCCTGGTGGAATACGGGGTCCCTGACGAGCATTATTCTGGGCACAGAGAGTACATCGGGCAGAGGCAGTGGCAACCAGACTATCCAATCCTTCCAGCACCACTACTCGATTGAGTAGGCGGGCTAGTGCTGTTTTCCCTAAGTGTGATAGGTCATGAGCTTGAGACACTACAGGCCAAGCTAGGTGGCGTGGCACCAGAACTCTGGTATCAGGGAGATGTAACCAGCCATCAGGTCTCCTTACTGCACCTTCTTCTTGAGCCCATTTCTCTTCCATTTGGGTATACATAGGTGTCCATTCTTGCAATCGGATTTGGAACAGGGGAGTCACAGTACTTGCTGGGGGTCCTCGAGCAGCTTCTTTGGCCACCCGATCAGCATGGCGGTTCCCTCGGGCCACTGGAGTATCTATTCTTTGGTGTCCCCTGCAGTGAATGACAGCTACCTTCTTGGGGGCCCAAACAGCCTCTAGCAGCTGAAGTATTTCAGGTCCATACTTAACAGGTTGGCCTGCAGCATTTATGAGTCCCTTTTCCTTATACAAAGCTCCATGAGCATGTAGAGTTGTGAAGGCATATTTGGAATCAGTATAAATGTTGGTTACCAGTCCTGCTGCTAACTCCAGAGCTCGTATGAGGGCCACAAGTTCTGCTTTCTGGGCTGAAGTTCCTTGGGGCAGGGCTCTTGCTTCTATCACCTTGTCTTCTGTCACCACAGCATAGCCTGCCAGTCGCTTGGAGTTCTCCACATAACTGCTTCCATCTGTAAAATAAATTACATCTGGGTCCCTCCACGGAACATCTTTAAGATCTGGTCGACTGGAGTACACTTCATCCATGGTTTGGATACAGTCATGATCTGGTGGTCCCTCAGATGCTGGCAAAAGAGTAGCAGGATTGAATGTAGCCACTGTTTCCAGGTGTATCCGTGGATTCTCACACAAGCTGGCTTGGTACTTAACCATATGGTTATTTGTAAACCAGTGGTTGCCCTTATACTCCATGAGGGTGAGAACTGCATGGGGGACTTTAACAACCAGTTCTTGCCCCAAGGTCAACTTATCAGCTTCCTGGACCAGTAAGGCTGTTGCTGCAATGGCCCTCATGCAGGCTGGCCATCCTTTAGCCACTCCATCCAGCTGTTTAGACAGGTATGCAACAGGCCTCTGCCAGGATCCCATCATCTGGGTCAGCACACCCAGAGCAACCCCCTGTCGCTCGTGGACATACAATGAGAAAGGTTTCTCCACATCAGGAAGGCCTAACGCAGGGGCTTGGAGTAGGGCTTTCTTTATGGCAATGAAGGATTGTTGAGCAGTAGGTCCCCATTCAAATGGTTCCTTTTCACCCCCCTTTGTGGCTTGGTAAAGGGGTTTCGCCATCAATGCAAAATTTGGAATCCAAATTCTGCAGAATCCAGCTGCTCCCAGGAATTCCCTAACTTCTCTTCTGGACTTGGGTTGGGGAATTGCAGCAACTGCTTGCTTCCTACTAGCATCCAGTCTCCGACTTCCCTGGGAAATGCAAAAGCCCAGATACTTCACTTCTGACTGACAAAGTTGGGCCTTTGAGCGTGAGACCTTATAGCCTGCATCCAAGAGTAGCTCCAGCAATTCTCTAGTAGCCTCAAAACACTCTTCCTGGGTCACTGCTGCAATCAGGAGGTCATCTACATACTGGAGTAAAACTCGCCTGGAAGGCTCAGATTTAAAAGTCTTAAGGTCTTGCCCTAGGGCTGTCCCAAAAATGGTGGGGGAATTCTTGAACCCCTGTGGCAGGCGGGTCCATGTATACTGAAGCTTCCTTCCTGTTACTGGGTTTTCCCATTGAAAGGCAAAAAGCAATTGACTGGCTGGGGCCACCCGAATACAAAAGAAGGCATCTTTTAGGTCTAGTGTTGTGAAATGGGTAGCTCCAGAAGGTATCAATCCTAGCAGGACATATGGATTAGGCACTACAGGGTGTAATGAGATAGTGGATTTGTTGACCACTCGTAAGTCTTGGACTGGCCGGTAGTCCTCAGTCCCTGGCTTCTGAACTGGCAATAGTGGCGTATTCCATGGAGACTGGCAAGGACGAATAATTCCATGGGATAACAGACGATTCAAATGTGCTTGGATCCCTTCCAGAGCCTTTCTGGGAATTGGGTATTGGCGAAGATGGATTGGCCGGGCATTTGGAAGTAAATCTACATGTACAGGAGGAATATTTCGGGCCAACCCTGGGGGATTATCTTCTGCCCATACCCCACTGACCTGAAAGCTGTCTGCCAGGGGTAGGTCAACTTGGCCCTGCGACTGATGCAGCCGCCATTCTTCTTCAAGAGGGCAGCAGAAACTCAATATACCCTTAGGGCTGGATGTCGGGGGCCGAAAAGAGACTGAAGTCTGGCCATCAGAGTCAAAGGAAATTTGGGCCCTAAGCTTGGACAGCAGGTCTCGACCTAACAAAGGGATTGGACAGTCTGGCATATACAGGAATTCATGAGTGACTATGTGTGAGCCTAATTGGCATCTACGGGTTGTCAGGAAAGGCCTCCGGTTCTGCACCCCCGTGGCTCCCACCACTCGGACAGTTTTTCCAGACACAGGCGCTAATCGCTCCGTCACAACAGAATGTTCAGCTCCTGTATCAATCATGAATGGAATTGAGCGGCTCCCTATAGTTAGCTTGACCATAGGTTCCTGGGAGCCCAGTTTGTAGGAACCCGGTCTGTCCTATTCGTCCCATTCTGCCATCTCGGCTATCCCGATGATGTCAGATTCAGGAGGCTCATATCTTCCCTCTCGAACTCGGCCTCGGCTTCCTCGATCTCCTGGTCCCCTTCTCAGTCCCTGGCGCCTCTGGGGGCATTCATCTTTCCAGTGCCCTCTTTCCTTACAATAGGCACACTGGTCCCTCTCCAATCTTGGTCTGGGATTCTCCCCCCTTGGCCGGGATTGATTGAAGGAATCTCGGGGCCTGGCTGGTGGTCCGGGGTCCCACTTTGGCTTCCCATTAGCTAGAGGTCGACCTCGGTTAAGGGTGGAATTAGTAATGGCTGCCGCTAAAAGGTCGGCCTTCTTCTGCATCTTCCGGTCAGCCTCTCGGCGCACCTCCTGATCTCTATTAATGAAAACCTTGGTTGCGATCTCAATTAGCTGGGTGGTATTCATCCCTGCGAATCCCTCCTGACGCTGCAACTTCTTCCGGATATCTGGCATACTCTGGGCCACCAATGCACTATTCACCATTCTCTGGTTTTCTTGGGCTTCAGGGTCAAATGGGGTGTATGTTCTGTAGGCTTCAATTAGTCGCTCTAGAAAGGCCCCAGGGGATTCAGTTGCCCCTTGGAGAATTTCAGAGACCTTTGCCAGATTAATGGGCCTCTTTATGCCTTTCCTCATACCTTCCAGCAAGTCCCGGCAATAGCCAGACAACAGTTCATAGTGCTGCCCATCATTTGGATCCCAATCTGGAGCTGCGCGAGGAAACCGAGCTCTAACCCATCCCTCTGGATCCTGTGTCCCCCCCGGGGACACGCTCTCGCGTGATGGCCTCAGCATTTTGCAAAATCTTCCGCCTCTCCTCAGTTGTGAAGAGGGTCAGGAGAAGTTGTTGACAATCAGTCCAGGTTGGGTTATGGGTGGCCATAATGCTAGCCACTAGGTCCACCACTGCCTGAGGCTTTTCAGTATAAGAGGGGTAATGCGTCTTCCAATTCAGGAGATCGGTGGTTGTGAAGGGTACATACTGATAGGCCTGTGCCTGTATAACCTGACCCTGATTATTAGGATCTGGTCGAGTGGTAGTTACCTGGCGGAGGGGCAGAACTCTCGAGGAGGTGGGAATGGAACCTGAGGTAGAGCTAGGAGCTACCCTCCTATCATGCTCAAAGGTGATTGCAGCAGGTCTAACCCATTCAGTGGAGGTAGGTTGAACCCCTGAGGGATGGGGAGGGGTACTCATAGACTGAGAGGTGGTCACAGGTGAGTCAGTCCATTGAAAGGGATGCCGGGCCCCTGATGAGTGGGTAGGGGTATTAGAGGGAGAGGCTGGGCTGTCAGGAGTTGAGGAGTCAGGGAGTGGAACCCAAAGCGGGTCTTCAGAGGTTAACAGGAGAGGATGTGGCACAGAAGGGTAGAGGCCGGGTGAAAAGTCCAACCTAGGGTGTGGCAGGTTTGGCACAGGAGGGGAAGAACTATCCGGAGAAGCCTGTGCTGGAGAAGCTTGGGCTGGACGGCGTGGATCTCTGGGGGTAGCACGGAACCCCAACAATGGGCCATAAGGTGGTGGCTCAAGGTCTGAGGGGTCATCAGAGAGTATGGGTTTCTCAGACAGGGTAGGGGCGGAAGCCACTGATTGGGTGGTAAGCTTCCTAGGGCTCTTTCCCTCTTCTAGTTTAGATTTTCTAATCTTTCTTTGAACACGGCCTAACATGAATTTTACTGGGGATCCCATATAAGTTTTCAACCAGGAGGGAGGGTCAGTCACAAGGCTGTCCCAGGAATCTATATAAGGGAGTTGTTCAGAATATTCTGGTTCTCCTACAACTATGCTGTAGACCTTCCGGATTATTTCAATATCTAAGCTGCCACTAGGGGGCCACCCCACTCCCATAGATGGCCACTCAACTTCACACAAGGTTCTTAGAGTACTTGAGCTTAAAGTCTGTCCATAGTCATTAATTAAAAATCCTTTTCTAAAGTTCTTAAGCATACAGTCTAGGGGGGTAGCAATTTGTCTAGATGATGTCCCACCCATAATGCTTACAGTTACAACACACAAAAAGGGAGGGAATTTTTGAAAGTGCAGTAAGGGGTCTGCACTCTCGAGACACTAGGTAGACAGACAGCAATCGCTTCCTTCCGTTGCTGACCAATTGAACTCGCGTTAATTGGAAATGCAGCTATAAGAAGTCCGCACTCATTAACATTCAGGCATCACACATTCATTCAGTACAGAAAATCCCACCCAACAATTTCAGATTTCTCAGATACAGATAAGCTCAAGCGTTTTCGCTTCTAATCTCCTCTAGATTAGAAGGTACTAGGGCCTTCGCTGAGAGTTGATCAGGCTCTCCTTCCTCAATTTGTTTGAGGGGCTGATTTACAATTTTCTAGCTAGAATTACAATACAGAATACAGAATACATACCCGGCGAATGTTCTCCAGTCAGTTGGGTGCTGGGATTAATGCAGGATTCATCCCACCGCTGCCACCAAGAATTGTTGCAGGAATGGAGGCATGAATTTGTGATGCTTCAGGAGTCAGACAGCACACACCAGTATGAGAGAAAAATCTTCTTTATTTGCCAGCAAACAAAGCAAGACATCAGTTCTAGCTCTCTTCTCTTTCTTTCAGCTCTCATAAGTACATAAGTACATAAGTAGTGCCATACTGGGAAAGACCAAAGGTCCATCTAGCCCAGCATCCTGTCACCGACAGTGGCCAATCCAGGTCAAGGGCACCTGGCACGCTCCCCAAACGTAAAAACATTCCAGACAAGTTATACCTAAAAATGAGGAATTTTTCTAGTCCATTTAATAGCGGTCTATGGACTTGTCCTTTAGGAATCTATCTAACCCCTTTTTAAACTCCGTCAAGCTAACCGCCCGTACCACGTTCTCCGGCAATGAATTCCAGAGTCTAATTACACGTTGGGTGAAGAAAAATTTTCTCCGATTCGTTTTAAATTTACCACACTGTAGCTTCAACTCATGCCCTCTAGTCCTAGTATTTTTGGATAGCGTGAACAGTCGCTTCACATCCACCCGATCCATTCCACTCATTATTTTATACACTTCTATCATATCTCCCCTCAGCCGTCTCTTCTCCAAGCTGAAAAGCCCTAGCCTTCTCAGCCTCTCTTCATAGGAAAGTCGTCCCATCCCCACTATCATTTTCGTCGCCCTTCGCTGTACCTTTTCCAATTCTACTATATCTTTTTTGAGATACGGAGACCAGTACTGAACACAATACTCCAGGTGCGGTCGCACCATGGAGCGATACAACGGCATTATAACATCCGCACACCTGGACTCCATACCCTTCCTAATAACACCCAACATTCTATTCGCTTTCCTAGCCGCAGCAGCACACTGAGCAGAAGGTTTCAGCGTATCATCGACGACGACACCCAGATCCCTTTCTTGATCCGTAACTCCTAACGCGGAACCTTGCAAGACGTAGCTATAATTCGGGTTCCTCTTACCCACATGCATCACTTTGCACTTGTCAACATTGAACTTCATCTGCCACTTGCACGCCCATTCTCCCAGTCTCGCAAGGTCCTCCTGTAATCGTTCACATTCCTCCTGCGACTTGACGACCCTGAATAATTTTGTGTCATCGGCGAATTTAATTACCTCACTAGTTATTCCCATCTCTAGGTCATTTATAAATACATTAAAAAGCAACGGACCCAGCACAGACCCCTGCGGGACCCCACTAACTACCCTCCTCCACTGAGAATATTGGCCACGCAATCCTACTCTCTGCTTCCTATCTTTCAACCAGTTCTTAATCCATAATAATACCCTACCTCCGATTCCATGACTCTGCAATTTCTTCAGGAGTCTTTCGTGCGGCACTTTGTCAAACGCCTTCTGAAAATCCAGATATACAATATCAACCGGCTCCCCATTGTCCACATGTTTGCTTACCCCCTCAAAAAAATGCATTAGATTGGTGAGGCAAGACTTCCCTTCACTAAATCCGTGCTGACTTTGTCTCATCAGTCCATGTTTTTGTATATGCTCTGCAATTTTATTCTTAATAATAGCCTCCACCATCTTGCCCGGCACCGACGTCAGACTCACCGGTCTATAATTTCCCGGATCTCCTCTGGAACCTTTCTTAAAAATCGGAGTAACATTGGCTACCCTCCAGTCTTCCGGTATTACACTCGATTTTAGGGACAGATTGCATATTTCTAACAGTAGCTCCGCAAGTTCATTTTTTAGTTCTATTAATACTCTGGGATGAATACCATCAGGTCCCGGTGATTTACTACTCTTCAGCTTGCTGAACTGACCCATTACATCCTCCAAGGTTACAGAGAATTTGTTTAGTTTCTCCGACTCCCCCGCTTCAAATATTCTTTCCGGCACCGGTGTCCCCCCCAAATCCTCCTCGGTGAAGACCGAAGCAAAGAATTCATTTAATTTCTCCGCTACGGCTTTGTCCTCCTTGATCGCCCCTTTAACACCATTTTCGTCCAGCGGCCCAACCGACTCTTTGGCCGGTTTCCTGCTTTTAATGTATCTAAAAAAGTTTTTACTATGTATTTTTGCTTCCAACGCTAATTTCTTCTCAAAGTCCTTTTTTGCCCTCCTTATCTCCGCTTTGCATTTGGCTTGGCATTCCTTATGATCTATCCTGTTACTTTCAGTTGGTTCTCTTCTCCACTTTCTGAAGGATTGTTTTTTGGCTCTAATGATTTCCTTTATCTTACTGTTTAGCCACGCCGGCTGACGTTTAGTCTTTTTTCCCTTTTTTCTAATACGTGGAATATATTTGTCCTGAACCTCCAGGATGGTGTTTTTAAACAGCATCCACGCCTGTCTTTGTCTCAGCTGCTTCTCTTCTTATGCTGTCTTCTCCTTCTTCTGTCTGTTCCTTCTGTCCTTCTCTTTCTTCTGAGCTCCTTCTGACGTAAACTGCTTCTGCTCCTACTTAAATACTGTTCTATCCAGCCTAGCCTAGCCCAGCCCCCTTACTCTCCAATTGGTTAAGGAATAGATTGGTCACTTTGCCTCAACCAATCATTACTTTAAAATATCAGTTACATAGGTTCCAGACATCCTAAACTGACCTCTGACCTGGGGCCCCTTAAGCCAGACATTTGGTCTCCAGTCTCTTACATGTTATTATGATTGATTTCTCATATTCCTAGTACTAACTGCTAACTAAACTCTGGCATTCATTAAAGGGGTCAAAAGCCAATCTTACTTAATAGCATACATATCAGGTTATTACTTCCAGGAGGCCAGTCCTACACTTAGCTATAATTAATCAAGGAGAAGAGAGCTGACTAGCCCTGACCTCGTTCACCTATCAGCTTATACATTGAACCAGCCAGAACTGCAAATAAGTCAAACCACATGTTTGACCTCTTCACTGCAGTCCTTGCTTGACCTCTTAAACAGCAGACAAAGAGTAATACAGAATTTAACAGATATTCTACACAGACACAAACCTTATTAATTTACACAGAATCAGTATTTCTTATAAGACATATTCTAAATATCAAAAACTTGTAAATACTAATCTATTGCCTCTCTCTCTCTAAATAGTATTTTCTATCTAAGCATTTTAAACTACAATTAATCATATGTCTGGCTCATTCCTTTATTCATTCATAATAGTTTACAGCTGTGCCAGCTAGCATTGGCAATTCACAAGGGACAGAGTTTCATTTCTCACTGACCTTTCCTAACCTTAGCTCGGCCAAGCTAGACATTGAAATAATATGAACCATCTGGCATACCTTCACTTTAGTTGCAAAGTAAAAAGTTAGAATTCTAACTTCAAGCTTTTAACAGAATTAACCCTTCATATGATTTCTTATATATGATTATGCCCATGGCTGCTTCAGTAGCACCCAGCTCTAGACACACAGTCTTTTCATCTGGGACGCACAGTACCTCTTCACTGTTCTAGACTCCCAGTCTTTTCATCTGGGACACACAGTACCTCTTTGAACACATAGTTCTTATTCTTAATACTCTAGGGCCTTCTTACCCCAGCCAGCTTCCTTCTTGGGAACACACAGTTCTAGACACCCAGTCTTTTCACCACCAGGTCATAGGGCTCAGCCAGTCTTCACAGGGAGATCCTTCTGCTTCAGGTACCAGCCTTCCTCTGCAGCTGCTGGCTCTCTCCCTCCTTCCCTCACAACTCAGGAGGGGTGATAAATGGTTAATAGCCAAACAGGACACAGCCCATAACCTGCTGCACCTGTTTCTATCCCCAGGACTCTCCTCGGTCCTAGCGACCTCCTTCCATACATCCCCCTTTACTGGCTCCCTGACTCACCCAGCCCTTCTCCCTGGACATTTTAGGGGAACAGCGCCCTCTAGGGGCCTAACCAGGGTAAGACAGCCTCTTCCTTATCACATACCCCCACCCTTAAGATAATTGCTGCTCAACCTCAGCAACTCTTTTAAGCTTTTTCCACTGAGGAGCAGCAATTCCTCCAAGAGGGCATACACTTCTCCAGGCTGTCCCTGTTCTATCCCTGGGCCTCACCAACCCCCCATCTAGGCTCCTCATCCCCCTCTTAGCACATCACATGGCCCGGTCCCTTCCCCGTCACTAGGCCTTGAGGGGCTCTCACTGCATCGGGTGCTACCAGACCCTCTTCTCCTGCAGCCCCCTCCTACCTCCTGGGTACCCGGCAGTACCATGATCCCTCTGAGGGAGGGGTCACCTAGCTCGCCTAGGTCCTTTATCTTTCTCTTAGCACCTCACATGGCTTGGCCCTTCCCCCATTCCCGGGGACCTGAGGTGCCTAACCGCAGCAGGTCCTGTCTGACCCTCCAACTGCAGCCACCTCCTACCTCCTGGGGCATCCGACCTCACCACGATCCCTCCGAGAAAGGGGTCACCTGACGACTCTTCTCTTAGCATCTCACATGGCTTGGCCCTTCCCCCCCCCCCCCCCCCCCATTCCCGGGGACCTGAGGTGCCTAACCGCAGCAGGTCCTGTCTGACCCTCCAACTGCAGCCACCTCCTACCTCCTGGGGCATCCGACCTCACCACGATCCCTCCGAGAAAGGGGTCACCTGACGACTCTTCTCTTAGCACCTCACATGGCCCGGGCCCTTCCCTCTCACTAAGGGTGCCCGCCGCTACCATGCTCCCCCAGGCTGGGCCCCTGCAGTAGGGCCCTTTTGACCCTCCCCCTGCAAGTTCCAAAACCTGGTTCTTAATGTCCAGCTTTAATAGATCCTCTCCAGCGATAATTGACTCAGGAGAGTGCTCTGGAATCTGACTGCTCCCACGTGGATGTTCAATGCCACATACCTCCACCCTTAAAATATTGCTGCTCCCTCCAATCTCTTCTTTGAGGTGCAGCAATCCCTGACCCCCTCTAACTCATCTCGGGGTCAGGTTCCTTCTCTCCTTTATCACTTAGGAGGGATTCTCAGGAAGGCTTTATATCCCGTGGTTCGCCTTACCACAAAGGCTCTGCTTTGCTCTAGGGGACCTTCCTCTGTAACCCCTAGAAACTCAAAGATCCCTAATCTTTTCTTTCTACGCCTTCCTAGGCCTCGGCGTCTACTCTCTTTCCCTACTTTCCTAGCCCATGGGTACACCCCCTTCTTCACTCTTGGTTTTGGGTGCACTTTCCTCAGGCCTAGTGCCCCTAGCACTTCAGGGAAACTTCTAATCCAACCCTTTTCCTTTTTACAACCCTGGGCTGTACTTCTTCGACCCCTAGGCCTTGACTGACCTCTGTGGGTTTTGTGTAGGGTTCCAAGTCTCGTTTTCCCTGAGACTTTTGTTTCCTATTCCTCCATTTTGGACTAGGATAACCCTTTTTTGCACAAGACTCCCCCCAGCCTCTGGGTGATCTAGCCTCCCCCTGGCACCCTTCCTGAGCCGGTGTCCCCTGCCTAGGAACCATTTCCTCTCCCGACTCTACGGTGCGGTATCTGGGCCCTAGGATCAACCCTTTTTTCTGGGGCCCGAGCCTTTCCCTCCCCTGGGCAGCCTCTTCCCTTTTCTGCTTGCCCTTCTGGGGTTTCTCACCCTCTTTAAACTCTACACCATCTCGCCCTGTGGCTTCAACAGAGTCCTCCTGACTCTCCCTATCTTGACCCTTGGGCAGGGGTGTACTTAATTTAACCCCTCCTGGGTCCTTCTGACTCCCCCTATCCTGACCCTTACTCATGGACAGGCGTTTACTTAATTTAACACCTCCTGGGTCATTCTGACTCTCTCTATCCTGACCTTTACTCATGGGTAGGAGTTGACTGACCCCTTCCTGGTCGCTCCTTCCCCTTGAGCTTTTCCTGTAGGGCTACAATGCAGGAGTGGGCTTCTTGAAGCTCTCTTAACCTCCCTTGCCCATCCTGGAAGAGCACATCAACTGCTAGGGTCAGCACTCTGCACTTCTCTTCCATGGCCTCCCTGCATCTTTCTGCCCTTTCTGTGGTCTCTTTGGCTTGCTGTCTCTCTACAGCCCACTCAGCTTGGGTCTGCTGCAAGGCCACCATTAACTCTACCACAGCTCTATCATACCCCTGCTGTACTTCCCTCAGCTGGCTTTCCTGCTGGCCCTGTAATTCTCCCAGCCAAGCCTTTACCTGGGTTAAACTCCCCCTCAGCTCTCTTATAGCTGTGTGCTGTAGTTTACCCATCTCCCTAATATTTTCCCTTAGGGCCTCCTGCTCTTTATACCACTCCTGGCGAGAATTCTGGAACTCAGCTTTAATTAGGGATACCCTCTGCTCCTGGTCTTGTTGCAACTTGTCCGTGAGGTCCCTTATCTCCTGTTCATGTGTGGACTGCAGCTTAGCTAATTGGGTCTCCTTCAAGGCTTGGGTCTCTTTCAGGGTAGTTGTAAGCTGGGCTACTTCTGCTTCCCTTTCCTCCCTTAGCTTAACTTCTGTGCTCAGCTCAGCCCTAACCGTGGCTAACAGTGCCTCACAGCTTTCCTTCTGCCTAAGGGACTCTGCCAGTTTGGCCTCTAAGGCTTGCATTGAAGCAGCCATCTCTTCCTTACAAGCTGACTCGAATAGGACCCATCTCTGTTCATTCTCCCTCAGACTATTCTCCATCGCCTTCTGGGACGCCTCCTGCTGCTGCTGTATATGGCCCACTAAGGTTACCATCAGTCCTTTGTTTAGTTCCCGGACCTCCCTCAGACATTGCTCCGGGTGCCTATAGACTTGCCCCGGTTTACCTAGGGCCAGTAATTCCCCTTCTAACTGCCAGACATTTTCTGTAAGGGCTTTTAACAGCAGGTTCTCATTCTTTTCCCGGGCCTCCCAGTATTTCTCCCTTGGGGCAACGCTCCCTGGTTCCCCACCCCATGGAAATACTGCCCGGTCCTCACCGTAGCATGGGCAGCCTACTTTATCTTTAGCGGTCTCAGCCCCCTGCTCACAGTGTACATTGACTTCCCCTCCCCAATCAGGACTACTCTTTATCCTGTTACCTGGGAAGTTTTCACCTGGGCCTACACCCCCTTTCCCTTTCCTAGAGGGTTTACCCTTCTTACCAGGACTTTCACTATCCTGCACCTGGGGCTTTCTTTCCTTGTCCCGGCACCCATCCTCCCTCTTGGCACTTTTCAGGTTTGTGGCCACCCCTCTCCCGGGGACATTGGGTGCTTTCCCTGCAGCGGGTTCCTCCTGACCCTCTTCCCTGCAGACACCTCTTTCCCCTTTGGTTCCCGGCCTACCCATGCAGTCTGCCCCTGAGGAATGGGTTACCTCCCGACTCCCATGGCCTTTAGGCTTCCTCTTGCCTGCCATGTCACTTAACCCCAACCAACTGACTGTAGGATTTCCTATTTCCTCCCAGTCTCCCAGTTCATCCTCTGAACTGCCTACTGCCAGACACCACTCCCCAACATGGCCCATTTCCCCACATTGGTCACAATCTGGCTCAATCACTTCTCTTTTTCTCAGGGTCCTGTCTTCCCCAGACACCCCTTCAGGCTTAAACAATGTCCCAACAGAAATGAGCTTGATCCTGTAATAGTGTTATACCTACTACTTCCCCTGCTACTTCTCCACTGGTCCTTTGCCAAATGGCACTCTCTTTCCTCCACCTGAATCAGATGCTTATTCCTCTTTTGCATTTCTGTGTTGTACTGTATAGTGAGACTCTCTTTCAGCCATGGGTCACACAGAATGCTTAATACATAAACATCCTCCTTTCCACTTTCAGTTGCAAACAGTCCACCAAAACCAACAACCTCTGCTGTCAAAAACTCTCTATATTTCCCTCCAGGATATTCACTAGCAGGATGACAACACACAGGTTTGTCCTACTTGAACTCAGTTTTTCAACAGCATCCCAGGACTTTTATGACCTGAGTCATATTTGCCCAAATTCCTTTCACTATTGATCTCAGCCCTGAATGACATCTTAAGAGATCTGCCCATTCTTCCAGCCATAGAGTTTCATACAAAGGTTCATCAAGTTTGCTGTCCATTGGATACCATCATAAAACCCCACCTCCACCTCCTTCTTCTTTAACTTATCAATACTGTTTCCACTACCTATTACAAAATAGCCAAGAATGCAGGTTCTCTCTCTCTAGCCTATTGCCATCCTCCCAAAGTACCCTTATTTCTGTAATATATGGGCATCACAGTTTTATTTAGACATTGTAAAGAGAATGAGGCTTGTCTGATGATGAAGATGGAGCTCCCACCTCAGGATCCCAGGTCCCTCTTTCAGTCAGGGTGAGCTGGTTCTCAGTATGCAGATTGTATGCAAATAATATCCTACCCCTTTCTACTCGGGGTGACCTGGTTCTCAAAAAGGCAAACAGAGTCAGGTCTTATCAACAGGATTTTTTTCATACAAATCTTTATTCCAGCCTCTGGGGCACACTTCTTTTAGCTTAAAACACTTTCACAAGCTTAAACAGTTCTTCCAGCTTAACCATTTCATTTCTTCCTACTCTGTGCAATCTTCCATTTTAAACTTTTCTTCTTGCACAGTTCAATACCCATAGATTTCTTCCCCCCTGAGCCCTCTCACACAGGCAGTTGGGCTCAGTACTAGCTCAGTCCCGGACACACAGTCCCTCTTGGTTAGGGTTACCATTCGTCCGGATTTCCCCGGACATGTCCTCTTTTTGAGGGCGTCGTCGGGAGTCCGGGCGGATTGTAGCAATTGCTTGATTTGTCCGGGTTTCCCGTCACCGTCGGTCGGGTCATCACATTATGACCACCTGTCCTTCGAGTCCAACTTCTTCACTGACTTGACTCCTCCTCTGATCATGCAAGCGCTGCAGCGCAGGCAGCGTCTGTGCGTGTGCCTGCCAGTCAGCTGATCAGCATCAGCTGATCTGATGATCCTGCTGCACGCACGCTGCTACTGCAACCTCCCGCCTTCTCTGCCTGCAGTCGACGACGAGGCTGCAGCATCTAGAACTCTGAACCGTCTGCTCTGGTGACTCTGTGTGCCCCTGCCCTGCCTTGCTGCCCTTAGCTGCTACCATAACGTCCTGAGGTAGTGAGGTAAGAGGGAAATAAACATTTTGAATGGACAGGTCAGTAATACAAGAGTGTATTTAGCTGCAGACGTTCACTATGTTGCCGTTTCCTCAAGATGCAAATAAAGCAATGGATTTGTCTTCCCTTCTGGGTATTTCCCCCCCCCCCCCCCCCCCTCATTTATGCGATTTAAACAGCTCACTGGCTGCTCCTGTAGAGAAACCAGCTCCAAATCTCCCGCTCCCTCTCCGTTTCCTCAAGATGCAAATAAAGCTATGGATTTGTCTTCCCTTCCGGGTATTCCCCCCCCCCCCTCATTTATGCGATTTAAACGGCTCACTGGCTGCTCCTGTAGAGAAACCAGCCCCAAATCTCCCGCTCCCTCTCCCTCCTCCTTTTCTGTATATAAGCTCGGGAGCTGTTTTCGTTGTACAGGCGGAGGGTGCTCTCTCAATGGAGCACCATGCACCAAGTCCAATAGATCCATTCTTGGAATCCTAATTCCCTAGTTAAGTCTTTTGATTTTTTTTTTCAACAAACACATCCTTTGTTCGTGTCTTACAATTCTAAATTTCTGTAACCTGTGGTTAAAACACGTTTTAGTATTAGAGGACTTTGCATCTTTAAATTAGTCTTGAGGCAGTTGGAGGGGGGTGGGGGGAGAGAAAAATATATCTACAAATAAATCAAACAGAAACAAAACAAGCACCCTTAAATCGGTGTGGGCTGTGCTGGTCAGTGGTCCCCACTGTAAGCTGGAGCTGCAGGGGTTAAATTGATTCAGCTGCTGCAAGCAGAGCTGACATTTGTGTGTCTGTGAGAGAGAGAGAGAGAGAGAGACAGTCTTTTGTGTGTGTGTACAAGAGTCCCTTACGAATCTTGAGGGAAAAGGGTAAATTGGCTGAAGGGATGGGTGGGAGCCTAAAGAGAAACAGCCTGTGGTTTCTGAGACAGCATGTTTTAGCCCAAGAAGATGGTAAAACTTGCCAAAGTGGGATGGGCAGTTACATTTTACAGTTGCCAAGTAACCCATTTCCAGGAGGGAGATTGTAGTCCAGGACTGGATTTCTGACAGCCCTATCCTGTTGTATTGTGGGATCTACTGCACTGATCTCTGAACTTAAAAAAAAAAAAAAAGAACCAGGGACTACCAATATCACACTGCTTTGGGGTGTACCTTTAAAACCAGGACTGACCAAAAAGTCTCAGTCCTGGAACTGAGTAATGTTGCATCTCTGAAATGTAACTATGGTCATTAGAGAATTTTTAACATGTTCTATCACAGGCAAGTCTGAAAAGTATATGTCTTTTTTTGCAAGATTACTCATCACTCTTACAAACAGCAGCATAACTGCTGGGCCTTGCAAGAGCAGTCGCTAATTCAGTTGGAGTCTTCTCTATTGGTAGCAGGACAGAATCTTATGGAACAATTTACCTTTAGGTATTAGTTCTGAGCAATCTTTCAAGAAATTTAAGATTATGTTAAAATCTTATTTCTGTACTAAAGCTTATTCTGGTTCATAATGTAGGGAAACTACCAGGGATGGCAGGCAGCCCCTTTGCAGTTAGGATACAGTGATGTGACTGTTCTTGATATGATTGTGTTCTTTCATATTGGTAAATGGGTGATAAGGAACCAATGTGACAGGGGGGCGGAGCGAGATGCAACAAGAGGCGGGGTGAGGTGTGGAAAGGGGCGGGGTTTTGGCGTGAAATGGGGGCGGGGCAAGTGCCCTCTTTTTTTAAGGACAAAAAATGGTAACCCTACTCTTGGTAGCACACAGCTTTAGACACACAGTCTTTTCTCAATATTAACTCAGTCTCGGACACACAGTCCCTCCTTGTAGCACCCAGCTCTAGACACACAGTCTTTTCATCTGGGACGCACAGTACCTCTTCACTGTTCTAGACTCCCAGTCTTTTCATCTGGGACACACAGTACCTCTTTGAACACATAGTTCTTATTCTTAATACTCTAGGGCCTTCTTACCCCAGCCAGCTTCCTTCTTGGGAACACACAGTTCTAGACACCCAGTCTTTTCACCACCAGGTCATAGGGCTCAGCCAGTCTTCACAGGGAGATCCTTCTGCTTCAGGTACCAGCCTTCCTCTGCAGCTGCTGGCTCTCTCCCTCCTTCCCTCACAACTCAGGAGGGGTGATAAATGGTTAATAGCCAAACAGGACACAGCCCATAACCTGCTGCACCTGTTTCTATCCCCAGGACTCTCCTCGGTCCTAGCGACCTCCTGCCATACATCCCCCTTTACTGGCTCCCTGACTCACCCAGCCCTTCTCCCTGGACATTTTAGGGGAACAGCGCCCTCTAGGGGCCTAACCAGGGTAAGACAGCCTCTTCCTTATCACATACCCCCACCCTTAAGATAATTGCTGCTCAACCTCAGCAACTCTTTTAAGCTTTTTCCACTGAGGAGCAGCAATTCCTCCAAGAGGGCATACACTTCTCCAGGCTGTCCCTGTTCTATCCCTGGGCCTCACCAACCCCCCATCTAGGCTCCTCATCCCCTCTTAGCACATCACATGGCCCGGTCCCTTCCCCGTCACTAGGCCTTGAGGGGCTCTCACTGCATTGGGTGCTACCAGACCCTCTTCTCCTGCAGCCCCCTCCTACCTCCTGGGTACCCGGCAGTACCATGATCCCTCTGAGGGAGGGGTCACCTAGCTCGCCTAGGTCCTTTATCTTTCTCTTAGCACCTCACATGGCTTGGCCCTTCCCCCCCCCCCCCCCCCCCCCCCCCCCCCCGTTCCCGGGGACCTGAGGTGCCTAACCGCAGCAGGTCCTGTCTGACCCTCCAACTGCAGCCACCTCCTACCTCCTGGGGCATCCGACCTCACCACGATCCCTCCGAGAAAGGGGTCACCTGACGACTCTTCTCTTAGCACCTCACATGGCTTGGCCCTTCCCTCTCATTAAGGGTGCCCGCCGCTACCATGCTCCCCCAGGCTGGGCCCCTGCAGTAGGGCCCTTTTGACCCTCCCCCTGCAAGTTCCTGTAACACTAGGGGGCGCTGTGCTTATGACAACACAAAAGCCACCAGACACAATATACGGTATATCGCTTTTATTGGTGATACATATGTGAACACATACACCAAGATACTTACAGCACCTGCAATTCAGTCAGCATCTGGGAAGACCACCAGGGAAGCACTAGCTCTTCCTCAGAGATTGCAGGGACATCACTGAACCAGGCGTCCCTTATGTTCAGGCAAGCTTCTAAAGCAAGTCCGGTGCTCTCGCCTCTTTTATAGTGTGAAACAGAGGTGCCTTTCCCAGACTTGCACAAGCTGGCATCCCTTAAACAACCAGCCTGTTTCCCATAACAGAGAATAACTCCCCCAGACTTGCACAGGTTGAAGGTGCCTTTCCCAGATGTGCTGGCATCCCTTAAAGAACCACCATAACAGAGAATAACTCCCCCAGACCTGCACAGGTTGAAGGTGCCTTTCCCAGAGGTGCTGGCATCCCTTAAACAACCACCATAACAGAGTAACTCCCCCAGACCTGCAAAGGTTGAAGGTGCCTTTCCCAAAGGTGCTGGCATCCCTTAAACAACTAGCCTGTTTCCCATAACAGAGAATATCAACACATAATTACAGGCAAAACATTCCACTCATTCCATCCCCAGCTGACCTTCAATCCCATGTATTACAGTTCCAAAACCTGGTTCTTAATGTCCAGCTTTAATAGATCCTCTCCAGCGATAATTGACTCAGGAGAGTGCTCTGGAATCTGACTGCTCCCACGTGGATGTTCAATGCCACATACCTCCACCCTTAAAATATTGCTGCTCCCTCCAATCTCTTCTTTGAGGTGCAGCAATCCCTGACCCCCTCTAACTCATCTCGGGGTCAGGTTCCTTCTCTCCTCTATCACTTAGGAGGGATTCTCAGGAAGGCTTTATATCCCGTGGTTCGCCTTACCACAAAGGCTCTGCTTTGCTCTAGGGGACCTTCCTCTGTAACCCCTAGAAACTCAAAGATCCCTAATCTTTTCTTTCTACGCCTTCCTAGGCCTCGGCGTCTACTCTCTTTCCCTACTTTCCTAGCCCATGGGTACACCCCCTTCTTCACTCATTGGTTTTGGGTGCACTTTCCTCAGGCCTAGTGCCCCTAGCACTTCAGGGAAACTTCTAATCCAACCCTTTTCCTTTTTACAACCCTGGGCTGTACTTCTTCGACCCCTAGGCCTTGACTGACCTCTGTGGGTTTTGTGTAGGGTTCCAAGTCTCGTTTTCCCTGAGACTTTTAAGTGTTTCCTATTCCTCCATTTTGGACTAGGATAACCCTTTTTTGCACAAGACTCCCCCCAGCCTCTGGGTGATCTAGCCTCCCCCTGGCACCCTTCCTGAGCCGGTGTCCCTGCCTAGGAACCATTTCCTCTCCCGACTCTACGGTGCGGTATCTGGGCCCTAGGATCAACCCTTTTTTCTGGGGCCCGAGCCTTTCCCTCCCCTGGGCAGCCTCTTCCCTTTTCTGCTTGCCCTTCTGGGGTTTCTCACCCTCTTTAAACTCTACACCATCTCGCCCTGTGGCTTCAACAGAGTCCTCCTGACTCTCCCTATCTTGACCCTTGGGCAGGGGTGTACTTAATTTAACCCCTCCTGGGTCCTTCTGACTCCCCCTATCCTGACCCTTACTCATGGACAGGCGTTTACTTAATTTAACACCTCCTGGGTCATTCTGACTCTCTCTATCCTGACCTTTACTCATGGGTAGGAGTTGACTGACCCCTTCCTGGTCGCTCCTTCCCCTTGAGCTTTTCCTGTAGGGCTACAATGCAGGAGTGGGCTTCTTGAAGCTCTCTTAACCTCCCTTGCCCATCCTGGAAGAGCACATCAACTGCTAGGGTCAGCACTCTGCACTTCTCTTCCATGGCCTCCCTGCATCTTTCTGCCCTTTCTGTGGTCTCTTTGGCTTGCTGTCTCTCTACAGCCCACTCAGCTTGGGTCTGCTGCAAGGCCACCATTAACTCTACCACAGCTCTATCATACCCCTGCTGTACTTCCCTCAGCTGGCTTTCCTGCTGGCCCTGTAATTCTCCCAGCCAAGCCTTTACCTGGGTTAAACTCCCCCTCAGCTCTCTTATAGCTGTGTGCTGTAGTTTACCCATCTCCCTAATATTTTCCCTTAGGGCCTCCTGCTCTTTATACCACTCCTGGCGAGAATTCTGGAACTCAGCTTTAATTAGGGATACCCTCTGCTCCTGGTCTTGTTGCAACTTGTCCGTGAGGTCCCTTATCTCCTGTTCATGTGTGGACTGCAGCTTAGCTAATTGGGTCTCCTTCAAGGCTTGGGTCTCTTTCAGGGTAGTTGTAAGCTGGGCTACTTCTGCTTCCCTTTCCTCCCTTAGCTTAACTTCTGTGCTCAGCTCAGCCCTAACCGTGGCTAACAGTGCCTCACAGCTTTCCTTCTGCCTAAGGGACTCTGCCAGTTTGGCCTCTAAGGCTTGCATTGAAGCAGCCATCTCTTCCTTACAAGCTGACTCGAATAGGACCCATCTCTGTTCATTCTCCCTCAGACTATTCTCCATCGCCTTCTGGGACGCCTCCTGCTGCTGCTGTATATGGCCCACTAAGGTTACCATCAGTCCTTTGTTTAGTTCCCGGACCTCCCTCAGACATTGCTCCGGGTGCCTATAGACTTGCCCCGGTTTACCTAGGGCCAGTAATTCCCCTTCTAACTGCCAGACATTTTCTGTAAGGGCTTTTAACAGCAGGTTCTCATTCTTTTCCCGGGCCTCCCAGTATTTCTCCCTTGGGGCAAACGCTCCCTGGTTCCCCACCCCATGGAAATACTGCCCGGTCCTCACCGTAGCATGGGCAGCCTACTTTATCTTTAGCGGTCTCAGCCCCCTGCTCACAGTGTACATTGACTTCCCCTCCCCAATCAGGACTACTCTTTATCCTGTTACCTGGGAAGTTTTCACCTGGGCCTACACCCCCTTTCCCTTTCCTAGAGGGTTTACCCTTCTTACCAGGACTTTCACTATCCTGCACCTGGGGCTTTCTTTCCTTGTCCCGGCACCCATCCTCCCTCTTGGCACTTTTCAGGTTTGTGGCCACCCCTCTCCCGGGGACATTGGGTGCTTTCCCTGCAGCGGGTTCCTCCTGACCCTCTTCCCTGCAGACACCTCTTTCCCCTTTGGTTCCCGGCCTACCCATGCAGTCTGCCCCTGAGGAATGGGTTACCTCCCGACTCCCATGGCCTTTAGGCTTCCTCTTGCCTGCCATGTCACTTAACCCCAACCAACTGACTGTAGGATTTCCTATTTCCTCCCAGTCTCCCAGTTCATCCTCTGAACTGCCTACTGCCAGACACCACTCCCCAACATGGCCCATTTCCCCACATTGGTCACAATCTGGCTCAATCACTTCTCTTTTTCTCAGGGTCCTGTCTTCCCCAGACACCCCTTCAGGCTTAAACAATGTCCCAACAGAAATGAGCTTGATCCTGTAATAGTGTTATACCTACTACTTCCCCTGCTACTTCTCCACTGGTCCTTTGCCAAATGGCACTCTCTTTCCTCCACCTGAATCAGATGCTTATTCCTCTTTTGCATTTCTGTGTTGTACTGTATAGTGAGACTCTCTTTCAGCCATGGGTCACACAGAATGCTTAATACATAAACATCCTCCTTTCCACTTTCAGTTGCAAACAGTCCACCAAAACCAACAACCTCTGCTGTCAAAAACTCTCTATATTTCCCTCCAGGATATTCACTAGCAGGATGACAACACACAGGTTTGTCCTACTTGAACTCAGTTTTTCAACAGCATCCCAGGACTTTTATGACCTGAGTCATATTTGCCAAATTCCTTTCACTATTGATCTCAGCCCTGAATGACATCTTAAGAGATCTGCCCATTCTTCCAGCCATAGAGTTTCATACAAAGGTTCATCAAGTTTGCTGTCCATTGGATACCATCATAAAACCCCACCTCCACCTCCTTCTTCTTTAACTTATCAATACTGTTTCCACTACCTATTACAAAATAGCCAAGAATGCAGGTTCTCTCTCTCTAGCCTATTGCCATCCTCCCAAAGTACCCTTATTTCTGTAATATATGGGCATCACAGTTTTATTTAGACATTGTAAAGAGAATGAGGCTTGTCTGATGATGAAGATGGAGCTCCCACCTCAGGATCCCAGGTCCCTCTTTCAGTCAGGGTGAGCTGGTTCTCAGTATGCAGATTGTATGCAAATAATATCCTACCCCTTTCTACTCGGGGTGACCTGGTTCTCAAAAAGGCAAACAGAGTCAGGTCTTATCAACAGGATTTTTTTCATACAAATCTTTATTCCAGCCTCTGGGGCACACTTCTTTTAGCTTAAAACACTTTCACAAGCTTAAACAGTTCTTCCAGCTTAACCATTTCATTTCTTCCTACTCTGTGCAATCTTCCATTTTAAACTTTTCTTCTTGCACAGTTCAATACCCATAGATTTCTTCCCCCCTGAGCCCTCTCACACAGGCAGTTGGGCTCAGTACTAGCTCAGTCCCGGACACACAGTCCCTCTTGGTTAGGGTTACCATTCGTCCGGATTTCCCCGGACATGTCCTCTTTTTGAGGGCGTCGTCGGGAGTCCGGGCGGATTGTAGCAATTGCTTGATTTGTCCGGGTTTCCCGTCACCGTCGGTCGGGTCATCACATTATGACCACCTGTCCTTCGAGTCCAACTTCTTCACTGACTTGACTCCTCCTCTGATCATGCAAGCGCTGCAGCGCAGGCAGCGTCTGTGCGTGTGCCTGCCAGTCAGCTGATCAGCATCAGCTGATCTGATGATCCTGCTGCACGCACGCTGCTACTGCAACCTCCCGCCTTCTCTGCCTGCAGTCGACGACGAGGCTGCAGCATCTAGAACTCTGAACCGTCTGCTCTGGTGACTCTGTGTGCCCCTGCCCTGCCTTGCTGCCCTTAGCTGCTACCATAACGTCCTGAGGTAGTGAGGTAAGAGGGAAATAAACATTTTGAATGGACAGGTCAGTAATACAAGAGTGTATTTAGCTGCAGACGTTCACTATGTTGCCGTTTCCTCAAGATGCAAATAAAGCAATGGATTTGTCTTCCCTTCTGGGTATTTCCCCCCCCCCCCCCCCCTCATTTATGCGATTTAAACAGCTCACTGGCTGCTCCTGTAGAGAAACCAGCTCCAAATCTCCCGCTCCCTCTCCGTTTCCTCAAGATGCAAATAAAGCTATGGATTTGTCTTCCCTTCCGGGTATTCCCCCCCCCCCCTCATTTATGCGATTTAAACGGCTCACTGGCTGCTCCTGTAGAGAAACCAGCCCCAAATCTCCCGCTCCCTCTCCCTCCTCCTTTTCTGTATATAAGCTCGGGAGCTGTTTTCGTTGTACAGGCGGAGGGTGCTCTCTCAATGGAGCACCATGCACCAAGTCCAATAGATCCATTCTTGGAATCCTAATTCCCTAGTTAAGTCTTTTGATTTTTTTTTTCAACAAACACATCCTTTGTTCGTGTCTTACAATTCTAAATTTCTGTAACCTGTGGTTAAAACACGTTTTAGTATTAGAGGACTTTGCATCTTTAAATTAGTCTTGAGGCAGTTGGAGGGGGGTGGGGGGAGAGAAAAAATATATCTACAAATAAATCAAACAGAAACAAAACAAGCACCCTTAAATCGGTGTGGGCTGTGCTGGTCAGTGGTCCCCACTGTAAGCTGGAGCTGCAGGGGTTAAATTGATTCAGCTGCTGCAAGCAGAGCTGACATTTGTGTGTCTGTGAGAGAGAGAGAGAGAGAGAGACAGTCTTTTGTGTGTGTGTACAAGAGTCCCTTACGAATCTTGAGGGAAAAGGGTAAATTGGCTGAAGGGATGGGTGGGAGCCTAAAGAGAAACAGCCTGTGGGTTTCTGAGACAGCATGTTTTAGCCCAAGAAGATGGTAAAACTTGCCAAAGTGGGATGGGCAGTTACATTTTACAGTTGCCAAGTAACCCATTTCCAGGAGGGAGATTGTAGTCCAGGACTGGATTTCTGACAGCCCTATCCTGTTGTATTGTGGGATCTACTGCACTGATCTCTGAACTTAAAAAAAAAAAAAAGAACCAGGGACTACCAATATCACACTGCTTTGGGGTGTACCTTTAAAACCAGGACTGACCAAAAAGTCTCAGTCCTGGAACTGAGTAATGTTGCATCTCTGAAATGTAACTATGGTCATTAGAGAATTTTTAACATGTTCTATCACAGGCAAGTCTGAAAAGTATATGTCTTTTTTTGCAAGATTACTCATCACTCTTACAAACAGCAGCATAACTGCTGGGCCTTGCAAGAGCAGTCGCTAATTCAGTTGGAGTCTTCTCTATTGGTAGCAGGACAGAATCTTATGGAACAATTTACCTTTAGGTATTAGTTCTGAGCAATCTTTCAAGAAATTTAAGATTATGTTAAAATCTTATTTCTGTACTAAAGCTTATTCTGGTTCATAATGTAGGGAAACTACCAGGGATGGCAGGCAGCCCCTTTGCAGTTAGGATACAGTGATGTGACTGTTCTTGATATGATTGTGTTCTTTCATATTGGTAAATGGGTGATAAGGAACCAATGTGACAGGGGGGCGGAGCGAGATGCAACAAGAGGCGGGGTGAGGTGTGGAAAGGGGCGGGGTTTTGGCGTGAAATGGGGGCGGGGCAAGTGCCCTCTTTTTTTAAGGACAAAAAATGGTAACCCTACTCTTGGTAGCACACAGCTTTAGACACACAGTCTTTTCTCAATATTAACTCAGTCTCGGACACACAGTCCCTCCTTGTAGCACCCAGCTCTAGACACACAGTCTTTTCATCTGGGACGCACAGTACCTCTTCACTGTTCTAGACTCCCAGTCTTTTCATCTGGGACACACAGTACCTCTTTGAACACATAGTTCTTATTCTTAATACTCTAGGGCCTTCTTACCCCAGCCAGCTTCCTTCTTGGGAACACACAGTTCTAGACACCCAGTCTTTTCACCACCAGGTCATAGGGCTCAGCCAGTCTTCACAGGGAGATCCTTCTGCTTCAGGTACCAGCCTTCCTCTGCAGCTGCTGGCTCTCTCCCTCCTTCCCTCACAACTCAGGAGGGGTGATAAATGGTTAATAGCCAAACAGGACACAGCCCATAACCTGCTGCACCTGTTTCTATCCCCAGGACTCTCCTCGGTCCTAGCGACCTCCTGCCATACATCCCCCTTTACTGGCTCCCTGACTCACCCAGCCCTTCTCCCTGGACATTTTAGGGGAACAGCGCCCTCTAGGGGCCTAACCAGGGTAAGACAGCCTCTTCCTTATCACATACCCCCACCCTTAAGATAATTGCTGCTCAACCTCAGCAACTCTTTTAAGCTTTTTCCACTGAGGAGCAGCAATTCCTCCAAGAGGGCATACACTTCTCCAGGCTGTCCCTGTTCTATCCCTGGGCCTCACCAACCCCCCATCTAGGCTCCTCATCCCCCTCTTAGCACATCACATGGCCCGGTCCCTTCCCCGTCACTAGGCCTTGAGGGGCTCTCACTGCATTGGGTGCTACCAGACCCTCTTCTCCTGCAGCCCCCTCCTACCTCCTGGGTACCCGGCAGTACCATGATCCCTCTGAGGGAGGGGTCACCTAGCTCGCCTAGGTCCTTTATCTTTCTCTTAGCACCTCACATGGCTTGGCCCTTCCCCCCCCCCCCCCCCCCGTTCCCGGGGACCTGAGGTGCCTAACCGCAGCAGGTCCTGTCTGACCCTCCAACTGCAGCCACCTCCTACCTCCTGGGGCATCCGACCTCACCACGATCCCTCCGAGAAAGGGGTCACCTGACGACTCTTCTCTTAGCACCTCACATGGCTTGGCCCTTCCCTCTCATTAAGGGTGCCCGCCGCTACCATGCTCCCCCAGGCTGGGCCCCTGCAGTAGGGCCCTTTTGACCCTCCCCCTGCAAGTTCCTGTAACACTAGGGGGCGCTGTGCTTATGACAACACAAAAGCCACCAGACACAATATACGGTATATCGCTTTTATTGGTGATACATATGTGAACACATACACCAAGATACTTACAGCACCTGCAATTCAGTCAGCATCTGGGAAGACCACCAGGGAAGCACTAGCTCTTCCTCAGAGATTGCAGGGACATCACTGAACCAGGCGTCCCTTACGTTCAGGCAAGCTTCTAAAGCAAGTCCGGTGCTCTCGCCTCTTTTATAGTGTGAAACAGAGGTGCCTTTCCCAGACTTGCACAAGCTGGCATCCCTTAAACAACCAGCCTGTTTCCCATAACAGAGAATAACTCCCCCAGACTTGCACAGGTTGAAGGTGCCTTTCCCAGATGTGCTGGCATCCCTTAAAGAACCACCATAACAGAGAATAACTCCCCCAGACCTGCACAGGTTGAAGGTGCCTTTCCCAGAGGTGCTGGCATCCCTTAAACAACCACCATAACAGAGTAACTCCCCCAGACCTGCAAAGGTTGAAGGTGCCTTTCCCAAAGGTGCTGGCATCCCTTAAACAACTAGCCTGTTTCCCATAACAGAGAATATCAACACATAATTACAGGCAAAACATTCCACTCATTCCATCCCCAGCTGACCTTCAATCCCATGTATTACAGTTCCAAAACCTGGTTCTTAATGTCCAGCTTTAATAGATCCTCTCCAGCGATAATTGACTCAGGAGAGTGCTCTGGAATCTGACTGCTCCCACGTGGATGTTCAATGCCACATACCTCCACCCTTAAAATATTGCTGCTCCCTCCAATCTCTTCTTTGAGGTGCAGCAATCCCTGACCCCCTCTAACTCATCTCGGGGTCAGGTTCCTTCTCTCCTCTATCACTTAGGAGGGATTCTCAGGAAGGCTTTATATCCCGTGGTTCGCCTTACCACAAAGGCTCTGCTTTGCTCTAGGGGACCTTCCTCTGTAACCCCTAGAAACTCAAAGATCCCTAATCTTTTCTTTCTACGCCTTCCTAGGCCTCGGCGTCTACTCTCTTTCCCTACTTTCCTAGCCCATGGGTACACCCCCTTCTTCACTCATGGTTTTGGGTGCACTTTCCTCAGGCCTAGTGCCCCTAGCACTTCAGGGAAACTTCTAATCCAACCCTTTTCCTTTTTACAACCCTGGGCTGTACTTCTTCGACCCCTAGGCCTTGACTGACCTCTGTGGGTTTTGTGTAGGGTTCCAAGTCTCGTTTTCCCTGAGACTTTTAAGTGTTTCCTATTCCTCCCTTTTGGACTAGGATAACCCTTTTTTGCACAAGACTCCCCCCAGCCTCTGGGTGATCTAGCCTCCCCCTGGCACCCTTCCTGAGCCGGTGTCCCCTGCCTAGGAACCATTTCCTCTCCCGACTCTACGGTGCGGTATCTGGGCCCTAGGATCAACCCTTTTTTCTGGGGCCCGAGCCTTTCCCTCCCCTGGGCAGCCTCTTCCCTTTTCTGCTTGCCCTTCTGGGGTTTCTCACCCTCTTTAAACTCTACACCATCTCGCCCTGTGGCTTCAACAGAGTCCTCCTGACTCTCCCTATCTTGACCCTTGGGCAGGGGTGTACTTAATTTAACCCCTCCTGGGTCCTTCTGACTCCCCCTATCCTGACCCTTACTCATGGACAGGCGTTTACTTAATTTAACACCTCCTGGGTCATTCTGACTCTCTCTATCCTGACCTTTACTCATGGGTAGGAGTTGACTGACCCCTTCCTGGTCGCTCCTTCCCCTTGAGCTTTTCCTGTAGGGCTACAATGCAGGAGTGGGCTTCTTGAAGCTCTCTTAACCTCCCTTGCCCATCCTGGAAGAGCACATCAACTGCTAGGGTCAGCACTCTGCACTTCTCTTCCATGGCCTCCCTGCATCTTTCTGCCCTTTCTGTGGTCTCTTTGGCTTGCTGTCTCTCTACAGCCCACTCAGCTTGGGTCTGCTGCAAGGCCACCATTAACTCTACCACAGCTCTATCATACCCCTGCTGTACTTCCCTCAGCTGGCTTTCCTGCTGGCCCTGTAATTCTCCCAGCCAAGCCTTTACCTGGGTTAAACTCCCCCTCAGCTCTCTTATAGCTGTGTGCTGTAGTTTACCCATCTCCCTAATATTTTCCCTTAGGGCCTCCTGCTCTTTATACCACTCCTGGCGAGAATTCTGGAACTCAGCTTTAATTAGGGATACCCTCTGCTCCTGGTCTTGTTGCAACTTGTCCGTGAGGTCCCTTATCTCCTGTTCATGTGTGGACTGCAGCTTAGCTAATTGGGTCTCCTTCAAGGCTTGGGTCTCTTTCAGGGTAGTTGTAAGCTGGGCTACTTCTGCTTCCCTTTCCTCCCTTAGCTTAACTTCTGTGCTCAGCTCAGCCCTAACCGTGGCTAACAGTGCCTCACAGCTTTCCTTCTGCCTAAGGGACTCTGCCAGTTTGGCCTCTAAGGCTTGCATTGAAGCAGCCATCTCTTCCTTACAAGCTGACTCGAATAGGACCCATCTCTGTTCATTCTCCCTCAGACTATTCTCCATCGCCTTCTGGGACGCCTCCTGCTGCTGCTGTATATGGCCCACTAAGGTTACCATCAGTCCTTTGTTTAGTTCCCGGACCTCCCTCAGACATTGCTCCGGGTGCCTATAGACTTGCCCCGGTTTACCTAGGGCCAGTAATTCCCCTTCTAACTGCCAGACATTTTCTGTAAGGGCTTTTAACAGCAGGTTCTCATTCTTTTCCCGGGCCTCCCAGTATTTCTCCCTTGGGGCAACGCTCCCTGGTTCCCCACCCCATGGAAATACTGCCCGGTCCTCACCGTAGCATGGGCAGCCTACTTTATCTTTAGCGGTCTCAGCCCCCTGCTCACAGTGTACATTGACTTCCCCTCCCCAATCAGGACTACTCTTTATCCTGTTACCTGGGAAGTTTTCACCTGGGCCTACACCCCCTTTCCCTTTCCTAGAGGGTTTACCCTTCTTACCAGGACTTTCACTATCCTGCACCTGGGGCTTTCTTTCCTTGTCCCGGCACCCATCCTCCCTCTTGGCACTTTTCAGGTTTGTGGCCACCCCTCTCCCGGGGACATTGGGTGCTTTCCCTGCAGCGGGTTCCTCCTGACCCTCTTCCCTGCAGACACCTCTTTCCCCTTTGGTTCCCGGCCTACCCATGCAGTCTGCCCCTGAGGAATGGGTTACCTCCCGACTCCCATGGCCTTTAGGCTTCCTCTTGCCTGCCATGTCACTTAACCCCAACCAACTGACTGTAGGATTTCCTATTTCCTCCCAGTCTCCCAGTTCATCCTCTGAACTGCCTACTGCCAGACACCACTCCCCAACATGGCCCATTTCCCCACATTGGTCACAATCTGGCTCAATCACTTCTCTTTTTCTCAAGGTCCTGTCTTCCCCAGACACCCCTTCAGGCTTAAACAATGTCCGAACAGAAATGAGCTTGATCCTGTAATAGTGTTATACCTACTACTTCCCCTGCTACTTCTCCACTGGTCCTTTGCCAAATGGCACTCTCTTTCCTCCACCTGAATCAGATGCTTATTCCTCTTTTGCATTTCTGTGTTGTACTGTATGGTGAGACTCTCTTTCAGCCATGGGTCACACAGAATGCTTAATACATAAACATCCTCCTTTCCACTTTCAGTTGCAAAGAGTCCACCAAAACCAACAACCTCTGCTGTCAAAAACTCTCTATATTTCCCTCCAGGATGTTCACTAGCAGGGTGACAACACACAGGTTTGTCCTACTTGAACTCAGTTTTTCAACAGCATCCCTGAAGAGCTTCAGGACTTTTATGACCTGAGTCATATTTGCCCAAATTCCTTTCACTATTGATCTCGGCCCCGAATGATATCTTAAGAGATCTGCCCATTGTTCCAGCCATAGAGTTTCATACAAAGGTTCATCAAGTTTGCTATTCATTGGATACCATAAAACCCCCTCCCCACCTCCTTCTTGGATACCATAAAACCCCACCCCCACCTCCTTCAACTTATCAATAATGTTTCCACTACCTATTACAAAATAGCCAAGAATGCAGATTCTCTCTCTCTAGCCTATTGCCATCCTCCCAAAGTACCCTTATTTCTATAATATATGGGCATTACAGTTTTATTTAAACATTGTAAAGAAGATGAGGCTTGTACTGATAATGAAGATGGAGCTCCCACCTCAGGATCCCAAGTCCCTCTTTCACTCAGGGTGAGCTGGTTCTCAGTATGCAGATTTTATGCAAATAATATCCTACCCCTTTCTACTCGGGGTGACCTGGTTCTCAAAAAGGCAAAGAGTCAGGTCTTATCAACAGGATTTTTTTCATACAAATCTTTATTCCAGCCTCTGGGGCACACTTCTTTTAGCTTAAAACACTTTCACAAGCTTAAACAGTTCTTCCAGCTTAACCATTTCATTTCTTCCTACTCTGTGCAATCTTCCATTTTAAACTTTTCTTCTTGCACAGTTCAATACCCATAGATTTCTTCCCCCCTGAGCCCTCTCACACAGGCAGTTGGGCTCAGTACTAGCTCAGTCCCGGACACACAGTCCCTCTTGGTAGCACACAGCTTTAGACACACAGTCTTTTCTCAATATTAACTCAGTCTCGGACACACAGTCCCTCCTTGTAGCACCCAGCTCTGGACACACAGTCTTTTCATCTGGGCCACACAGTACCTCTTCACTGTTCTAGACACACAGTCTTTTCTCAATATTAACTCAGTCCCGGACACACAGTCCCTCCTTGTAGCACCCAGCTCTAGACACACAGTCTTTTCATCTGGGACACACAGTACCTCTTCACTGTTCTAGACTCCCAGTCTTTTCATCTGGGACGCACAGTACCTCTTCACTGTTCTAGACACAGTCTTTTCATCTGGGACACACAGTACCTCTTTGAACACATAGTTCTTATTCTTAATACTCTAGGGCCTTCTTACCCCAGCCAGCTTCCTTCTTGGGAACACACAGTTCTAGACACCCAGTCTTTTCACCACCAGGTCATAGGGCTCAGCCAGTCTTCACAGGGAGATCCTTCTGCTTCAGGTACCAGCCAGGGTTGCCAGGTGGAAAATATTTTTCCAGCCTAAAGGAGCCCAAAATCCAGCCCAAAACCCGCCCAAACTCAAACCCCGCCCCTGACACCCCCGCCCCCGCGTCATCACCCCCGCCCCCGCCGTCATCAACCCCGCCCCCGCCGTCATCGGCCCCGCCTCCCACGTCACTAACCCCGCCTCCCACGTCACTAACCCCGCCTCCCACGTCACTAACCCCGCCCAAAAACGTCACTAACCCCGCCCACCGCGGCCGAAAAAGCCACCTAAAAAAACCGCCCGAAGCACAAAAACCAGCCCAAAAAACCGCAACCCGCCGCGGGCAAAAATTTCCCGCGGCGGGTCGCGGAAAACCGCCCAATTGGGCGGTAAAACCGCCCACCTGGCAACACTGGTACCAGCCTTCCTCTGCAGCTGCTGGCTCTCTCCCTCCTTCCCTCACAACTCAGGAGGGGTGATAAATGGTTAATAGCCAAACAGGACACAGCCCATAACCTGCTGCACCTGTTTCTATCCCCAGGACTCTCCTCGGTCCTAGCGACCTCCTGCCATACATCCCCCTTTACTGGCTCCCTGACTCACCCAGCCCTTCTCCCTGGACATTTTAGGGGAACAGCGCCCTCTAGGGGCCTAACCAGGGTAAGACAGCCTCTTCCTTATCACAACATGAATCAGACATATAAATAGTTTTGAGCTTGTACAACTAACCTTCTGTTCAAAAATTTGAAAGGAGAATCTCCTCCCCCTTTTTCGAACTCTCGCCCGATGCATTCCGGCCTCGCAGGCTCCTTCCATAGTTGATAATGTGGGAAATGGATATCTCTATGGATGTAAAAAACTGGTATTACTATGGATAAGAAAGTTCTTTGCTTTAGTGACTTCAAGAGAAATCACCATGGACATGATCTCATGAGTTCCACAGATACAAGGTTTCCTTTATAACATCACTAGTTCGTTCTGCCTTATTTTCAGTTGGTTGTATTGGTTTGTTTATAAGATAAATTATAAACTGCAATCTCATTTAGAAATCACTAAGAATTTTTTAATGTGTACAAATAACATAGCATGTGTTATTACATTTCTAACTTGCCTTCTCCCTATAAGGTCCAAAGAAAAGTCACAATTTAAGACTCCAGGGAATAGCACTATGAATAATAAAAAGCAAAATATTATGGTATTTCAATTTTTGAATTAAGGTGCGGGTTTATTAAGCAGTGCTAAGAAAAATAGCATGTATGTAATTAGTGCGTTGTTTGACGCGTGTTAATGCCAACAACAACACGTGCCGGCAATAGCGTGTGGGGGCATTAGTACTGTATGCACGTTGCTGGCAGTCTTATTGACACTGGCGTGTGAAACAGTGTCATTAAAGCGTGGCAAAAAATCTCAATTAACGCATGTTAATGTTGACAAGTTTTCTTGTGGAGGAACTGGTGTGCTGGGAATGGTGTGAGATGGGAGTGAATACTCTGTGGGTGTCACCCTGTCACCCAGGGTTCCTTTTATGGAGAAGTGGTAAAAGGGGACCTGTACTGGTGTCTACATGTGTTTTTGTCATGCACTGAGGCTCCTTTTACTGCTGTATGTAAAAGGTAGGTTTTACTGTTTTTTGAAGAAATGTCTGTGCAACAAGTGATTCAGTTGCCCTGTGGACATTTGGGGTGGGGTGAACAGTTACCACCACCCATTGAGGTAGCATTAGGTTAAGTGTCCTGCAATAAACTGCCGGTAACTAGCGTAGGAAAAGGCTGCTGTGGTAATCTTGCAGTACTTATGTTTTAGTCCCTTCATCTCTGAGCTCTCTACCAAAACCATTATCCACACTCTTCTCACTTCTCGCCTAGATTATTGCATCCTGCTTCTCACCGGCCTCCCACTTAGCCATCTCTCTCCTCTTCAATCAGTCCAAAATTCTGCTGCGCAACTCATTTTCCACCAAAGTCGCTATGCTCACATTAGCCCTCTCCTCAAGTCACTTCACTGGCTCCCTATCCGTTTCCGCATTCAATTCAAACTTCTCTTAATGACCTATAAGTGCATTCACTCTGCCGCTCCCCAGTACCTCTCCACTCTTGTCTCTCCCCACGCCCCCCCTCGGGTACTCCGCTCTGCAGATAGATCTCTCTTGTCTGTCCCCTTCTCCTCTACTGCTAATTCCAGACTCCGTTCCTTTTATCTCGCTGCACCTCACGCATGGAATAGACTTCCAGAGCCTGTACGTCTAGCCCCGTCTTTGGCCGTTTTCAAGTCCAGGCTAAAAGCCCACCTCTTTGACACTGCTTTTGACTCCTAGCCACTACTTACTTGCCCTGTACCCCATCTCTTTATTCCCTTACCTCTTAGTTGTTCTGTCTGTTTACCTGTCTTATTTAGATTGTGAGCTCTTTGAGCAGGGACTGTCTTTTCATGTATGGTATACAGCGCTGCGTATGCCAGGGGCGTAGCCAGACACACAATTTTGGGTGGCCCTGGGCCCAAGATGGGTGGGCAGAAGAACTCCGCCTTGTCCCACAAGTGATTTGGTTTCTCCCTCTCTCGCCTGCATGCCATATAGTCTCTCAAACATCCCCCCTCCCTCACATACCCACTTAAATAGCAGATTTTCACCGGCAGCGAGCAGCAACTAATACATACTGCTCATGTTGGCCCCACAGCTTTCCCTCTGATGCAACTTCCTGTTTCCGCATAGATGGGAATGCATCAGAGGGAAGACCCTGGGGCTGGTGCGAGCAGTATGTATCAGTCGCTGCTTGCTGCAGACAAAGATCTGCTATTTACAAGGTATGCAGGAGAGACAGTTGTTGGGAATTTTCGGCTGGTGGGGCTTGGGGATCTCTGCCAGCTACATCATAGGTGTGCTGCTACTGGGTGGGCCTGAGCCCAAAGTGGGTGGGCCCAAGCCCACCCTTGGCTACGCCACTGGCGTATGCCCTGTAGCGCTATAGAAGTGATAAGTAGTGGTAAGGCTGCTTTGAGTTTACTGTTGTTTTGAAAAAGAGCTTGCAGGCTGGGAGAAAGAGGTATTCTGCAGTAGTCTGAGTGTATAGGATTGCCACATGCCTTTGGCAGGTTTTAGCCGTTGTTGGTTAAGGTAAAATTATGTATCATACCTGATAATTTTCTTTCCATTAATCATAGCTGATCAATCCATAGACTGGTGGGTTGTGTCCATCTACCAGCAGGTGGAGATAGAGAGCAATCCTTTTGCCTCCCTATATGTGGTCATGTGCTGCCGGAAACTCCTCAGTATGTCGATATCAAAGCTCCATCCGCAGGACTCAGCACTTAGAGAATTACACCCACAAAGGGACACTCTGCCCAGCTCACCACCGCCGAAACGGGGGAGGGGAATTAACCCAGCTCATCCCCACACAAGTGGGGGAGGGGAATCCGTCCAGCTCATCCCCGCGGAGCGGGGGAGGGACACCACCCCGCCGATGCGGGGGGATCTGGCTTATCCTGCAACCGCAACCGTGGGAGGAGCTGACTGACCCTAACACCACCGAAGCGGGAGGGGTACAAAGCTGCCCTACAGCCGCACGAAGCGGGAGGGAGCGCCGGCAGAATTTAGATCTCAATCCAGCCCCGTAAAACGGAGAGGAGAGGAATGCAGCAGCTCACTGTAACACAAAATCGTCTCAACTCCTGAAGAATCCAATTGAAAAAACTTGAACATGAAGTCCTCCTGAACAGGAACTGAAGACTAAACTTGAACCTGAAATGCAACCAGGATAAAAACAGTACAGATATCTGGGAGGGGCTATGGATTGATCAGCTATGATTAATGGAAAGAAAATTATCAGGTATGATACATAATTTTACCTTCCATATCATCATGCTGATCAATCCATAGACTGGTGGGATGTACCGAAGCAGTACTCACCCAGGGCGGGACATAGAAATCCCTGACCGCAACACTGAAGCTCCAAACCGGGCCTCCGCCCGCGCAGCCACAGTCAAGCGGTAATGCCTGGAGAAGGTATGAGCCGATGCCCAAGTTGCCGCCTTGCAAATCTCTTCCAAGGAGACGGACCCGGCCTCCGCCATCGAGGCCGCCTGAGCTCTAGTGGAGTGAGCCTTTAGCCGGCACCTTCCCTGCGGCCACAAAAGCCGCTGCAATGGCTTCCTTGACCCATCTTGCCACTGTAGACTTAGCAGCCTGCAGACCCTTACGAGAACCTGCAAACAGGACAAACAGATGATCCGACTTCCGGAAATCATTGGTCACTTCCAAGTATCTGATGATGACTCGTCTCACATCTAGATATTTGACAGCAGAGTACTCCTCTGGATAGTCCTCCCTACAAAAGGATGGGAGACAGAGCTGCTGATTCACATGGAAGCGAGAAACAATCTTGGGCAGGAAGGAAGGCACTGTGCGAATAGACACTCCTGCCTCAGTGAACTGCAGAAAGGGCTCTTGACATGATAGCGCCTGGAGCTCTGAAACTCTTCTGGCTGAAGTGATAGCCACCAAAAAGACTGCTTTCAACGTCAGGTCTTTCAGAGATGCCCTCGACAAGGGTTCAAAAGGCGGCTTCTGCAAGGCTCTTAGCACCAGATTGAGATTCCACGCAGGTACCACTGAGTGCAGAGGAGGGTGCAGGTGATTAACTCCCTTGAGAAAGCGCACCACATCTGGCTGCGAAGCCAGGGAAGCACCCTTCAGGCGGCCCCTGAAGCAAGCCAGAGCCGCTACCTGGACTTTAAGGGAACTGAGCGACAGGCCTTTCTCCAGACCTTCTTGTAGGAACGCCAACACTGAAGAAATTGGAGCAGTGAAGGGAGAAAGGGAGCCTGCCTCACACCACGATGCAAAGGTACGCCAAACCCTGGCGTAAGCAGTAGAAGTAGAGCGCTTCCTCGCTCTCAGCATAGTGGCGATGACCTTGTCTGAGAAGCCTTCTTCCTCAGACGCTGCCGCTCAATAGCCAGGCCGTAAGACCAAAGGGGGAGGGATCCTCCATCACCACGGGACCCTGATGCAACAGGCCCTGCTCCGCTGGCAGCCGCAGAGGGCCATCCACTGAGAGCCTGATCAAGTCCGCATACCAGGGACGTCTGGGCCAGTCCGGACCCACCAGGATTACCCGGCCCGGATGCTTTGCCACCCGGTCTAGCACCCTGCCCAACATGGGCCAGGGCGGGAACACATAGAGAAGCTCCTGTGTCGGCCACTGTTGGAGAAGAGCATCTACTCCCAGAGATCGAGGATGCCGTCCTCTGCTGAAAAAGCGCGGCACTTGGCAATTGGCCGATGACGCCATCAGATCTAGGCTCGGCTGGCCCCAGCGCTTCGTGATGTCCAAGAACGCCTGAGCCGATAACTGCCACTCTCCGGGATCCAAGGTATGGCGACTGAGAAAGTCCGCCTTGACATTCATGACTCCGGCAATGTGGGCCGCCGACAGCTGTTCCAGGTTCGCTTCTGCCCACTGGCATAAATTCATGGCCTCCTTGGCTAGAGGGGCGCTCTTGGTACCTCCCTGGCGATTGACATAGGCCACAGCCGTGGCATTGTCCGAGAGGACCCGTACTGGCTTCAACGCCAGTACCGGGAGAAACTCCAAAAGCGCCAACCGAATGGCTCTGAGTTCCAGGAGGTTGATAGACCACTTTGCCTCTGCAGGAGACCAGAGCCCCTGCGCTGTCCTTCCCAAGCAGTGGACTCCCAGCCCTTCAAAGAGGCGTCCGTCGTGACGACAACCCACTCCGGGGTCAAAAGAGGCATCCCTGCGGACAACTTGTCTGTCCTCAGCCACCAGCTCAGCGCCTTGCGCACCGCTGGGTCCAAGGGAAGGCGCACAACGTAATCCTCCGACACTGGAGTCCAGCGCTGCAGCAGAGAGTGTTGTAGTGGTCTCATATGAGCCCTGGCCCAGGGCACTACTTCCATCGTGGCCGTCATAGAGCCCAACAGCTGCACATAGTCCCAAGCCCGAAGCGGAGAGGCTACTAGGAACTGGTCCACCTGAGCCTGAAGCTTGACAATCCGATTGTCCGGCAGGAACACTCTGCCCACTTGAGTGTCGAAACGAACTGCCAGATACTCCAGGGACTGAGTCGGGCTCAGCTGGCTTTTCTCCCAATTGATGATCCACCCCAGGGAGCTCAAAAGAGCAATCACCCGGTCTACAGCTTTGCCGCACTCTGCATAAGAGGGGGCTCGGATCAACCAGTCGTCCAGATAAGGATAGACTTGTACTCCTTCCTTTCGTAGGAAGGCCGCGATGACCACCATTACTTTGGAGAAGGTCCGCGGAGCAGTAGCCAACCCGAACGGGAGGGCTCTGAACTGGAAGTGTCGGCCCAGGACTGCAAAACGCAGAAAGCGTTGATGAGGAGGCCAGATGGGAATGTGCAAGTAAGCTTCCTTGATGTCCAAGGATGCCAGGAACTCCCCTGCCTTCACTGCCGCTATAACACAGCGGAGAGTCTCCATTCGGAAGTGCCGAACTTTCAAGGCCCGATTGACCCCTTTGAGGTCGAGGATAGGCCGTACAGAACCTCCTTTCTTTGGTACCACAAAGTAAATGGAGTAACGTCCCTTGCCAAGCTGATCTTCTGGCACCGGAACGACCGCACCCAGGCGGATCAGATTGTCCAAAGTCTGCTGCACTGCCACAGCTTTGACCGGAGACTTGCAGGGAGAGTGCACAAACCTGTCTCTTAAGGGTCGGCAGAACTCTAGCTTGTAGCCGTCTCTGATGACTTCCAGCACCCAAGCGTCTGAAGTTATCCTGGTCCACTCGCCCAGAAACGAGGGCAGGCGTCCTCCAATCTGCACTGGGCCATGGACCAGGGCCCCGTCATTGGGTACGAGACCCTGGGGGAGGACCGGAGGACGCACCTCCGGGACGGCGGTCTCTGCGAAAGGAATGCTGCTTGGGGGAGAAGTTCCTCTTGAAGGAAGAGGGGGCAGAGGAGCCCGACTTGCCCGGGCGATACCGACGGGCTTCCTGAAACCGTCCTTTGGAGGAACCGGGGCAAGCACCACTGGCCCGAGCCCTGACCTCTGGTAACCTCTTGCCCTTAGATGTGCCGAGATCGGTCACAATTTTGTCCAGCTCGACCCCAAATAGCAGCTTGCCTTTAAAAGGCAACTTAGCCAGGCGAGACTTAGAGGTGTGGTCAGCAGACCAATGCTTCAGCCAAAGCCAACGCCGTGCAGAGACTGTCTGAGCCATACCTTTAGCCGAGGCTCTCAAGACATCATACAGCAAGTCTGCCAAATAAGCCAAGCCCGATTCCAGGGCCGGCCAATCAGCCCTCAAGGAAGGATCCGAGGGGGAAGCCCGCTGTACAATCATCAGGCACGCCCTGGCCACATAGGAGCCGCAAACTGAGGCCTGCAAACTTAAAGCAGCCGCCTCGAAGAACAACCTTAAGGCCGCCTCCAATCTTCTATCTTGGGCGTCCTTTAGAGCCGTGCCACCTTCCACCGGCAATGCCGTATTCTTAGTCACCACAGTGATTAAAGAATCCACGGTAGGCCAAAGAAAGGCCTCCCGTTCACTTTCAGGCAGAGGATAGAGGCGGGACATAGCCCTAGCCACTTTGAGGCTCGCTTCCGGGACATCCCATTGAGCCGAAATCAAGGTGTGCATGGCATCATGCACGTGGAAGGTTCTAGGCGGGCGCTTCATCCCAGCATAATGGCGGAGCCAACAGAGGCTGAGGGAGAGACGTCCTCCGGAGAGGAAATCTTCAAAATGCTCATGGCCTGCACTAACAGGTTGGGCAAATCCTCTGAGCGAAAGATCCGCGCTGCAGAGGGGTCATCCGCTCCATCCGAGCGGGAATCCGTCTCCTCCAAGGAATTCCCAAAGGACGGTTGGGAGGACTCCGATACGCTGCCCTCATCTACATCAGAGGAGACAGAGTCCTCTAGGGCCTGGAAATCCACCCGAGGGCGTTTGCTTCCGGAGGCCTCAACCCCTTTATCAGACAGGGGGGCAGGGGCAGCGTTTTGCATAAGAAAAGCCTGATGCAGCAGCAAAGTGAACTCAGGGGAGAAGCCCCCCGAACTGTGCACTTCTGCAGCTTGGGCCACGGCCCTAGACGCACCCTCAACCGGCGCTCGCAAGAGCGGGGGAGAAACGTGCTGCGCATCCAAAATGGCGTCTGGCGTGAAAACCCGAGGAGCCGCGCGGGAAGAACGGTGCTTAACTTTGGCCGCTTTCTTACCGTCGCCCAAATCAAGGGCGACCATAGTATTAACGTCTCCCAGCTCAAGGGCGGCCCAAGAAGAAGCCGTCCGAGCAGAGTGGCCGGCCAACATGGAGTGGGCGAGCAGCGGGGGATGGGCGCTTATGGCAGGAAAAACCGCCGCACCGGAGGAAGAACCGGGACACTGACTGGACTCCAAACTGATGCTTAACAAAGGCGATTCAGGTTTTGAAATCCCCACATCCCCGCTAGACGCACCCACGCGGTCCGGGGAGCGAATCCTCGCGCCCTCGCCCTCCGACGCCATAAGCCACGTGGAGACCGAACGGGGAACCCCCTGCCCGCTATAAAAAGGTAAAATTACCTGCTTCTCGCTCCGAGCTGTAACGAACTGGTGTCCCAGTGAGCAGCTGCAATAAACGCTGAAATAAACGTTGAAATAAACGCCCTTAAGGACGTCCAAAAATTATTTTTTTTTCAATGGAGCCAGCGGGAGGGGGGAGAAAAGGAGGGACCTGGCACCACCAGGTTTGCACTTGCTCAAGAAGAGCCCTCAACCCCAGGTACTCAACAAAACCTAAAAATTAGGCTTGGAGACCTAGCCAGAGCTGCTGCTGTGTGTGACCACCACCTGCTGAGATAGAGAACATACTGAGGAGTTTCCGGCAGCACATGACCACATATAGGGAGGCAAAAGGATTGCTCTCTATCTCCACCTGCTGGTAGATGGACACAACCCACCAGTCTATGGATTGATCAGCATGATGATATGGAAACGGTGAATGTATTGGTGCTGTAAGCAATGCCTTTGTACAATATACACATTACTATGTGTTTAGTATTGTGTTTGTCCCTTTGTCCCACCGCACAATCAATAGACATTAAAGGGTCAGCTCCCACTGTGCTCCCTATCAGGCATTGCGTGATGATGGGTGCATGCTGGCTGATGAGCACTAGCCACGCCTCCTCACTCAGACTTGAAAATAGTTTTTTGTATAGGGTAAATGGGCGTGCGGCAACATCTGGCCTAGTGCACAGCGCACTTCTGCACTTGCCAGTACTGCAGCTTTGCCCGTTCCACCCCCATCCAATGGCCTTGTCACCCTTTCCTAATACATGTCCATCCAGTAGGTAAAACACATCGGCTACCACATAGAAATAGCTGCAGGCCTCACGTCAGCCACAGAAGAGAGGGTGAATACAAATGATGTGCCAATGGAGAAGGTAGCTCACATCGTGGTCTGGGTGTACTGTATGGCGTTTGTATACAGTGGACGATTGGAACTCTTTCATGTGGTACACCAACACTGGGAGAATAATGTCTGCATCTTTGCACTCCCTGTCATCTGATACGTGTAACGGTCTAACTTAGGCTTCCACCAGTCAGATAGGCCCATCAGGTAAGTACATCCTGTAAGCCACAACACTTCTTAAATCACTGCCATCAATTGTATAAAAATGTGAGCAAAATCAGTCTCGCTCCATTCCCTTTGTGCACAGAACATGGCCATCTGAGCCGTCACCCTCACTTGGACCATGGCTCTTCACTTCATGTTGGTTCAGCTCATGGCGCATAGGTGTCTGCACACTCCACCAGTTTTGGACACAGCCAGCTCGGTAAGTCGCACCCTTGGGAGTGTGTGACGTGAATGTACCAGCATTAAAGTTATATTAAGCCTTATTATGATTACACAACAAATCCCTCTGTGATTTTTCTAGGGCAAAATTCAGCAGTTTCAAACCCACAACCACAACTTCCAGAAGCATGCACTTAAGTCAATGACCTATTCTAGGAGCAGCATGCCAAAAGCTAATGTAGGCTACCCTGTAGCAAATGTTTGTACCTCTTCAGATGCCCCTACCCCAGGTCCCAAAATATAGCTTTATAATGTTTCTCTGATCCATGGCCTACCTTATACTCATGCAATAGTCTAACAGTCAGGGCAACTGCGTTATCATCTCTACTTCATGGTTTGGAATCTCAAGGTAGTTTGGGCTGTGTTTTCAATGCTTTTGCTGTGCTAAGGATAGAAAATAACATGTAAAGGTGTAGGGAACTCATTTTTGGAACGAATGACCTCTCCTGTAATGCAGCTTTTAAAACATTTGTCATATAGGTTGCATGCGGTTGACAGACAGGCTTATTTTCGAAAGAGAAGGACGCCCATCTTTCGACACAAATCGGGAGATGGGCATCCTTCTCCCAGGGTCGCCCAAATCGGCATAATCGAAAGCCGATTTTCGGCGTCCCCAACTGCTTTCCGTCGGGGGATGACCAAAGTTCCCGGGGGCGTGTCGGAGGCATAGTGAAGGCGGGACTGGGGCATGCCTAACTCATGGGCATCCTTGACCGATAATGGAAAAAAGAAGGGCGTCCCTGACAAGCACTTGGGCAACCTTACTTGGTCCATTTTTTGTTATGACCAAGCCTCAAAAAGGTTCCCGAACTGACCAGATGGCCACCGGAGAGAACTGGGGATGACCTCCCCTTACTCCCCCAGTGGTCACTAACCCCCTCCCACCCTAAAAAAAAAAACTTTTAAAATATTTTTTGCCAGCCTCTATGCAAGCCTCAAATGTCATACCCAGCTCCATGACAGCAGTATGCAGGTCCCTGGAGCAGTTTTAGTGGGTGCAGTGCACTTCAGCCAGGCAGACCCAGGCCCATCCCCCCCCCCCCCCCACACCTTTTTCACTTGATAGAATAGGCATCAGGTGTATTTGTGGACCATTCACATGGCCCTTGTGTTTGGGTCATGCCTGTTGATGGTAAGTGGGATTAACACAAGGCCTACTGGATGTCTCTGTATGCTTCACTATTGAGCTTCAGCCTTTATGGATTTAGGAACATCTGTTATCAGTGCTGAGCTCTAGGTTGTACCAGTAAAGCCTAGCAGTTCACTTTTACTGCTTGGTCTTTTTATTTGTCCAGTAACATGTCCCTTTCACACCTAGACTAGTGCTTTGTGGATGTGTTCAGGTTGTTCATAGCCTCCCCTGTCTGGCATAGATTTGGCCTTAGAGCTGGGTTCTTGGTCTAGTGTGAACCCTCACTGAAGGAAAAGTAGTGCTATGTCTCCTTGTGGTTTTGGTTTTCCCACATTGTCCAGACAGAGTACACGATACATCGTGTCATATCAGGGATCAACTGTGAGGGTATATATAGGCTGTGGACCTTTAGAGGTGTATTTTGGAAGAAGACTCTGAAAGACTCCCGAACTTTGGTATGAGACTGAGCCACAGTGGAGAGGATAGGATATCAGTCAGTCTACATACTTTGCTGTGTATGATGAATGTTACAGCTACCCACAGTAATTTCCTTAAGCCAGCCAACATGCACTGCACCCACTAAAACTGCTCCAGGGACCTGTATACTGCTGCGATGGACCTGAGTATGACAGTTGATGCTGGCATAGAGGCTGGTAGAAAAAAGTTTTTAAAGTTTTATTTTAGGGTGGGAGGGGGTTAGTGACCACTGGGGGAGTCAGGGGAGGTGATTCCCGATTCTCTTCGGTGGTCATCTGGTCTGTTCGGGCACTTATTTGAGGCTTGGTCCTAAAAATAAATGGACCAAGTAAAAGCGGCCAAATGCTCATCAAGAGCGCCCTTCTTTTATCCATTATCGGCCGAGAGCGCCGATGTGTTAAGCACGCCCCCATCCCGCCTTGGGTACGCTGCCGACATGCTACCGTGAACTTTGGCCGGCCCCACGACGGAAAGCAGATGAGGGCGCCGAAAATCAGCTTTCCATTATGCCGATTTGGGCACACTGAGAGAAGGCCGCCCATCTCCCGATTTGTGTCGGAAGATGGTCGCTCTTCTCATTCGAAAATGAGCTGGAAAGGCTGCAGGGAGTTTCAATTTCCTCATTGTACCCTTCATAGAGGGCTACTTCCAGTGGTGTGTATCATCCAGCAGAGATCTTTCCCCTGTGTCAGTCACGGAAATGTAACATAGAGGGGCATTTTCAAACGGGGACACCCATCTCTAAGGGTGCCCATCTCTAAGGACGGTGCCAGGGCAACCGTATTATCGAAACAAGATGGGCGGCCATCTTTCGTTTCGATAATACAGTCGAGGATGCCCAAATATCAACATTTAGGTTGAACTAAGAGATGGCCAGCCTAAATGTTGAGATCATCGACCTTAGAGATGGGAGAACTCGGTTTTCGGTGATAATGGAAACCGAGGACGCCCATCTCAAAAATGACCAAATCCAAGCCATTTGGTCGTGGGAGGAGCCAGCATTTGTACTACACTGGTCCCCCTCACATGCCAGGACACCAACCAGGCACCCTAAGGAGCACTGCAGTGGACTTCAGAAATTCCTCCCAGGTACATAGTTCCCTTACCTTGGGTGCTGAGCCCCCCCAAACTCTGTAAAACCCACTCCCCACAACTGTACACCACTACCATAGCCCTTAGGGATGAAGGGGGCACCTACATGTGGGTACAGTGGGTTTGTGGTGGGTTTTGGAGAGTTCACATTTACCACCACAAGTGTAACAGGTAGGGGGGGATGGGCCTGGGTCCGCCTGCCTGAAGTGCACTGCACCCACTAAAAACTGCTCCAGGGACCTGCATACTGCTATGATGGAGCTGGGTATGACATTTGAGGCTGGCATAGAGGCTGGAAAAAAATGTTTTTAATTTTTTTTAGGGTGGGAGGGGGTTGGTGACCACTGAGGGAGTAAGGGGAGGTCATCCCTGATTCCCTCCGGTGGTCATCTGGTCAGTACGGGCACTTTTTTGAGGCTTGGTCGTGAAAATAAATGGACGAAGTAAATTTGGCCAAATGCTTGTCAGGGACACCCTTCTTTTTTCCATTATTGGCCGATGATGCCCATCTCTTAACCACGCCCCAGTCCCACCTTCGGTATGTTGCTGATACGCCCCCGTGAACTTTGATCGTCCCCGCGACGGTCTGCAGTTGAGGGCGCCCAAAATCGGCTTTCGATTATGCCTATTTGGGTGCCCCCGAGAGAAGGATGCCCATCTCCCAATTTGTGTCAGAAGATGAGCACCCTTCTCTTTTGAAAATAAGCTAGATAGTAGCATAGTAGATGACGGCAGAAAAAGACCTGCATGGTCCATCTAGTCTGCCCAACAAGATAAACTCATATGAGCTACTTTTTGTGCTACTTTTGTGTATACCTGACCTTGATTTGTATCTGCCATTTTCAGGGCACAGACCGTAGAAGTCTGCCAAGCACTAGCCCCGCTTCCCAACCACTAGCCACGCCTCCCACCACCGGCTCTGCCACCCAATCTCTGCTAAGCTTCTGAGGATCCATTCCTTCTGAACAGGATTCCTTTATGTTTATCCCATGCATTTTTGAATTCCATTACTGTTTTCATCTCCACCACCTCCCGCAGGAGGGCATTCATAGTTAGTTGCTGACAGAGGAGGAAGGGTTGCCAGAGGCTCTGTCGGTGGCAGGAGGGAAGGGAGCAAGGTCCCTGGGGCGTGTTCTCCAGGACAGGCCCAGACCAGTGGCGTAGCCAGACTGCCAATTTTGGGTGGGCCTGAACCCAAAGTGGGTGGGCACAAAATTTTCTCTCTACCCCCCCCCCCCCCCCCCCCCCCCAGCAAAATGTAGTCACACTCAGATGCATTTGTCACACAGGGTAAAGTGCTGCTTTTCAGTGCATCCGATTTCAGACAATTTATTTAATAGCCTAATCCTTTTCAGTGAGCTTTCAGAGGCCAAAACCTCCTGCCTCAGGTCAGTATAATGCTGTTACGGTATCCTCTCCTGACCTAAGGAAGGAAGTACTGGTCTCTGAAACTTTATTAACACCATATTACTTTATCCTAAATTAAAAATACAATTATTTTCTTTACCTTTGTTGTATGGCCATTTACTTTTTCTCATTGTGTTGCTCCCAGTCTCTAGATTCTGCTTTCCTTCATTTTCGCTTAACTCTTCTGCCAGGGTTTCCTGGCCATTTGTCATTTTTCTCTCCTTTTTCTTTGCTTTCTTCAATATTTTTCTGCCTCTCTCTGTGTCCAGATTTAATTCATTCTTACTATCCATTCTTTAATTTCCTTCATCTACTTATGGCTTTCCATCTTTTTCTCTCCCTTGTTCTCCCCATGCCCCTTCCTCTTATTCTCCAATCTTTCACTACTCCCCCTTTCCATGCAGCAGCTCTCCTCTTTCTCTCCCCATCCTTCCAGTGTCTCCCCTCTCTCTCCCCATCCTTCCAATAGTCTCCCCTCTTTCTTTCTGCATCCTTCCATCCAGTGTCACCTCTTTCTCCCTACCCTTCCATCCAGCGTCTTCCCTCTTTCTCTCCCCATCCTTCCATTTTCCCTCTCTCTGCCATCCTCCCATCTGTTTTCCCTCTTTCTCTCCCCATCCTTCTGTTTTCCCTCTTTCTCTCCCCATCCTTCCATTTTCCCTCTTTCTCTGCCATCCTCCCATCTGTTTTCCCTCTTTCTCTGCCATCCTCCATCTGTTTTCCCTCTTTCTCTCCCCATCCTCCGTTTTCCCTCTTTCTCTGCCATCCTCCCATCTGTTTTCCCTCTTTCTCTCCCCATCCTCCGTTTTCCCTCTTTCTCTGCCATCCTCCCATCTGTTTTCCCTCTTTCTCTCCCCATCCTTCCATTTTCCCTCTTTCTCTGCCATCCTCCCATCTGTTTTCCCTCTTTCTCTGCCATCCTCCCATCTGTTTTCCCTCTTTCTCTCCCCATCCTTCCATTTTCCCTCTTTCTCCCCATCCTGCCATCCATTTTCCCTCTCCCATTCAGGCCCACCAGCCCCAGCTCCCATTGCCGGCCACTGCTGCTTTTCCTGATGAGCAGCAGGGCCTGCGCTACAAAAAGAAGAAGCGCTCAGCTGACTGAGCTGAGCGCCAACGCGTCGCTAACCCGACGAGAAAAAATGTTTAAAAAAAAACGCGGCACTGCAGGCAGCCTCGAAGCATTGGCTGCTGCCTCTGCAGGCTCCTTCCGTCTCTTACGTCACTGCCCCTGCTTCGCTACAGGGGCAGTGACGTAAGAGACGGGAGGAGCCTGCAGAGCCAGCAGCCAATGCTTCGAGGCTGCCTGCAGTGCCGCGTTTTTTTTTAAACATTTTTTTCTCTTCCTTAGCGACGCGTTGGCGCTCAGCTCAGTCAGCTGAGCGCTTCTTCTTTTTGTAGTGCCGGCCACTGCTGCTCATCAGGAAAAGCAGCAGTGGCCGACAATGGAAGCTGGCGCTGGTGCTGGGTGGGCCTGGACTGAAATTGGGTGGGCCTGGGCCCACCCAGGCCCACCCGTAGCTACGCCCCTGGCCCAGACTATGGGGCCTCCTGGACTCAGGGACCAGAAGGCCAAGAAAAGTGGTTCCCTCTCTGACAGGGTTTCAGAGAGGAGGGAAAGGAGCCCTGTGGATCGAAGAGCGCAGGCTTCCACGGGAGGAACCCAGACCAGTACCCCCCCCTCACAGTGGCACACCAGCTAGCAGGTGAGGGGGGGAGAGAGCTGGGGGAGGCCCCAGAGAAGAGCAGGTCGGAAAAGGAGAGGGAGGAGAGAGAAGAGGCAATGGAGATTTGTCGGGAGGCCCTACCGGTGTCAGAGGAGGAGGACAGTGACTCTTCAGAGGAGGAAGATTTCATGGACTATTGCCAGGATCCAGAGGACCCGGCTAGTGGCCTGATTAACAGGGTGAGGAAGATAAAAAGTACGGAAAAGGAGGTGGTGGAATTGGGGAAGCGGGTTAAGATGGTGAAAGCCCTGTGCAAACTAGCCCCAGTGGAGCACCGCAAGACCTATACAAAGGAGGTAACCTGCTTAAGCTTCTTCAAAAGAAAGAACATTTGCTGGGGGTATTGAAAAAGGGCTCTGAGAACCCTCTGAGAGAAGTTTACATCAACCGGGAAAGGATGGCCTCGGGGGGGGGGGGGGGGGGGGGGGGGGGAAGGCCCTGACAACCTCCAAACAGTCACAACAGCAAACAGAGAAGGAGAGTAGGAGCTCAGACCTTAGATCCCAAAACACCCAGGCCTCAGGGGAGCTCCCTGGGCCCAGCACCCAAAAGACATTACAGTATATGCAGTACCTTGCTAGTCAGTCGGGGCCCCTTCTGGCAGCTTCTGGAGCAAGCAGGACTGGAAGTGGGGCTGGAGAGACATCCTCATTAAGGGAACCTGAGGGTGGAAGAACTGAAGAGGAAAAAAGTTTTAAAATCCAGACTTTTCATCTTGAAGAAACAGGAGATGGAAGTTCAGGAGAGAGATTCTTTTCTACACCAGTGATGGTGGAAGCAGAAGTAGAAAACTTACTTGAACAAGAAGCAAGAGGTTGGCAGAGGCAGTTGCAGCCACAGGTTGTTTTGTGCCCATTGCCTGCAGCAGGAGCAGGGTTGCCAGGTGGAAAATTTTTTTCCAGCCCAAAGGAGCCCAAAATCCAGCCCAAAACCCGCCCAAACTCAAACCCCGCCCCTGACACCCCCGCCCCTGCGTCATCACCCCGCCCCCGCCGTCATCAACCCCGCCCCCGCCGTCATCGGCCCCGCCTCCCCCGTCATCGGCCCCGCCTCCCCCGTCACTAACCCCGCCTCCCCCGTCACTAACCCCGCCTCCCACGTCACTAACCCCGCCCAGAAACGTCATTAACCCCGCCCACCGCGGCCGAAAAAGCCTGCGAAAAAACCGCCCCGAAGCCAAAAAGGAGCCCAAAAAACCGCAACCCGCCGTGGGCAAAAATTTCCCGCGGCGGGTCGCGGAAAACCACCCAATTGGGCGGTAAAACCGCCCACCTGGCAACACTGAGCAGGAGTAGAAGGCAGGAGAAAAACACTGACTGACTCCATTGCAGTTGGGGAGGCCCCGCCCACACAGCACTGAAGGACGGTCACAGCCAGTCAGGCTGCAGCACTGCCAAAGACTGAGAATGGTGATGGTTTAGCAGAGGAAAACCGGTTAAAAGAGAGTGCTGGGCGAAAAGGAGCGGCTATCGATGAGGAGTGTGCTGGCCAGCTGTAGACGATGGACCACTTCCTGATGGAGTGTCCATTCTCCAGAGCAGTTTGTCCAAGAGTGGCCGCCTTGCTGGCCATCCCCGGCTTCACGTCGAACACCTATGCAGACTGGGTGTACGGGAGACAGCAGGGGATGGGGTGGCTGGAGCCAGGTACCACCTTCCTCATATCAGTTATTATCAGATACTGCCTATGGGTGGCCCGATGTGGGGTGTCTATGCGCCAGGAGTGCAGGTCTGCTGAGCAGGTTTCCTGGGACGCTGTCCGAGCCGTACAAGAAGTGGCGTGCTGGGAAAAGGTGGGGGGGGGGGGTACATAATTTTGGGGTTTGGTGGAAGCAAATGTTTGAAATGTTGATTTGAATGTATGGTGGGGGGGGGATCTGGGGGGGGGGACGGGTTTTGTGGGATTTGTATTTTTGTATAAAAGTACAGTGGAGCTGGTTTTACAACTGCATGATGCAATCAATGTCTTGAATATTGTTTTTCCGTTTTCATTTAATAAAGGAATTCTTCAAGTATCCACCACTCTCTCCATGAAAAAATACTTCCTGACATTTTTCTTCAGTCTGCCCCCCTTCAATCTCATTTCTTGTCCTCTAGTTCTACCGCCTTCCCATCTATGGAACAGGTTCGTTTGCGGATTAATACCTTTCAAATATTTGAACGTCTGTATCATATCACCCCTGTTTCTCTTTTCCTCCAGGGTATACATGTTCAGGTCAGCAAGTATCTCCTCATACATCTTGTAATGCAAATCCCATACCATTCTTGTAGCTTTTCTTTGCACCGCTTCAATTCTTTTTACATCCTTAGCAAGATACGGCCTCCAAAACTGAACACAATACTCCAGGTGGGGCCTCACCAATGACTTATACAGGGGCATCAAAACCTCTTTTCTTCTACTGGTCACACCTCTCTCTATACAGCTTAGCAACCTTCTAGCCAGGGCCAGTCTTAGCAAGTGCGGGGCCCTATGCAGACCAATTTGGTGGGGCCCCATCCTAGCCCCGCCCCATCTTAGCCCTGCCCCCACCCCAGCTCCACCCCATTGATAATATTATTCAATTTTTAGAAAATTTTTTATTTATGAAATTTCAAATAAAGACAAATGAAGCTAAACTTGTACAGAAAAACTGATTGAAATAATAAGCACAATGCTATCATGAACCCCCCCCCCCCCTCCCCAGAAATTATTCAGTTCAAGTCCACTACAATTAGTAGTTCCAATTCTCATAACCCCGGGGGGGGGGGGGGGGGGGTCAGAGGTGCGGACACACAATCTCTCCACTGCAAAACACTATACACAAACTTGTGCAAAAACACACTCATAACCTTACCAAACCATAACAGCACTAATTCCAAGGACAGGACAAGCACAACCTTATGCGTGGAAAGGCAGAACTGTAATTACACCAGGCTCTAAAACACCAATACACTACCTCGTAAAAAAAAAAAAAAAAGGGCTGCAAATGCTACACGCTAGCAGGATACTGCACCTTGATCACAAATGAAAAACACATGACACAACAGATATGAAGGCAAAATACTGAACTGGAAAGTTACCTCAAGAAGTCAGACTCAGCATGCAGCAATACTAGAAAAATTGAAACTTACATGCAAAATATGACAGATGCACATTTCCAAAAGCTGACATATTCCAATTAATAAATTCTGAATAAAATACTTTTTTTTTACCTTTGTTATCTGATCATTTGTTTTTTTCTATTCGCTTTAGTCCCAGTGTCTTCTGTTTTATGCAGTGTCTTCTTTCCATTTAATATTTTTTCCTCACCATGTCCACCATCCTCCTGTGTCCTTATGTGTCCTGTCTACCATCTGTAGCCCTGTCCCTATCCTTTCTCCAGTTTCAGCATCTGCCTTCAAAGTGTTCCGATCCAGCCCTTAAATTCAGCAATTTCCCCTCCATGCATATCCAGCATTTCTCCTCACTCCCCTCCTTCCATGTGCATCTACTTTCCTCCCCTCCCCTACATCCATGTCCAGCATTTCTCCTCTATCCCTTCCCCTCCATCCATGTGCATCTCCTTCCTTTATCTTTTCTTCCCTCCATTCCTGTCCAACATTTCTCCTCTCTCCCCTGCCCTCCATGTCCAGCAATTTCTCCTCTCTCCCTGGGCCCTGCCCTCCCATCCATGCTCCTCTGTCCCTGTCCCCTCCATTCATCCCTATAAAGCAATTCCCCTCTCTCCCTGAGCCCTGCCCTCCCATCCCTGCTCCTCTGTCCCCTGCCCCCTCCATTCATCCCTATCCAGCAATTCCCCTCTCTCCCTGAGCCCTGCCCTCCCATGCTCCTCTGTCCCCTGCCCCCTCCATTCATCCTTATCCAGCAATTCCCCTCTCTCCCTGAGCCCTGCCCTCCCGTCCATGCTCCTCTGTCCCCTGCCCCCTCCATTCATCCCTATCCAGCAATTCCCCTCTCTTCCTGAGCCCTGCCCTCCCATCCATGCTCCTCTGTCCCCTGCCCCCTCCATTCATTCCTATAAAACAATTCCCCTCTCTCCCTGAGCCCTGCCCTCCCATCCATGCTCCTCTGTCCCCCGCCCCCTCCATTCATCCCTATAAAGCAATTCCCCTCTCTCCCTGCCCTCCCATGCTCCTCTGAACCCTGCACCCTCCATTCATCCCTATCCAGCCCTCTCTCCCTGAGCCCTGCCCTCCCATGCTCCCCTGCCCCCTCCATTCATCATCCTTATCCAGCAATTCCCCTCTCTCCCTGAACCCTGCCCTCCCATCCATGCTCCTCTCCCCTGCCCCCTCCATTCATCCCTATCCAGCAATTCCCCTCTCTCCCTGAGCCCTGCCATCCATGTCCAGGTCCTCTCTCCCTTGCCCTCCCACTCCCATGTTCAACTGCCTGCCCGCCCTGGCGCCCTCTTCTCCCCCCAACCAACAAGGATAATTTTTCTGTTAAATTTACCCTCCGTCGCCGACTCGCCGGAATCTGACTGGACAGCACAGCAGGCAGCATCACCGAAAGCACTCCTCCCCTCCCGAGTCCCCCCGACGTCTCTAGCAGAACGCAGAAGCTCTTCCTGATTCATTCATTCTCAGTGTCCCGCCCTCGAGGGGCCCTATGCGGCCGCCTCGGTCACCTCGGCCTAAGACAGGCCCTGCTTCTAGCTAAGGCCACCGCCTTGTCACACTGTTTCATCGCCTTCAGATCCTCAGATACTATCACCCCAAGATCCCTCTCCTTGTCCGTACATATCAGACTCTCACCGCCTAACACAAATGTAACTCAAGTGAGAGCTGTCGGCAATATACAACTTTGTGTTGAATCTGGAAATGCAACATGATGTTCTACCAGACCACAGGATCTCTAGCATGTACTAGGGGAGAACCAGGCAGTTGGGTTGTCGGTATTGGCTACATGAACAGTCATGAGTTTCATTTGTATGCCTAGGAGACATAACATAAACATTGAAGTGATGAGTTCTTAATATGCTGACATCCAGACTAACTGGAGTTTCCCCAGGATAGGGTGAAGATGATATGTACATTATATGTGAATATGTGAAAAGGAACTAGCAATCAAGTAGGACACATGTGAGAGTTAGAGGGTGACAGGAGTACAAGAAGGAGAACCTATCTTCTATACTCATGGTCCACAGGTTCACAGAGTAGATTCAAACACATTCATTTCCTGGACCTAAAGGAGCATGTAGACTGAGTATGATATGAGGTACTGTGTCTGAACCTAACTGTCCCCAATCCTCTACTAACATGCAACTGTCAGCCTTCCAGTCAAACTTGTGCAATATAAAATACTGTCCTCAAAAAGCCACGAGTGTCCCTGACACTATATCCTCTTTGTACTATGCTTAAAACCCTTTAAAGTTATACTGGTGAAGTGACACAAGGGGTATGAGGCCACCCTGTCATACCTGGTGTGCTAGATTACTTTCCTCTGGTCACAAACATCACAGACATCATTATCAAAGTGTAGTGGAGTGTTCCTGCTCACCTTCAACAAAGGGGAGTTGCTATAAATTTTGACACTGAAGGAGAGTGGAATATGTAAACCCACTAGGCCTTCACATGTATGGGCTTAGAAAGAAACTATCCATATGCTACATCATCAACAATAGCTATGTAGTGTGATTCTCTGTGGCCTTTAGCATCTGCTGAGGACACTACCTCAACTTTGCCCTGTAGAAAGGGGTCATGCTCATGTCTGACAAGGAGTTGGAAACATACTTCTGACTTGAGGGGGGGGGGGGTGCTATTTCATAACCATTTAAGCCTCTGCATCACTGCCCAAGAGCAACTTACACACACACAAAGCAAGGGAGAAAATGAGCTTAAGCTGAAGCATATGTTCAAAAGAATCTGCAGCCAAGCGGAGAACTCGAACTCCCCACGGGAAAACACAGGTATAAGTTTTTTATCATATGTTATTGCTTTACTGTGGTTTTTTATCATATGTTATTGCTTTACTGTGGCTTTTTATCATATATGTTTTATGTTTTTACTTAATTTTTCTTTATTTGCATATGTATGTTTTTATAGACTCCTGATGCAGGCCTGACGGCCGAAACACAACAGTTGTGTCGAGTCTTTTCATCAATAAACAAGTTTTTTAAGATTCTTGTCTCCAGGATTTGAATTTCCGTGGTCAAACATCCCACTCTCACTTATACTTAAGCTGAAGCAACCTCCTGAGCAAATGCTTATACAACTGCTCATACATAACTGGAGGGTACAGTTCACCATGTTATACATAACCATGTGTTCTCCACAAAAAAACCGCCAACACAATGTCTGCAGGGTAATCTGAATGGAGCTGTTTCTGGGGGACTTCTTTTATGTTACAAACAATTTTTCTCTAAGGTAGCCTTGTCCAACCTTTTTCATTCGAGAGACACATTTTATATTTTGCAACATTTTGACGCCCCAAACACACAGTCATACTTGTGGCACGTTTTGTCAAATAGTGGTCAAATATGACAGTGTGTGGTGCCCTCCTCACCCATCAGCCAGTCTCCCTCTGTAAAGTTTCCCTCCCACCATTAATCCACTCTCCATGTCTCTCATGTAGCCCCCCAGTCCTCACCCAGTTTCTTTCTCTCACTTTCTCATGTACTCCTCAAGCCTTCATGCAGTCTCTCATGTGCTCTCATGTACCCCTCCCACAATCTTCTCACACTCTCTTTCTCCTGACCTGCCTTCAGCTGCAGAAGTTTGAGTAGGATTCCTGCTTTCCTACTGTGACTGCACTCTCTCCCAGCTTGAGCCTCACAGTGCTAGAAGTTTGCATTTATCTTGTGTTTGCAAAGTCTCACAAGACTTCCAACTGTGAGACCTACCAGGACATCCTGCACCTCACAGCTGAAAGTTGTAGAGAGACATACATAAGTACATAAGAAATGCCATACTGGGAAAAGACCAAGGGTCCATCGAGCCCAGCATCCTGTCCACGACAGTGGCCAATCCAGGCCAAGGGCACCTGGCAAGCTTCCCAAACATACAAACATTCTATACATGTTATTCCTGGAATTGTGGATTTTTCCAAGTCCGTTTAGTAGCGGTTTATGGACTTGTCCTTTAGGTTTATGGACTTTGCCACTAGGATGAAATATTCTTGCTGTAAGCCTCACTTCAATTGCCATGCTTCTTGGGGGCCAGATAGAAACACTAGGTGGGCTGGTTTCTAGGCTGTGGCCTATAGGTGCAACAAGCTGGCTCTAAAGTGAACACTCTTGCTCTCCGTATAACCTCAACCTAGAGGGCCAAGATCAGAGTCTGTGGCTGTTGGCTGCCAATTAGTGGGATGGTTCACAACAGAGTACAGACAGACTCCACTTATGACCCCAGAAAGCCTGAGATTGACTACACCACCAGAAGGATTACCACTACTCTGACAGAGTGTAAGGCACATAGGGCAGTTGACATACAAAACGCAGGGCAGCATAGGGTAGTTCCATACCATTATGCTCCTCATTGTAATCAAGGTGCATAGGTGTCCTCTAAGACACAAACTCAAAGTGCTGCCAGTGGATAAGTCAAACAATACACACCAGATAACATGATGAGCATTACTGACATACATCAGCTAGAGAACACACAATACAGGTGACCCTCAGGGGGAGGAATGCTGGCTTCGGCCTAACCCCTGGTAAGCTTTTCCTTGGCTGAGAGGTGCCCAGCTCTCCCAACGGCTGCCTTTCAGGTGCTGTGGAGGACTTGCAGCTCATCTGCATATCCTCACAGCCTTCTCCGGGGTGACTCCCAGGTCCACTCTGATCCACTCAGGGCCTCCGCTCTAGGTGCCCAGTGTTCCCACCAGGTGATGTGGAGGACTTGCAGCCCTTCTGTATATCCCCACAGCCCTCTCGGGGGTGATTTCCAGGTCCAACTCAATCTTCCCAGGGCCCTCGCTCCAGGTGCCCAGGGTTTCCAGGTGCTTTTTTTGGCTAAGGTCAGGTGACCCTCAGGGGGAGGAATGCTGGCTTCGGCCTAACCCCTGGTAAGCCTTTCCTTGGCTGAGAGGTGCCCAGCTCTCCCAACGGCTGCCTTTCAGGTGCTGTGGAGGACTTGCAGCTCATCTGCATATCCTCACAGCCTTCTCTGGGGTGACTCCCAGGTCCACTCTGATCCACTCAGGGCCTCCGCTCTAGGTGCCGCGTGCCGTCATTTTCTCTTTACATTTATATTTTTCCCCAGTCACTACTTATGGCACCAGTACACTTTCTCTTCCTGGTACTGTCCCTTCCTAATCTGTTTCTCCATCTGAAACCACTGCACACTGCATGAACACATTGCCTACCCTCTGCTTTCATCATCTTACCATCTCTTTTGTCCCCTTCCTTCTTCTCAGCTCTGAACCTTCAACATTTTCTTCCTTCCATTCATCCATCTCCTTTCTATCTGAGTACATGTTGCCTTCGTCGCTGTCGTCATACCTCTCCAACTCCGTTCCCTCTTGTTCCTTCTCCTGCACTCCACTGGGGATATCGATCCCAATCCTGGTCCTCCACATCAGCTCTCCTCCTATTTGTGCAGGTCACACCATGATGTGTCCAATCTAATCTCTGTTCTTCTCCTCCCCCCTTCTTGCCTGCCTTTCTCGTGTGCTCTGTGAAATGCCTGTTCTGTCTGTAACAAACTTTCCTACATCCATGACCTGTTTATCTCTCGTTCTCTCCATCTGTTTGCCCTAACTGAAACTTGGCTTTGCCCTGAAGACTCTGCTTCAGTCGCGGCCCTATGCCATGGAGGTTATCTTTTCTCACATACTCCTCGCCTGGTTGGCCGCGGAGCGGCAGAGGTGGTGTCGGTCTACTACTTTCACCCTCTTGTAGATTTCAACCTCTTCTTCCACCTCAGTCTCACTGTTTTTCTTCCTTCAAAGTCCACTCCATCTATTCACTCCTCTGCCTCTCCGAGTAGCAGTCATTTATCGACCTCCTGATAAGTCCCTTTCTTCCTTTCTTACTGACTTTGACACCTAGCTTTCCTTCTTCTTTGAACCTTCATCTCCTTCCCTCATTCTTGGGGATTTTAACATTCATGCTAATGATCCCTCTGACTCTTATGCTTCTCAGTTTCTCGCTTTAACATCCTCTTTCAATCTTCAACTGTGATCCAGTACCCCCACTCACCAGAATGGCCACTGTCTTCATCTTACCCTATTCTTACACTGCTCACTCTCCAGCTTCTGTGCCTCAGCTCTTCCCCCTCTCTGACCATCGTCTGATAACTTTCACACTTAAACACCCTCCTCCCCAGTCCTGTCCAATCTCAACCAATACATTTAGAAATCTTCAGGCTATTGACCCTTCTACTCTGTCCTCCAGTATTTCAAATCTCTTATCTACCACTATGTTATCCAAGTCTGTCAATGAGGCTGTCTCTTCCTATAATACTATTCTCTCCTCTGCTCTGGAAACTCTTGCTCCTCCCATTCCCGATCCTGTAAAGTGTACCAAACCCCAGCCTTGGCTGACCTCTAGAATCCGCTACCTACGTTCCTGTGCCCGCTCTGCCGAACGCCTTTGGCTGAAATCCCGTGCCCATCTGACTTCATACGTTTCAAATTCTTGCTGACCTCCTTCCAGTCTGCTCTTCTACTTGCCAAACAGGATTATTTCATCCAGTTGACAAATTCTTTAGACTCAAACCCTCGACATCTCTTTGTCACAATGAACTCTCTCCTCAAAATGCCTTCACCTCCAACTCCCTCTTCACTTTCTCCCCAGACTCTGGCTGAGTACTTTCATGATAAGGTTCACAAGATTAAACTTGAATTCTCAACCAGGTCACCTCCACCTCTCCTTCCCTTAGTCCATTCTCTCAACCCTCCAACCCCTTCCTCCTTTTCTTCCTTTTCTGAAATCACTGAAGAGGAAACTACACATCTTCTTTCCTCCTCGAAACGAATTACCTGTTCCTCTGATCCTATTCCCACCCATCTACTTAACATTATCCCTCCTACTGTCATCCCTTTTATCTGTCATATCCTCAATCTTTCACTTTCCACTGCCTTCCTGATGCCTTCCAACATGCCATAGTCACACCACTCCTTAAAAAACCTTCATTGGACCCTACCTGTCCTTCAAATTATCGCTCCATCTCCCTCCTCCCTTTCCTATCCAAGATACTTGACTGTGCTGTTCACCGCCGTTGTCTTGACTTTCTTTCCTCTCAAGCTATTCTTGATCCACTTCAATCTGGCTTTCGCCACCTTCATTCCACTGAAACAGCATTTGGTAAAGTGTCAAATGACCTGTTCCTGGCCAGATCCAAAGGCCTCTATTCTATCCTCAACCTTCTCAATCTATCTGCTGCATTTGATACTGTTGATCACAGCCTACTCCTTGATATGCTGTCCTCACTTGGATTTCAGGGTTCTGTTCTTTCCTGGTTTTCTTCTTATCTCTCCCAGAGTACCTTTAGTGTATACTCTGTTGGATCCTCCTCCACTTCTGTCCCACTGTCAGTTGGTGTAACTCAGGGATCTGTCCTGGGCCCTCTTCTTTACTCCATCTATACTTCTTCCCTTGGTACTCTGATTTCATCCCATGGTTTTCAGTACCACCTTTACGCTGATGACTCCCAGATCTACCTCTCCACACCAGAAATCTCAGCAGGAATTCAGGCCAAAGTATCAGCCTGCCTGTCTGACATTGTCGCCTGGATGTCTCAGCGCCATCTGACACTAAACATGACCAAGACTGAGCTTCTTATCTTTCCCCCTAAACCAACCTCTCCTCTTCCCCCATTCTCTATTTCTGTGGATAACACTCTCATCCTCCCTGTCTCATCAGCTCATAACCTTGGGGTCATTTTCAACTCCTCTCTCTCGTTCTCTGAACGTATTCAGCAGACTGCTAAAACCTGTCATTTCTTTCTCTACAACATCAGCAAAATTCGCCCTTTCCTTTCTGAGCCCTTATCCACACTCTTATCACCTCTCGCTTAGACTATTGCTTCTCACAGGTCTCCCACATAGCCATCTCTCTCCTCTTCAATCTGTTCAAAATTCTGCCACACGACTTATATTCCACCAGTGTCACTATGCTCACATTAGCCCTCTCCTCAAGTCACTTCACTGTCTCCCTATCCGTTTCCGCATACAGTTCAAACTCCTCTTATTGACTTATAAGTGCATTCACTTTGCAGCTCCTCAGTACCTCTCCACTCTCATCTCTCCCTACACTCCTCCCCAGGAACTCCGTTCACTGGGTAAATCTCTCTTATCTGCACTCTTCTCTTCCACCGCTAACTCCAGACTCCGTTCCTTTTATCTTGCCACACCATATGCCTGGAATAAACTTCCTGAGCCGGTATGTCAAGCTCCATCTCTGGCCGTCTTCAAATCTAAGCTAAAAGCCCACCTTTTTGAGGCTGCTTTTAACTCCTAACCCTCATTCACTTGTTCAGAACCCTTATTTTATCATCCTCACTTTAATATTCCCTTATCTCTTGTTTGTCCTGTTTGTCTGTCCTAATTAGATTGTAAGCTCTGTCGAGCAGGGACTGTCTCTTCATGTTCAGTGTACAGCACTGCGTACATCTAGTAGCGCTTTAGAAATGATAAGTAGTAGTAGTAGACCTCCCCTTACTCCCCCAGTGGTCACTAACCCCCTCCTACCTTCAAGAAATATCTTTAAAAATATTTTTTGCCAGCCTCAAATGTCATACTCAGCTCCATGACAGCAGTATGTAAGCTCTTTGAGCAGGGACTGTCTTTCTTCTGTGTTTGTACAGCGCTGCATACACTTTGTGGCGCTCTAGAAATGTTAAGTAGTAGTAGTAGTAGTATGCAGGTCCTTGGAGCAGTTTTAGTGGGTGAGTGCAATTCAGGCAGGCAGACCCAGGCCCATCCCCCCTACCTGTTACACTTGTGGTGGTAAATGTGAGCCCTCCAACGCCCATCAGAAACCCACTGTACCCACATCTAGGTGCCCCCCTTCACCCGTAAGGGCTATGGTAATGGTGTACAGTTGTGGGTAGTGGGCTTTGGGGGGTTTTGGGGGGGCTAAAGGAAAGGTTAAAGGCTAAAGCGGCTAGGGCTCTTCAGCTTGGAGAAAAGATGGCTGAGGGGAGATATAATAGAGGTCTATAAAATAAGGAGTGGAGTATAAAGGGTAGACGTGAAGCATCTGTTTACTCTTTCCAAAAATACTAGGACTAGGGGGCATTCGATGAAGCCACAAAGTAGTAAATTTAAAATGAATCGGAGAAACTTTCTCTTCACTCAACGTGTAATTAAACTCTGGAATTCGTTGCCAGAGAATGTGGTAAAGGCAGTTGGGTTAGGGGGGTTTAAAAAAGGTTTGGATGGCTTCCTAAACGAAAGTCCAGACTAAGATCATATCAGGCCAGGTACTAGTCACCTGAATTGGTCACTGTTGGAAACAGGATACTGGACCATTGGTCTGACCCTGTATGGCTACTTTTATGTTCTTAAGAGTCCATGACTATCCCACAGATAATCCCTGACTATACTTCCCTGAGGTAGACCAGCAATCATTATGAAGTCTGCACAGTGACCTGTCACGAAAAAAAGATTGCGTTGGAGGCAAAAGCACATAATAAATTTTTTTAGGTATATTAAAAGCAGGAAGCCAGCAAAAGAATCAGTTGGACTATTAGATGACTGAGGAGTAAAAGGGGCGATCAAGGAAGACAAAACCGTAGCGGAGAGATTAAATGAATTCTTTGCTTCACCGAGGAAGATTTGGGTGGGATACCGCTGCCAGAAATGGTATTCAAAGCTGATGAGTTGAGGAAACTTAATGAATTCTCTGTAAGCCTGGAGGATGTAATGGGGCAGTTCTACAAACTGAAGAGTATCAAATCTCCTGGACCGGACGGTATTCATCCCAGAGTACTCACAGAACTGAAAAATGAGCTTGCAGAGCTATTGTTAGTAATATGTAATTTATCCTTAAAATCGAGCGTGGTACCGGAAGATTGGAGGGTGGCCAATGAAACGCCGATTTTTAAAAAAGGTTCCAGAGGAGATCCAGGAAATTATAGACCGGTGAGTCTGACATCGGTGACGAGCAAAATGGTAGAGACTATTATTAAGAACAAAATTACAGAGCATATTCAAAAGCATGGATTAATGAGACAAAGTCAACATGGATTTAGTGAAGGGAAATCTTGCCTCACCAATCTACTACATTTCTTTGAAGGGGTGAACAAACATGTGGATAAAGGGGAGCCGGTTGATATTGTGTATCTGGATTTTCAGAAGGTGTTTTACAAAGTACCTCATGAAAGACTCCAGAGGAAATTGGAGAGTCATGGGATAGGAGGTAGTGTTCTATTGTGGATTAAAAACTGGTTAAAAGAAAACAGAGAGTAGGATTAAATGGTTAGTATTCTCAATGGAGATGGATAGTTAGTGTGGTTCCCCAGGGGTCTGTGCTGGGACTGCTGCTTTTTAACATATTTATAAATGATCTAGAGATGGGAGTAAGTAGTGAGGTAATTAAATTTGCTGATGACACAAAGTTATTCAAAGTCGTTAAATCGCGGGAGGATTGTGAAAAATTACAAGAGGACCTTACATTACTGGGAGACTGGGTGTCTAAATAGCAGATGACGTTTAATGTGAGCAAGTGCAAAGTGATGCATGTGGGAAAGAGGAACCCGAATTATAGTTACGTCATGCAAGGTTTCACGTTAGGAGTCACGAACCAAGAAAGGATCTAAGTGTCGTCGTTGATGATACGTTGAAACCTTCTGCTCAGTGTGCTGCTGTGACTAAGAAAGCAAATAGAATGTTAGGTATTATTAGGAAAGGAATGGAAAACAAAAATGAGGATGTTATAATGCCTTGGTATCGCTCCATGGTGCGACCACACCTCGAATATTGTGTTCAATTCTGGTCGCTGCAACTCAAAAAAGATATAGTGGAATTAGAAAAGGTGCAGAGAAGGGCGACGAAAATGATAAAGGGGATGGGACGACTTCCCTATGAAGAAAGGCTAAAGCGGCTAGGGCTCTTCAGCTTGGAGAAAAGGCAGCTGAGGGGAGATATGATAGAGGTCTATAAAATAATGAGTGGAGTTGAACGGGTAGATGTGAAGCGTCTGTTTACGCTTTCCAAAAATACTAGGACTAGGGGGCATGCGATGAAGGTACAATGTAGTACATTTAAAATGAATCGGAGAAAAGTTTTCTTCACTCAATGTGTAATTGTGCTCTGGAATTCGTTGCCAGAGAATGTGGTAGGGGCGGTTAACTTAGCGGAGTTTTAAAAAGGTTTGGATGGCTTCCTAAAGGAAAAGTCCATAGACCATTATTAAATGGACTTGGGAAAATCCACTATTTCTGGGATAAGCAGTATAAAATGTTTTGTACTTTTTGGGGGATCTTGCCAGGTATTTGTGACCTGGATTGTCCACTGTTGGAAACAGGATGCTGGGCTTGATGGACTTTTGGTCTTTCCCAGTATGGCAATACGGTTGTGGCTGTGCCCTTATGTTCAGACCTACTGTTTCTCTGTAGCTAGCTCTGTGACCTCTCCAGTTTGCCTTTTTCCCTATTGTTTTTCTTCCTGTAAGCCAAGCCTCGCTTTGGTCTCCCTGCTTCTGCTTCATTTCCTGTTGTTGTTCTTCCTGTAAGCCAAGCCATGCTTTGGTCTTCCTGCTTCTGCTTCATTTCCTGTTGTTCTTCCTGTTAGCCAAGCCTCGCTTTGGTCTCCCTGCTTCTGCTTCATTTCCTACTTGTGACATCATCAGCCTACTCCTTTATAAGGACCCAGGGAGCTTTCCTACATTGCCTTTGCAAGAGGTCTCTTAATCTTGTGTTACCTGTTTAGATCATATCCATGCTTGGCTTTGCTCCTGAGTGTTTTACTCCTGAAGGTCTGTGCTGTGTTTCTATGAGTCTTGTATTTCAGTGCTTTCCTTTGTTTCTGTGAGTTTGCTTTTGAATCTTATTTCCTGAAAGCCTGGCTGTAGAGCCACACCCTGCCCTTGGTGTCTGTATCTGTTTGATTCTACCCTTGGCTCCTGCTTTTAGTCTAGCCCTACTTTTGACTCTTGCTATAGTTAAGCTCTGTGTTTATCCAAGTTCTGTTTCCTGTGTGTGTGGTTCTTCTCTGTTTATTTTGAGTCTATAGAAGCCAGCATCATACTACTACTACTATTTAGCATTTATATAGCGCTACAAAGCGTACGCAGCGCTGCACAAACATAGCTGATTACTTCACTCCTGTCCAGCTGTGGGTGCTGGTAAGCACATTGTTTTTTTGTTTGTTTGTCTTCCCTTAGTCTGCTTAATCCTTTGCCTGCCATGTTTGCTTCCTGGCTCTTGAGCTCTGTTTCTGCCAAGTTCTGTTCCTGTTTGAGCCAGGTTCTGCTCCTGCTCTATGTTTGTTTGAGCTAGTTCTGTCCCAGTTCCCTGCTAAGCCAAGTCCCTTTCAGTATCCTGTTCCAGCCAAGCCAAGCCTGTTCTAGAATCCGGTTCCAGTCAAGCCAAGCCCGTTCCAGAATCTGGTTCTAGTCAAGCCAAGCCCGTTCCAGAATCCAGTTCCAGCCAAGCCTGTTTGAGAATCCTGAATCCTGTTCCTGCCTTGTGTATTGTCTTGCTTCTGTTATTCTGTTGCCTAGCTCCTGCCCTGTCTTGCCTGTCTAGTTGTGCTTTGTCTTGTCTCTTTCAGTCTAGTCCTGTCCGGATCCAGTCCTTGCCTTGTCCTTTTCTGGACCCTTTTTTAATCCAGTTACGAGTCTTGCCTTGTCCTGTCTGGGTTCCAGTTCTGGCCCTTTGCCTTCTTTTCCTTGCCTCATCTGCATCTGGTTCTTGTGCTGTCCATTGTGTTTAGTTACCTCTGTCCTGCCTTGTTGAGTCTGTTTATCCTAGTCCAGTCTGTTCTGATTCCTGCCTGTGCCAGCCCAGGTGATTTGTCTGCCAAAACTCTGGCTTTGGTCCAAGGGCTCACTATTCCTGACAGTTTTGACAGACCTGACAGTCATCTCCCATATAAATGTTGATGTTTTAAGTAGCTTGTATCAAGTTGCTTGGCATTCACTGCACTCATTTAAAACTCTCTTGTACATTGACATCAACTTGGGGCCACCATTTACACATTCTGGCTAAAAAGTGTTTATGTGCATAAATCCTGGACCAATCAGTTAAGATGACTCTATCCACTTCAGGAATGACCACTCTAATTTCCCATAAATGAAATCTTTATAAGCAGATAATTTAGGTTCTTAGTTTGCATATAGTATGATCTCCATACTATTCAGTTCAGAACACTTACCTTTGTAGTCTTTGACACTCATAACATGGTGAGCTTAAATAGTTTTGGAAATAATTTCAACATTAAAATTCTCAATGGAGGATGGATAGTTTGATAGCTGTAAATGCAATGCTTCATCATTTAATCTAGATGACATAACTAAGGATGTAGGTACAGTTTGGTGTTACTGTCACTAATCCCTGGCCTACCCTCCCCTTCCTTTTTTCCTACTTCCCTTTGCTCTCTCTCCTTCCCCCTACCTTGCTTTCCTTCCCCTCTCCTCCTTTATTTTAGTTTGTATTATTGTGAGTGCCCTAGTTTGATTGCTTTATACGCTTTCCTATCAATATTATAGAGTTCCTTTCCTAACTCTTAAAATCTGCTTTTAGATTGTAAACTGCCCAGTTCTGAGAGTCTGCTTGTGAGTTATACCAAGTTTTAATAAACTATAAACAAATAAATGAAAAAATATTATAAATAAATAAACTATGTTGAGATCTATAGGCCTGTTCCTATATGCTTTGTGACAGAGACCACTGACCAATTTTGTAGCCACCCTCTGGACTGACTCCATCCTGTTTATATATTTTTGTAGGTGCGGTCTCCAGAATTGCATTCAGTGCAATGAAGCCTCACCAGAAACTTATACAAGGGCACTATCATCTTTTTTTTTGCTGCACCCTTCTGGCTTTCCCGGCACCTTTACTATCTGTTTGGACACCTTGAGATCATCAGATACATGCACCCTCAAGTCCTGCTCTTCTTTCGTACACAGAAGTACTTCACCCCCTATACTGTACCGTTCCCTTGGATTTTTGTAACCCAAGTGCATGACCCTGCATTTTTTAGCATTAAATCTTAGTTGCCAATTATTGGACCATTCTTCAAGCTTCGCTAGATCCTTCCTCATGCTATCCACACCCTCCAGGGTGTCCACCCTATTACAGAGTTTGGTATCATCTGCAAAGAGACAAACCTTACCAGACAGTCCTTCTGCAACACCACTCACATAGATGTTATAAAGAGCTGGCACAAGGACCAATCCCTACGGTACACCACTGATAATGTCCCTTTCCTCGGAGCAAACTCCATTTACCACTACCCTGTGTCTCCTTCCATTTAACCAGTTTTTAACCCAGTCTGTCACTTTAGTGCCCATACTGAGGGCCTTCAGTTCATTTGTCAGTCGCCTGTGCGGAGCCTTGTCAAAGGCTTTGCTAAAATCCAAGTACAGCACATCTAGCGCCCTTCCCATATTCAACTGTTTAGTTATCCAGTCAAAGAAATCAATCAGATTTGTCTGACAAGACTTGCCTCTAGTGAAACCATGCTGCCTTAGGCCCTGCAGACCATTTGATTCGCGAAATCTCACAATTCTCCGCTTTAGAAGCGTTTCCATTTGTTTACTCACCACTGAGGTAAGACAGGTCTGTAATTCCCAACCTGCTCCTTACTTTCACTCTTGTACAGAGGGACCATATTCGCCCTTCTCCAGTCTTCCGGGACCACTACAGACTAAAGAATTATTGAAGAGATCTGACATCAGAGCCACCAGAATGTCTCCGAGTTCCTTGAGTACCCTCGGATGTATCCCATCAGTCCCCATCGCTTTGTCTATTTTTAGTTTATCTAGCTCCTCATGAACACAGTCTTCTGAGAATTGGTCCTGGTCTACCATACACCCATCCCCAATAGCATTTGTTTTCTGTGGTCCTTCTCTCGGCCTTTCATCCGTGAACACAGAACAGAAATAATTGTTAAGTAGTTCAGCTTTATCCTTATCAGCTTCTATATATTCCTCCTTCTCACCTTTGACTCTTACAATGCTATTATGGCACTTCCTCCTATCACTAACATGTCTAAAAAATGTTTTGTCCCCCAATTTAACATGTTGCCTATCATTTTTTCCATCCTAACAGCTTTTCCAGCTACTCTTAGCTTTTACGGGTATTTTTGCCTGTCTTCCTCTTTCTGAGACGTCTTGTAATTTATGAAAGTGAACCTTTATTCCCTTACCTTTCAGCTACTATGTTTGAGAACAAGAGTGGCCTTCTTTTCCTCTTACTTTTATGTAATTTTCTAGCATAGAGGTTTGTCACCTTTAAAATAGCTCCTTTCAGTTTTGCCCACTGTTGTTCTGCTTCCTTCAGCCGTTCCCATCTAACTTCCTTGAGATATTCCCCCATCTTGGCAAAGATAGTTCTTTTGAAGTCTAAAATCTTCAATCTTGAATAAGCCCTCTCCTCCTGCGTCGTAATATTGAACCACACCATTCTGTTATCACTAGATGCCAAATGATCTCCCACCATAACATCAGAAACACTCTCCCTGTTTGTAAGCACCAGGTCTAGAATAGCTCCATCCTGCATAGAGCTATTCTGTGAGGCATAGGCACTCATTTTCAAAAGTATCTGGGACAGTTTCCCCCAGGGGATTACTAGAAGAGAAGCCTGTGGTAGAGGACAGACAGGGAGGGTTAAAGTGAGTGGCAGTCTGCTGTGGGGTGGACCCAGTAGACATTTATATAATTAATTCTCTTTACTGTGGGGGTGGAGATGTAAAGATAATGTACTGTTCTGGTTATGGAGAAAAATGTAACAGCTGGTTATGTCTGGTGGTGGGGTTTGGAAGGGATAAAACCACTTGCAGGATTAAGTACAGTCTGTGGCAGCCCAAACCCCCGCCAAGATCCACGGGGCCAAGGGGACATCTCAAAAGTGGCACAAAGCAGCAGATGCATGTTTTTCTCACCAAAACATCAAAATCATGATTTGTGAAACTCATAATTGGGACATTTTACTCCGCAGCTCATCTAAATTGTAGGAACAAAAAAGTTCATTTATGTGTATGTAATGTGTATTTTCTAATTTTTAGACAAAAGACTTTCATTTGTATAATTTCTTGGCATGCCTTTACTTTCAGCAATTAGTACATTAATTTATGTGTTTCAACAGATATAAATAGATCAATGATGCTGCACTGACATCTAGTGGCAAAACTAACAAATTGTATTTTTTGGAAGTTCATTTTAATGTACTTTAATCTGTATAAGAGTTTAAGCATTAATTTCTCTTTGCACATCACACTTCCAGTGAGCTACAGACCAGTAGCAAGCATAGAAATAGTTGCAAACTTGCTGAGGCTGATGTAGCAGAACTGTCATCAGACTTTTTGGTGGTTTGATTGTTTACATCCTTTACAGTTTGGATTTAGACTGGTATGGAGGAGTGGCCTAGTGGTTAGAGCACTGGTCTTGTAATCTAGAGGTAGCCAGTTCAAATCCCACTGCTGCTCCTTGTGGTCTTGGGCAAGTCACTTAACCCTCCGTTGCCTCAGGTACAAACTTAGATTGTGATCCCTCCTGGGACAGAGAAATATCCAGTGTACCTGATACCTTGAGCTACTACTGAAAAAGGTGTGAGCAAAATCTAAATAAATAAATTACTCAACAGAATCAGTTTCTGAGATAAAGATGTTATTTGCATATGGGAAATGTGCTATCCTTTTGAAAGATTATGTAGATTAGGACATCCTTCTGTTCAAATTAAGTTCATTAGGGATTGCAGGTAATGTTCTAACCTGGATGAAAGAATTTTTGACTTCTAGGTATTATAGGGTAAAAATGGCAGATCAATTTCAGTTAGTTGGACTCCACCTTGTGGAGTACCTCAGCTATATACATATACATAATAATAAAATGAACATCTTTTTGCAATTAGTTTTCTTTTTTCTAGCATCAGGTTTTTCTCGTATGCAGATGATATGTTTTTGCTGATACCAGTATAATATATATTACAGCTGTCTTTAGGCCAGATTTCATCTTGCACAGAAAAATTGGAGGCACTGAGCTCAGCGCATAGTTTTATTTTTTTTTTAATTTTTATTTTTAAATTTTTTACAATAATTTCAAGATACATCTTGACACAGAAAAGATGATTTCCAAAAGTTAAAAAAACATCACAATTTACATCCTACATTGTTATCTATATGTCAATAAGGAAATCAAGATTAATATTTCAATTTTACAATATACAGACAGCGTAAAGAAATTCTACATTTAGCCATCTATAGTCCACTACAGTGGGGGCCTGTCTCAACATTTAATTATAATGAACATTATAATTGAAAATTTAACTTGAAATAGGGACAAGAGAGGAAGTTCCAGGAGTTTCTAATTACTTCACGGAGTAGATGTTATTATTGGTCTTGACTGGACTGAGGGCAACAAGGCTATTTTAGAGTCCAAAAAAGAATTAAGTTGTGTTGGATCAAAGAAAACATATTTAACGGTATTCAATTTTAGCACACATTTACATGGAAAATTTAACCAATAAAGTGCGCCTAGTTGAGAAGCCTTGGAGCGTAACTTAAGAAATTCTTTACGCCTTCTTTGGGTTGCCTTAGAAACATCCGGAAACATTCTTATCTTATAGTTCATAAAAAGATTATCTCGACGAGGGAAAAACTGTTTAAGGATCCAATCTCTGTCCGGTTGTAGCACAAAGGAAACAATTAAAGTCATTGGTACTAAGCCTATATTATCATCTTCCAGCGTTTGCGTTAAGTTCAAATCCAAAACATCAAAGGATGTTTCAGGTCTTTGACCCTCCACTTGTACTTGTTCTCTTTTCTTATAAGGTAGTAAATAATGAATTTTGGATATTGGGGGGTATGCTTTTTCTGGTATTTCCAAAACTTCAGTCATATATTTTTTTAAAGTTATTGCAGGTGCAATCATAGGTTGCTTTGGAAAATTTATCAGTCTTAGCGTATTAGCTCGCTGAGCATTTTCCAAATTTTCTATGTAATCTGGAAATATGAATTTTCTTTTACCAGGTTAGCTTGAATTTGTTGGATAGTTTGTGTTTCCTTTGAGATGTTTTCCGTTAAAGTTTCCAAAGTTTGGATTTTTGTTTCCAATACTGGTATTTTGTTTAAAGAGATCTGAGATTGTTCATACATAGAAGAAATTCTAAGGGGTAAAGAATGTTCCAGGCTCTTCAGAGCTTCCCATATAACTTCTAAAGTGATATTATCTGGCTTTTCTCCTAATGCAGACTTACTTGGTAAATCCATTTGAGAATTTCCCTCTGTTAGGCCTGCTTTCCTCGTCCGTTGATCCTCGGTCAAGGCGTCTCCTTCAGTCAGCTCCTGCACAAACTGCGCAGTTTCCATCGGCAGATTTACTTCCGGGTTGGGTCCCGTTCCGGGAGACCCTATCGCTGCTTGGGAACTTGGGGCTTCCCGGTCCCTTCTCGGCGTGTCTGCCGGCATGGGAGGAGTCATTCTCCGTTCGGGGCTTAACGTGGTGTCCAACTCTTGGCGGGGATGCGGTTCTCTCCCCGCACTCCCCGTCTGCAGAGCTCCCGCTCCCGACATCACTCCCGGAACCAGGAAACGATCCAGAGCACCAGGTACCAGCGAGGCAGAAACTGCGGGTCTGGTTCTCTGCCTTCCCCTCCTTTTAAGCATAATAAAGAGGAAACTCATTTTTTAGAATTTGTAAGGTACGTGGTCTGGAGCGTCCCTCAGAACTTCCTCTTCGTCGCCATCTTGCCCCCTCTCCGTCGCCTCAGCGCATAGTTTTAAACTTAACAGAGATAAGACTAAGCTGCTCTGGTTAGACTGTGTAGGGTGAAATATACCTTCAGACCTGTCTGTCTCTGATGGACTTAAAGGTGGAAAACACCTCTAAGATACTTTATTTGGACACTTTTATATTCTTAAAGTTTCACATAGACAAAGGTATTAAATCTACTTTTTGTAAATTACACTGTCTTAGAAAAAGTTTCTCCTGTTTTTGAAAGAAAAGAGTTTTAAATATTGGTTCAGGCGGTGATTATGTCAAAACTTGTACATAAGTACATAAGTAGTGCCATACTGGGAAAGACCAAAGGTCCATCTAGCCCAGCATCCTGTCACCGACAGTGGCCAATCCAGGTCAAGGGCACCTGGCACGCTCCCCAAACGTAAAAACATTCCAGACAAGTTATACCTAAAAATGCGGAATTTTTCCAAGTCCATTTAATAGCGGTCTATGGACTTGTCCTTTAGGAATCTATCTAACCCCTTTTTAAACTCCGTCAAGCTAACCGCCCGTACCACGTTCTCCGGCAACGAATTCCAGAGTCTAATTACACGTTGGGTGAAGAAAAATTTTCTCCGATTCGTTTTAAATTTACCACACTGTAGCTTCAACTCATGCCCTCTAGTACTAGTATTTTTGGATAGCGTGAACAGTCGCTTCACATCCACCCGATCCATTCCACTCATTATTTTATACACTTCTATCATATCTCCCCTCAGCCGTCTCTTCTCCAAGCTGAAAAGCCCTAGCCTTCTCAGCCTCTCTTCATAGGAAAGTCGTCCCATCCCCACTATCATTTTCGTCGCCCTTCGCTGTACCTTTTCCAATTCTACTATATCTTTTTTGAGATACGGAGACCAGTACTGAACACAATACTCCAGGTGCGGTCGCACCATGGAGCGATACAACGGCATTATAACATCCGCACACCTGGACTCCATACCCTTCCTAATAACACCCAACATTCTATTCGCTTTCCTAGCCGCAGCAGCACACTGAGCAGAAGGTTTCAGCGTATCATCGACGACGACACCCAGATCCCTTTCTTGATCCGTAACTCCTAACGCGGAACCTTGCAAGACATAGCTATAATTCGGGTTCCTCTTACCCACATGCATCACTTTGCACTTGTCAACATTGAACTTCATCTGCCACTTGCACGCCCATTCTCCCAGTCTCGCAAGGTCCTCCTGTAATCGTTCACATTCCTCCTGCGACTTGACGACCCTGAATAATTTTGTGTCATCGGCGAATTTAATTACCTCACTAGTTATTCCCATCTCTAGGTCATTTATAAATACATTAAAAGCAACGGACCCAGCACAGACCCCTGCGGGACCCCACTAACTACCCTCCTCCACTGAGAATACTGGCCACGCAATCCTACTCTCTGCTTCCTATCTTTCAACCAGTTCTTAATCCATAATAATACCCTACCTCCGATTCCATGACTCTGCAATTTCTTCAGGAGTCTTTCGTGCGGCACTTTGTCAAACGCCTTCTGAAAATCCAGATATACAATAACAACCGGCTCCCCATTGTCCACATGTTTGCTTACCCCCTCAAAAAAATGCATTAGATTGGTGAGGCAAGACTTCCCTTCACTAAATCCGTGCTGACTTTGTCTCATCAGTCCATGTTTTTGTATATGCTCTGCAATTTTATTCTTAATAATAGCCTCCACCATCTTGCCCGGCACCGACGTCAGACTCACCGGTCTATAATTTCCCGGATCTCCTCTGGAACCCTTCTTAAAAATCGGAGTAACATTGGCTACCCTCCAGTCTTCCGGTACTACACTCGATTTTAGGGACAGATTGCATATTTCTAACAGTAGCTCCGCAAGTTCATTTTTTAGTTCTATTAATACTCTGGGATGAATACCATCAGGTCCCGGTGATTTACTACTCTTCAGCTTGCTGAACTGACCCATTACATCCTCCAAGGTTACAGAGAATTTGTTTAGTTTCTCCGACTCCCCCGCTTCAAATATTCTTTCCGGCACCGGTGTCCCCCCCAAATCCTCCTCGGTGAAGACCGAAGCAAAGAATTCATTTAATTTCTCCGCTACGGCTTTGTCCTCCTTGATCGCCCCTTTAACACCATTTTCGTCCAGCGGCCCCAACCGACTCTTTGGCCGGTTTCCTGCTTTTAATGTATCTAAAAAATTTTTTACTATGTATTTTTGCTTCCAACGCTAATTTCTTCTCAAAGTCCTTTTTTGCCCTCCTTATCTCCGCTTTGCATTTGGCTTGGCATTCCTTATGATCTATCCTGTTACTTTCAGTTGGTTCTCTTCTCCACTTTCTGAAGGATTGATTATTGCAATGGTTTATACTGTCTTTATTTTGGCTAATTTGGGTTTCCAGATGACAGGTAATACAGGACACTGCAGCTCAGATGATTATGGGACAAAAGATGTCAGACCACGTAACACCTATATTGAGAGAATTCCGCTGGGTGCCTATTAAGGCTCGTGCTCTTTTAAATTAGCATGTTGGGTTCATAACATGTTTAGAGGTTCCTGCCTGGAGTATTTTTTGTAACTTTATCCCCATCCTCAACACGAGCTATAGTCTTGCCTTATTTATCCTTCTTTTGTGAGTTATACACAAAAAAGTTTCAACATAGCGCTCTCTACTTATGAAACTTAGGACAATATCTTTATATTTGCTCTTTTTTAAGCATATAAAAGTACATCTATTTGAAAATGTTTTATATTGTTATAATTTTAGGCTGTTTTCTTTTATACTTTTCTGTTCTGTGAGTCTGTAAAATTGAATTTGGATCTTATATTATCCACTTTGAACCTGTATAGTTAGCAGAATATAAGTACCATTACCATTTTTAACATGTCATTAAGTGCAGATTTGTTTATAAGATCTTTTATATAAATGAAAGTCATTTTAAATTACTTTCCAATATTTTTCATGATAAGGTTTATGTTTTGGCAATCTACATGTTGTTTTTGTATGTTTTAATTAATTGGAATAATTCATTCAATTACATTATAGATTTGGAATCTTGTATAGGAATAGCACACTAGTTTAGCACTGCATACAATATTGTAAAATAATACATCAAATGTCACATTATGTTTTTATAATTTTTTACCAAGCTGGCTGTTTGTGCTTTTTAAAAATGTCTACATTATGCCAGTCTCCATTTTATTTGTAGAAACTACACCCCTTATGCAGGCAACCACTGAACCATGTCCACTTCAGGTTTGCGTTTATCCAATAAACTTTTATTCACCACAGTGTGTTTCACTGTCATCAAGCTTTCTTCTGGTGACCACTGGAATAAATCTGATTGTAGCTGTAGAAGATCTTGGCATCCTTCTTTGTTAATCAGTAGCTGTAGAAGATCTTGGCATCCTTCTTTGTTAATCAGCTCTGGCAAACTTTGACAGAATTGATTGGCCATACTTGTACCTAGTTTTGGACAGCTTCAGGTTGGATGGGAAGTTTTTGCAAACAGTGAGGTTGCTCCAGGGACAATGTTTTCAAATAGTTTAATGTTGAACATACCATGACACAGCAAAAAGGAAAAAAAAAAAAAAGAGGAGTCCCTATGCAAGAAGCCACAGATGGGGGGGGGGGGGGGGGGGAAGAATAAAAAAAAAAGTTGGGACAACAATCCTTCACAAATCAATCAAGAGTACACCAGGTGCATAACCTTTACACATGGATGTTTTTAACCATGTATATATATTTTTTAATATATAGATTTTGTGACCCCTAATGCAGGCAGTACTCCCGCCAAAACACAGTCCCGTGTCAGGTCCTATTATAGGTGGTGCAAGCTCCAATAAACATTATCGCATTATACACTTGGAGTCCTCTCTTGATTGATTCCTGGAAGATCATTGTCCAGTCCTACTTTTTTTTTTTCCTTCTGCACCGACTATGACAGTTATAAGCCTCATTGCTAAGCCCAGTTATGTGGCACATGATCTCAATCTCTCAAATTTATTGCTAATGGTCACCATAGTACTTGCATCATAACAAAGATAGATTCCTTATGGAGCTCATAGGATATAACGGTGGTAGTCAACCTATTCAGGTATGTTGAACATTCCCTTTAATACGTCTATTTCTCCCAATACCATGGGAAATGTTTCTTTATCTTTCCAATACTTTTTTGGTCTCCAACTGCATTTCCTGGTACTTAAGGATGTACTTGCTCTCTCTCGCCATATAATTCACAGTTTAAATTTTTGCCACTGTTAACTCTTATCAATGCAGTTCTTGTGTTTTTCTTCTAGAACACTGGTTTTCTAGCAGTCAAATATTTCAAATAATCATAAGTTTCATTCAAAATAATTCCCTTTGGGGTCATGCCCCCAATGCTTTTCCGATACAGCAATGCTGTAGTGTTTACAACGTTTCCAATAGATGAAACATACCACCTTTATTGTGCCTTTCCATACAGAAATTTTCTGCATCAGAACTTCATGGGTAGCTAAGAAATGTGTAACCACTTCCAGCTTTCTTATAAAATCTACAAATGTCTGTTGTATCAACTTTTTCTATGCTTGCTGTAAACCATTGTACCCGTACATAGTAACATAGTAGATGACGGCAGAAAAAGACCTGCACAGTCCATCCAGTCTGCCCAACAAGATAATGTCACGTGTGCTACTTTTTGTGTATACCTTACCTTGATTTTTATCTGCCATTGTCAGGGCACAGACTGTATAAGTCTGCCCAGCACTAGCCCCGCCTCCCAACCACCAGCCATGCCTCCCACCACCGGCTCTGCCTCCCAATCTCGGCTAAACTTCTGGGGATCCCTTCCTTCTGAGCAGGATTCCTTTATATTTATCCCACGCATGTTTGAATTCCATTATCGTTTTCATCTCCACCACCTCCCGCGGGAGGGCATGCCAAGCATCCACCACTCTCTCCATGAAAAAATACTTCCTGACATTTTTCTTGAGTCTGCCCCCCTTCAATCTCATCTCATGTCCTCTAGTTCTACCGCCCTCCCATCTCCAGAAAAGGTTTGTTTGCAGATTAATACCTTTCAAATATTTGAACTTCTGTATCATATCACCCCTGTTTCTCCTTTCCTCCAGGGTATACATGTTCAGGTCAACAAGTCTCTCCTCATACGTCTTGTAACGCAAATCCCATACCATTCTCATTCTCTGTAATCCACTGTTCTAGGCTGCAACTATCACTCACTCATCCTTGGGTTTAATTCACCTCTACTTAAACTTTCACGTGTCCAGTTTTAATCTACAAATGGCTCCTGGAGTAACATTTTATGTCCCACTGTTCTTATGCATTTGTACTCATGATCTTGAATTTGATGAGCTTCCTTTCCAGTGAAGTATGTGTAAGAAGTGTCCCTTAGCTCTGTTAGTTTGATGCTAGAACCACTATTGTGGAATATTACAGAGAACAGTATGATTTCTGGCACTGACTTTGGAAGAGTAGAATTTTAAGATAGCTACTGCAGGAGTTTATTTATTTATTGGGAATTATTAACCACCGCTATGAAGAGATTCACCCAAGGCAGTGTACAGAAGGTACAGTTAGCAATGGTTGTGTCCTTTGCAGGGCCCAAATTAAATATGGATAAACTTAAGTTACTTCTGCTGGTTTGTGGGAGATTCCACTGAAATGGGCAATGGGTTTCCTCAGATATCCAGGAGAAATGCTCCATACTGATTTGAACCAGTTGTATGCATTAAATATTAGTCCTCTGTTTCACCAGATATTTTTTAGCTGGATTGGTCAATGTTGGAAGTAAGAGATATACCATTTGCCTGCATCCTGGACCAATGCTTTCGAGATGAAACTGAATAAAGAAAAAACTCAATGCCTAATCCTTTCATCACAACATGCTACTCAGCTCCCAACCACCCTGATCACCCCCGACATCACTATCCCAATATCTGACAATCTAAAAATCCTAGGAGTAACATTAGACAAACACCTAACTTTAGAAACTCATGCAAAAGCTACGACAAAGAAGATGTTCAACATGATGTGGGTACTGAAAAGAGTGAAGCCTTACCTTCCACAGAAAAGTTTCCGAAATCTAGTACAATCCACAGTGCTTACCCACGCCGACTACTGCAACAGCATCTTCATCGGATGCCAAGCCCAAATCATGAAAAAACTCCAAACCGCCCAAAACACAGCAGCTAGACTTATTTTTGGCAAATCACGATTTGAAAGCGCAACACCACTTCATGAAAAACTTCACTGACTCCCAATCAAGGAACGTATAAACTTCAAAGCCCACACAATGATCCATAAGATCCTCAATGGCGAATCTCCAAGCTACATGTCCAACCTGATCGATCTTCCAGCCAGGAACTGGACTAGAACATATCTCAATCTTCATCTTCCTAACTGCAAAGGCCTCAAATACAAAACCTACTACGCATCCAATTTCTCTGTCATAGGCAGCCAACTCTGGAACGCCATACCTCAACACATCCAAAAAACCACTGAACACCTACCCTTCCGAAAACTGCTGAAGACTTACCTTTTCAAACAAGCCTACCCAGAAGACCCGTCATAATTCTCAAACATTACTCCACACATAATTCCACACCATTAGTATCACCCACACTCCAATCCCTTCCCCACATCTTTCATTATTGTCCCACTCTATGTAATTATGTCATCTTTGCGACACCTTGTTCCACACTTTGTATCATCCCTGTGATACTTGTACCATATTGTATCATCTCTGTGATACTTTGTACCATACTTTCTAAGCCGCACTGAAACCACTCTATGTAATTATGTCATCTCTGTGATACATTGTTTCCATACCTGTATTATCTCCGTGATACTTTGTACCATACTTTGTAAGCCGCACTGAGCCTGCTATCGAGCAAGAAAGAGCGGGGTATAAATGCCACAAATAAATAAATAAATACATAAATAAATTGCTGTAGATCTATTTGTGTTTTTCAGGAACCCCTGCCCATTCTCTGGTACTCTGCCACTCCAGGAGCCACAAATCACTGCATCTCAGGAAGAACCCCTGCCCATGCTCTGTTACTCTGCTGCATGGACCTAGGTCCTTCAAATAAAAACAAGAATTGTTTCAAAAACATTCTACTGCATAATCGTTCTTTCTGCATCAAGAATATCTCACATGAAATGGGATATAATTGGTTCCCTGATTGTGGAATAAGACATGACTTCAAAACTAATATGTACCAAACAGTCTATGAGAGGCAACCCAACATTACTTGAAACATGTCCAATCTCAAGAAAGGTATTCCAGATCAACTTATAAGAATTTAATAAAAGATTAAAGATAAATAGGTCAATATTCCAAAGCAGTTATGTAGGTAGGAGCAGATGTTGACAACGTAACTGCTTTGTCAAATCATTTTCCAGGCAAGAAAATAAAGAAATTTTGGCTATACAAATCTTATATGCTGAAAACCTAGCCAGTTAGCCAGCTGAACCTAAAACTATCTTTATATTTTGTCAGCAGAAGGTACGTGGATATATACCCCCTAAAGTTCTTGTTTATGTTTGTTCACTTTTGCTAACTTGCAGATCAAAACAGTTTACAATATAAAAAGTATACAACAAATTAGGAATAAAGGAACTACAAAAATTAGACAGTCTATGTTTACTAAGCCGTCTTTTCTCCAAGCTGAAGAGTCATAGCCGCTTTAGCCTTTCCTCAAAGGAAGTCGTCCCATCCCTTTTATCATTTTTGTCACCCTTCTTTGTACCTTTTCTAATTCCACTATATCTTTTTTGAGATGCAGTGAACAGAATTGCACACAATATTCAATGTCCTCATTTTTGTTTTCCATTCCTTTCCTAATAATACTTAATGTTCTATTTGCTTTTTTAGCTGCCGCAGAACACTGAAGAGGGTTTCAAAGTATCATCAACGATGACACCTAGAGCCCTTTCCTGGTTGGTGACTTCTAATGTGGAACCTTGCATTACGCAGCTATAATTCAGGTTCTTCTTTCCCACATGCAGCACTTTGCACTTGCTCACATTAAACGTCATCTACCATTTGGATGCCCAGTCTCCTCCTGTAATTTTTCACAATCCTCTTGTTATTTAAGAACTTTGAATAACTTTGTGTCATCAGCAAATTTAATTACCTCACTATTACTCCCATCTCTAGATCATTTATAAATATGTTGAAAAGCAGTAGTCCCAGCAGAGACCCCTGGAGAACCCCACTGTCTACCCTTCTCCACTGAGAAAACTGACCATTTAATCCTACTCTCTGTTTTCTATCTTTTAACCAGTTTTTAATCCACAATAGAACATTACCTCCTATCCCATGAGTCTCCAATTTCCTCTGGAGTCTTTTATGAAGTACTTTGTCAAATGCCTTTTGAAAATCCAGATACACAATATCAACTGGCTCACTTTTATACACGTTTGTTCCCCCTTCAAAGAAATGTAATATGATTGGTGAGGCAAGATTTCCCTTCATTAAGTCCATGTTGACTTTGTCTCATTAATCCATGCTTTCAAATATGCTCTGTAATTTTGTTCTTTATAATAGTCTCTACCGTTTTGCCTGACACCAACATCAGTATCACTGGTCTATAATTTCCCTGATCACCTCTGGAACCTTTTTCAAAAATCGGCGTTACACTGGCCACTCTCCAATCTTCTGGTACCATGCTTGATTTTAAAGATAAATTATATATTACTAACAGTAGCTCTGTAAATTCATTTTTCAATTCTATCCGTACTCTGAGGTGAATACCATCCGGTCCAGGCGATTTGCTGCTCTTCAACTTGTCAAATTGCGCCATTACATCCTCCATGTTTATAGAGATTTCATTCGGTTTCTTTGACTTGTCAGCTTTGAATACCATTTCTGGCACTGGTACCTCTCCCACATCTTCCTTGATGAAGAATGGTATTAAAAAAAAAACCTAAACTTAAATGGCTGCCTGGGTGTGGATATGCCAAGTGATGCTTGATGGCAACTCTGGCTGTGATGAACGAGGGTTGGTGCTGGACAGACTTGTACGGTCTGTGTCCTGTATATTGCAAACAGTTTTAGGATGGGCTGGAAAGGGCTTTTACAGAAACTTCAGTGGCTGAAACCTGAGACCAGTATGTGGCAGACCTTTATGATGTGTCCCACCAATGACAAGACAGACAGGCTGGAGTGGGCTTCGACAACTCCAGTAGTTGGAGTATAAGGGCAGGGCAGACTTCTATGGTCTATGTCCCAGAAATGCCAAAGAAAGACCATGATCAAGTATTTTACATTACATTCATTGATGTTTTAATTATTCATTGATAATGAGTGTGACAGTTGGGCAGACTAGATGGCCCATTCAGATCTTTATTTGCTATTACTTACTATGTTACTATGAGGACAGAAACAGAAAGTAAGGGGTAGAGAGAAGAAGGAGGCATTAACCCGGTAGTATGGAATCACAATCATCCTAGGGAGAAGCAAATGCAAAATGAAACAACCAGGGTTTTAAGGCAGTTACAGTTCTTAGGGGGTGACTCAGCTTGAATAAGAAATGGCAAAGAATTACATAAAGAAGGAGCTGCAGAGAATGATATATGCTTTCTTTTTAAAATACAGAATCAAGAGAATTTTGCCATTCAACATACATACTGTTTAAAATGTAGAAATATCTGCCTGAATATAAGAAAGCCCATTCTGACTGTAAGAGGACAGTGTTCAGATTATGGGCCAACTAAATTTCAGTTTTGGTTCCAGTGCCAAAACCAGCCTGATATCAGTATTCAGCATGGTTTTGGTTTCGGCGAAAAATGCTGGTATGTTTTCAGCTGAAACCAAAACATGGCTGTGTCCCCAAAGCACTCCACTGTCTCCAATATCAAAATGGCTGCCATGACTTCCAGCCGAAGCTCATGAGATTACCACTAGAGGTCATGGCAGTTCTGTTGAGATTGGAACTGACATGGGCAGGCGTGATTGAGGATCACTTCTGCCCTATGCCACTAGACCATCAGCGATTGTGTGGTAGAGGCCTGAAGGGGCCTATGGGGGGAGGGTTCTAGGAGTGGGCTACTCCTGTTCGAGTGTGGGGAACGGCAGGGCCACAGTGTTGATTCGGGGCAATAGCGGCCAGTTTTGGTTTCAACCAAAACAGAGTGGCAAATTTTGGCTGGCACTTCGGTTTTAGCCGAAACAAAAAAAAAAAAGTACTTTTGGTTACCCTCTAGTTCAGATTACTAACCACTGCCTTTAAGAGTGAAATATGTCAGCATACTAATACGTTTATAGTCCTAATTATCACAACTATTAACATGATCCAGTTAGTCACTTAAAAAAAACCCCAACTCTATATATCATTGACCAATATGAAAATCTACCCATGGGTTCTAATATTGCTACACCTGGAAAGAAGAGCATATACCTGGAAAAATGTATTAGAATGAAAGAGGAAACTCTGAACTCTCAGGTACTCAATGAGTAAGAAGAGTTAAAAATAATTTTTATTAATCACTTGCTTATATTAAAGTCAGTCTGTACAAAATCAGTACAGCCCAATGTTTCTCTCAAGAGGCAAAGTCATGCAATGGGATCAAAATAAGAATATGAATTTCCTTCAAAAGAATGCCATCTACACAGAAGTAAAGTTCACTGTCAGCATCATACCCACCCTCTTACAAACAAAAGACAAAGCAAACACCAACAGCGATGCAATGAGTGGAGATAAAAAGCAACTGGAATCAAACACAGTCTGAAGAAGAATGATAATTTATTTAAAAAAAGAGAAGCTAACTGTTAACACCTACATAAAAGGACATACATCAATACAACAAATGCATTGTGACACTGCACCTTAAAAATCTAGGAAAAGCTTCCAAAGGCAACCAATGCCAACCTAAGATCCCAGATTGGGCAAATTAAAGAACAGTACCTAAGTAAGGACATTTTGAAACAGCCGAGTGATGTTGCAGAAAGGGATAGAGAGAGAACATCTTATTGTCAGTTAGTACTAGTGAAGAAGGCAATTTGATACCTGGATTCTTAAACCAAAGGACTTTTGTGTTATTTGGATTCAGCTTCAGCGTATTAATAAGCTAAAGGTTACTAAAATTTTGCTCAGGCCTGCCACAAGGGGAAGGAGTGAAGGGCCTTCGCTCTTGCCCCCAATGACCCCCATGGACCACCAATGACATCAGGTAGACCGGGGGGGGGGGGGGGGGGGGGGGGAGGACAGATGCTTTCTTACCAGTAGCCTGGGGGGGGTGAAGGGAGGGGGGCTGTTTAGGAGGCCAGGAAAGGGATTGGGGAGGGGATAACTTTCCTGGATAAATGAGTTATGCGGGTCCTGGCCGATATTCAGTGCCGGGGCTCCCATAGCTAACCAAGTTAATTTGGGACAGTTTTTGAGGAGTCCTAAATTAACCTGCTTAGCTATGTGGGTGCGGGCACTGAATAATGCCGGCACCTGCATAAACCTGGGCTCCTCCCGATAATGGGTGATTTCAATTACCCCAATATTGACTGGGTAAATGTAACATCAGTGCATACTAAGGAGGTAAAATTCCTTGATGAAATCAGCAACTCCTTTATCGAGCAGCTGGTTCAGGAACCAACAAGAGGGGGATAAATTCTAGACCTAGTCCTTAATGGAGTGCATGATCATGTGCAGGTGGTAATGGTGGTAGGGCCGCTTGATAACAGTGATCATAATATGATCAGATTTGATATCAGCTCTGGAGTAAGTACACACAGGAACTCCAATACATTAGCATTTAACTTTCAGAAAGGAGACTATGATCAGGAATGGATAATGTTTAAAAATACCATCCCGGAAGCCCAGACGGGCCATGCATAGATTGTATGGACTGACACACTGGAAAGATAAGTACACCCCACTACATTATCAGATTATTAAATCGTATTTTTTATGGGGATACTACTATCAAGGAGGTTTTTGTGCCTATGATGATTGTAGGGTGCTCCCTTAAGTTAAATAACTGCTCAACAAAGGAGTACCTGATCAGTAATTGAGGCTTTTCCTCCATACATATGGAATCTACACCTGCTTTATATCAAGCAAATAGATATCATTATTTCAAGCTGAAAATAATAACAGCATAAGGAATGGCAAATCAAATGAAAGCGCTGATAAGGAAGGCAAACAGAGACTTTGAAAAGATGACTGCATTGGAAGCAAAAACACAGAACAATAACTTTTTAAGGTATATTAGAAGCAAGAAGCTGTCAAAAGAATCAGTTGGGCCGCGAGATGACCAACGGATAAAAGGGGCATCAGGGAAGACAAGGCCATAGTGGAGAGATTAAATTAATTCTTTGCTTCGGTCTTCACAAAGGAAGATGTGGGAGAGATACCGGTGCCAGAAATGGTATTCAATGCTGACGAGTCAGAGAAACTGAAACAAATCTATATAAACATGGAAGATATAATGGAGCAATTTGACAAACTGAAGAGAAGCAAATCGCCTGCACCGGATGGTATATATCCCAGAATACTGATAAAATTGAAAAATGAACTTACAGAGCTATTGGTAGTAATATGTAATTTATCTTTAAAATCAAGCATGCTATCAGAAGATTAGAGGGTGGCCAATGTAATGCCGATTTTTAAAAAGGGATCCAGAGGTGATCTGGGAAATTATAGACTGGTGAGCCTTACGCCGGTGCTGGGCAAAATGGTAGAGACTAATATTATGAAGAAAATTACAGAGCATATATATAAGCATGGATTAATGAGACAAAGCCAACATGGATTTAGTCAATAGAAATCTTGCCTCACCAATCTACTACATTTCTTTGAAGGGGTGAATAAGTATGTGGATAAAGTGAGCCAGTCAATATTGTATATATGGATTTTCAAAAGGCAGCTGACAAAGTACCTCATAAAAGATTCCTGAGGAAATTAATAGAAATCAAACAAAATAAAACATGGAAAAGAAAATAAGATGATACCTTTTTTATTGGACATAACTTAATACATTTCTTGATTAGCTTTCGAAGGTTGCCCTTCTTCGTCAGATCGGAAATAGGCAAATGTGGTGATGAAGCAGGGCAACCTTCGAAAGCTAATCAAGAAATGTATTAAGTTATGTCCAATAAAAAAGGTATCATCTTATTTTCTTTTCCATGTTTTATTTTGTTTGATTTCTATTGATAACCTTTAAGAGTGGACTAACACGGCTACCACACCTCTCTACTGAGGAAATTAGAAAGTCATGGGATAGGAGGCAATGTAGAATAAGAACTTGTTAAATGGTCAGTATTCTCAATGGAGAAGGGTATATAGTGGGGTTCCCATGAGTCTGTGCTGGGACCACTGCCTTTTAACATATTTATAAATGATTTAGAGATGGGAATAACTAGTGAGGTAATTAAATTTGCTGATGACACAAAGTTATTCAAAGCTGTTAAATCGCAAGAGGACCTTACGAGATTGGGCATCCAAATAGCAGATGACGTTTAATGTGAGCAAGTGAAAAGTGATGCATGTAGGAAAAAGGAACCCAAACCACAGTTATGTGATGCAAGGTTCCACATTACGAGTCACCAACAGGGAAAAGGATCTAGGTGTCATCGTTGATGGTATGTTGAAACCCTCTGCTAAATGTGCAGTAGTGGATAAGCAAGCAAATAGAATGTTAGGAATTGTTAGAAAAGGAATGGAAAATAAAATGAGAATGTTATAATGCCTTTCTATCGCGCTCCATGGTGTGACTGCACCTCGAATACTGTGTGCAGTTCTGAACACCGCATCTCAAAAAAGATATAGCGGAATTACAAAAGAATCAGAGATGAGTGATGAAAATGGGCTGGGATGACTTTCCTATGAGGAAAAGCCTAAAGCAGTTAGGGATCTTCAGCTTGGAGAAAAGACAGCTGAGGGGAGATACGATAGAGGTCTATTAAGTGGAGTGGAACAGGTAGATGTGAATCAGTTGTTTACTCTTTCCAAAAATACTAGGACTAGGGGGCGTGCAAAGAAGCTACTAAGTAGTTCATTTAAAACAAATCAGAGAAAATATTTCTTCACTAAACAAGTAATTAACCTCTGGAATTCATTGACATCTATGTGGTAAAAGCAGTTAGCTTAGCAGGGTTTAAAAAAGGTTTGGATAATTTCCTAAAAGTCCATAAACCATTATTTAGATAAACTTGGGAAAATCCACTGCATATTCTGGGATAAGCATAATAAAATCTGTTATAATGTTCTGGGATCTTGCCAGGTACTTGTGACCTGGATTGGCCATACTGGGCTCCATGGACCTTCGGTTTGTCCCAGTATGGCAATGCTTATGCTCTCTTTAACACTGCCCTGTAGTACTGCCCCAGACCTTCCCACTTTACTGGGGTGGGTCAGAGGTGATATTCAGCAGCCAAGTCTCTCCTGCTCACTTAAATTGCTTTGAATATCGAGGGGTGGGGGGGGGGGGGGGGGAGGCAAGAATGTTATTCCAGCACCGTATGCGGATCAAGCCCAGACACATGAAAGTGGAGGAGAACTGAAACCTAAGAATGAGAAAATGATAGTTGCAGCTCAGAACAGTGGATTATGGCTCACAGCAAGCATAGACAAAACTGGTACAACCAACATTTATAGATTCCATAAGAAAGAGTTGGAATCTCGTAGCTGGCCATGAGGTGCTGTGGGCAGAAAATTTTTATACAAAAGGCAACACAAGGTGGCATGTTCATTCATTGGAAACTCTGTAAACATTACTACATTATTGTACTGGAAGAGTATTGGGATCCTGACCCTAAGAGAATTGTGGAAAACAGAGGTTATGATCACCTAGGACATCCCCATCTTGACAAATAAAAGTTGTATAAAAGAAAACTAGACAGTGGTAAAAGAGAAAAACACCAGAATGGCATTAATTATAGAGGTATTACTCCAAGGTGATTACTCTGTGAATTGCATGATGAGAGAAAATACCTTCAAGTACCAATAAAAGTAGTCCAAGACCAAGAAAATGTGGCAGAAAGATACAGAAATATTTCCCATCATTTTGGGTGCCACAGGCTTGATGAAAAAGAATTTCCAAACACACCTGAGGGAGGGTCTCTTTTTGGTACAATGCAAGTTTTAGCAAGGCAAAGATCATTTGCCTTACTCCCCACTTCCCAACAAGACTTTCTGGTTCATCATTAACAATCAGGGTCATCGTTTATTAGAAACATCTTTGACGGTGCTTGGGATAATTTTAGATAGCCACTAACTATGAATGTTCAGTTTAAGCAGCTAACTAGAAGAGTTTTTGTCAAGTTGAGAAAAGTACAACTCATAAAAGCATTATATTACATTACACTTTGTGATCCGCACGTAACTGTAGAGGATGTTGCGGAATAGATGACTAAGCAACAAGAAGACCAGCACATTTAGCTGGGAATATGCACCAATCAGCCTAACATACTAAACTGCAAATTAACCCACTGTTTTCCTAAACAATACAGCTTTAAGTTGCTTGTGAAATAACACAGTTGGTTATTGAATGAACAGTTATTGGAAGAGAATTCCATAACAAAGCAGCTTGATAAGGAAATCAAAGCCGACAACTGTCTAAAAATAACTTAATTGATGGGAACTGTAAAGAAACTTGCCCTCTCAACAGCTGCCTACTCAATACAGGGGAACTCCCCCCTACCAAATAAGGTACATTCCCCTGCAAAGACTGAAAGACCAGCGTACATAATTTATAATGGGATCGTGCAATAACTGGTAGTCAATGTAATTTATGAAAATATGGTGCTACAGGTTCATCTCTTCACTAACAAAAGATAACTGACAGATTTTGTACTGTTTACAACCTTTTCATTATTAATCTTGTGCAGCCTACATACATTATGTTACAATAATCTATCTTGACAGCAATGACTGCACTATTAATCGAAAAACAAACAGTCTGACAAGGTTTTGTACAATCAACTTTTTCAATAACAGAAAAGAATGTTTCAACATCTTATTCGCCTGATTAACCATAGTCAGTTGACTATCCACTTAAAATTCGAGTAGAGAAATCAGATTTAAATAGCAAGTTTCCAATGGTGAAATTTTGTTTTCCTGAATTTCTTTAGGAAAACCCAACCATAGAAATGTGTTTTTTTTTCTTAAGTTTTAAATGAAAACTGTAGCCCAGCATATGGCACTAACACATTCCTGAATTTTATTTAAAATATCCTTGCATTCTGTGGAGATAGCAGTAAAACAGTGCTGTCATCTACATAAATGAAAAAAAAATAGTTCCAATTTTTCAAGCAGTGTCCCAAATGGATTAACAAAACATTAAATAATAGCGGCAAAAGGGGAGATCCCTGCGGTACCCAAGCATCCAATAAAATGCCCTGCATCTTAACTCTCTAATTTCTATCCATCAGGAAACCCCTAAACCAGTGGTTCCCAAACCTGGTCCTGAAGGCACCCCAGCCAATCAGGTTTTCAGGATAGCCACAATGAATATTCATGAGAGAGACTTGAATGTAGTGAAGGCAGTGCATGCAAATCTCTCTCATGAATATTCATTGTGGATCTTCTGAAACCTGACTGGCTAGGTGCCTCCAGGACTAGGTTTGAGAACCACTGCCCTAAACCAATTAATCACTGCACCCGTAATTCCAAAACTGTCCAACAAATACAATATGTAATTCACAAGATCAAAAGCGCTCAATAAATTGAATTGGATAATTATTGAATTCCGGCCTTGACTTAGTAATTGCCTTCCTTGTGTTACCAGAGCTCCTAAAATAGTTTCAGTACTATAGATTTTAAGAAACCCTGATTGTGAATAATGCAGCAGGTCGAATTTAGTCAAATAGTCCTCCAACTGCGCCATAACCCAACCTTCCAAAAATGTACTACTTCTTGTAGATTCCTCTTCAGATTCTTTCGTATAGGGGTCAGCACAATACCACCCCCCGTTTCTGGAAACTACCCCTTGTCAAGGCAAACATTTATCCGGTCTGATAATAAAGCATAAAATCTAGTGGAGGCAGTTCTCATCAGGCTAGATGGGCAAGTGTCCAGACAACAAGTGAACTTAGCATGTTTCAACAAATGTTTAGCTTTATTCGCATCAATATGACTGAAATTACTCCACATTTTATCCCCTACGATCGCTACATCTTGTTCCAAATCAGGAATATCTATAGAAGTTATATCTCAATGATAACACTTTATCCCTAAAATACAGAGCTAATGTATTAGAGGAAGACAAAGAATTCTCCAATCTGATCACACGATCTACATCCAATATATTATGTACAATCCTAAAGATTTGTTTAGGACCTACTCTATCCTTGCCTATAAGTTTGGAATAATACTCCTTCCTTTTAGAAGAAATAGAAAACTTATATTTATGAATAGCCTGAATCCAAATCTTCTTATTCTCATCTGTATGACTTTTCCTCTAACCTTACTCCAAACTTTCTAGCAGCCTGTTTTAACAGCCTCAGCTCTCCATCAAACCACTTGATTCCCTTTTTTTCTAATTTTTCTCACTTTCATGGGTGTAATCTCATCCAGCAAGATTTTGCTCAAAGTACTCCGCCCATGAATTACATTTTCCTCCTCTAAGAAGCTCTTTCAAATTGTGGTATAGGCATTAGTGTTCTCTCCGCTTGACTATTGTAATTCACTTTATAATGGTAGCCCTAAGATGTCTTTGAGGCGCCTGCGGATTCCACAGAATTCTACAGCAAAACTGATTTTTTGGAAAACAAAAGATGGATTATATAACACTTCTTTTGAAGAGACTGCACTGGCTCCCACTGGAGGCTTGCTGCCAGTTCAAATTATGCACTTTAGTGCACAAGATACTTCATGGAAATGCTCCAGAATATCTGGTTGGTTTGCTAGTTGTTGGCTCGGCTGATCATTCACTTAGGTCAAGAGACCATGGTATAATTCAATTTCCCACCTTAAAAACATGAAGTATAATCTATCATGTAATGGGTTTTGCCTTTAGATCAGCTCCATGTTAAAATTCACATCCCCTTGAACTGAGACTGATCTCTTGTTATTTGAAGTTTTGTAAACTGTTAAAAACATATATTTATTTTATACATGTTTGGGTAAAGTTTGAAGCATTTTATTTTAATAAATTGGATGTTTCCTTCAGATACACTATTTTCCTAGTGTTGGCCTAGCTCTTTTATATACTGTAATCTGTAGTGATCTAGCAATGGTTTGTAGTGGAATATAAATTTTACTGTAATTGTAATTTTATGGCAAGCATGACCAGTAAATTTAAGAAACTGATACACTCTGGCTTAAGAATAAAAGGTTCATTCCTGTCACAGTGTGCATAAAACTAACCAATTTGAAGGCACTGCCCTTTCCCCCCAGGAAAAGTCACCTTTAAAACTAGGCTAATCAATATGGAAGCCTTTTCAATGTAAAACCTTTTTGTATAATAGTATTTAAAAATAATGGAGCCCTTTTACTAAAGCTTAGTGTGTGCTAAATGCTGTGTGTCCTATTTTATATCTATGGGCTACACGGCACATGCTAATGTCTGTTAGTGTAAGCTAAGCTTTAGTAAATGGCTGCCTTAGATAGGTAACAATATAATTAAAGTGGTTCTTAAAAAAGATCATTACACTGTTTGGGCATTAAGAAAAAATAGACATCCACATACCCGAGTTATGGCAATAGGTGAGTTACCATGAATTACTCAATCTATGTAAATTGATATCAATCTTAAAGTACATAAATTCATCATCATTGGAAAAAAAAAACATTCATATTGATTAACTTAGATTTTAAAGTGTAGTATGGTAACACATATATTGTACTGTGATGAGAAATTTGTTTATTATTATATAAGAATCCATTTGTGATGAAATATTTGTGTGCTTTCTATTTGCTTTTATTTATATTTTAGATACTGATGTGTGATGATGCAGGCGTTAGCTAAAATGTGGCTGCATCAGGCTCTTTACCTTTTTAAATAATTGACTTATCATACTGCTATGGAATGCGTTCGATTCCAACATCTCTTATCTCCACCCTGCCCATCCTCTTATGAGACAATGGTACTTTTCAGATTGGGTCATGTGGCGCAAATTTACAAAATCAAGTGGTATAGCAGCCAGGTACCTTTATAAGAATCTGGAGTAAAATGTAAGAACAGCATTGTGATGCCCCATCAAGTAGGCTGTTTGCATGTTTTGACCTCTTTTCTCTTGCTTCTATGTTTGGTCGGACTGAAGTTTACAGTTTTCCATCTAACTTACTGATACTAGCATGAAACAATGAATAAGGACAAGGAGAACACAGTACATGATTAAAAGACACTATGTCTGAAGTGCAAAGGAGAACAAAGTATAGATTATGTTGAGATGCCAGTTTGATTATTTATTTTCTAAGCCTCTTACCCTCTCCATTCCAGTTTCCTAGTTCAAACATAAAAACCCTCTTATGTTCACCACAAGATAGCCTATACTCCCTACTGAGAGCTTGCTTCTCACTCCCGCACATGGCACCAAATGCCATGAATTGCAACAGACATTAATTATATGCCCAAACAATTATGTTTTCTTTTTTAATTTGTTGTTTAATGAAGAGTGTGGTCCTGTTCTCCACAGCACCAGCTTTTTAACAACATATTTGTTGAAGATTGCTTTTATTTCTATCAACTTCTCTATAAAGCTGCTATAGGGCGGGCCATCCTGTCCAGCACTATTTCAGCTCCCCTGTATTTATTGGAGATTTCTCCCCTCCCTCCTTTAATGTCTCAAAGGGTTATAGATGGGGGAGGAGGAGCAACATCCTGTCATGCACCACCCTAACCATATGCATGAACTAGTAAAGCTTTGCTTTTTTATCTACTGAGTAATTCATTCAGCTTCAAAGAATCTCTTACACAAAAACAGAGATTAACCACAAAAAAAAAAAAATCCTGAAACACCCTTTATATATATATATATATCTATATATGAAATAGTTAGCCTTTATTTGTGGGCATCCAAATGGACTGACAGAGCATACGTACTACTTTATTCAAAGAATAAATCTCTTGTAATCCACTGATTACTCTGACAGAATAATTTCATTATATATGTACATACATCTGTGTGTGTGCGTGTGTATATACATATATACATTCACACTCATACAGAAAGAGAGCCCTAATAAGTCAACTTTAGCATTAAAACAGCTAAGGCAACCCAGCCAATCAATCATCATAGCAATCTCATTATTGACAATCAGATTAAGACACAAATGATTGGTTGGAGAAAAGGCCTGGAGTGTTAGGCAAGAGGAAGTCAGGAACAAGGCTAGCTTTCTGGGTCAGAATATCTTGGGGCAACCACTCCAGTCCTGTTTCTCTTTGTTTTCCCAGTAGTCCCCCTTATAGATGTGTGTCATTTCCTTGGTTACAGGATCAATCTTCTTTTCGAACCATAGTGCTCTGTATGGGTCTGAGACTGTTCCTGAGGAAAGCAGGGGGGAAAAAAAAAAGAAAAGATGCTTTTAACACATTATGACAACAGTGTCAAGCACCCATTGATGAAGTTTTAGACTCACTCCAGTCAATATTCAGTGTTTTAATAAACCCTGTTGCTGGCTAAGTTAGCCCCCAGTATTCAGTGCCGGGCCATGTCCAGGCATTGGCACTGAATATCAAGGGTTAACTGAAAGGGCCCTGGCCATCAGAACTTATGTGGGTCCTGGTGAATATTCAGCCAGGGCCTTCATAAGACAGCTATGCAACTGAATATAGGCAGGGAACTTCATAAAATTATTTTTTTTTTAAAGTGCTGCAACCCCTCTTCCCAGCTCCTCCAGAGAAACCCTCTTTCCCTCCCCCGCCATGTATAAGCCCTTCACTCTTCTCCCTGGCATGCTGTACCCCTCCAATTTCACCCCCTCCCTGGGCCAACCTCTGCTCCCTGGAAGTCCAGTGGGGTGTTGGGGGAAGAAGCACGGCCAGCACTGAATATTGCGGGCACCTGCATAATTTCCCTAACCTATCCATTTTTTATGAGGCTGGTCGGAGGTGATATTCAGTAGCACTGTCTGCTTTGGTGCTGCTGAACATCAGGGGTTAGGCAGCAACAGACAATTTAAGCAGGCAGGAGCCTCTCCTGCATGCTTAAATTGCTTTGAATATCAGCTGGACTATTTCTTTAAGCAGCTCTCAATTTATAGCAAAACTATGTACATATGTGGTGAAACAGTGGGTTTCTGAGCCTATGAATTGTATTGTTTTGCTGATGACATGTTTTTCTCCAGGTTGTTTTGCTGATGGTATGTGTTTCTCCTGGTTGGCCAGCAGATGGCGATTGTTTTCTTTAAAGCTGTACCGGAAGTGATAGTTGTTTTCTTTTTCCTGCCTAACTGTGAGGTAATTTGTCAGTCCTCAGTTTGGAAGTAGCGGGGGAAAGACCTTTCTGCTGAGACCCTATGATCAGTTATATTCTGTAACTGTGAGCAGTCATATTTTCCTGTACTTTCCAGGACCTATTCCCGGTAGTGATAAAATGTTTAGATAGTTTATAATTAGACCTATTTCAGTTACCTGTTATTGTGTGCTATTTTTCCCATCTGTTTTACTAGTTCACTGTTCCAATATTTTTCTGAAAATAAACATAATTGTTTTGTTCGCTCTGCTTGTCTGGATTAAGAATCCTGGTGGTTGTGGATTGGGTCTATGGGTGCTTTCTGGGAACTGTAGGACCATTGGGAGTGGCCTCCAGTAACCTAGAAAGCACTGTGGATAATTTAAAAGGCAGGAGACTCACCCAGAGGTGGTTGTAACCCAGTCGGTGGGAGGAGGGTGCTAGTGTACAGCACAAGTGGCAGGTGGATTAGGCATTTCGTGATAACATTATATGTCATTTATGTATTTTATCTGTACCTTATATTTTATGCTTTTAACATACACATCTTTGATGTTCAGATGAAAGGCAGTTAAGCATATTTTCAGCATTAAACTAGATATGACAACACTTTAGTTAGTCTTGGTATTTATTTTCAATTATTAGTGTAAATCAATTACCCCTTGTATACAAGGCCACGCTAGCGGCTGCTGTGCGACATTGCCACACAGCCCATTCAAAGTGAATGGGCTGTGTTGGTAATTACTGCATTGCCAGCCGCTAGTGCAGCTTTATAAAACAGGGGTCTTAGTTATTTTATTAGTTGTGGTATATCAAATGTAACAAAACAAACCATAAATAACACAATATACCTTCTCAAAACTGTGCAGTTGCAGGGATCTCAGGATGAAACCATTTCCAAATCAATGACTACATCATTAGACTGAATGCACAACTCATTCATTATTTTGGTCTAGTATGTCACCTTTATCCCCTCATTACTGTGTTCTGGCGCATTTTGGGAAAATTAACTTTTAATGTGGAGTAATACAGCAACCAAACTACTTTTATCCAGAAACAAATGGAAAATAAAAACAGAGAATAGAGTGGAACCCTGATATAACATGCCTCGCAATAATGCAAATTCAATTAGTCACCTCCCAACAAACAGGACTTAATAAGGATCTGGGTTTTCTAACCCATTATAAACCATAAAGCTGTATTTCTCTTTTTATTTCTCTGTTTATTACCCTCCTCTCACCTACCCACACCCATTCTGTTAAAATATCAATGAGATGCTTTGATGTCCCCATGCAGACCCCTACCCTCTCACTCTGTCAGACTGTCAAAGTAATGCTTTGATGTTTCTCTTATATATATTATCTGCTACCACATTTGCTTATTTCCGATCTGACGAAGAAGGGCAACCTTTGAAAGCTAATCAAGAAATGTATTAAGTTATGTCCAATAAAAAAGGTATCATCTTATTTTCTTTTCCAAGTTTTATTTTGTTTGATTTCTATTGATAACCTTTAAGAGTGGATTAAGAGTGGACTAACACGGCTACCATACCTCTCTACTTTTTTGTGTGAATAAATCTGGCAGTCATAAAGTAAAGCCACTCGTAACTGAGAAGTCCAAATCACCCAGGTGTTTTCACCATGTAAATATGAAATTTTGGTCTTTTGAATATACAAATAGCAAGAATGCTTGGATGAACTCTTCAGTTTTTAGACTGGTTTCATTAATCCTTTGTTCTAGCTGTTAGAGCTCATGTACGTAAACAAGAGAAAAAGACCCTACTTCTTCTGGATAACTGTCCAGCACACTCTCCAGAGAAGAGCTTGTGAGCATAAAACTTCAGAGATCCAACTACTGACGTGAATCGATTAAGAGGATGGTGGTGGATAACACTGCCAGGGTTGATGCAGCGCTGGCATCACTCAACTTGAAAGAAGTTTGCAACCTCAATGGAAAGGCCTGGGATGCTATTTCAGCAACTTGCATGAGGAAGATGCCCACAAAGAAGTCTTTTTTTTTTTTTTTTGCTTTTTCTCCAGAGGACGTGCAGTTAGCTGAAGAGGCATTAAAAAATTTGAACATGTGCATATCATCATCCTGAATTGTGTTTCAATTAATAATGAGTACCCCACGTACGAGCATGTGACTGATGAAGAAATTGTGGTAAATGTTCAGCACCATGCTATCAGAAGACAATGCTGATGATGAGGAAGATGATTATGTTCCTCCTGCTCCTCCACCTAAAGTTTCAGAGGCTATACAACACCTTGAAGCGGCTAGAAACCCAGGATGTGGACAGCATCAAAATTTTACAGCTACAAAGCATTCTTGCTTTTGCAAGAAGCCAACAGTTTGCATTAAGAAAACAGAGCATGCAAGATAAGTTCCTGTACTAGTACAGTATTGTATTTCCATTAACATTCTATATATACAATAGTTCTACCATAAAGCTCACAGATATATGAATGCTATCTTGATTTGTAGCAAACAAAATCATCAATTTTTGACCCCAATATAACACAACCCCACATTTAACGTGATGATATTTTATGAATTTCAATCATCACATTATAATAGGGTTCCACTTTATCATAATGCCTCTGTGTAGATCTATGGTGCAACTGCACCTTAGAACATGAAAAAGTAAAGAGAGTGGTGACAAGATGACAGTTCCTTAAGGTGGTGGTGGTGATGTATTTCTCAGGCATCACTTAAGAAGCTCCAGGCTATAAAAATACTGCCATACGTCTTCTTTGTCATGCAAAAGATTACAAATGGTTCAGAACACATATATTCACTTTCTTACAGGTCTTTGTTGATTTGATCACATTTCTCCAACACTTAAAGAATATCATTGGCTTCTGCTCACTTACCCAATACAATATAAAATTTTGACTCTCACACATATCATCCTTGATCATTTCTTACTGTCTGATATGTTCTCTACGCTCATTTAACCACAATCAAATGGTTATCCTTGCTGTTACCCATGCCAGACTTGAATCCAACCATCAATCTGCTTTTTTCTCTTTAAGTTTGACCCTTTGGAATGCTTTACCCTTTTGCTTCATAAAGAACTATCCACGCTTTAAAGCTGCCTTGAAGACTCATTTATTCACTGTTGCATACTCCTCCAGCCTTGAGTTATGATGTTCAGGCCCAGCATGTTTGGCCCAGCTGTTGGCCCTCTTTGTTATTTTATTGTATTTGCTTTTACTTTACTTGTTTTATTCTTTTTTTTCTTGATCTTATTTTCTCCTTTCAGTCATGATTTGTAGTTCCTTTCCCTTTTATTTTAAATTGTTATTTATTGTTTGTAAACCACTTTGATTTTACAAAAAGTGGTATATCAAGATTAGACAAACTAAACAAAGAACTTTAATCAGATCTCACCTCTTCTAAAAAGTCATCATTGGTTACCAGACAGGTTAGAGTGTAGTATTAGATACTCCTTTTGACACTCTATGCTTCGTACCGTCTACTTTAACCATCCCATATACCCCTTCTAGGATCCTTCAGTCATTGAACGATCAAAGACTAGTCCTACCTGGTCCTATACTGGCACATCAAGAACAGAACAGAAAGTGTGCATTTTTCTTTATGGCTCAGCTCTAGATAACAGTCTAGCTCTCTTAATATGCAGTGAATCTTCTCTCCCTAAATTCAAATCACTTATCAAAACCTGGCTTTTCTCCCAGGCAATCGATGCCCTCCCTTGATATGGTCTGGGTTCAGTACCTTCCTTTATTTTCTCCCTCCATTCTACCCCATCTCCTGACCTACTCAGTTGTTTCCAATCTATGTTTGCAGTTGCTTCTACGTCTTGTATCTCTTTTCTATCAAAACCTGTAGTTCCTTTCTTATTTGTGTGCTTAGTTTGTATACCACTTTGCACTGCCTTTCAGATTTGTGTGGTATAGCAAACGGCAATAAAGAATGATATGTGTGTGTGTGTGTGGGGGGGGGGGGGGGGGGGGCATACACTGTGCAGGGAAGCAGGTGCAACTCTGGTCACCTTTCTGGGCAGACTGGATGGACCATGGGGATCTTTCTCTGCTGTCATTTACTATCTTATTAGGTTATTTTACTATACATCAATGACAAAAAAAAAATTAGACCTGGTATTCACTCTCTCTTAGCCACATGGATAACATTAAACAATCTGCATGTTCTGAGCCTGCCCTTAATAAATCCTTTTGATCAGGTTCCATCAGACTGAACAGTACCTGGACAGTATTAATCAGAGAGAGGATTCCATAAGAGCAGCAGAAACCACCTTGCTTGCCTACTAAAGTAATAACCACATTGATGCTCCCAATACACTTGTGAGAAAAAAAACTGGCAAATATCAATTAGGATTGGGACAAAAAGGTCTTGAAAATCTTTATAGAAAAGTAACCCCTGAGGAAATATCTCTGCTGTAGTGTGGGAAGGTGAGAATCTCCTAGGGGTCACCCTGTGGAAATGACAGTTGCCAGCTGAGGGTGGAGTTTGGAGAATGCCCAGCCTCCAGCCTTGAGGGGGCAGGGTGGAAAGGATATAAAAGCACTAAACGCTAACTAAAGGAGGGGGGGGGGGGATGTCTTTGGTTTCCCAACCCCCACCGAGAGCTTAAGTACAGAGTGGGAATCCCAGACCCTTAAAAGTTAAGTCTGTAAGGAAAATGAGTATTGTCTCTGCAGGAGGAGATAAGAGCTGACTACCCGAAGTAGGAAGGGAGTATGTGTGATGAATTAGCCTGGTGGGAGGGAGTGGGTGTGGAGGAGCCCTGCTCTTTGCATGACTCAGGAGTGTATCTAACGGATCCATCTGGTCTGGGATGGGGCAGACATTTTAAATATTTCCTAGATTTGATATTCATTGAACTGAACTGGAAATATTTACCTGTTATCCCAGTGTTCAGTCGTTTAGTTGTGTTCCTTTGCTAAGTTCGAATAGTAAAACTAGAGGCAGGTCTTGTCAGACAAATCTGATTAGTTGCTTTAAATGGGTGACCAGAGAGTTGGGACAGCACTAGATGTGGTGCGTTTAGATTTTAGCAAAGCCTCCAACACGATTCTGCAAAGTCACTTAAAGGAGAAGCACTACTAATAGGTAATTTTAATATGCCAGATGTTGACTGGGGTATCCCTGTTGCAGTGTCTGTTTTTATAGCCATTTTAATTAGGTTCAAACCAGGAAAAACACAAGACAAGCAGAACAGGCAACAGAACCACTATGTATTCCAATATACTCCCCCACATCATTCCCCTATCCCACCTCCAATCCCATCCCAGTCCCCCTCCCCTCGATGCTCCAAAGAACACAATCCAATAATGTTGGACAAGCCTTCAATCACTGATTAAGAAGACAGCTACGTGCCAATGGCGTGAGCTCCAAAAGAGTTCCCAAGTGTGTTGAAAGTTTCTACCGGGTACAGTGGACTCTGAAGGGCAGAGCGCTCAATGGCAGCCACTTGAAGCATGGCTGACCGCCATTGCGCCAGGGTAGGAGTATCAGCCACAACCAATTTTGCAAAATACATTTCTTACCCAACAAAACAGAACATTTAACAAATCCCAAAAAGCCCTGAGAAGCAGGGAGACCATTACACAGAGTCAAATAACATATTTGCAGTAGGACGCCACCTCCAGTTCCAGAGCAGAGAGACATGCAAGGTAATTACCCCCCCAAGAGGCTGACCCAGGATAGCTGAAGTCTGCAAACATTTCAAACACACATCATCAGGGCATAAATTAGCTAAGTAGACCCTGTGTGTGGAAACATACAAATACAGCAAAAGCTTAAACTGCAGCTCATCATGCAGAATGTTATAAGTGAGAGCTCCTCTATTCACCAAACCATGTTTAAATTGCTCTTCAGTAAGGGTAATTCCCAGGTCCTCATTCCATTGGCACACAGAACTTGGTCCTGCAAGTGTTTATGATAATATTTCAACTAATTGTGCATCCAGCAAATAGGCTTCAGTGTAAAGTTCATGAGTGGACGACAAAAGTGCCTCGGTGGGCAAAGAGGCCACATAGTGCCGCAATTGATAATGCTAAAACAAAGCATTCCCACCCAGATGGTATTCCACCTACAGATCAGCAAAGGATTTTATCTGACCTAAGTCCATCACCACATGCATAAGATAGATAGGACAGGATGCTGGGCTCGATGGACTCTTGGTCTTTTCCCAGTGTGGCATTACTTATGTACTTAGATAGCACTCCCCTGAGCCCAGTGCGCAAAAGCCATGTCCGACATTCCAGGAGGAAAGCAGGTATTCCCAACTATGGGTAACAAAGGCGTTGTCTGAGCATCCCACCAAGAAGCTTACCCACTTTCCGCCAGACTGCACATAGCGGGATGTAAAAAAGAGAACGGGTATAGCGTGAGCCCCAATCCAAGGAGTGAGAATGCAAAAGGTAACTAAAGTGAAGGGTTCCCCTAATTGAACTTCAGCATCCCGCACGGAAAAGTACGAGATGCCCCCAAACCAATCAGTTAAGTGACATATGCCACAAGCCAAGGAGAACAACAAAAGACCCAAGCCACCCTTAGCACGAGGACTAGTGCGGGCTACAAGTCTCAGATTAGATTAAGTTAAATGTTTTTTTTTCTTCACTGCAGGAAGTGTTTTTATTTTTCTTCTTCTTCTTTTTATTGCTCAAGAGGTTAGTCCAGTTTCTCTCTTCTTGATGTGGATTTGTACTTACTATGTGAAAGAATATGATTCTGTAATTGTGTTTTCTTGATTTTTCTTGTATCTTTCTCTTGTATATCGAGCTAAATTGCAAATAAATAAATTTTAAAAAGAAATGACAGATGCATTTCTCAGCCAGTGCAGCAAAAATAGGTTAATAATGCTTCCACCGATCCATTAACCCTGGAGCGTAGTCCTGAAAAATGCAAACTGGATGATCATCATATTGTAAAGCATCCCTCTCAGTTTTATACTGATGCAAGATTTCCACTTTATTTACTGCATTTGATCCCGCATTATCCCACTTTTTGGTAGGTTCAATGTGGCTTACATGGAACAAAGGGGGTGGTTACAAGGTATTGAGCAGCTTAACCATTCGAAAGAATAGTGCGAGTCTGTGGGGTTGTATCACGGAGCGTATACAGCTAGGTTACACACATAGGAGATTCAGTGGGGATTACATGACTATTGTTAGAAAGTTACAAAAATGAGTCGACAGAATCACAACACAGTCTAGTGGTCTGGCAGGTTTCAAGTTCCAGTGAGCAGAGGGTACATAGTACACAGGGTATTTGAAGTATTGGAGTATTAAGTGTTTGGTGCGGGCTGGTTGTGAAGCTTGTGCCTTTCCCATCTGAAACTGTCGAATCTGTGGTAGAATAAGATTGGTCCGCTGGATGGTTAGGTTGGTTCAGCAAGGATATGTTTTCTGAATAGGTGGATCTTTAGGTGTTTTCGAAAGGTTAGATAGTTGTCTTTCATTTTTAGGTCCTTTTGGAGTGTATTCCATGTTTTGGTGAAGATATAGAAAAAGCTGGTAGCAAGAGTTTATTTATTGCATTTGTATCCCACATTTTCCCACACATTTGCAGGCTCAATGTGGCTTACATTGCTCTGCCATGGTATCGTCATGACAGAAAATGTGGGATACAAATGCAATAAATAAAAAATACAATTGGTAATTACATAAGAATATGGAAACATAGTGTATAAAATCATCATGTATAGAAAGAATGTTATAGGGCTCATTTCATTAGAGTTCATTTGTATTTCATGTCTTGAAATGATGGGAAGTGGAGGGTAAGGTAGGATCTTGCTGATCTGTTTGTGATCTGGATTGGTAAGTTTATTAGCTTGGTGACAGGGGTGCTATCCAGTCTTTTGCACTGAGTGTCACATGTATGATTATCTCCCATTTGGAGAGATGTCATATATGTGTGCTCAATGCAAAGAGCTCCTAGCTCTCAGAGAACGAGTCCATTCTCTTGAGGCTAGAGTAGCAGACTTGGAGGAGCTGAAGGAGACAGAGAGGTACATAGAGAAGGCCTACACGGACGTTGTAGAGAAGTCCCACCTCCACTCTGGCAGCCCCTGTGCTGCATTGGAGGAGGGAGGCCTTCTAAAAGGACAGCATCACCCTCATGCAGCTGGAAGTAATCCTGTAGACAGGACCAGCACACCAGGGAATGCAATATCCTCTCGCACCAAGGATGTGTCTCCAGGAGCTACAGCCCAGGTGGGAAGGGTTAGGACGGCTGTTGTAGTTGGTGATTCGATCATTAGGCATGTAGATAGCTGGGTGGACGTGAGGATCGCCTGGTCACTTGCCTGCCTGGTATGAAGGTGGCGGACCTCACATGCCACCTAGACAGAATTTTAAATAGTGCTGGGGAGGAACTGGCTGTCTTGGTATATGTGGGTACCGATGACATAGGAATATGTGGGAGAGAGGTTCTGGAAGCCACATTTAGGCTCTTAGGTAGAAAGCTCAAATCCAGAACCTCTAGGGTAGCATTTTCTGAAATGCTACCCGTTCCACAAGCAGCACCCAAGAGACAGGTAGCTCTGGAGTCTCAATGCGTGGATGAGATGATGGTGCAGGGAGGAGGGTTTTAGATTTGTTAGGAACTGGGCAACATTCTGGGGAAGAGGGAGCCTATTCCAAAAGGATGGGCTCGACCTTAACCAGGGTGGGACCAGGCTGCTGGCATCAGCATTTAAAAAGGAGATAGAACAGCTTTTAAATTATAAACTGAGCGAAGGCCGACAGTTGTTCAAAAGTGCATGGTTCGGAATAAGGTATCTTTCAAAGATATCACCAAAACAGGGAAGATAGGGAATCCCGAGAGTGAGGTTGCAAGAGAGACCATAGTAGATCAGGTGTCCTTAAATAAAAATAAAACTCAAACAAAAGATTGCAAATTAATACTGTCAAATACTGAGCATGAAGTAAATAGGAACAACAAACATAGGTGAAATATCTATGTGCGAATGCCAGAAGCCTAAGAAAAAAGATGGTAGAGTTAGAATATATTGCACTAAATAAAAAATTAGATATAATAGGCATCTCTGAAACCTGGTGGAAGGAGGATAACCAGTGGGACACCATCATACCAGGGTACAAATTATATCGTAGTGATAGGGTGCATCAAATTGGTGGAGGGGTAGCATTGTACGTTAAGGAGGGCCTTGAATCATAAGTACATAAAGTACTGCCATACTGGGAAAGACCAAAGGTCCATCGAGCCCAGCATCCTGTTTTCAACAGTGGCCAATCCAGGTCACAGATACCCGGCAAGATCCCCAAAATGTACAAAACATTTTATACTGCTTATCCCAGAAATAGTGGATTTTCCACAAGTCCATTTAATAACGTTCTATGGACTTTTCCTTTAGGAAACCATCCAAACCTTTTTTAAACTCCGCTAAGCTAACCACCTTTACCACATTCTCTGGCAACGAAACCCAGATTTAATTACACGTTGAGTGAAGAAAAATTTTCTCTGATTTGTTTTAAATTTACTACATTGTAGCTTCATCGCATACCCCCTAGTCCTAGTATTTGTGGAAAGCACGAACAGATGCTTCACATCTACCCATTCAACTCCACTCATTATTTTATAGACCTCTATCATATCTCCCCTCAGCCGCCTTTACTCCAAGCTGAAGAGCCCTAGCCGCTTTCGCCTTTCCTCATAGGGAAGTCGTCCCATCCCCTTTATCATTTTTGTCACCCTTCTCTGCACCTTTTCTAATTCCACTATATCTTTTTTGAGATGCGTCGACCAGAATTGAACACAATATTCGAGGTGCGGTCACACCATGGAGCGATACAAAGGCATTATAACATCCTCATTTTTGTTTTCCATTCCTTTTCTAATAATAGCTAACATTCTATTTGCTTTCTTAGCCACCGCAGCACACTTAGCAGGTTTCAACGTATCATCAATGACGACACCTAGATCCCTTTCTTGGTCCGTGACCCATAACGTGGAACCTTGCATGACATAGCTATAATTCGGGTTCCTCTTTCCCCCATGCAACACTTTGCCCTTGCTCACATTAAACATCATCTGCCATTTAGACGCCCAATCTCCCAGTCTCGTAAGGTCCGCTTATAATTTTTCACAATCCTCCCGCGATTTAACAACTTTGAATAACTTTGTGTCATCAGCAAATGTAATTACCTCACTAGTTACTCCCATCTCTAGGTCATTTATAAATATGTTAAAAAGCAGCGGTCCCAGCACAGAACCCTGGGGAACCCCACTAACTACCCTTCTCCATTGAGAATACTGACCATTTAACCCTACACTCTGTTTCTATCTTTTAACCAGTTTTTAATCCATAATAGAACACTACCTCCTATCCCATGACTCTCCAATTTCCTCTGGAGTCTTTCATGAGGTACTTTGTCAAACGCCTTCTGAAAATCCAGATACACAATATCAACCAGCTCCCCTTTATCCACGTTTGTTCACCCCTTCAAAGAAATATAGTAGATTGGTGAGGCAAGATTTCCCTTCACTAAATCCATGTTGACTGTGTTTCATTAATCCATGCTTTTGAATATGCTCTGTAATTCTGTTCTTTATAATAGTCTACCATTTTGCCCAAAACCGACGTCAGACTCACCAGTCTATAATTTCCCAGATCTCCTCTGGAACCTTTAAAAAAAAAAAAAAAAAAATCGGTGTTACATTGGCCACCCTCCAATCTTCCAGTACCCCGCTCGATTTTAAGGATAAATTACATATTTCTAACAATAGCTCCGCAAGCTCATTTTTCAGTTCTATCAGTACTCTGGGATGAATACCATCCGGTCCAGAAGATTTGCTACTCTTGAGTTTGTAGAACTGCCCCATTACATCCTCCAGGTTTACAGAGAATTCATTAAGTTTCTCTGACTCGTCAGCTTCGAATACCATTTCCGGCACCGATATCCCACCCAAAATCTTCCTCGGTGAAGACCGAAGCAAAGCATTCATTTAATTTCTCCACTACGGCTTTGTCTTCCCTGATCGCTGCTTTTACTCCTCGGTCATCTAGCGGTCCAACTGATTCTTTTGCAGGCTTCCTGTTTCTAATATACCTAAAAAAGTTTTTACTATGTGTTTTTGCCTCCAACGCAATCTTTTTTTCGAAGTCCCTCTTAGCTTTCCTTATCATCTCGGAATCCCTATGGATTGAAATTCCATGAAGGAGACTGATAGGATTGTACTACTGTCCACCTGGCCAGGTTGAACAGACAGATGTAGAAATGTTATCGGAAATTAGGGAGGCTAACAAACTGGGCAATACAATAATAATGGGTGATTTCAATTACCCAGATATTGACTGGGTAAATGTAACATCGGGGTATGCTATGGAGGTAAAATTCCTTGACGAAATCAAGGACTGCTTCATGGAGCAGCTGGTACAGGAGCCAACAAGAGAAGGAAAAATTCTAGACCTAGTCCATAGTGGAGCACATGATCTGGTGCGGGATGTAATGGTGATGGGTCCCGCTTGGTAACAGTGATCATAATATGATCAGATCTGATATTAGCTTTGGAGTAATTTATACACAGGGTATCCAATATGTTAGCATTTAACTTTAAAAAATGAGAAGAACGGTGAGAAAAAAAAAGAGGAGCATCTGTTCCCTTTTACACACAGAATTTCTATCTATAGGGATTCCAAGATGTGTTTTGTGTCCTGCAGAATTTTTAGTTTACTCAATTCAAGGCCCTCCTTACTGTATAATGCTACCCCCTCCACCAATTCATAGTAACATAGTAGATGACAGCAGAAAAAGACCTGAACGGTCCATCCAGTCTGCCCAACAAGATAACTCATATGTGCCACATTTTGTGTATACCTTACCTTGATTTGTACCTGTCTTTTTCAGGGCACAGACCGTATAAGGCTGCCCAGCACTATCTCCGCCCCGCCTCCCACCACCGGCTCTGGCACAGACCGTAGAAGTCTGCCCAGCACTATCCCCGCCTCCCACTACCAGCTCTGGCACAGACCGTATAAGTCTGCCCAGCAGTATCCCCGCCTCCCACCACCGGCTCTAGCACAGACCGTAGAAGTCTGCCCAGCACTATCCCCGCCTCCCGCTACTGGCTCTTGCCACCCAATCTCGGCTAAGCTCCTGAGAATCCATTCCTTCTGAACAGGATTCCTTTATGTTTATCCCACGCATGTTTGAATTCAGTTACCGTTTTCATTTCCACCACCTCCTGCGGGAGGGCATTCCAAGCATCCACTACTCTCTCCGTGAAAAAATATTTCCTGACATTTTTCTTGAGTCTGCCCCCCTTCAATCTCATTTCATGTCCTCTGTTCTACCGCCTCTTCCCATCTGCGGAAAAGGTTCGTTTGCGGATTAATACCTTCAAATATTTGAACGTCTGTATCATATCACCCCTGTTTCTCCATTCCTCCAGAGTATACATGTTCAGGTCAGCAAGTCTCTCCTCATATGTCTTGTAACACAAATCCCATACCATTCTCGTAGCTTTTCTTTGCATTGCTTCAATTCTTTTTACATCCTTCGCAAGATACAGCCTCCAAAACTGAACAACTTACATTCTATTTGCTTTCCTAGCCACCGCCGCACATTCAGCAGAGGGCTTCAACGTATCATCAAATTTAATAAACTGTAGCTGTAACTGTTATATTACTTGAGCAGCCTGTGAAATTCAGGTAGCGTAACTTATTGGGTAAGTCCAGTCAGTCGTCAAAGGCTTGGATCTAGCTGGCTGAATTCCTTTGAAAATGGACCTCCCTATGGTTATGGCTGATCCACTCTTATCACTGCAATATAATTTGTACCCTGGTAAGACAGTGTCCCACTGGTTATCTTCCTTCCACTAGGTCTCTGAGATGCCTATTACATCCATCTTTTCATTTAGTGCAAAATATTCTAAACTCTCTCATCTTATTTCTTAGGATTATGTTATTTGCATACAGACATTTCAAACAATGTTTGTTGTTTCTATTTACAACTTGTTCAGCAGTTGGCAGTGATAATTTCCAATCTTGAAAATCTGTCTGCTCTTTAAAGACACATGGAGGGGCATTTTCGAAAGAAACGTCCAAGTTGCGATTTGGACGTCCTTGCAAAATGTCCACATCCAGGGGCGGGAAAACCATATTTTCGAAAAAAGATGGATGTCCATCTTTCATTTCGAAAATACCGCCAGAGATGTCCAAATCCTTAAATTTGGATGTCCCTAGATTTGGATGTCCCTAGACATGGACATTTCTGACTTTCAGCGATTCTCGAAACCAAAGACGTCCATGTCAACAATGTCCAAATTCAAGCCATTTGGTGGTGGGACGAGCCATCATTTGTAGTGCACTGGTCCCCCTGACATGCCAGGACACCAACCGGGCACCCTAGGGGGCACTGCAGTGAACTTCATAAAATGCTCTCAGGAACATAACTCCCTTACCTTGTGTGCTGAGCCCCCCAAACCCCACTACCCACAACTGTACACCACTACCATGGCCCTTACGGGTGAAGAGGGGCACCTATATATGGGTACAGTGGGTTTATGGTGGGTTTTGGAGAGCTCGCTGTTTCTTCCACAAATGTAACAGGTATGGGGGGTATGGGCCTTGATCCGCCTGTCTGAAGTGCACTGCAGTACCCACTAAAACTGCTCCAGGGACCTGCATGTGCTATCATAGATCGCAGTATGACATCTGAGGCTGGCACATTTTGAAAGATTGTTTTTTTGAGGGCGGGAGGGGGTTAGTGACCACTGGGGGAGTAATGGGAGGTCATCCCCGATTCCCTCTGGTGGTCACCTGGTCATTTCGAGCCCCTGTTTGTGCCTTTTTCGTAATAAAAATACGTCCGGGTGAAAACGTCCAAGTGTTCGTCAGGGACGTCCTTGTTTTTTTGATTATGGGTCAAAGACGTCCACGTGTTGGGCACACCCAAGTCCTGCCTCCGACACGCCCCCTTGAAATTTGGATGTCCTTGCGACGGACTGAAGTTGGAGACATCCAAAATCGGGCTTCGATTATACCAATTTGGACTTCTCTGGGAGAAGGACGTCCATCTTCCATTTTATGTCGAACGAGGGACATCCTTCGCTTTCGAAAATGAGCCCACTGGTCTACTATGGTCCCTACTGCAACCTCAGTATCAGGACGCCCTATCTTCCCCTGTTTTGGTGATATATTTTAAAGATACCTTGTTCCGAACCATGCGCTTTTGAACTGTTGGCCCTCCTTCAGTTTCTAGTTTAAAAACTGCTCTATCTCCTTTTTAAACGTTGATGCCAGCAGCTTGGTTCCACCCAGGTTAAGGTGGAGCCCATTTTTCTGGAATATGCTCCCTCTCTTCCTCAGAATGTAGCCCAGTTCCTAACAAATCTAAAACCCTCCTCCCTGCACCATCGCCTCATCCATGCATTTAGACCCCAGAGTTCTGCCTGTCTATTGGGTCCTGTGTGAGGAATGGGGAGCATGTCTGAAAATGCTACTTTAGAGGTTCTGGATTTCAGTTTCTACCTAAGAGCATATATTCGGCTTCCGGAGCCTCCCTCCCACATATTCCTATGTCATTGGTACCCACTTGTACAAAGACAGCAGGCTCCTCCCCAGCACTGTCTAAAATATTATCTAGGTGCCACATGATGTCCCCAACCTTTGCACCAGGCAGGCAAGTGACCAAGCAATCCTCATGTCCAGCAGTCATCCAGCTACCTACAATGCCTAATGACTGAATCTTCAACTAAAACGGCCATCCTAACCCTTCCCACCAGCTGCTAGGTTGCAAGTGTTGTTGCCAAAAGGAGGTATTTTGCTCCTGGAGCCACATCCTTGGTGCGAGAGGATATTGCATCCCCTTGAGGGAAGTCCTGGCTTCAGGATCACTTTCTGCCTCTCTAGGGTGATGCTCTCCCTTCAGGAGACCTTTCTCCTCCATGGCAGCACACAGGTTGCCAGATTGGAAGTGGGACTTCTGTACTATAAACCTTTCCATCTGCCTCAGCTCCTCTAAGTCTCCTAATTCTAACCTCCAGAGATCGGACCCGTTCCTTGAGTGCTGGGTGCTCTTTGCAACGAGTACACACACATGACTTCTCACCAACTGGGAGATAATCAAACATGCCACTCAGTGCAAAAGACTGGATAGCCCCATCTTGCTGCTTGACTGCTGCCTGCATCTTATTATTGGTGATTTCTTAATCAAGTTGCTAATAGCAACATAGTATATGACAGCAGATAAAGACCTGAATGGTCCATCCAGTCTAACAGTCACACTCATTATCAATTCATGATTAAATCAACAATGAATGTGATATTATATATTTTATCACAAGTCGTTCCTTTGGCGTTTCTGGGACATAGACCGTAGAAGTCTGCCTGCTCTGTCCTTATGTTCCTACTGGAGTTGCCATTAAAGTTCACTCCAGCCTATCCAAATCCATCTTCTCATTTGCAGAACCAAGACTGTAAAAGTCTGCCCAGCACTGTCCTCGTTTCCAACTACTGAAGCTGCCACTGAAGCCCTTTCTAGCTTATCCTACACTGGATTGCCATATACAGACACAGACTTACAAAGTCTGCCTGGCACTGGCCTTACTTCTTCACAGCCGGAGTAGCCGTCCAAGTGTCACCCACACATTCACCCCCCCCCCCCCCCCCCCCCCCCCCGCAGCCATTTAAGATTACAGCATCCTCCAGCAAAGAGTTCCAGAACTTAACTATTCGTTGAGTGAAAAAATATTTCCTCCTATTTGTTTTAAAAGTATTTCCATGTAACTTCCTTGAGTGTCCCCTAGTCTTTGTACTTTTGGAATGAGTAAAAACATCGATTTACTTCTACTCATTCTACACCACTCAGGATTTTGTAGACCTGAATCATATCTCCCCTCATCCTTCTCTTTCCAAGCTGAAGAGCCCTAATATCTTTAGCCTTTCCTCATACGAGAGGAGTTCCATCCTTTTTTTCATTTTGGTCAATGAGTGACAGAAAAAAAACTAAAGGTGCAGAGGGAGCCCCTGCAGCAGGCTTCCAAACATTGATCCACTACACTAGACAGATCTTGGAACTGAAAACATATTGTGCCCCAGTGGGCTCACAGCATGTTATTCTCCAAACTATACCAAACATTTTTTTTTTACACACTTTCCACACCACTGCCCCCCCCCCCCCCCCCCCCACCAAATCTCCCCAATAAACCCAACCCCTCTTGAGTGGGGCCACTGCAGGCTTCAGGGAACAATTCTTACCATTCCCACTGCAGACAAACATTCCCCAGGGAGAGATGATACCCCTCTGTTCCCTCCATTGCTGTGTGGAAATCACTTCCAGATACAGAACTCCAGGGGGAAGCTTCTTTTCCCCATCCCACCAAATACCCCAACTTCCTGGACTGATTCAAACTCAACCACTGCAGATCTCACACACTTCTTGTGCTCATACAAGAAATTCACATACCCCACCCTTTCCCACTATAGGAAATAACCTCCAACCTACCTGCACAGGTCTTTACAGGGACCTTCAGTGAGCACAAGGTCTGTGGATAATCTAGACCCTCCAAGTGACACTCATAGGAAATCTTCTAAACCTGGAACATGGGAAGACCCTGCCCAGACCACTGCCTGTTCCTAATGATCAATTGTGACACTGGATCTGTACTATTTTCTGACCCTTGCATAGTGTTGGCAGTAGCTTTTTACTATCTTTATGCTTTCCTACTCAACATTAGCGTCTTACCATCCTCCCCAGCTGCTTTTGCAGCCTCAGCTTCTCTTCTTCTGCGGACAATTCGTTGCTTCTCTTCTAGTCGTTGCTTCTCAGCATTGGCTTCATCCCAGCGACCATTCTCCATTAGCCTCTGATCAGGACGTAATCGGCTGTCAGTGGGTGCAACACCTTCTTCTGGCGCATTGAGTGTTAAGGCCAGATCTGAGAAGTAATACATGTTCTCTGCATTCTTCCTGTGATAGTAATGGGAGGGGGAGAAAACCCCCCCAAAATCGTGAGGCTTTGTGGAGAGAGGCAGAGAGAAAAAAAAAGAAAGTAAAGGAAAAGCAGAGACAATGACACAGGAAATAGAGTAATGAAAGAGGCAGAAACAGAGAGATGAAAGGAATGGAAGTGGAGTATAGAGATGAACAGGAAGAGAGGAAAAGGAAGAGGAAATGCATAAATAAAAATAAGATAGCATAATCAGAATATGTTTCAGTACTTTCTGTATAAATAGATGCTGGAATGTGCTTGAGCTATTACCCCCAGATACTCACGGAAGTGGATTTCTTTTCCATAACATGACACGGTTTTCCTCCATTCGCACTTCTGCATTGTTCTCTGTGTTGCTGCTCCCTTGTATTACCTGAAAACTGTCCATCTTCTCATCCCAGGTCCCCAGCAGTACATAACGCACTTTCCCCAAGGAGTCTGTCACCTCCCCAGTAACCTGAAGGAAAACACCACAAAGAAACTTATATTCTTCGGCAAATCATAAGCTCTAGTTTTCATGGCTGCCACTGGTGATATGCCCGGATATTCAATGCCAGGCAATGGCCAGGAACCAGCACTGAATATCCAGATATGCGTGGGCAGCTATTACTTATCCAGTTAAGGACTGCATTTTATGTGGTTAAGTGCCAAATATTGACACTTAATTGGAAAAGTGCTGACTCTGACCCTGGACTGCCCAGAAAACCACCTTCAGGTTTCACGATTAGTGCTGATATTCAGCAGCACTATCTGGTTAAGTGCTGCTAAATAACAGCAGACAGCCCGCACAATCTCTATAGGTCTAGGGACTGTTCCAGCATAGTCAAAATATAGCCACATAAAACGTACAATAAAGGGTGAACACTTATCTAAATGCTGCTTCCTGAACAAGGGATTTATATGGACTCACATAGATAGGTTTTGAATAATCCTCATACTGTAACAAGAAACTCAGTAAGTTTGCAATAAAGGTTTGGAACACTGTTTAGTCCACAAAGGGTGCCACATACTTCTTGTGCATATGAACTGATTTTAATCACTATAAAATATACAATTTAACAATAGAAAGAAAATGTACAACTCCCTAGAAGCTGAGCAGCACGCTCCATTTAAATATTTTACTTTATTTTAAGACTATCTTTCTGATACTCAAAAATTGCTCAAAGTGGTGTACAATACACCTAAAACAAAAGTTATAACAAAAACAAATTTGAATTTAATTTAGGCATTTATAGTCTGCCTAGCCTTTAAATTGAACAAATCCAGATTGGGAAGAGCTTGAAAATGAAAAAAAGAAACCTCTAAAAATCGTTATATTGAAACAAGAGGAGGATTGTTCTTACATTAAACAGAAGAGAACTTTGTTACATTTGTGTATGTGCCAGGTCCAAGAAGCATTTGGTAACTAAAAAGAGAAAACAAATTAATGAAATGACTTTTGGTAGTACAGAATTGTCTGCGTCATTGCTCTACTTCCTTTGTATCCCTGTGGAGCATTTTGCTCATCTTCCTTTGTAGCCCCTTGGAGTATGCAGAGAGTTGAGTGGTCACTAAGTTCAGTTAGTTTGTGGTCCATAGTATTTGTAAAAAAAAAAAAAAAAGCCCGTTTTTCAATTTCCTATGGAAGCTCAGATAGTTTGGGATCTGTCTAATCTTTATTGGTAATGATTTCCATAGTTCTGCATCTTTGTCCATCATTGTTGTATTGGTTGTTCTTTTAAGGCAGCAGATTTGGTTGTTAGGAGGTACCAGTCTGATGTCTAAAGGAAATAAGTGCTCTTTTGGGTTAGTATATTTGTATGAACTTTTGTAGGTATTGTGAGGCTATTCTGTAAAGGCATTTAAAGATAAGTGAGCAGTTTGAATTCAACCCTTGCCTTGCAGAGGAAACCAGTATGGTTTGCACAGGAATGGGGTGGTATGATCAATCCAGCAGCCTCCTCCTATTAGTGTGGCTGCAGCATTTTGAACAATCTGCAACTTCCATAGTGATTTATCTGGGAGACCTAGATACATTATATTGCAGAGGTCAAAGACTGATATAACTAGTGCTTGGACCACAATCTGGAAGTATTTTGTATCCAGAAAATGTTTAATATGGTGGAGAAGTTTCAGCTTGTAGAAGCATTTGAGTACTACTAGTGTTTATTTGGGTGGACATGGTAAGGTAAGAATCTATCCAGACACCTAGATTTTGTTATGATTGTGGTCAGAAGGTAAAATTATGTATCATACCTGATAATTTTCTTTCCATTAATCATAGCTGATCAATCCATAGACTGGTGGGTTGTGTCCATCTACCATCTGGTGGAGATAGAGAGCAATCCTTTTGCCTCCCTATATATGTGGTCATGTGCTGCCGGAAACTCCTCAGTATGTCGATATCAAAGCTCCATCCGCAGGACTCAGCACTTAGAGAATTACACCCACAAAGGGACACTCTGCCCAGCTCACCACCGCCGAAACGGGGGAGGGGAATTAACCCAGCTCATCCCCACACAAGTGGGGGAGGGGAATCCATCCAGCTCATCCCCGCGGAGCGGGGGAGGGACACCACACCCGCCGATGCGGGGGGATCTGGCTTATCCTGCAACCGCAACCGCGGGAGGCGCTGACTGACCCTAACACCGCCGAAGCGGGAGGGGTACAAAGCTGCCCTACAGCCGCACGAAGCGGGAGGGAGCGCTGGCAGAATTTAGGTATCAATCCAGCCCCGTAAAACGGGGGGGGGGGCGGGGGAAGAGGAATGCAGCAGCTCACTGTAACATAAAATCGTCTCAACTTCTGAAGAATCCAATTGAAAAAACTTGAACACGAAGTCCTCCTGAACAGGAACTGAAGACTAAACTTGAACCTGAAATGCAACCAGAATATAAACAGTACAGATATCTGGGAGGGGCTATGGATTGATCAGCTATGATTAATGGAAAGAAAATTATCAGGTATGATACATAATTTTACCTTCCATATCATCATGCTGATCAATCCATAGACTGGTGGGATGTACCGAAGTAGTACTCACCCAGGGCGGGACACAGAAATCCCTGACCACAACACTGAAGCTCCAAACCGGGCCTCCGCCCGAGCAGCCACAGTCAAGCGGTAATGTCTGGAGAAGGTATGAGCCGATGCCCAAGTTGCCGCCCTACAAATCTCTTCCAAGGAGACGGACTCGGCCTCTGCCATCGAGGCCGCCTGTACTCTAGTGGAGTGAGCCTTCAGCTGGATAGGCGGCACCTTCCCTGCGGCCACATAAGCCGCTGCAATGGGTTGCTTGACCCATCGTGCCACTGCAGGCTTGGCAGCCTGCAGACCCTTACGAGGACCTGCGAACAGCACAAACAGATGATCCGACTTCCGGAATCATTGGTCACTTCCAAGTATCTGACGATGACTCGTCTCACATCTAAATATTTGAGAGCAGAGTACTCCTCTGGGTAGTCCTCCCTACAAAAGGAGGGTAGACAGAGCTGCTGATTCACATGGAAGTGAGGACCAATCTTGGGCAGGAAGGAAGGCACTGTGCGAATAGACAGTCCTGCCTCAGTGAACTGCAGAAAGGGCTCTCGACATGATAGCGCCTGGAGCTCGGAAACTCTTCTGGCTGAAGCGATAGCCACCAAAAGACTGCTTTCAATATCAATTCTTTCAGAGATGCCCTCGACAAGGGTTCACAAGGCAGCTTCTGCAAGGCTCTTAGCACCAGATTGAGATTCCACGCAGGTACCACTGCGTGCAGAGGAGGGCGCAGGTGAATAACTCTCTTGAGAAAGCGCACCACATCTGGCTGCAATGCCAGGGAAACACCCTTCAGGTGACCCCTGAAGCAAGCAAGAGCCGCTACCTGGACCTTAAGGGAACTGAGCGACAGGCCTTTTTCCAGACCTTCTTGCAGGAACGCCAACACTGATGAAATTGGAGCAGTGAAGGGAGAAAGTGAGCCTGCCTCACACCACGATGCAAAGGTACGCCAAACCCTGGCGTAATCAGTAGAAGTAGAGCGCTTCCTCGCTCTGAGCATAGTGGCGATGACCTTGTCTGAGAAGCTCTGCTTGCTCCGACGCTGCCGCTCAATAGCCAGGCCGTAAGACCAAAGGGGAAGGAATTCTCCATCACCACGGGACCCTGATGCAACAGGCCCCGCTCCGCTGGCATCTGCAGAGGTCCGTCCACTGAGAGCCTGATTAAGTCCGCATACCAGGGACGTCTGGGCCAATCCGGACTCACCAGGATTATCCGGCCCGGATGCTTTGCCACCCGGCCTAGCACCCTGCCCAACATGCGCCAAGGCAGGAACACAAAGAGGAGCTCCTGTGTCGGCCACTGTGGGAGAACATCTACTCCCAGAGATCGAGGGTCCCGTCCTCTGCTGAAAAAGCGCGGCACTTGGCAATTGGCTGAAGACGCCATCAAATCTAGGCTCGGCTGGCCCCAGCGCTTCGAGATGTCCAAGAACGCCTGAGCAATATTTATGACTCCCGCAATGTGGGCCGCCGACAGCTGTTCCAGGTTTGCTTCCGCCCACAGGCATAGCTTCATGGCCTCCTTGGCGAGAGGGGCGCTCCTGGTACCTCCCCGGTGATTGACATAGGCCACAGCCGTGGCATTGTCCGACAGGACCTGTACTGGCTTCAGCGCCAGGCCCGGGAGAAACTCCAAAGGCGCCAACCGAATGGCTCCGAGTTCCGGGAGGTTGATAGACCACTCTGCCTCTGCAGGGGACCAGAGCCCCTGCGCTGTCCTTCCCAAGCAGTGGGCTCCCCAGCCCCACAAAGAGGCGTCCGCCGTGACGAAAAACCCACTCCGGGGTCACAAGAGGCATTCCTGCGGACGGCTTGTCTGGCCTCAGCCACCAGCTCAGCGCCTTGCGCACCCTGGATCCAAGGGAAGGCGCACAGTGTAATCCTCCGAAGCTGGAGTCCATCGCTGCAGCAGAGAGAGCTGTATAGGTCTCATATGGGCCCTGACCCAGGGCACTACTTCCATCGTGGCCATCATAAAGCCCAACAGCTGCTGCCCATAGTCCCGAGCCCGAAGACAAGAGGCTGCTAGGAACTTGTCCACCTGAGCCTGAAGCTTGACAATCCGATTGTCTGGCAGGAACACTCTGCCCACTTGGGGGTCGAATCGAACTCCCAGATAACTCCAGGGACTGAGTCAGGCGCAGCTGGCTTTTCTCCCAGTTGATGATCCACCTCAGGGAGCTCAAAAGAGCAATCACCCGGTCTAAAGCTCTGCCGCACTCTGCATAAGAGGGGGCTTGGATCAACCAGTCGTCCAGATAAGGATGGACTTGTACTCCTTTCTTGCGTAGGAAGGCCGTGATGACCACCATAACTTGGAGAAGGTCCGCGGAGCAGTAGCCAACCCGAAAGGGAGGGCTCTGAACTGGGAGTGTCCTTAGAACTGCAAAACGTGGAAAGCGTTGATGAGGAGGCCAGATGGGAATATGCAAGTAAGCTTCCTTGATGTCCAAGGATGCCAGGAACTCCCCTGCCTGTACTGCTGCTATAACAGAGCAGAGAGTCTCCATTCGGAAGTGCCGAACTTCCAAAGCCCGATTGACCCCTTGAGGTCGAGGATAGGCCGGACAAAACCTCCTTTCTTAGGAACCACAAAGAAATGGAGTAACGTCCCTTGCCAGAGGATCTCTGGCACCGGAACGACCGCACCCAGGCGGATCAGATTGTCCAAAGTCTGCTGCACTGCCACAGCTTGACCGGAGACTTGCAGGGAGAGTGCACAAACCCGATTCTTAAGGGTCGGCAGAACTCTAGCTTGTAGCCGTCTCTGATGACTTCCAGCACTCAAGCGTCTGAAGTTACCCTGGTCCACTCGCCCAGAAACGAGGATAGGCGTCCTCCAATCTGCTCTGGGCCATGGACCAGCGCCCCGTCATTGGGTACGAGACCCTGGGGGAGGACCGGAGGTGGCACCTCCGGGATGGCGGTCTCTGCGAAAGGAATGCTGCTTGGGGGAGAAATTCCTTTTGATGGAAGAGGGGGCAGAGGAGCTCGACTTGCCCAGGCAATACCGACGGGCTTCCTGAAACCGTCCTTTGGAGGAACCGGGGCGGGCAGCATTGGCCCGAGCCCTGACCTCCGGTAACCTCTTGCCCTTAGACGTACCGAGATAGGTCACAATCTTGTCCAGCTCAACCCCAAAGAGCAGCTTGCCTTTAAAAGGCAACTTAGCCAGGCGAGACTTAGAGGCGTGGTCAGCAGACCAATGCTTCAGCCAAGCCACCGCCGTGCAGAGACTGTCTGAGCCATACCTTTAGCCGAGCTCTCAAGACATCATACAGCCAGCCTGCCAAGTAGGCCAAGCCGATTCCAGGGCCGGCCAATCAGACCTCAAGGAAGGATCCGAGGGGGAAGCCCGCTGCGCAAGCGTCCGGCACGCCCTGGCCACATAGGAGCCACAAATTGAGGCCTGTAAAACTTAAAGCAGCCGCCTCGAAGACGACTTTAAAGCTGCCTCCAAACTCTGTCTTGGGTGTCCTTTAGGGCCGTGCCACTTCCACCCGGGCAACGCCGTTTTCCTTAGTCCACCGCAGTGATTAAAGAATCTATGGTAGGCCCAAGAAAGGCCTCCTGTTCACCTTCAGGCAGAGGATAGAGGCGGGACATAAGCCCTAGCCACTTTAAGGCTCGCTTCTGGGAAATCCCATTGAGCCGAAATCAAGGTGTGCAATCAGGCACGTGGAAGGTTCTAGGCGGGCGCTTAGTCCCCCGCATAATGGCAGAGCCAACAGAGGCTGAGGGAGAGATGTCCTCCGGAGAGGAACTCTTTCAAAATGCTCATGGCCTGCGACTAACAGGTTGGGCAAATCCTCTGAGCAAAAGATCCGTGCTGCAGAGGGTTCACTCCGCTCCATCCGAGGGGAATCCGTCTCATCAAGGAATCCCCAAAGGACCGTTGGGAGAACTCAGATACGCTGCCTCATCTACATCAGAGGGACCGAGTCCTCTAGGGCCTGGAAGTCCACCCGAGGGCGTTTGCTTCCGGAGGCCTCAGCCCCTTGATCAGGGGGGGAGCCGGGGCAGCGTTTATCATAAGAAAAGCCTGATGCAGCAGCAAAAAGAACTCAGGGGAGAAACCCCCTAGACTGTGCACTTCTGTCGCCTGGGCCACGGCCCTCGACGCACCCTCAACCGGCACTTGCAAGAGCGGAGGAGAAACATGAGGCGCATCCAAAATGGCGTCCGGCGCGAAACTCCGAGGAGCCGAGTGGAAGAACGGCGCTTAACTTTCGCCACTTTCTTGCCGTCGCCCGAACAAGGGCGACCATAGCATTAACGTCTCCCAGCTCGAGGCGGCCCAGAAGAAGCCGTTCGAGCAGAGTGGCCGGCCAACATGGAGTGGGCGAGCAGCGGGGGATAGGCGCTTATAGGCGGAAAAAACCGCCGCACCGGAGAAGAACCGTGACACTGACCGGACTCCAAACTGATGCCCAACAAAGGCGATTCAGGCTTTGAAAACCCCCGCATCCCCGCTAGACGCACACACCACGGTCCGGGGATGCGAATCTTACGCAGCCCCTCGCCCTCCGACGCCATAAGCCACGTGGAGACCGAATGGGAACCCTCTGCCCGCTATAAAAGGTAAAATTACCTGCTTTCTCGCTCCAAGCTGTAACGAACTGGTGTCCAGTGAGCAGCTGCCAATAAACGCTGATATAAATGTTGAAATAAACGCCCTTAAAGGACGTCAAAAATTTTTTTTTTTTTAAACGGAGCCAGCGGGAGGGGGGAGAAAAGGAGGGACCCGGCACCACCAGGTTTTGCACTTGCTCAAGAAGAGCCCTCAACCCCAGGTACTCAACAAAATCTAAAGATTAGGCTTGGAGACCTAGCCAGAGCTGCTGCTGTGTGTGACCACCACCTGCTGAGATAGAGAACATACTGGGGAGTTTCCGGCAGCACATGACACATATAGGGAGGCAAAAGGATTGCTCTCTATCTCCACCTGCTGGTAGATGGACACAACCCACCAGTCTATGGATGATCAGCATGATGATATGGAACCCTCTCAACTTACCTTTTTCCTGGGGGTCAGCTTCTTAGCTGGCTTCTGTTTCTTTTGTCTGTCCGTTCTGAGCTAGCTCTCTCTCTCTCTATGCTGGCAGCTTCCAGCAGCATGACTCTAATTGTTTCTACTTTACTACAGCTGTGTGTGTAGGACTGAGTTAGCTCTACCTCTCTTTGGGTGTACTGGCTTCAAGTGCTTCACGGTGCTGCCTGATGTGGGTTGGGCCTCATCTGGGTTTCTGTGTGCTGTCTGCCTGGGTCTAGGGAGTGGTGACATCATCAGAGAGGGCCTTGATAAGGAAGTGGTGTTCTTCCCTTCAGGGCCTTTGCAACGTTTGCTTTTTGCTACTTGCTTTAGGTCCAGGTTAGTGTTAGTGCAGTGTGCACTTGTGACTGTGTGTTTAGCTTTCCTGCTTTTCCCTTGTGGTTCCCCCGCTTTTCCCTCTTGGTACTTTGGTAGCATTACTGTGTGTAGGGCTTTGGAAGCTCTGTTGCTGATAGAAGTACTTCAGGGTTTGGTGGTGTTAGGAACACTGCAGATTTGGCTGTTAGAAGTACTTCTGGTGCTTGTGCTGTTGGGAGCAGTGCAGTCTTTGCTGTTTGTGTTTGGTGCTTTGGAAGCACTTTTGGCTTACGTGTTTAGCTTCCCTGTTTTTCCCTTTTGGCTCCCCTGTCTTCCCTTTTAGTGCTAGGAGCTCTTCTGGTTGTTTGGTGCATGGGGGCACCTTAGTTAGTTTAGAGTTGTAGAGCTGCTGTAGCTTGGTGTTTTGGAAGCACCTTTATTAGCTTATGTGTTTAGTTTCCCTGCGTTTCCCTTGTAACTCCCCTGCTTTTCCTTTTGGTGCTGTGAGCACTCCTGTTACGTCAGTGCCTAGGGGCATTCCTATTAGTATAGGGCTTAGGAAGTCCTTTTGTTAGTTTACTGTTAGGAACACTTCTGTTGGTTTAGGGCTTGGGAGCACTTAGGTCAGTTAGGATTTAGGGAGTACTTCTGTTTCCAGTCCTGGTCCCTGTGTCATCCGGTAAGTCCTGCCGGCCACTCGAACCCAAGGGCTCAACCCTGGGGGGGCAGTGGCTAAGTGCAGGTGAAGCTGTACGGACCAGTCCGGTGTGTTCCAATCCAGTGTGTTCCGGTCTGGTGTGTGTTCCAGTCTGGTGTGTGTTCCAGTCTGGTGTGTGTTCCAGTCCGGTGTGCTCCCGGTCCCGTGTGTGTTCCAGTCCTGTGTCCTCCAGTCCAGGGGATTCCAGTTCTTGTGTTCCGGCTCGCTGGGCGGTGCCTGCAGTCCTTGCCGGTGCCGGTGTGCTTGCCCAGTGTTGGTTGGGGGTTTCTGCCTGCTGCTGCCGCTCCTCGGCAGCAGCCCAAGGGCTCACGTTTGCTCCAGAGCCCGACCCCGCGGGCTCTGAACCTGAGAACCTGACAGATTTATTTCTTGTTTTAAAGTGATCATGGATCCTGCTAACTTAGGCAGAAAAGTTGGTGGAGCGCGAGTGTTCTTACTTAACCACAGGATGTTGATTTTATCTGGGTTCATCTTCAGGCTTCTTTCACAGAACCATGAAAAAAGTGAATTGAAGATTTCATTCATCAATGCGTACACGGAGTGTAAGTTAGACCATGGGAAGAGAAGAATGATGATGTCTGCATACGATAAGTATTTGATCCCGTACAGGGTCAGGACTTCCCTTATATCTCTTAGGTAGAAGAGAATGGGGGATAAGGGAGATCCTTATGGGATAATGAGTGCTGTCATTTTACTTGAACTGATCTGTGCTGGAGGAAACCCAATAACTATCTAAGGACTGCGCCCGGACTTCCTAGGAGAGGAGACAGAACAATGCCTCCGATCTCTTTGGGAAAGAATCCTGTGCCTAGTATGTTCTTTAACATCACTCTGATGCCTTACTAGGTCAAATTTGCTCAGTGTAGATCTGAATTTTTCAGAGTCTAACTGGTAGAAGGAAAGCCAGTGATGTTCTACTGGACTGCTGTGCCCTAGGCATGGCTCTGTCTTCCTCTCTGTGGGGCTGTCATCTGTATGGATTTCAGCAGGTTACATAGTAACATAGTAGATGACTGCAGAAAAAGACCTGCATGGTCCATCCAGTCTGCCCATGACAAACTCATATGTGTATACCTTACCTTGAATTTGTACCTGTCCTTTTCAGGGCACAGACCATAAGTCTGCCCAGCAGTATTTCCCGCCTCCCAACCACCAGTCCTGCCTCCCATCACCGGCTCTGTTACAGACCATATAAGTCTGCCCTCCCCTATCCTCGCCTCCCCAACCACCACCCCCTCTTCCCCCAACTGCTCCGCCACCCAATTTCAGCTAAGCTTCTGAGGATCCATTCCTTCTGCACAGGATTCCTCTATGCATATCCCACGCATGTTTGACTCGTTACCGTTTTCATCTCCACCACCTCCCGCGGAGGGCATTCCTAGCGTCCACCACCCTCTCTGTGAAAAAATACTTCCTGACATCTTTCCTGAGTCTGCCCCCCTTCAATCTCATTTCATGTCCTCTCGTTCTAACCGCCTTCCATCTCCGGAAAAGATTCGTTTGCGGATTAATACCTTTCAAATATTTGAATGTCTGTATCATATCACCCCTGTTCCTCCTTTCCTCCAGGATGTACATGTTCAGGTCAGCAAGCCTCTCTTCATACGTCTTGGAACGTAAATCCCATACCATCCTCGTAGCTTTTCTTGCACCCGCTTCCATTTTTTTAACATCCTTCGCAAGATACGGCCTCCAAAACTGAACACATACTCCAGGTGGGGCCTCACCAACGTCTTATACAGGGGCATTAAAACCTCCTTTCTTCTGCTGGTCACTCCTCTCTCTATACAGCCTAGCAATCTTCTCGCTACTGCCACCGCCTTGTCGCACTGTTTCGTCGCCTTCAGGTCCTCAGATACTATCACCCCAAGATCCCTCTCCCCGTCCGTGCCTATCAGACTCTCCCCGCCTAACACATACGTCTCCCTTGGATTTCTACTCCCTAAGTGCATCACTTTGCATTTCTTCGCATTGATTTTAATTGCCAAACGTTAGACCATTCTTCTAGCTTCTTCAGATCTTTTTTTCATGTTTTCCACACCCTCCGGGGTGTCCACTCTGTTGGAAATCTTGGTGTCATCCGCAAAAAGGCAAACTTTACCTTGTAACCCTTCGGCAATGTCACTCACAAATATATTGAACAGAATCGGCCCCAGCACCGATCCCTGAGGCACTCCACTACTCACCTTTCCCTCCTCCGAGCGAACTCCATTCACCACCACCCTCTGGCGTCTGTCCGTCAACCAGTTCCTAATCCAGTTCACCACTTCGGGTCCTATTTTCAGGCCGTCTAGTTTATTTAAGAGCCTCCTGTGGGGAACCGTGTCGAAAGCCTTGCTGAAATCTAAGTAGATGACGTCCATAGCACGTCCTTGATTTAATTCTCCCGTCACCCAGTCAAAGAATTCAATGAGATTCGTTTGGCACGATTTCCCTTTGGTGAAACCATGTTGTCTCGGATCTTGCAACTTATTGGCTTCCAGGAAATTCACTATCCTTTCCTTCAGCATGGCTTCCATTACTTTTCCAATAACCAAAGAGAGGCTTACCGGCCTGTAGTTTCCAGCTTCTTCCCTATCCCCACTTTTGTGAAGAGGGACCACCTCCGCCGTTCTCCAATCCCTCGGAACCTCTCCCGTCTCCAAGGATTTAAACTTTGGTTTGAAAGTGGTCAGCAAAGAATCAGGGAGAGATTTGTATTTTCTTTCATCTGTGTAGGATTTGTTAGTGACTTCACCAGTTGACACAGCGTCCGGAAGGAATTGCAGCTGTTAGTAATATTTTGGGAGTATAGTTTTTGTTTCTCTATTCTAATCATATTTTTTATATTCCTTGATTTGCGATCACCAAAGTTCTCTGTCCTGGAGTGCTTGGAATTTCATCCAAGTCTGTTCTAATTTCCTGAAGGCTTGTTTCAGTGTCTTTAATTCTTGAGTGTACCATGGGTTTGAGGATGATCTTAGGATCCTGCTATCTTTCAGCAGATCAATGTCATCTAGTGTCAATTGGATATTTGCATTCCAGGTGCCCACTAGATTCTTCGTTGTGGTGTCGGGTCATATTTTTGAAGTTTTGTGGATACTTCTGACCACAGTTGTATGGAATCTATTTTACCTCACAGTCATACCCGGTCAGACTGAAGGTCCATCTAGCCCAGTATCCTGCTTCCAACAGTGGCCAATCCCAGGTCGCAAGTACATGGCAGAATCCCAAATATTAATTAATTAGGACTTCACTCAAGGCAGTGTACACTAAGAATAGATCAAGCATGAGAAATAGGCAATTACAGCAGTAAAAATATTCAAATAAAAATACAAAGTATGGCACAGTATACTACTTACAATGTCAACACAATACGTAATAGAACATTTTAATTGATAGTGAAGGGTATAAACAAAGATAGAACATATACATAGGTAAGAGAGTAAGAAGAGTTAGAAAGTAAGGTGACTAATTTAAAAAAAAGTTGCACATGAGGTCAGAGAGATGATTGAATATTATCTCAGCTAGGGTAGGAGTGGATAAACATGCTGCAGTATGTGGCTTCCTCCAGGTCACAAGTACCTGGCAGAATCCCAAATAGTAGCAAGATTTATGCTACTGATCCAAGGACAAGCAGTGGCTCCCCCCATTTCTATCTCAATAGCAGACTATGGACGTTTCCTCCAGGAACTTGTCCAAACCTTTTTTTAAACCCAGATATGCTAAATGCTGTTGCCAAATCCTCTGGCAATGAGTTCCAGCGTTTAACTATCAGAGGTGGGCATCGATTAAAATTTTTACATTGTATGATTAATCACAATATATAAAATTGTACAATTCTTCTAGCAGAGATTAAAGGTGCTGTTGCTGCAGGGCTTCTTCCAGCACACAAGTGATGTCATAAGAACATAAAAATAGCCATACTGGGTGAGACCAATGAGCCCTCTAGTCCAGCATCCTGCTTCCAACAGTGGCCAATCTAGGTCACAAGCAACATTCCATGCTACCAGTCCCTGGGAAAGCAGTGGCTTCCCCCATATCTATATCAATAACAGTTTCCTCCAGAAACCTGTCCAAATCTTTTTTAAACCTACATATACTAACTGCTGTTACCACATCCTCTTGCAGCGAGTTCCAAAGCTTGCCTATGTCATGAGGAGGTACAATAGCTGAAGAGTAGCTTAATGGTCTGTACAGCGGGCTTTGATCCTGGTAACCTGGATTCGATTCCCACTGCAGCTCTTTGTGACCTTGGCAAGTCACTTAACCCTCCATTGCCCCAGGTACAAAAAAAACTTAGATTGTGGGCCCTCTAGAGACAGAGAAAGTACCTGCATATAATGTGTACAGCACTGTGTACGTCTAGTAGTGCTATAGAAATGATTAGTAGTAAGGGCATAAGGCACCTCCTCATGACATTACTTCCGCACTAGAAGAAGCAACTTTAGAGTCCTATGTTCACAAATGTGAAGTGTCTTTGTGCAAAAATAAGAAAAAGGTGTACTGCACAGAAACAATGGTTCAAAATGCCCAGAAGAGAGCAAAATGCCAAAATGTTTTGTGCAAAGTGACCTTTTGCAAAGTTACTTGGCAAAAGTACACTTTTCAATAGAGCAAAGTTTAGATAATTTTTGCATAAATGAGATGTTTGATGTAATATCTGACAAAACTGCTCATTAATGTGAAAAAAAAATGTGAAAACGAGTATGAAAAGCCTTGGCAGGCCTGTTTTTGCAGGGAAAAAAAAGAGCAGTAGTTATTTTTTCTAAAAACCACAAACTATGAGAACCTAACATGGTAACATAGTAAATGACGGCAGATAAAGACCTGAACAGTTCATCCAGTCTGCCCAACAAGATAAACTAATTTTACATGGTATGTGATACTTTATATGTATATCCAAGTTTGATTTGTTCTTGCCATTCTCAGGGCACAGACCGCAGAAGTCTGCCCAGAACTATTCTTGTACTAAAAGTTCTGAAGCTAACGTCAGAAGCCGCTTAAAATTTACACTCTAGCTCATCCATATCTATTCAGCTACAATCAGGGCATAGACCGTAGAAGTCTGCCCAGCACTGGTTTTGCTTCACAATTACCAGCATTGCCACCCAATCTCCGCTAAGATTCTGTAGATCCATTCCTTCTAAACAGGATTCCTTTGCGTTTATCCCACGCATGTTTGAATTCCATTAGTTTTCATCTCCACCACCTCCCGCAGAAGAGTTTCCCACATATCTACCATCCTTTCCCTGAAAAAATACTTCCTAACATTACTCCCGAGTCTACCCCTTCAACCTCAATTCATGTCCTCTAGTTCTACCACCTTCCCGTCTCCAGAAAAGGTTTGTTTGTGGATTAATACCTTTCAAATATTTGAATGTCTGTATCATGTAACTCGTTTCTCCTTTCCTCCAAGGTATAAATGTTCAGGTTGACAAGTCTCTCCTCGTATGGTTTGCATCACTAATCCCATACCATTTTTGTAGCATTTTTTTTCACCTCAATGAGATTGTAAAATACGTACATCAAAAATAAACACTCTGCAAGGGCCATGTGATGAGGTTGCTTGGCGTGCTAAGACACAGCTCCACAGCAACTGCTGTCCAGAACAAGAATCAATTATCACTGTTGACAAATTACTTCATATACAGACCGTGGACCATTATTTGGTTTGGATATAACTTTATGGAAAGGTTTATGGTAAAAAGCTATGGAGATATGTCAACTAAATTGCAGGAGAGAGACAAAGAAAAATCAAAGGAGGCAGTTCTAAAATGGACGGAGATCTCCATAGTTAATGAGATGCCGATTGCCAATTTGACTGATTCAGTGGCGAGAGCTCTTGATGCTCATTTGGAACAACTGGCCACTCAACTACAGAAAGTAACACAAACTCTATAATCTATTTTAGGAATCGACCAGAATATCATAGTGGCTGAGGAGGCTTTAGATCGGGGCCAAGTTCAAATTGCATTGCTGAAAAAAAAAAACTACATTCATATGAGACTCAGACATAGCCAACACAGGAATTTACGTTGCTTTCCTATTTGGGTAAGCTTTGCATAGGGCGTGCTTACTACCCTGGTAAATCGGATGAAACTAGAAAACAACCTCTTGCAACTGTGAAAATATTGAACTTTGCACAAAAATCTGCTGTGCTAGCAGCATAGAAGCATAAGCAGACTGCTCAAATGTATGAGAGTCAGACAGTAAAAACATTCCTAGATTACTAGGCAGCAGTTGAAGCGATCCGTGAAGCATTTTACCTGGTGTGCTCACAACTGATCAATAAAAATATCTGCATTGCCTTATCCTATCCAGTTTATTGCACTTGGCCCATGCTGGCAAATCTTATACCATTTCATCACCAAAAGAAGCTGCAGATGTGGTGAAGGATCTTCTGTTGACTCCATGAGAACCTGTATGCTTTTAACTATTCATTTTAGTTTCTTTCTAAAGAGTTTCCTCATTTTATCATGAGCTCTCCTCTTAAACTTTTATGTAGCTGTAGTGGTTTTATTACTATGGTCCCTCCAGTGATTACCACAAATTTGATTGCATTATGATCATGACTTCCAAGAAGTTTTATTACTATTGATACTGCATTTCAGTAAGTAACAGATTTAAAGTAGTCCCCCCCCCCCCCCCCCCCCCCCCCCACCAAACTTCTTTCTGGCTCTAGGACAGGGGTGGGCAACCTTGAGGGTCACAATGCAGTCGGGTTTTCAATACTGACATAATGAATATGTATGAGATCTATCTGCATACAATGGAAGCAGTACATGCAAATCAATCTCATGTATATTTATTGTAGAAATCTTGAAAACCCAACTGGGTTGTGGTCCTCGAGGACTGTGGTTGCCCATCCCTGCTCTAGGAAGCTGTCACTTATGACATTTACATTTGTGGTCAGCGACGACCTGTGATCTTATGGTGCCTGCTTTCCAACGATTGAGACTGGAACAAACCAGGAAAGGAGGTTTTTTTCTGTGACTGTATGAATGGAATAAATTACCTTTGGGAATTAAAAAGCAAACTCATTTGATTGCATTTAAAAGTGCCAGTTGAAGAATTACTTGCTTTATTTAGCTTATCATTTGATTAATGAATCAGGACTTCCTTGATTTTTCTAGTTGAGCATTAGCTGGAGGACAAATTGCCATGTCTGGATTATTATTTGCCCTACTGTGCCTGGGATTTAAGGTTTTGAGATAAGTATTTTGAATTGTAATTACTTGCTATATGTAATATTTTATTTTTTTTGTTTTTATTAAGTATGTATTATTGTTCTCTGCCCTGGATATGGGAGGACTATAAATAAGAAATCTAAATCTACAAACTTAACCTTCCTGGTATACCCTGACCAGAGATTCAACTAATTGATATTGGATAATTGAAATGTCTTTATCCTTGAGATTCCACATTTGTCTAATTTCCTTTAGCATTTTTCAGTCTGTTTTGTCATCTTGTATGTAGGTTGAAATCTTGATGATTCATAAATAAATAAATGTATACCCTGGAAAGATATTTAAATGTCTCTTATAATATAAATATGTATGTCAGGCCTTTTTCAATGGAAAGGAACAAGGGGTCATAAGATGAGGGTGAAAAAGAGCAGACTCAGGCATCCTCTAAGGAAATATATCTTTGCAGAAAGGGTAGCAGATATGTGGAAGTCATGTAAACGAAGACACTATCAGAATTCAAGAAAACATGGGGCAGGAACAGAGGGTTTCATTGTAGAGGCCATGTTTGTTGGCCTGGACAGCCTGATTGGATATGGCATATTCTTTTCCTGCCATCATTTTCTCTATTTATATGACCACACCCTCTCACACACATTCAACACCCCAAACATTCTTACTACTACTACTACTACTAATTTCTATAGTGCTACTAGACATACGCAGTGCTGTACACATTATATACAGGTACTTCCTCTGTCCATAGAGGGCTCACAAAGTTGTTTTTTTTTTCACCTGGAGCAATGGAGGGTTAACTGACTTGTCCAAGGTCACAAGGAGGTGCAGTGGGAACAGAACCCAGGTTGCCAGGATCAAAGCTCACTGCACTGACTATTAGGCCACTCCTCCACTCCAGAAATCTGCCATCTATACAACCCCATACCATACAAAAATACCCCTACATACTGTCACTCACCTCACCATACCCTTAAACGTTCCTACATACCAAACATGCACATCCTACAACTCACATATGTCTATATTTACCTCCCACACAAATCTACCCAACTACCCATACAACCACATCACCCCCCCCACCCCATACATAGCACACTCAACCCTACCCATAAAGTTTACAAGCCACAGAGTCCTTTACCTACCACAACCACAAAGCTGCACCATGTGTTTGCTGATCGGTTGGCTGTTTTTTTGTTCTCTCTGTGGATTAACTTGCATACATAAAGGAATTCAAGCCTATCAGCTTCTTCTCAGAGAAAGTTGATTGTGACCCCTGAGGCAGGCGCTTTGGCGCTGAAACACGGACCGTGTCGGGTCCTTGATATTGATATGAATATTCTGAATAAACTGGTTTTGAGATTATCTCCCTATTGGTTTGCGTATTTGTCAGCCTCTACTTTTGCTGTTTTGCTTTGACTTTCCGTGGAGGCTCCTCCTGTCTTCTTGGATTTGACATATATTCATTACATTTATATCATTTACACATGACACTTTAAAATCACCACTCATGGTATTTGACATGACACCATTTACTTTTACAGAAACTTATAATGTATCTGTTACCAATGCAAAATACCAAATTCATTATTTGGGAAATTGTTCCTTTATTATTCAGACTCCTATACCAGTGGTTATCACTTGGGATAATACTTGTTCCTTTATTATTCAGACTCCCATACCAGTGGTTATCACTTGGGATAATACCACTGTTGAATGTGAATCTCAGTGTATACTTACATATTAACGGTATATTTGATATTGAAGGAGACAAAAATTATTCTTGTCCTATTTACTATTCTGTTTGGACAGTTATGCTGAATCCAGAAGTTCCAGATGTACACGTTTTACTGACAGCATTTACATCTAACCTGACAATTTTAATTTTATCCTGCATGTTGTGAAAAGTGCCTTTACATAAGGTAGAAGATAACATAAAGAAGCTATAGACTTAAGCTGGTTGGAATCACTTTTTATGCATATTCCCCATCTGCTAAAGGATACCTGAATTCTATGAAGCATCCAGTCATTCTGCTTTGTATACTTCAGATAGTGGTTGTATCTTTATTCTGCTGATTGTAATAAATTGCCTTTCAGTGAGATTGAACAGATTACACAAATACAACAGAAGATAGATGCAGCAAAATACTGGTTATCTCAAAGGCCTGAACCATGATTTATTATACTGAAAATAAGATCTGAAATATCTTCATCAAGGTAATTGATATTGAGTACTTATTAATTAGGTTATGATTGTTTTCCAATTAAAAAAGGGTATAGGAAGTTTAGTTAATTATTGTGTGATATGAAATACTGGTACCAGCATAAATATAAACAGAGGTATAAGTATAAAGTTAAGGTAATATAATTTTGTTATATAATAATAGCTTAATTATAATTTAAGCATGATTTGTAATTCTGATTTATTTGGAAATTTTCTGATATCAGATGACTTATGTTGTATTCTACTTATTCTTTATATAATATTTTATTGTTTACATAATATTTTGCTGTTTTCACATGGAATTGTAATGGAAGTTATAAGAATATATCCTTAACATATATTTTTAAAAAACATAGCCCACACTGACAGCTGAAGCTAGCAGCTGTTTGTGGCAGTGTCTCTTCTGATTTGTGTGTCACATTTATACAAAATCACTGCATGATGTTCCAGGTTGGTAATGATGAGAAAAGGGGGAGTGTTAGGATAAATTAGGGGGGAGGTAATTTTAATATGCATACAGGTATTTTTAATTGACATATTTTTAATATATATTTAGAAAGAAAGGGTTAGGATATTTGTCTGGCATGTCCCTTCTGATGGAAATTACCAGAGACTCGTTTGTCTAAAATTTTGGAACAGAGATGTATATATTTCTGAGAATTAAGAAAAATGTCAAGCTGACCCCTTTGATAAGAAGTTATACAGAACACCCAGAAATAGGAACACAGATATGACTCCACGTGATAAGAACCATCCGTGTGTTTTCCTATACCGTCAGAGAAAAACAAACTTGTTTTTCTACGTATGTCATAAGTGCATAAGTGTTGCCATACTGGGACAGACCAAAGGTCCATCAAAGCCCAGCATCCTGCTTCCAACAGTGGCCAATCCAGGTCACAAATAACTGGCAAGATCCCCAAAAAGTTCAATACATTTTATGCTGCTTATCCCAGAAATAAGAGGTGGATTTTCCCTAAGTCCATTTTAATAATGGTATTTTCCTTTAGGAATAATGGACTTTTCCTTTAGGAAGCCGTCCAAACCTTTTTTAACCCATTAGTGCCCAATGTTCTCATAATAAGCCATATGGGAACAAATTGATGGGAACGTTGGGCACTAATGGGTTAAACCCCGCTAAGCTAGCCGTCATTACCACATTCTCTGGAAATGAATTCCAGAGTTTAATTACATGTTGAATGAAGGTTATCAATAGAAATCAAACAAAATAAAACATGGAAAAGAAAATAAGATGATACCTTTTTTATTGGACATAACTTAATACATTTCTTGATTAGCTTTCGAAGTTCTTCGTCAGATCGGAAATAAGCAAATGTGCTAGCTGACAGTGGAACCTTGCATTCCGTAGCTATAACATTTGCTTATTTCCGATCTGACGAAGAAGGGCAACCTTCGAAAGCTAATCAAGAAATGTATTAAGTTATGTCCAATAAAAAAGGTATCATCTTATTTTCTTTTCCATGTTTTATTTTGTTTGATTTCTATTGATAACCTTAAGAGTGGACTAACACGGCTACCACACTCCTCTACTCATGTTGAATGAAGAAACATTTTCTCCAATTTGTTTTAAATTTACTACTTTGTAGCTTCATCACATGCCCCCTAGTCCTAGTATTTTTGGAAAGAGTAAACAAACAATTCACGTTTACCCGTTCCACTCCACTCATTATTTTATAGACTTCTATCATATCTCCTCTCAGCCATCTTTTCTCCAAGCTAAAGAGCCCTAGCCGCTTCAGCCTTTCCTTATAAAGAAATCGTCCCATCTCCTTTATCATTTTCGTCGCCCTTCTCTATACCTTTTCTAATTCCACTATATCTCTTTTGAGATGCAGTGACCAGAATTGAACATAATATTCGAGGTGCGGTCACACCATGGACCGATACAAAGGCATTATAATGTCCTCATTTTTGTTTTCCATTTCTTTCCTAATAATACCTAACATTCTATTTGCTTTCTTAGCCACAGCAGCACACTGAACAGAGAATTTCAACGTATCAACGATGATGCCTAGATCCCTTTCTTGGTCAGTGACTTCTAACGTGGAACCTTGCATTCCGTAGCTATAACTCGGGTTCCTCTTTCCCACATGCATCACTTTGCACTTGCTTACATTAAACGTCATCTGCCATTTAGACACCCAGTCTCCCAGTCTCGTAAGGTCCTCTTGTAATTTTTCACAATCCTCTTGCGATTTAACAACTTTGAGTAACTTTGTGTCATCAGCAAATTTAACTACCTCACTAGTTAATCCCATCTATAGATCATTTATAAATATGTTAAAAAGCAGCGGTCCCAGCACAGACCCCTGCAGAACCCCACTATCTACCCGTCTCCATTAAGAATATTGACCATTTAACCCTACTCTCAGTTTCCTATCTTTTAACCAGTTTTTAATCTGCAATAGGACACAGCCTCCTATCCCATGACTCTCCAATTTCTTCTGGAGTCTTTCATGAGGCACTTTGGCAAACACCTTTTGAAAATCCAGATACACAATATCAACTTGAACACCTTTATCCACATTTGTTCACTCCTTCAAAGAAATGTAATAGATTGGTGAGGCAAGATTTCCCTTCACTAAATCCATGTTGGTTTTGTCTCATTAATCCATGCTTTTGAATATGTTCTGTAGTTTTGTTCTTGGAAATATACTGGACAAGGTAAACAACCTCGGTATAAAAAGGGGGCCATACAACAGATTGAAGAGTGGGGTGAGGGCAGAGTAGCCAGGTTGAACATCCAGCTTGAAAGAAGCTAGAAAAGCCAGGACAAGTGGGGCGTTCAGTGACCTCATACCTCTAGGAGCAGAGACTAGAGTTATCTGATCCTGCTTTGTCTGGGTGGCTGGAGATCTCTGAGGCGGCAGAACCTCAGATTTGTCCTAATTAAGTAAGGGGAGGCATCACCTGAGTTCTGTGGCTTAGGGAAGCTGGAGTCAGGACCAGAAGACCCTCGACTGTTTTCGATTCCCCCCCCCCCCCCCCACACACTCTAACTCTTAATTCTTTCTTTAGAGAACAGCGTTTGTTCTAATGTATGGGCAGAATGATCTACAGAAGCAAACTGCCTGTGTGTGTATTTTCTAATCAGTAAGGCAAATATTGTCAGATAGGACAGGAAAAGAGGGGAGAAAAGCTGTCGCGGGGGAGAGACAGAAAGAGAGAAACTTTCTTTAACAAGCAAGCCGCAGTGAAACATCTCATGAGACATAAGCAGCAGAGAAAATAATGGCTGTGTGAGTATACCTAAAGGGAAATATTAAAGAATTATCATCTGAATTTGTTTGCTGTGCTAATGATAAATTAGTATTCCTATTATACTACAAACTTCTGAGAATTTCTTTATATTAGATTGGTAAGGATTATACACAACAGATCTTCATGGGCAGAAACGTAAGCAACACCTTGCTGACTAGAGTGTTGTTTCCCCCACTCAGAGGTCAGGAATTCATTTCACCATTACAATCTCTCTGGTGCAAACACATATGGAGACATTACCCTGAGGTAAAAGCCCCATGTGTACTTTATGCTCATGTGGTTTACACCAGTAATCAGAGCAAAACAACAGGTAGCTTTACTTTTACTGGCTGTTCAAAAGCATAGTTTTAACTCATCAAAACTATGTGTGCTAAATCCTCTGCCTAACACCCCTCCAGGAACGTGTCTATAACAATGTGGTGAAAAATAAGTGAGTTCTCTAATGCTGTGCATATTCCTCACAACGAAATGAGCAAAGTTCAGTGGGTAAACTGCTTTTTACCAGCAAAAATAGCTCTCAGAGTGTACTCTTAGGGGGTCTTTTACTCAAGATAAGAAAGTTATCTGCAGCAGGATCCATAAGAATAAAATGGGTTCTTTTGGCATATAGAATGCACTGATGTTTACTAAAAGATTTCCTTAGAATACAGTGGTTCCAGAATTCCAGAAAAGCACAGAATTTTATAAACATCATAAGCTCTCTAGAGAAAAAAAAATCTACAGCAGTTTAGGGCAAAAACATACAATAATCTCAAGCATAGAGTAATATTTGAACTCCTGTAAACTAGAGACCAAATCTATTTCCGAGGTCACCCTTCGGTCTCTGGGTTTCTAGAGCATCAAGTCATAGATAAGGAAATAAGAAAATCTGTCTTTTGAGAAGAATAGGACTGAAGAGGATACAGTAAGAGAATAGAAGGGCTCTTCCTTACTTTCCAGGCAGGAAAGGAATGACTGAGATGGTGCACCATATTGCTAGAACAAAGGACTCTACTTACCTTCCTGGCAACGTCTCGGGAGAAGTAGCTATACGGCACAAACTTCAAATTGCACTTTTCATTAGTCTTGTGGTTCACAATGTCAATTTCACCAGACTGTGGGAGAAGAGAAAATAATGACTTCTTGTTAGTGGCTTTGAATAATTTTGTATCATCCGCAAGTATAATAACCTCAAAGAGCCACAGGACCGTTTAGTGCTATTCTGTTTCTTGTTTTTTTAGCCAGTCCAGTTATTCCCTCCACCCCAAACAGAACCTTCTTATCACTGAATTCCCACCGTCCTGTACTTCCTCCACCTACATAAGCTCACTTTGCATCCACTAGACACTTGGATTTTTGGCACCAAGTCTATCGAATAATTTCCCCACTGATATCCGGGGAGAACTTTATTTTAAAAAATTTAAAGTAGAACTCAAGTGGATATATACAGAGATAGCTCCTATATTTATAAATATCATAAAGCAACAAACATAAAAATGACCAACTCATAAACAGTACCTATCAGTATAAATAATGAAACCAGTGGTGATAATAATGATTAAAAATTATGAAATAAACTTCTTAAAACAGAATATTTGTAACCTTAAACAAAAAGCAATCTATACAGATATAGATATCTATGTATATGCACCGTACAAAAAAAAAAGACAAATAAGTAAAAATATATATAATGTACCCATGTCATGTAAAAGGAGCAATAAGTACATGTAAATAAATATGATGGTAATGATGACAAATAAATTAAAAATATATAGAGTAAAACAGTAATATGTATCAGGTCTCTTCTGGTGCCTTAACAAAGAACATTTTCGACAACACTCCCCGTGTGGAAGTTAGTGGTTTATCCTCTACTATTTCTTCATCATTATTATCTTCATATTTATTTACATTTATTGCTCTTTTTACACAACATGCCTACATTTTATATATATTTTTACAGTATTTTTGTATAATGCATATACATTTTTATAAAGAGAAAGTTTGTTTTTAAATTTACACATATTCTGTTTTTATGACATTTAATATTTTTTAATTATTATTATTCTCACCACTAGTTTTATTTTTTATGCTGATAGGTACTGTTTATGAGTTGATCATTATGTTTGTTGCTTTATGTTTATATATTTTTTATTTACACGTTTCCATAAGGTTGAAAGACTCCTGACCCAGGCATAGTTGCTGAAACACGAGCAAGTCGAGTCTTCTCAACACGTGGATTTGAGTACATTCAATAAGCCTTGTGCATTTTTATACCAGTTAAATCCATGTCTACTGAAACCTAATAATCCTATATAATAAAAAGCACCTCCAACATTCTGAAGCTGAGAAAGTGAAGCCTTGAAGCATTCGTGCTCCTGCTGTATCCATCTCCTGAAATTACGTCACGTACTTCCGTGTTCGTAAAGACCAATCACTGGAAGGGAACGCTGCAGAGTTGCCAGGCAACGGAACGCGATGTCACACTCATGAGGGTGTCGTTGTCCCTCACTTCCTCCCTCCCTCTCTTCCAGTTCCAGGCCCCCTACCTCCAAATTTTAAAAGTCAGCTTCACTTACGAAGTCAGGTTTACGGTGGCCGACAGCAGCAGAGCGGTAACAGGCATGCAGGCTCGACCCTTCTCTCTCTCTCAGCTCTGGTCCTGCCCTTGCGGAAACAGGAAATAAGGGAGGGGGACGACCCTGGAACTCGGAGGGAGGGAGGGAGGGGGACGATGACCCTGGAGCTCGGAGGGAGGGGGACGATGACCCTGGAGCTCGGAGGGAGGGGGACGACCCTGGAACTCAGAGGGAGGGGGACAACCCTGGAACTCGGAGGGAGGGAGGGGGGACGACCCTGGAACTCGGAGGGAGGGAGGGGGGACGACCCTGGAACTCGGAGGGAGGGAGGGGGGACGACCCTGGAACTCAGAGGGAGGGGGGGAGACGACCCTGGAACTCAGAGGGAGGGGGGGAAGACCCTGGAACTCGGAGGGAGGGAGGGGGGGAAGACCCTGGAATTTGGAGGGAGGGGGAAAGACCCTGGAATTTGGAGGGAGGGGACGATGACCCTGGAACTCTGAGGGAGGGGACGATGACCCTGGAATTCGGAGGGAGGGAGGGGGGGGGAAGACCCTGGAATTCGGAGGGAGGGGGAAAGACCCTGGAATTCGGAGGGAGGGGACGATGACCCTGGAACTCGGAGGGAGGGGGACGACCCTGGAACTCGGAGGGAGGGTGGACGACCCTGGAATTCGGAGGGGGGGATGACCCTGGAACTCGGAGAGGGGGGGACGACCCTGGAATTCGGAGGGAGAGGGGGGGACGACCCTGGAATTCGGAGGGAGGGAGGGGGCGACCCTGGAACTCGGAGGGAGGGAGGGGACACGAACTGGGAGGAAGAGAGGGAAGGGGGGCCCGTGGCACACACTCTCATTCTCACACACACACTCTCTCTCTCATAGACACTATCGCACCCAGTCTCACTCTCTCACACAGTCACTCTCACACATTCACTCTGTCTCTCTCACACACAGTCTCTCTCTCTCTCACACACAGTCACTTTCTCTCTCTCACACACAGTCACTCTCACACATTCTCTCTCTCTCACACACAGTCACTCTCTCTCTCTCACACACAGTCACTCTCACACATTCTCTCTCTCTCACACACAGTCACTCTCTCTCTCTCACACACAGTCACTCTCACACATTCTCTCTCTCTCACACACAGTCACTCTCACACATACTCTCTCAAACATACACACTCCGAGGAAAACCTTGCTAGCACCTGTTTCATTGGTTTCAGAAACGGGCCTTTTTTCCTAGTAAACCATAAAAGGGTATTCTTATTCCATGACTCTCTCATTTCCTGAGGAGTATCTCATGAGGGATTTTGTCAAATGTCTTCTGAAAATTGAAACACACTGAAATAATTGGCTCATACTATTCACCTGTTCTTTGAATCTCTGCAATGTTCTGTGATTCTGGATAGTGTGTTCTAACATGCATTGAGAGAGTTCATTTAAACGTGAGGGTCACAGACTTCAGAAAAACTATTTTGACATTTGATTTAATGTCAATCGCAAATTAATGCTGCTATGTCAAGTTGGGGGAATACCTCAAGAAGTCAATACCTGGATGGGAACATCTGAGGGAAGTAGAAAAGCATTGAGCAGAACCAAAATATATGTTAAGGGTAACGAACCTTTTTGTTACAAAAGTAAGCAAGAGGAAAAGGAGGTTCCTATGATTATTGAAAGTAAAATCTGGAAACGGAAGGAAAAAGACATCAGATGTAAGAGCAAATTTGCTCCTCCTGCACAGTCTTTATAAATTATAAGAGATCACAGAAGCAGAAAGACAAGCAACAATATCTGGAAAGGCTAAAAGAACTACTACTACTAATCATTTCTAAAGCGCTACTAGACGTACGCAGCGCTGTACACTTGAACATGAAGAGATAGTCCCTGCTCGACAGAGCTAACAATCTAATTAAGCTGGGAAGCATTCAGGAAAGCAAAGATGCAAATGAAGATCAAGTACTGAATACAGTAAAGAGTGTGGGGGGGTGGGGGGAGAGGTTTTTTTTTTTTTTTTAAAGATATTTATTTATTGCATTTGTATCCCACATTTTCCCACCTCTTTGCAGGCTCAATGTGGCTTGCAATACATCGTGAATCGTGGAAGCATATAAGAAGATATACAATTAGTATATTACCTATTGGAGGAAGTGCAAAAGTGGCATTGCCAAACTCAAGAATGAAGGGGCGGAACAGCTTAATAAATATTTCTTTTCTATGTTCACAGATAGAAAGGAAATGAGGTAGAAGCTGAACAATTGTCAGGGACTGTGTTCATGAGAAGAAAATTAAACTAAAAGCAAATGAAGAGATGGAGCCAGATAGGATACATCACAGAGTCCTGAACTAACCAGAAAAAGTCAGAAAGTGGAGCTACCAGAACTTCCCCAATGCTTCTTTAGAGTCAGAGTGATTCTGGAGGACTGAAGAAGAGCAGATGTGATTCGTTTCCACAAAAGCAGTATTAACAAGGAGATTAGCTGGTCTGTAGTTCCCAATCTGTGGTGAGTAAACCAATATGGGATAGTGCAGTTTCTAGAATTAAATGGATTGCAGGATCCCAAGCAGCATGGTTTTAACAGGCACAGGGCGTGTCATATCAATCTGATTAATTTCTTTGACTGGATGACCACAGAGTTGGACAGAGAGCACTAAATGTGGTGTACTTAAGCTTTCAGCAAAGCCTTTGATATGATTTCAAACTGGCAATTTATAAATACGTTTCTCAAAACAGAACTTTGCTCATTTAATTTCAACTTTAAGAAAGCAAGAAAGGACTAATCCTCCAAGATTATCACCTCCTCCTCTAACTCCTCTAAAACAGTGGTTCTCACCAAGAGCTGAGGCTCCAAATTGTGGCAGACATCAAGCCCTTGCTTTCCTTAACAACCATGTGTGCTTGTGGGCTGGGGAGAGCAGAGCAGGGAATCAGGTTCTTGAAATCCACATAACCGGTCCTTTCTGCTTCACCATCACCCAAAATGTAGTACTGGAAATGTTGCAAGTATGCTCTTCCCCACCCAGCAGTCACCACCTTTCTTTGTCTCATTTTCAACAATAATGAAGGATATATAAGGGATTCTTTTTTTTTTGTTCAGCCACAAACTGTAGTGTTCAGTGTGTCATGGATACAAACATTGTCTGTCAGGTGCATCACCATGGAAGAAAGGTCAAGAGCCATTGCTCTAAAACCACTTTTTCAGGTAATTACCGAACACACAAAAAGGATAAGTTCTGAAATAGCTTCCAGTATGTCAAATGAATTTCGTAGCCCAATTTATATTATATTGCAGCAGGTCCATCATCATGGAATATGCTGCACTTGAGGGTGAAAAAAAAATACAAGGTTTGAAAGAAAAAAAAAAAAAGAATTAAGAACATTCTTTTCTTGCAAGCATATGCAATAGTTGATGATTGAGTCAATTAAGAAGCAGGATTGTTTGGTTTTGCAAAGCATCAATTGTACTTTTACCAGTTGATCTTCTTTTAAAATATTTTTACGTATTGTGATGTTGGGTAAATTCCTTAACCTTCCACTGCCCCAGTACAAACTTAAATTGTGAGCTCTCCAGGGACAGAGAAATACCAGTGTACCTGAAAGTAATTCACCTTGAGCTACTACTGAAAAAGGTGTGAGCAAAATATAAATAATAAAATTATGAGTAAGCCACAGTTTTGTGCTTAGTAATGAAGTACAACTTTAGAAAAAAAAAGTATTTTCCATTACCTCTTGCAGCTGATTGGGCCCAAGCTTCCGGTCCCAAAAACAGCTGAACTGCAACCAGAAGTTTGGGCCCAATCAGCTGCAAGCCAGCATCTGATATCACTGTAGGATCCCCTAGCTCCCTCCCCACCCCCCACCCCCCCCAGCAGAAACTCCAACTCTCAATCCCTTTGTCATGAAGAGGAAAGAAAAGGAACTTAGGCCCAATGTAGACTCCTCCCTGGGCCTACCTTAGAGCCCTGGTGGTCCAGTGGTGAGCTGGGGCAGGAGCCACACTCCTGCCCATGCAGTCTCCATACTGAAAATGGCTGTTGCGAGATTGCCGCAGGAACTCAAGGCAGCCATTATTGATATGGAGACCGCTTGGGCAGGAATGTAGGAGGATTGCTCCTGCCCCAGTTCATCACTGGACCACCAGGGCTGTAAGTCAGGCCCAGGATGGGACCTACAGTGGGTCCGGGTTTTCTCTTTACCGCAGAGTGAGTGAGTGGAAGTTTCTAATTGGGGGGGGGGGGGGGCTGGGGGCAGAGCTGGCAGTGGCAGGACACCTCAGGAAAGGGAGAGAATGGCAGGAATGCCAGATGCTGGAGGGGAGGGAGGGAAGGAAGGAGAGAGACAAATACTTGGGTTACCTTGTGCTCATATCTGGCACATATTGTCAAACCTGTGATGTTCAGATTTGCTTCTGTGTAGGAAATTCAAATAAGAACAAGCCCTGACATGGGGTCTTGGTGGATATCCTAATAGTCACAATTCAAAAAAGAGAGAGAGTAAAGTGTTAGGCGAGACTCACATATTCAGATTTTGAAAGCAGAGATTCATTAAACTGGTTAGTGCAATAGGAACAGACCAGACGAATCTGCCTACTGTGGCTTGGGGATTTTTTTGAAGATTATTTATACTACTCTCTGGTGTTTGTTTCATATGTTTCTGGATCACAAATTGCATGGTCACTTCTTACCCCAGAAACATACCTTTAAGGGGCCTATTTTGAGCAGCCCCCAGTGCTACCAATATGCATTGACATTTGCAGCTAATTTTTAAAGGGGAACTACTCAGATGGCTAAGCGGGGGGAAGGGGAAGACAGAGGCTATGGGATAAGGAGAGTGAGAGAAACTGGGCAAGAATGGATAGCTGGGGACATAGGAGTCAACTTTTCAGAATGACTGGGGATGCTAAACCCAACAGAAATTACTACTGGATACAGTAAAAGGGTTTCCTCAATATTAGGGTTGCTCAAGCAATTGGGATATGTAAGTTTTTGAAATGTACATCTGTCACTGTTTGTTTCTTTAGTTTTGCACTATATGCATAGTATGGCTTCTTAGGGGTTCAGTTTAAGTTTTGTCTACATATTTCTATTTTTAGTTTGTAGTTATTTATTCTATACTTCATGAGGGGCTACCTATGTTCATATGTGGAAAAAGTCCGGGTATTCTGTTAGCATCAAATGTCTGTGTAGGACTGATCTGTACTAATTCAGCATGTTTTGTTTTCCAATAGGTGTATTAAAGTTCTTCTGCCCACTGCAATGTTCAGAGTGTTCCTTTTTTTTCTAGGAAGTACCTCGTGTGACCCCCCTGGAAGTTAGCTTGTAAACATGCTAGATTCTGGGGTCCAACTTGTTAAGAATAATTTTTACTTTGCAGTAAAAAAAAAGTAGTTTTAAGAGCTGTTGAGAGCTGTGCTTCATTACTTTTGAGTATTCTTTTTATAAGACTCTACTTTTACTTCATTACTTTTGAAGCCAGTGCTTATACTTTTTTACTAGTAGTAGTAGTACTTTTAAAAAGTGACGACCCCATCTCTGCTGGAAGAGCCCTGGCTCAGATGGAGTGATCAATTTTTGGCTTAAACAGCATGACTCCACTATGACCTGCCACTACAATAGCTAATAATAGAAAGAATGCTTCTCCTTCCAAAGGGAGATCCAAGTAATGTTCCTAAATTTACAGAATAACGTGTCTATCTACAATCTATAAGCTGTTCACCACAACAGATACTGACAATCAATTCTAATGGCATCACGGGAATAGAACAGAAGGGTAATAAGAGGGGAGCATAGGGAACCAAATATCATGAGGTAATTTATAAGAATCAGCATATGCCAAGACTGTACATTTCCCAAGACGAAGGAGGAAATGGGCCTAATAGCAAGAGACTATACCTACAGAGCTAGTATCATAGGCCTCCAGGTCTACCTAACAGTGTCATCAAGTCTAAATATGCAAAAGGTGTTGAAATATGAAAGCAAACATCCATAATCCATCTGCATCATTAAATTCAATCATTCTGAGTAGAAGGAACGAGTGATAATCTACCACTACACATAGAATTTGCAAAAGATGAGAAACAAAGCTCTTCAAAGAATTAGACTAATAAATGAGGAAAAACAAGTGGCAAATGCATAAATACAATGGGAAATACTAAATATTACTCCAGGAACCATTCATTCATCAAAACCGAAACATGGAGGGGAGAACTGAAAGTTTGTTTTAGAAATTTAAATCAGCTTTCAAAACCTACTTCTTTTCCCAAAGCTTTCCTGATGCTTGATCCACTTCTTTGGACTTTGCTTGCTCTGGGATGCTGGTGTTCTGTGCACCCCTCACAGTCTTACTCACACTGTCCTTCACCCTATTGCACCTTTACCTTGATTTTCCAATGACTGTATTCCCTTTCTCTTTCCTATAACAGTTATCTAAAATTTGTAGGCTTCCACTTTTGATAGTCCCTGTACTTCCCCTACTTTGATGAGTTAACTTGTACACTCACTAAGATTCAGGGTTCTTAAATGTTTTTTGGTTCCTACATCCTTTAACTGATCAATGAAACCCTCACACCCCCTTTTGTAAACCACATGTCCACTAGTGACTACTGATTGCTATATGTGTTGTTGTTAGCCACCAACAGTGCTAACTGCCAACATGTCACTATAATTAAAGTAGTACATAGCTGTACTACTACTACTACCAATAACAGTCTTCACTCTCACCAGAAATTTCCAATAAATTGCCTCAGATTTCAAGACTCTTCTCTGCACTCTGTTTAACTTCTTTCCGCACCCCATGAGGATGTGGGCACCACTGGTTACGAACCCCTGACTTAGATTTATTTGTAGATTTGCAGTATATTAAAGTGAAATATGAAACCAAAGGACAGCTGTAGCCCAGGATAGCGGATTAGGGACAAAATGGTTCACACGAGGCATAGAAAAAAATAAGTACAACAGACATCTGTAGATTCCGTAATGAAGAGCTGGAAATGGTTGCTCTCTTTGAAGCTGGCTTTGAAGTTCTGATGGCAGAAAATTTCTAAACAGAAAGGCACAACAAGGTGGCATGTCTCATCCATTTGAAACTTTGTAAACATTACAACATTGTAACCAGAAAAGCACTGGGATCATGACCCAAAGAGAATTATGGAGAAAAATCAATTAGGATAATCCTATTCCAACTGTTAAGGGTTCGAGGGAAAAAAAAAAAAAAGAACTGCATGGATAATAGAGGTGTCAGTGCTAAGTGATTTCTCTGTGAATCATGTGGAGAGAGAAGATCCTCAAGAAATGAAGTAGGAGACCAAGAAATGCGGCAGAAAGATACAGAAGTGTTTCCCATCACTTTGGATGCCACAGGCTTCATTTAAAAGAACCTTCAAGCACACCTGGATGTCTATACATATTGTTTTTTTAAGAACTCCAGAAAACAGCTTTCTTGGGCACAATGTATGTACTATGGCAAGTGTCAGCAAAAAAGCAAAGACTTCATATATCAAACCAACTATAAGTGACTCTGGCAGTCATTTTCAGAGGGCTATCCGTGTTTGAGATGTGCATAAATTGGTACTTAAATATTTATCTTACATTAACATCTAAGTCCCCATTTTACAAAGCCTAATATGCAGGTACATGCAAATGGCAAAGGGGCAAGAGAAATGAAAATGTATCAGGCATTACCACAGAACAAAATAAGTACATAAGTACTGCCATACTGGGACTGACCAAAGGTCCATCGAGCCCAGCATCCTGTTTTCCAACAGTGGCCAATCAGGTCACAAATACCTGCCAAGATCCCAAAAAGTACAAAACATTTTATACTGCTTATCCCCAAAATAGTGGATTTTCCCCAAGTCCAATTTAATAATGGTGTATGGGCTTTTCCTTTAGGAAGCAGTCCAAACCTTTTTTAAACTCTGCTAAGCTAACCCCCTTTACCACATTCTCTGGCAACGAACTCCGGAGTTTAATTACACGTTGAGTGAAGAAAACTTTTTTCCAATTCATTTTAAATTTACTACTTTGTAGCTTCATCTCATGCCCCCTAGTCCTAGTATTTTTTGAAACTGTAAACAGACTCTTCACATCTACCCTTTCCACTCCACTCATTATTTTGTAGACCTCTATCATATCTCCCCTCAGCCACCTTTTCTCCAAGCTGAAGAGCCCTAGCTGCTTTAGCCTTTCCTCATAGGGAAGTTGTCTCATCCCCTTTACCATTTTCATCGCCCTTCTCTGCACCTTTGTCCCTAATTCCACTATATCTTTTTGAGATGCAGCAACCAGAATTGAACACAATATTCAAGGTGCAGTCGCAACATGGAGCGATACAAAGGCATTTTATAACGTCCTCATTTTTGTTTTCCATTGCTTTCCTAATAATACCTAACATTCTATTTGCGTTCTTAGCCGCAGAAGCACATTGTGCAGAAGGTTTCAACATATCATCAACGACGACTGAAGTGGTCTATGTCCAGGATAGCATTGTCTCATGTCACTAGCCACTGATGTGGCTGGATCTATCTTGCTTGTCAAAGGAAACATGGCAATCTTGACAATTTGCTTCTTATGCAGAATAATGAACAGAGAGCCCAATACAACCATTAAAAGCATTAGTGTCATGGTCTTATTTCTCTATCAAATATATACATATTTTTTGTCCTTGTTTACCATCACTCACCTGGTCTATCCACAGCTTTCCCACAATGATGTTATGCACTGTAGTGGTGACTTTTTTCCAGGTGTAGTGATTGCCAGTTGTATGAAAGATGCAGTGAATGGTACCTATGGAAGAACAGTATGAGAATGAGCAAAGCAACAAGGACAGAGAAAAGGGCTGGAAAAAAGAGAGAGGGTAGAAAAAGTTGTAACAAAGGAAAAAAAATAAGACAGTGATGGTAAACCTACTGCATTACAAAGAAAAGAAAACCAAAGAGAAAATTCCCCTTGCAGTGTCATACAATCTGGAGCTGGAAGAACTGTCAAAAATCATAAGATATCTATAGCCAGTACTCAATGAAGATGAATTACTAAAGGAGATAGTCCCAGCTCCACAGTGCTGGTCTGCTGACCTAATCTGAAGCAAAAATTAGTGGAAAGCAAATTCCCAAAGGAAGCTCAAAAAGAAGAGAATGGCACACATCTTGCAATGTACCAAGCTGCAAACTGTGCCAGAACATATCACAGGAACCCCACTCCCCCCCCCCCCCCCCAGTTACTAACATGGGAAAAACATTAACATAAGGGTATCGTGTTCATTCTCTTCTTCAAATGTAGTATACATCTTTCTAGGGCTGCACTGAATATTTGTATTTGATTTGGCCTTGAATAGTGCCCTGAATACATTATTTGTACTCAGCTGAATAGTGATTTAAATTCGAATATGAATATTCTGGGGCTCTACTGTGCTAAATCCTACTGAAATAAACACTTTTATATCTCTGATTTCACGTTGCTTCTTTCATTATTTATTATGTTAAAGCTCAATTACAATTATTCGTATTCAGCTGAATAATATTTTTCATTATTAGTCTTCAGTCGAATAGTAAAATATGATATTCTGTAAAGCTCTCAATGTAAAAAAAACCATGAAGACGGATGCTATGTTTGCGAGAAAGGCCAGATGCTTAAGATTAGAATCAATTTCCACAGGCACCACATTAAACATCACCTAGTTGATATTCAAAATGATTTAACCAGCTGGCGATATTCAGCACTTAACCGGACAGGGAAACTGCACAAATGAGACCACATAAAACACAGTCCTAGCTTTCTGCGGTAATCCATAGCTGCTTAAGTTCTGAATATCGACTTAACCAGCTATGAATCAGCTGAGTCACCATAAACCGGATATCAATGCCAAAGCCTGGGCATGGTCTAGCATTGAACACCTAGGAATAATGCTGGTGGTGGTCAGCAAAACGCTCACCGCTGCCAGCTATTTACCACCATAAAGCTAACCAAGGTGACACCTCTATGGGAGAGCATTTTGGAAGACCTGAGCACTGCATCAATGACTTTAGGGACAGAATACTAAAAGGAAAATTTTAATACCATCCAGAAACTGAATCCTTTGAAGTTAAAATGATAAAATATTATGACACCTACCAGATGGGGCTTAACAAAGATTTGGGTTTCTTATCACATTATAAACCATACAATTATACTGCTTTGTCACTTTCTGACCATCCATCCATCTCTCCTGGTTTCTCTCTCCTTCTCTTCCCCCCCCCTTAAAAAAAATTTCTCTGTGAAATTGTCATTGGAATGCTTTTGTTTCACTTATATATTGTGGTATTTGTCATTGTTTGCTCATTTCAAACCTAAAGGTGGTATTGACTTTGAAAGCAAGACTCTTATCCATTAGAAATAAGTACCTTTAATCTGTGCTGCAAGACTTAAAGTGTCAGGATCAGATTTCTTTTTAATTGTTCAAATTTTGATTCTTAATGAACTTGGTTATTGTAATTCCTTGTACTGTATTCTCTCTAATAGCCTACCTCTCTGTTTCAGCATCTAAAAACCCTGAAAATTTAATCTTAAAAGCTAAATTTAGATTTCTCCAATAACAGCCCACCTCCTAACACCCCCCCACCCCCAGAATTCAGAGTAACCTGCACTGCTCTCCTCCACCTCCCCCTCCCCACAATGATCACATATCTCTTCTTACCTTTTCTCACACTCATGCTGGGTCAGTGAGGAGCCTTGCACATGCACAGATACTGAAGGCTTTGAGCATGAAAAAGTGTTCAAGGCCCTGCACCAGTCCAGAACCATAACAGTGAGAAGAGGTAAGAAGAGAGATCCAGTCATTGTGTGTGTGGGGGGAGGGGGGGAATGGAGGAGAGCAATGCTGGTTACCATGGAGGACAGAAAGGCTGCACAGACTAAGCAGGACGGTAAAATTATGCAGTACCTGCTGATAATTTTTCTTTCCTTTAGTAGCAGCAGATGAATCCAGGAACTGGTGGGTTGTGTCCATCTACCAGCAGGTGGAGATACAGATTACAAAGCTGAAAGCAGTGATACCAGACGGTCAGCTCCTCCTTCACCTCAGTATATGTCTCATCACCAAGCAGAATCGGACAAGAAATCAGGAAGCCTTCCTCACCAACCAAACACAACAGAAACTCGTCAGTCCAACTTAGAGAAACCATGACCACAATGGACTCCTCTTCAGTGGTTTCTGTTCTCTTTTTTTTTTTTTTTTTTTAAGGTTTTTTATTTTTGAAACTAAAGACCAGGACAAGGACAGGCAAAACAAACACGGCTGACAGAGGGCGGTATCCTGGATTCATCTGCTGCTACTAAAGGAAAGAAAATTATCAGCAGGTAAGGTATAATTTCACCTTCATTAGCGTATGCAGCAGATGAATCCAGGAACTGGTGGGATGTACCAAAGCAACCCCTAATTTGGGTGGGAAGTAGCCGCTCCCTGAGACACAACAGCCGCTGCAAAGGAAGCATCCAAATAGTGAAAGCACACTCGTTCCACCCAAGAGGTAGATAGGAACGTCATCAGAGGCCACCATCTTACGGCAAGAACCAGCGAGAAGGACAAAGAGAAGATCAGAACGCTGAAAAAACATTGCACATCTGCAAATGCTGGAGAACCCTCCAAACATCCAGAAGACAAAGCGTAGCGTACTCCGCGTGGAAAATCCCCCTCCCGAAAAGGAGGGAAGAAAGAGAGGCTGATGAAGAAAAGCCAAACCACAGTCGGTAAGAAAAGAAGGAACCATATGCAAGGTCACTCCAGAGTTAGCAAATTGCAGAAAAACAGCTCGGCACGGCAGCGCTAAAAATTCAGACAAACACTGAGGGGGCAAAAGCCACTTCAACCAGTGGATGTGGAGAAAAAGGAGGACGAAACAATTCACCCAAATCAGGAGAGGTTGGTACAAAGCCTGCAGGGGTCCCCATAGCAGAGGCGAAGCCGCCAACATAGCTAACAGCCAGAAAACGGGAACCGCATCGGGAGGCGCCAAAAGAAAATGGCACATGCACCCGACACATCAAAGCGGGAATCCCGTTTGAGAAAAAGAAATCCCTGGTGCCTGCCTATGCCTCTGAGAACCCGGCAACACACATCCCCGCTGGTAGATTCTGCCACCAATACCGTGCATTCCCCCAATGGCGGAAAAAAATGCACTCACCAGAGACGTGCAGCCAGACTTCCCACCGACAGCAAGATCTCTCAGGCAAGACTGCCACCAAACCAGTTCAGCAGGCTACACACACACATACAGCGACTCCACAGACACTGTCCCCAAGGCTCCTCTTAGCAATCTGCTGCCCTGTTGCAGCTGCACAGCCTGTGCCCCGAATCGCTCTTTTCTTTCTTTTTTTTTTTTTTAAACAGCTGATAGCAGCAAACATGAGGTCTGTTGTGGACTAGAGGTTAATTTTTTTTTTGGTGAGGAAGGCTATAGTCCAAACAACAGCCCAAACTCTGGGAGGAAAAGGACCCAGGCCACCAGGTATGCCCCTAAAGTTGGTACACAGCCCAAACACCCCCTAAGCTCAATTGACCAAAAGGCCCAGGAGCAGGCCCAAGAGACGAATCCAGGAGCTGCAGAGACACTGTTTACCACCTGCTAGAGATAGAGATATACTGATTTGAAGGAGGAGCTGACCATCTGGTATCCCTGCCTTCAGCTTTGTAATTTCTATCTCCACCTGCTGGTAGATGGACACAAACCACCAGTTCCTGGATTCATCTGCTGCATATGCTAAGGAATTGCTTATCCACTCCTACCCTAGCTGAGACTGTATTCATGCACCTTTCCAATTTCACACAGAAACAGAGAACAGAAAAAAGTAGGCAGAAAAAGACCATGTGGCCTATCCAGTCTCTGCCCATCCATGCCATCTATACACCCATCACTCACTTAGAGATCCTATGTACTTGTCCCAAGCTCTCTTGAATTCAAATACTGCTTTCGTCTCCACAAATTCACCACTCTTTCCGTGAAGAAGTATTTCCCCAAGATACTTCTGAACAGTGCATTTTTTTCTAGCAAAAAAGGTGCCTGTACTCAAATGCTAGACCATCCTTCATGTATGGGGTGATAACTGAGGGACCCGCTCCACAATAGCCAGATCCCTGCAACCAGTCACAGAATCCAAGAAGATGGCCTAATTGATGTGCAGAGTCTAGGCTCCTTCATTAACACCTACCATGGGTGAATTTTAGTGGGCAAGGAAAAGGTGCCGGTACACACTACCCTCAAATACCCACTGAAAAAAAAGCTCTGCTTCTGAATTTATCCCTTTTCACCTTCATCCAATGCCCCCTTGTTCCAACTGAAAGAGACTTGCCTCTTGTGCGTTTATGCCACATAAATATTTAAATGCCTTTATCATTTCTCTCTTCACCTACCTTTCTTCCAAAGCATACATATTGAGATCTTTAAGTCTGTCCCCATACGTTTTATGATGAAGACCACAGACTATTTTAGTAGTCACCCTCTGGACTGACTCCATCCTGCTTACATCTTTTTGAAGGTGATGTGTCCAGAATTGTACACAATAATCTAAATGAGGTCTCACAAGAGTCTTATATACAGGGGCATCATCACCTCCTTTTCCTACTGGCCATGGCCATTCCTCTCCCTATGCATCCAATCATCCTTCTAGCTTTCGCTGTCGCCTTTTCTACCTGTTTGGCCACCTTAAGATCATCACATACGATCACACCTAAGTCCCACTCCTCTTTCGTGCACAAAAGTTCTTCACCCCATAAACTATACCATTTCTCAGGTTTTGCCAAATTCCAGACCATTCCTCTCTAAGCTTCGCTAAGTCCTTCCTCATATTATCCACCCCATCAGGGATGTCTACCCTATTCCAGATTTTGCTATCATCTGCAAAGAGACAAACCTTACCAGACAGTCCTTCAGCAATATTGCTTACAAAAATGTTAAAAAGAACCGGCCCAAGAACTGAACCTTGTGGCACACCACTAGTAATATCATTTTCCTCAGAATGAGATCCATTTACCACTACCTTCCGTCACCTTCCACTCAACCAGTTCCTAACCTAGTCAGTCACTTTGGGGCCCATACCGAGGGCACTCAGATTATTTATTAGTCATCTATGCAGAACCATGTCAAAGGCTTTGCTAAAATCTAAATACACCACACCTAGCACTCTCCCTTGATCCAACTCTCTGGTCACTCCATCAAAGAAATTAATCAAGATTTGTCTGACAAGACCTGCCTCTAGTGAAACTATGTTGCCCCTTGCGTCCTGTAATCCATTGAATTCCAAAAACTTTATTATCTCTGTTTTATTCTATTCCATGACTTATATTCCACTTATACCAGACAATGCAAAGTGGATTACAAAATGAAAAAAAAAAATTCCCAAATGGAAGAAATTTGAAAAAAGCACAGAAAGAAAATGACAAATATACATGCACTCTTCATTATTTTAAAGCATATCCATTAATTACTTACCACAGAAGTCAGACTTACTGGCCTGTAGTTCCCAATCTTTTCCTTAATTCCACTTTTGTGGAGAGAGATCACATTTGCTCTTCTCCAGTCCTCTGGGACCACTCCTGACTCTACAGAATCATTGAAAATGTTACCCAGCGAAGCTGCTAGAACTTCTCTAAGTTCCTTCAGTACCCTTGGATGTATGCCATCCGGACCAATCGCTTTAGTTTAGCCAACTCCTCACAAACACAATCCTCTGACAACTGTTCAGGGTCTACTACCCCTTCATTCCTATTTTTATCTTGTGTGGTCCTGCTCCTGACCCTTCAAGCTGTGAACACAGAACAGAAATATTTCATCAATTCTACCTTATCTTTATCAGCTTCTACATATTCCTCCCCTTCACCTATGAGTTTCACAATGCCACTTTTGCACTTTCTGCTATCACTAATCTACCTAAAAAATGTCTTGTCCCGCCATTTTACTGTATTGGCTATTTTTTTCTTCTATTTGCATCTTTGATTTCTATTTTACCAGCTTCGTCTTAGCTTTTCCAGGTATTGTTGCCTGTCTCCCTCTTTCTGCGATCTCTTGTAGTTAATAAAGGCTACCTCTTTTCCTTAACTTTTCAGATACTACTTTTGAGAAACAAAGCAGCCTCATTTTCTTCTTACTTTTATTTTACTTTCCTTACAAAAAGGTTTGTTGCCCTTAGAGTAGCTCCTTTCAGTTTTGCCACTGCTTTCCAACTTCTTCCAGATGTTCCCATCCAGACAGCAATTCCTTGAGGTAATCCCCCATCTGAATAGGTATTTTTGAGTCTAGAACCTTCACTTTTGAATGAACCCCTCTTCCACACCTATCTTAATATTAAACCTACCAACTAGTGATCACTAGATGCCAGATGATCACCAGAAACCCTCTACCCATTAGAAAGCAGTAAGTCCAGTATGGCCCCATCCAGCGTGGGTTCCATTACTAACTGGTGGAATAGTTCCCCCTGTAGAGAATTCAGGATCTCGCTGCTTCTAAAAGACCCCATAATAGGAACACCCCAATCAACATCTGGCATATTAAATCACCTACTAGTAGTACTTCCCTTTTCACAGTTATATTTGAATGTCTTCAATTAAATCTCTGTCCACTTCTGTCTGTGAAGAAGGCCTGTATATCATATAAATGTAAATGCATTTGCCATTCCTTCTTTACAGATTGATCCACAGTGCCTCTTTCTTACCCTGTAGGTCCTGCAATTGTGTGGCTTTAATAACATATAATGAAACTCCCCCTTCCTTCCTTTCTTCCTACCCTGTCTTTCCTGAACAAATTATAGCCTGGTATAACTATATCCCAGTCATAGTTTTCTATAAACCATGTCTCTGTGATCGCCACTAAATCACAATCAGCTACTTCCATCACAGCCTCAAGATCTAAAACCTTGCTTCCCATACTTCAGGCATTAGTATAAACTGCTTTCCAGATGCTGCCCATTTTTCCCAATAATGTAGATTTAATGCTTCACTTCCCTGAGGACTTGTACTTACCTGGGGACTTTGATCACCCTGCTGCTGAAAACACTTCTTTGATAGATCTATGTTCATCAGCCCTTGGAAAAGCATCCCATGGTCCAGGAAGATAAAATGCTCTTGATGACACCATCTACGCAGCCACATATTCATCTCTAGGATGGAGTTTCTCTGCCTTGGCCTTTACCCTCAAACAGGGAGAATCAACGAGAATACCACCTGTGCACCTGTTTCACCCTCACTCCCAGAGCCATGAAGTCACTTCTGATATGTTCGGAGAGGTACCTAGTAGTACCGTTTGTGCCAACTTGGATAATAGTCATTAGACTTCATGAGTCTCAGTACACTCTATGTAACATCTTGAATTTTGGCACCTGGCAGACAGCACACCTACCGGGACATCATGTCTGGTCTACAGATGGATAATTCTGTACCCCTCAGAAGAGAATCAGCAACCACTACTACCTTTCACCTCTTAGTGGTCACTGATTCATCAATTTTGGGGATTTCAAACTTCAATCCCTCCTCTCTCTGGGATGCTCTCACCTCTTCCACTTGCAGGGCTGCATTTCGGTTCAAGGGCAAGTGGAGTCCTGCAGGGTCTCGTGATCTGAGTTCAGTTGCTCTCTTTCAGCACAGCTTCTTTTTCCCCACTGCTGGAAACCTTTGATGCTTCATGATGTATTTCTCATTTTCGTGGATGCTTCTCAACCATGCAACTTTCTTTAAATTTGTCCCCCTTATCATGTTGCTCTATCTTATCTGCCTATGTGTTCCACCTTTGCTTACACTCTATGCTGTTTATTACAATGTATAGATAGATTTGGATGGGCTGGTATGGATCTTATCAAAGGCTTCATTAACAACGTCAAAAGCTTTTGAACAAGAATAGTGCCAGGCAGACTTCTACAGTGTGTGCCCTGAAACAGCATAGACAAATCAAGTTCAGGTATACATATGTTGTATCATTTTGTATTACCTCAGACCTTATGTAACAAGCTTGTATCTCTTTGGGCAGACTGGATGTTCTGTATAGGTCTTTATCTGTTGTCATCTACTATGTATTGACAAAGTAGCATACCATGCCATACTATATACTATTATTTGAATATTTTTATTGCTGAAATTGTTCAACTTATCCTTGCTGTACATGGCCTTCAAAAAGGCGATAAACAAATCCTAATAAATAACAGATACAAAGCAATTTAAAAGAAGTTTCAAAATATCACCTGTTTGTAAAAACTTATGCTAGCAGCATAAATTGAAGATAAACTGATGTAGCAGTGATAGTAACGTGAAGATGTAAAAAGCAGAAATCGGTTGATGGAGATATAAATTATTTTGAGTCATGGATAAATATTAGAGCAGAGCAGACGTAAAATGTGTTACTATTGTGTTCTTGTATTACCTACTTTGTATGTGTTTTTATAAGTATTACTCTGTGTTTTTAATTATTATGAAAGTGACCTTTGTATACCGCTTAGTAATAAGGAGTTTATAAATTAATAAATCTAATCTCATCTTAATATTAAACTGCCCCCTTGCTTCTGGATCTTTCTCATTAGTCTTACCAAGAGGCATAATGGAAAGGTATTTGCCACGGAATTTGCTGGTGATTTTGATTTCCTGACGCAAGGACCAACCATGTTTGGAATCTGTATGATGGGCAGCAGCAGGTGGGTGATGGCTTACCTGGAAGGCAACAAAAAAAAAACATTTAGGCAAAAACATATACAAGGCTTCTACATCTCTTGTCATACACATATTAAATATGTGATGGTAAGCCAGCATGAGGGACCAAGGTTCAAATCCCATTGACATTCTTTATGGCCATGGGCAAGCCACTGAACTCTCCATTGCTTCAGGTATAAACTTAGACTGTATGCCCTCTGGGGACAGGGAAATACCTACAGTGTAACTCATCTTGAGCTACCAATGGAAATGTGTGAGCTAAATAGTAAGAATAACTGTATGCCAAACCTGTTTTACACATGTGAAAAACTAAGCAACAGTACACATAACTAACTACACATGGCAACAATATTTGCTGTGCAGGTGCTGCTAGGGGCATAGCTTGAGTTTAGCAGGGGCAGAACTGTGATATACATGCACACATTTCACACCAATGATAGAACAAGTATAATGTATAGTATGAATCAGTATTTGCAAGCTACTGGGGCTGATTCAGGCCACCAGTTCTATAAAGGTCTTTATAAAACAGACTTAAAACAGGAGACTATTTGGACTTCTCACAATGTGACTTGTTATAAAATCTCAGAGTAAGTAGATGAAGGGTCTACTTTAGCTAGGGATCAAAACATAACCATGGTTTGTGATTCTTGACTTAGGACTGTGCTGCAATCACTGAGTTGGGAGGGGAATATAACATTGGAGAAACACACACACATAGTTACAAATTATTTTGATGGCACATAGTTCAACAGAGACTGGTTCCAATTACTATGGAAGACCAAGGGCTTGGGGAAGGTGTTGGGGGGGGGAAGCAGTCATGTTACTGCTCCCCCTAGCATTCAGTCTCATGGAACCAACATGATGATATAATTTTGAGGCTCACTGTACTATTATTTCTGCTAGCTGATCCATGCCTTCCCTAAAATCCTAGATGACATCTCTTTAGCCTTCAGAATTCCCAAATACAGTACACAAAGTAGAGACAAAATGGAAGATGCTTCCAAGAAAGTTAGTGTTATGATTATCTGCTTATTTCTCTCACCTATCATCAAATCATATATCATGTGTCTCCTGTGTGTGTATTATTCGACTGTTACCAACTGATACTAATGATATAGATACCACCTATGAGAATGGTGCCCTCCCCCCAGTCCAAAAGGGAGTACTAAGAGTTAAATGTCAGAATGTAGAATAGGATGGAAAATTGAACAAATACAGAAACATGATGGCAGATAAGAGACAAATGGCCCATCCAGTCTGCCAATCCACACCAACCACTATCTCCTCTTTTCCCTAAGAGACCCTGTCCCATGCTGTTTAAATTCAGACACAGACCTCATCTCCATCCACCACCTCCACTGGGAGGTAATTCCATGAATCCATCACCCTTCTGTGAAAAAGTATTGTCATGAAACACCTAGCCAACCGCCGGAGGTTACCCCATGGCCACTTAGAAGGTCTATCCCCAGCACAGCTCAGGTCAGCCTGCACCTGCCGCTCATGCTCTACACTAGCACCCTCCTCTCACCGACTAAGTCACAACCGCCTCTGAGTGAGTCTCCCGCTCTCAAAATATCCCTAGTGATTTCTAGGTTACTGGAGGCCACACTCTCAGTGGTCCCACAGTTCCCAAAAAGCACTCACAGAGCCAACACACAAACCACCAGGATTCTTTATCAGTCCAGAAAGGCAAAGGAAATAAACAATTGTTTACTGTCTTAAAAATTGAACAATGAACAAAAAATGTGCAATAGGCAAACAATAACAGGTAACTGAAATATTGATCAATTATAACACTAACTAAACATTTATTTTCTTTCTACAAAGTACCTGGGAAAATCAGGACATATAATTCACCCTCACTTTTCTCCCTGGCTAAGATTGGTGCAAAAGCCAGTACTCTCCAAATAAAAATGAGCAGCTCAGCCAATCAGAGCCCAGAACAAGAAAATTTGAACATATACTGCTTCTTGCTTTCAGTGCGCTAAAACTAAAGAACATTCTTTTTCTCTGTAACAGTTTTACAGCAGAGAAACACCACCTGCTGGCCAAATAGGACAAAAACACTTTAAGACATAATTAATGCAGGAAAATATCCAATACATTTTACAGGCTTAAAACACACTGTTTCTTCACAAGTATTTTCTTAGATTACTCCTGAGCCTATAACTTAACTTCATCCTATTCCCTCTCATTCCAGTGATTTCCTTCATTTGAAAGATGCTCACTGCCCATACATTACTGAAACAGAGGTATTTAAACGTCTCTATCATATCTCCTCTCTTCCGCCTTTCTTCCAAAGTATACATATTGAGAATCTCCCACAGACTTTATGAAAGAGAACACTGACCAATTCTGTAACCGCCCTCTGGACCGATTCCATCCTGTTTATATATTTTTGCAGGTTCAGTCTCCAGAATTGAACACAGTATTCTAAATGGGGCCTCACCAGAGACATATTACAAGGGCACTATCACCTCTTTTTTCCTGCTGGCCATTCCTCTCCCTATGCAATCAAGAATCCTTCTGGCTTTGACTGTTGCCTTTTCTACCTGTTTGACCACCATCACAAAATGCCTAGCTACCCGCCTGGGGTTACCCCCGTGGCCACATAGGGTGTCTATCCCCAGCACAGCTCAGGTCCGCCTGCACCTTCCACGCTTCTCCCACTGACTGGGTCCTAATCGCCTCTGGGTGAGTCTCCCACTCTCAAATTATCCCCAGTGATTTCTAGGTTACTGGGGCCACATTCTCAGTGGTCCCATAGTTCACAAACCACCAGGATTCTTTATCAGTCTAGACAGCAGAGGCAATAAACTGAACTGTGTTTATTGTCTTAAAAATATTGAACAATTAACAAAAAAGGTGCAAACAGTAACAAGTAACTGAAATATCAATCAATTATAAAACTATCTAAACATTTGTATACTAGCTAAGTAGTACCTGGGAAGATCAGGATGTATAATTGTTCACAGAGCCTCAGCAAAGAGATCCTACTCTCTTTTCTTCCTGGCTAAGGGCTAGATGCACTAAAGTTAATGAGCCAGCAACGTGGGTTTTAAACTGGTTCTAGCCAGTTTAACGTTCAAGTAGTAAACAGGGACACGCACAAAAGGGCACTTTCCTGTCACGGGAGCAGCTAACGAAAACGGAATGCAAATGATCCAAAGGCTATTATAATGAGCTACACTATTTATTTATTACATTTGTATCCCACATTATCCCACCTATTTGCAGGCTCAATGTGGCTTACATAGTTTAGTTATGATATTGTCATTCCAGGATATCAGATACAGTTAGTAATAAGTAGAGATTAAGTAAAGTGAAGTAGAAGGAAGTGATTGGGTGGGTAGGTTTAGAAGGTGGACTTTCGTAACTGGATGGATTGGTGAGGTGGATTGTTGGAGCTATGGGTTCTCTTTGTAGGCCTTGTTGAAGAAACATGTCTTCACAGATTTACGAAAGTTAGTTATTTCCTCGATTGTTTTTAGATCTGTGGGTGATGCATTCCATAACTGCGTGCTCATGTAAGAGAAGGTAGTGGCATACATCATCTTGTATTTTAGACCTTTACAGCTGGGGAAGTGTAGATTGAGAAATTTGCGGGATGATTTTGTGGCGTTTCTGGGAGGTAGGTCCACAAGGTTTAGCATGTAGATTGGGGCATCTGCTTGAATGATTTTGTGTACCATCATGCAGATTTTGAACGCAATGCGTTCCTTAAGTGGGAACCAGTGAAGTTTCTCTCTTAGTGGTTTTGCACTTTCATATTTCGTTTTTCCAAATATGAGTCTGGCGGCAGTGTTCTGGGCTGTTTGGAGCTTTTTGATAGTCTGTTCTTTGCAGCCAGCATACAATGCATTGCAGTAGTCCAGGTGACTTATTACCATTGATTGTACCAGGGTTCGGAAGACGTGTCTCGGGAAGAAAGGTTTTACTCTTTTGAGTTTCCACATGGAGTGGAACATCTTTTTCGTCGTGTTCTTCACGTGGGCATCTAGAGTGAGATTTCGATCTATGGTAACTCCAAGAATTTTCAAGTTTTGTGAAAGCGGAAGCGTACAGTATGGTGTGTTTATGGTGAAGTTTTTTGTGTTATGTTGTGAGGTGAGTACAAGACATTGTGTTTTTTCTGCGTTAAGTTTTAGTTGGAATGCATCCGCCCAGGTGTGCATGATACAAAAGCTTGGGTTGATCTCGTTGGAACGGGATGTAGATTGTGACATCATCTGCATATATGTAAGGCTATTATAATGAGATGCACTACCGTTTTCCGATCCCCTTACCGTGGCAAACCAAACAGGAGGTCTACACCTCTCGCTGGGGCAAAGGAAAGAATCGGAAGAAAAAAAATGTTGTCAGGGACATCCTTCACTCAAAAAAACCCCACACCCCTCTAAAAAGATGTCCTTTTTGGACGCCCTTCTCTTATTATAATAATAAAAATCTAACGGGAGGCGGTGTTGAAAGAGGAGAGAGTTTGCTACTCCCTCCTCCACCACTAATGTATGGGGAGTGGGAAGAAGGCTGCTAGACCACCAGGCGGAGAGGGGCTTGTGTTTGCAGCCTATTGGGCCACCAGGGCTTATTTTTGGGTGCAAAGGGCAGGTTGGGGAGACTGAAGGTCTGCTGGTCCTCCAGCCCCCGTGTCGCTGGCTTTGAGTGGGGATGGGGGCCTGCTATCATGCAAATGCATGCTGGACAGGGCTCCCCATTCCTCCCCTAAGTTCCACAAACCCTAACGCCAGCTCTGAGCTGGTGTAAGGTTTGCCACAGGCAGTGTGCCAAAGTATGGTGTGCTGCCCAATGAGCATTGGGGAGAAATAATGAAATAACTGTTTAGCATGCATTTGCCTGCTACTTGCTGAAAAAGCCTGCAAGTACATTGTTTCACACGCTTGGAGGCTCTGATCATGGCGCGGTAACAAATATGGGCGCTAGTACATACGGCGTTAATAGCCTCTAGCACCCACTTTTGCTTCAGATCATCAGCCCATCAGTTTATTTATCAGTCGCCTGTGCAGAACTGTGTCAAAAGCTTTGCTAAAATCCTAGTACTCCACATCTAGTGCCCTTACCATATCCAACTGTTCAGTCACCAAGTCAAAGAAATCAGATTAGCCTCACAAGACCTGCCTCTAGTGAAACCATGCTGTCTTCAGTCCTGAAGCCCATTCGATTCTAGAAACCTCACAATCCTCTGCTTTAGAAGCATTTTTATTAGTTTACTCACCATCAAGGTCAGACTAACAGGTCTGTAATTCCCAACCTCCTCCTTACTTCCACTCTTATGTAGAGGGACCTCATCTGTCCAGTCCACCGAGACCACTCCATATTCTAAGAAAGCACTGAAGAGGTCAGACAGCTGAGCTGCAAAAACCTCCCCGAGTTCTTTGAGTACCCTCAGAAGTATCTCAAAAGGTCCCATTGCTTGGTCTATTTTTAGATTAGCTAGCTCCTGAGAATCAGTCCTGGTCTACCAAACATCCATTCCCATTAGCATTTGTTTTCTGCAGTCCTACCCCCGGCCTTTTATCCACGAACACATAACAGAAATAATTGCAGTTTAGCTTTATCCGTATCAGCTTCTACATATTCCTCCCCTTCACTCTCGAGTGTCACTATACCATTTTAGCATTTTCTCCCATCTCTTAACATTTCTATATTGCCCTCCAGTTTTATTGTACTGGCTCCCTTTTCTTCCATTTGTATCTTTGCTTTCCTGACAGCTTTTCCAGCTTCTCTTTGCTTTTCTAGGTATTTTTGCCTGTCTTAATCTTTCTGCGTTGTCTTGTAACTTATGAAGGCTAACATTTTTTCTCTTATCTTTTCAGCAACTACATTTGAGAACCAAAGTGGCCGTCTCTTCCTCTTCCATTTGGATACAGAAAGTGAAAGTGCCTTGGTGCTTTGTAGCTTTTACTACATGAGACGTGGGTTAAGGAATAATATATTGTAGAGGAATATATTCGAGTTATTCCCCAAGTTTTCCACGTCATCACTGTGACCCCTGAAGCAGGTGCTAGTCACCGAAACACGGCCCGTGTCGGGTCTTTTTGTCAAGGCTCATTCATTAAAGAACTGTGTTCCATTTTTAAAGGCCCGTGGTGCTGTTCTTCTTTTCATTCAACCATCTCTATTCTGTCTGAGTACATCTCATCCTCGTCACTGCCATCATGCCACTCCTACTCTTCTCCGTACTCTCTTGATCCTTCTGCTCTCTGCTAGGGTTATCAATCCCAATCCTGGTCCTCCAAAACATACAAAATAAAATATACCAATACAACAAAAAATAAATAATACATCTCTAAAACAAGATCATACATTTTCACAACACTCATATAGAATCATACATTGCGGCAAAACAAGACTATACCATTGGTCTAATGTCCCATAAGCTTGAACAAACAAACATATGAGTTTTTAATTCCTTTCTTAAACTGCACAGAACGAAGTTGAAGAACTTTGCCCTAAATCTACAATGACCTGCTGATGGTAGCAGAATACAATCTGAACCAATGATTATCTATAGTTGTGTCTTATGGCTTATGTATAAAACTGCTGACCTAGGCCCGAGGCTCAAGCGATGGTGGTTGCGCGCCCAACTCTGCCTCCTTGCCTGCCAGCCCACCCAGAGTAGGGAGAGACGACCGAGCCTCTCCCCACGGGGGACTGCACGAGGCTCGCATGACAGCGGTCGCGCGCCCGGCTCTGCATCCTCACCCACCCGCTGGTTCCTCAGACGGCAGCAGAGGGAGAGGAGCCCGTGCCTGGCGGAGCTGCCCCAGGAGCGCGGGAACTGTGGAGGCGTGGGGTGCTCTCGGCGAGGGTCGCCAAAGCCACCGAGGGCTCAGCCGACTGCGCCAAACAATCAGAGCAGTCGAGGCAGCGGCAGCAGCGAGAGGAGCAAGAGCGGTACGGCGGAGGTGCCCGGGAGACAGGCTCCAGAGGGCTCGTTGCACAGCAACAGCAGCAGCCCGAGGATGCTGCCTCTCTTCTGATTTCTACCTCCAACCACTGGCATAGCTCTCAGAGTTGCGGAGTCTCTGTGCCCTGGGCAACGCTTCTGACACAGACAAAAAGGGTCAGTGATGGGGGTGTCCCGGAGACAGGCTCCAAGGGGCTAAGCACACGGCAGCAGCCCGAGGCTGCTGCCTCCCTTTGGATTTCTACCTCCAACCACTAACACAGCTATCAGAATTACGAAGTCTCTGTGCAAAACTTCTGGACATCTGACTGTGAGTAAATTATTGGTTATACCTCGAGATATTGATACTGCTAACAAGTCTAGGGAGGCCTGATGGCAAAAACCAAAGTAAAAACTGGATAGTTACTGCAGGGGATGAGGACACTTTCAGGGGGACAAACATGCCTTTGAAAAAAACCTTCTGCACTGAATTTGATCAAACTAGAAAAGTTAAGCTGTGAGGAGAGCAGATTTGGGTGAGTCAATCAAATAGGAAAGGAAAGTGAATCAAGTGACTCTGATTGTATCGGTCTGGAGGTTGACTGGTCTGCACACAAGTGAGCTTTCAGCTAAGAAAAGCAATGTTTGGGACTGTTTGAGTGCATTAATTGGAAGAGCTGTTTGTGAAAGGGCAGAGGATTTTATGGAAGCCTAAAACCAGTGCTGAAGTAATAGCATTCCCCACTGAACACATTCCAATGAGCAATTGGGTCAAGTACTTCCTATTGTCCTTCAATTACCTCTCCCTGATTAGGAGCAGCCCCTCCCCCTCTGGACTGACTTGTCAGTAACCAAAGACAGCCAGAGATGTCAGAGGGAGAAACTGGTTCTGTATAGGCAAATCTATGATCACTTTAAAATTTTAAGCACGCGTAAAAAGGATTGAGAGGTGAGAGTAGCTTAAAGTGACTATTGCAGAACTGATCAGAAACTCTGAAGCAGGATATCAGAGTGAGAAGGAATCCTCCAACTTCAGTTCTTTGTGCTGCATGCATAACACCTCCCTGCTAATTACCTTGAAAGTGCTCTGAAGTCCCCCCTCCCCTCTGCCTCCAGCCAAAGCCAGAAATAAGAGCCCTGAAGACCCGCTGGGCAAGGAGGATGGGAAACAATTAGCTGCTAAGAGACAGATTAAAGGAGGACCCTGACTCAGAGCTACTCTCCCCCCTCTCCTCTCCTCTCCTCTGCTCACTAAGTTATCACTGAAACCTGATCCAATACTGATTTTAACAGCTGAAAGGCAAGCTGAAGTAACACACAAGACCAGAACACCAGACCCCACACCAAAAAACAAAAGCCCTACCAAGCATCCAGTCATCAGAACACGGTCTTTTTAGTAGTCCACAGTGAATAAAAACCAAAATGAATACCTTCAAACTACTCCTAATAATCTACTCCTTAACACTGATCCACTTAACACTAACCACCCCTCTCGCAGAAAGTAACAGTATACGCATACTATACAATCATCAAAGATTGATATGATACACCACATCTCAACAAACTGGCAACAACTTAAACAAAGGAAGAACACCATCATGCGGACAACCACCACAAAATGCAAAGAGTCGTCCAAACAAACCCACCTCAACAAGTAACGACAACTAATAAAAGTCCACACAACACCAAACACAGAAGACCCATTCCAAACAATCCAAATGGGCTACATCAACGCCAGATCTGCTGTAAACAAAACAGCAATACTAACAGACTGGATCATGGCAGAAGACCTTGACCTACTCTTCATCACGGAAACCTGGATCCACGACCAAAAGGACCCTTTAATCATAGACCTGTGCCCTCCAAGATACAAAATCACACACTGGACCAGAAAGGAAAAGAAAAGCGAAGGCACAGCACTAATATCGATCCCATTTTACCACCGAAACCACGGCCGAGTCCATGACACCTCAACTTGAAATTGCCTCAACCAGAATCCACAACAAAACCCTACACGATCATTTGAACTGTGTCTTGTTTTACAGACCTCCAGGTAATTGGAACGAAGGCCAAACTAACTTCATGGACTTCATCTCAAACATATGTGTAACCAACTCCAATGTACTAGTACTAGGCGACATCAACCTCACTTAGAAGGCCCAAACTCAATCAACGCACAGGAATGTAAGGAATTCCTCCACTTATTCCATAAGTGGAGGATTCCTTACATTCCTGTGCGTTGATTGAGTTTGGGCCTTCTAAGTGAAGGTTGATGTCGCCTAGTACTAGTACATTGGAGTTGGTTACACATATGTTTGAGATGAAGTCCATGAAGTTAGTTTGGCCTTCGTTCCAATTAATGGCCACAAATGCAAGCAACCCACATCAAAGGGCACACACTTGATCTCATCTCACATAAACTTTCAACAGACCAGAACTTAAAAATAACAGATATTAACTGGACTGAAACACCCTGGACTGATCACTACAAACTAAACTTATCCCTACACTGGCGGAAGATGGGAGTACACCAAATACAAGAACACACACCCTACAGCACGAGGTCAAGTAGACACGAAAACATTCTAGCAACTGACATACAACAATGAATGGACAGCACAAACAGACTCTATATACTTCCTCATGGAATGGGATAAAAGGTGCAAATGCATACTAGCTGAAATAGCACCCTTACGGACAAGAAACTCACGAAAGCATAACTCAATACCATGGTTCAACGATGAAATAAAGAGCTAAAAACACAATCCAGGAAAGGGTAACTGAGGCAGCCTGAAGCTCTCCCTGTTCCAACCAGTCCATCTCAGCTCCCTCACCCCGTCTGTGTTCTTCTTGTCAACCCATGAGGGCCCCTCCTCCTCCTCCCATCCTCAATATGAATCCATATTATATTGCCTAGTGAGCCAGGGCTAACTCTGCATCCTGGCCCGCTCCCACGGACTGACTCTTAGGCTTCCTGAGAGTGACTATAGGGCTGAGTTCCCTTCCAGGACCATTCCAGGTTTTCAACCACCCTTGGGGTTCTGTGCCTGGGCTGTGGAGAAAGGGAGTCAGATCTTACTGTTTTGCCTAACTTGTCAGGGCTGAGCCTCTGAGCCATTACGATATACATATAGGCACACCTACTTTAATTTATATCTATAGATATAGATATACACACACACACGTACATTGTACACCTACTTTTATATTTGTGTATGTATACATATACACATATACATACATACATATATACATATCCTATATAATAAAACACACCTCCAACATTCTGAAGCTGACTGCATGGCTGAGGCATTCCTACTCTCTGTATCCATCTCCTGAATTGACATCACGTACTTCTGGGTTCGTCACAAGCAGAAGTGACCAACCACACGAGTTGTCTTCTCGGCTTCAGAATGTTGGCGGTGCATTCTATTAAATAGGATTGGTCAGTTCCTTGAAGCACAGCCAGAGCTCAGCGTTCCTGAAACAGTAACGCTCAGACACCAGAGAGAGAGAGAGGGGGGCCTGACACCAGAGAGGGGGGGAGGGGTATCTCTGTCACACACACACTCTCTCTCACAGTCAATGTCTTTCTCTCTCTCACACACTCTATGTCTCACACTGTATCACATTCACTCTCTATGTGTCACACAGTCACTCACACACTCTCTTGGTCTCATACAGAGAGTCTGTGTCTCAAACACACTCTCTCTCTCGCGCACACACTGTATCTGTGTGAAACACACTTTCTCTCACTGTCTCACATACGCACTTGCACACACTCTCATTCTCATACACACACACTCTCTCTCTCTCAAAGACACAGTCGCACCCAGACTTACTCTCCCTCACACACACACACACTCGCACATTCACTCTCTCTCTCACACACAGTCACTCTCACATACACTCTCTCAAACATACACACTCCGAGGAAAACCTTACTAGCACCCGTTTCATTTGTGTCAGAAACGGGCCTTTTTTACTAGTTTATATATATTTATTTCTCTGAGGAGAAGCAGGCAATGTGGGTGGCATTATCCTTGCCACCTAGTGCTGAACGCATGTACAGTGTACTATAACTTTTAAGTCTACATGACTCATAGCTGTTATTTCTGTAAAAGGGACATCCACCAAGTACTGCAGCAAGTGGCATGAAGACATATGCAATCAAGACTTTTGTTCTTATTTCTTACTTTTCGTACATTTCTAGACTTTTCTTTCATACTGCAAATGTAGAGTATGTTGTGTAGACCACATACATAAATTTGTATTTTAATTAATTCTGAATTGCATTTTTTAGACAGCAGAATGTAAAAAGTGAACAAAGGTGTAAAGATTTCTAAAGGCACTGTATGCATCTACGCTTCAAATGTATAATTGTATTTCTTTGTATTAAATCTTAGAGGCCACATTTCTTGTTTACATTAACTTCCAAAAATGTATTTGGTCCAATCATCCTTGAATATTAACCACCTTGAAGATCTTAACATTGTCTGTATTGAAGACGTACTTTCTATCCAGTACTATCAGTTTTGAAAATGACTAGAACCAAACCTATTAAGATCCCTGTTGTAATCTGCTGGTACCTTCTTTATTTTATTTTTGTTACATTTGTACCCCGCGCTTTCCCACTCATAGCAGGTTCAATGCGCCTTACATATTATATACAGGTACTTATTTGTACCTGGAGCAATGGAGGGTTAAGTGACTTGCCCAGAGTCACAAGGAGCTGCCTGTGCCTGCAGTGGGAATCGAACCCAGTTCCCCAAGACCAAAGTCCACCACGCTAACCACTAGGCCACTCCTCCACCCTCTGCTATTAATTAGACACTTCCTAATCCAATTTGCCACCTAAATACTTCCAGTATATCATTATTAATATCTCATTTAGCCCAAATGTTATTTCCAGTTTTGCTATTTCCATTGGAATTCTCTTTTCTCTAAAAATGAAAGGGTCCTACCTTACCTTCATTAATTCTGTCATTTATCTGTAGGTGCTTATTATGGGTTGCTTCTATAAATGTCACATAAAAATATCTGTTCACACACATTCTTTCCATGTGAATCTCATCCCCAAATTTTCTCATTTCATAGAAGGAACTATAAAAGGTCCTTGTTGCATTACTGCCGATTTTTCTTACAGGCTCCTGCTTTTTCCTCTTCTGTCCTGCAGCCTCACCTGCTCACAACAAGAGAACGAAAACCCACTTTCTTCCAGTCGGTCAAGTTCAAAGGTCTCCCCAAGGAGGGGGTTAAAAGGCTTGCTGGTGCGGAAGATGGTAGTAGAGTAGGATGATACATGAGTAAAGGCGCTACGTAGCACAGTTGCTCCAGAGAACTCTCACACGTTGCTGCACGGTCTAGCAATTCATGGTATTCCAGATCCTCTGTCAACCGCTGTAGCATAGATAAGGGCTCATTAAAGTTCACCTAGAAGGAGGAAGAGATCAACAAAGAAAATATGGTAAGAAACATGAAAAACAGCAGAGTTCTTCCACTAGGAGACCTAAATATTTGCCTCAAACAGAACAGTTCTAGAGACTGCACCAGGTGTTTCATTATATATAAGCACATAGGGTTCTGTCTTAATTACTGGTCAGTGTCCAAATCGCAGGGAAAACAGCCATTTGCTTCCTGTCTCAGCCCTTGCCTCGCAGGTAGAGAGAGGATGCTGGAATGAAGAAAACAGTTACATTCTAATCAATCTAAGAGAATGTTTAGTGGGACAGAATGTAAAAGTGGAGGAGTGGCCTAATGGTTAGGGTGGTGGACTTTGGTCCTGGGGAACTAAGGAACTGAGTTCGATTCCCCCTTCAGGCACAGGCAGCTCCTTGTGACTCTGGGCAAGTCACTTAACCCTCCATTGCCCCATGTAAGCTGCATTGAGCCTGCCATGAGTGGGAAAGTGCGGGGTACAAATGTAACAAAAATAAAAATAAAAGCAGTCTCAAAAAGGTGAACTTTTAGTTTGGATTTGAGATGTGTGCTTTTAGTGGGACTCAAATTCTGTCCCAGGTAAATGGCTTAGCAAATCTGTATCAGCAGAGAAGGGAGTTAGTAATGGAGGAAAAAGTAACAATAAGAGCTACTTGCCAGATGAAAGATTTCACAAGAAGAATATAGAAAAATCAGAAGAAACAAGGAGCTGCTATGAATGAATTTATAAGTGAGCAATAGAAGTTTTAACTGTATGTGGAAGAGGATGGAAGCTAATGATAAGGATTACATGGTTGTCGTGGACCCTGAGGGAATATAAATGAAGCACCCAGACTATGAACAGTATGCAGTGGGGAAGATGGTTCTGCTAGGAAAATGGCAAAGAATAGGTTGCAGTAGTCTATGCAGGAGGCAATTACAGAGTAGATGAACATTCTTATTTTTATTTTAAAAATGTCTAGACTGCACAACTAAGCATATATAATAAAATCCATATAAACAATAAGGGGAGGCAGTTATCTATGTGGGCTACTGTCAAGTCGAGATATTTTACCACAGGGGCCCACTGATTAAAATGGGACCCTGAGCTAAAATAACCCAACTTGATAGTTGCCCACATTGATAACTTTTATGAAAATACATGACAAACTTAAATAAGAGTCATGTCAAAGTTTAAATATAAACAGCTTAAAAGCCAGTGCCCATGTCAACAAGTTTATGCAAACAGAAAAGCTTTAAGCAACTTTCAAAATTGTTAGTAGCTCCTGACATTACATAATTCACAGAGAAGAGAATTCCACAAACGTGCACCTTCAAGGTAAAACATAGCCAATCGATACTCCTCCAACTGGATATGCTAGAAAGAAGGAACATCTAATACCATTTTGTCTGCTGAGCATTAATAGTCAAGGTGGATAATAAATACGTAATGCAATGGCTAATGGCAAAGGGTCATCATTATTTAAAGCTCCAAAAATAAGTGTTACTACTTTAAATTGGACACTCCATTTAACTGGTAACCAATGCAATCCATGCAAAACTGGAGTGGTATGATCAAACCTCAATACTCCTGATGACAATCATGCTAAAATATTTGGTGCAATTGTAAAGATCTGATTAAATAACTTGAAAGGCCCATATGTAGAGGATTATAGTAGTCAAAATATGGGCTAACCAATGAACCACAGTCCTAAAATTCTCAGACAATAAATCCTTTAATCTTCTGATCACTTCCAATTTCAGAAAGCTTTTCTTCACTACTGCCCAGTGTGGACAAAAAGAATCTAGTTTCAACTCTCAGTTATGCATTTCTAGTAAAACAGGAATCTATTTCTCCTAGCACAACTTCTGAGGGATATGAGATATCAGCTTGACTTATTAAAAACAGGACTTGAGTCCGACATGTTCGATTTGTCTGTTAGCCATCATCTATATATTAAACCAAAAGCATCTGAAAATAAGCCTTGAATAGGAAAGAAAACTGGATTTCACCAGCACAAAACCTATAAGAGACTCCTAACCTGCTAGCAGATGACAGATGATATGTATATACTAAATAATACAAGAGATAGTGCTGAATCTGAGAAACCACTACTTCAGTTTTCACACCCTCGTCCCACTGGTTGAGTTTAAGCTGCTTGCAGTGAGGTTACAAAGTTTCTCACTACTATAGTTCATCAGTCTTCAACTTTAGGGCTGCTGCCTTCCCAGCTTAAAAGGGCAAATGGTAGACCCATCCTGAAAAGTTTTTCCTAGTTCTTTATTGGCCTATTTCTAGCCCTTCTGTACTAGTGAAGCTATTCGAGTGGATTGTTTTCCAGAAACTTCAAGCTTATTTTTATCCATCTCATGGGTGTTGAAATTATTAACTGTGAATTTTGACACATTATTTAAAAGTGCAGAATCACCAAGTATGGCATTTCTTTTACTTTTTCAGGATGTCACTGCAGCATTGACTCAGTTAACCATGATGTTTTGTTGCATCAGTTGAGTTTTATGGGTCTTAGTAGTACTGTTTACCACTGGTTCTCTTTTTACCTGACTGATCGTCATCAGCAGGTTCGGGGTGGGACATCGGTACCATCCTGGTGCCCATTAAAAAGTGGCATGCCTCTTTTTAACCTCTATTTACATCCTCTGTCATTATTAGAGTCCATGGATTTTTATGCAGATAGAAACAGAAACAGAGAAAATGACGGCAGTTGAAGGCCATAAGGCCCATCTATATCATCCTCTCTCTCTTCCTTCCAAAAAGAGATCCCACACGCCTGTCCCATGCTTTCTTGAATTCAGATACAGTCTTCATCTCTAACACCTCCACAAGGAGGTTGTTTCACACATCCATCATCCTTTCTGTAAAAAGGTATTTCCTTGGATTAATTTTGAGTCTATCCCTCTTCAATTAATCTTATGCCCTCTCGTTCCACAGCTTTCTTTATGTTGATAGAGACCTGCCTCCTGTGCATTTATGCCACAGAGATATTTAAATGTCTCATTCATATCTCCTCTCTCTAGTCTTTCTTTTAAAGTATACATATTGAGGTCAATGAGTGTCACTATATGCTTTATGGTGACCACCACTCACCATTTTAGTAGCCACCCTCTGGACCGACTCCATCCTGGTTATCTTTGTGAAGGTGCGGTCTCCAGAACTGCACAAAGTACTCTAAAAAGGATCTCACCAGAGACTTGTACAGAGACAGTATAACCTCCTTTATTCTGCTGGCCATTCTTCTTCCTATGCACTCAAGCATCCTTCAAAAATGATAAAGGGGATAGGACGACTTCCCTATGAGGAAAGACTAAAGTGGCTAGGGCTCTTCAGCTTGGAGAAAAGACAGCTGAGGGGAGATATAATAAGAGGTCTATAAAATAATAAGTGGAGTGGAAAGGGTAGAAGTGAATTGCTTGTTTACTCTTTCCAAAAATACAAGGACTAGGGGGTATGCAGTGAAGCTACAAAGCAGTAAATTTAAAACAAATTGGAGAAAATATTTCTTCACTCAACATGTAATTAAACACTGGAATTCATTGCCAGAAAATGTAGTAAAAGCAGTTAGCCTAGCGGGGTTTTAAAATGGTTTGGCTAGCTTCCTAAGAGAAAAGTGGAGGAGTGGCCTAGTGGTTAGGGTGGTGGACTTTGGTCGTGGGGAACTGAGGAACTGAGTTCAATTCCCACTTCAGGCACAGGAAGCTCCTTGTGACTCTGGGCAAGTCACTTAACCCTCCATTGCCCCATGTAAGCCGCATTGAGCCTGCCATGAGTGGGAAAGTGCGGGGTACAAATGTAACAAAAAAAGTCCATAAGCCATTATTAAAATGGGCTTGGGGAAAATCCACTGCTTATTTCTAGGAT